>NW_027532008.1:543122-674162 GCF_008692635.1 Crocuta crocuta
GTATTATTATTATTATTATTATTATTATTATTATTAATATTAAGGCAGTTAATGTCAGTATCGTCCTGGTCTGACTTGCTTCTATGCCTGTGCCCTTGCCTGTGATCCTGACCTACAGGCTCCTAAGTCTCCTTGTCCACATCCCTGAAGCCCAGACCTGTTAGAAGGTCAAGGTGAGGGGCTATGGAACACGGTTTGGGGGCATCTTCATAGAAAAAGCAATGAAGGGAATGGAGGAGCAAAGACAGAGCAGACAGAGGGGGCCAGGGAGCACAGGGCTACGAAGGCCAAGGAGAAGGCTGGGGGCGGGGAGAGCCCAGGAGCCGAGGGCACAGCCAAGGATTTGCTGATGTGGCCTCATCTCGGGGAGAGTTGCAACAATGAAGTGGGCCGGGAGCCAATATGCAGTTAGGAAGCTTGTGGGTTGCCAAGTGAGAGTTTTGGGGATCCCAGGCCCCAGAGTTCATGGGTCAGCCCTCAAAGCCCCACTGCATGTCTCAGAGCCCCTATTCCAGTGGGACCGACCTGCTCCCACTCCCCTGCCTCCCAGCCTTCCTTCTACCTCTGCGCGGGGCTTCCCTCCTGGGTTATGCCCCCCACCCCCATATCCCCATCTCACCACCACACCCCGCCATGGTTTTGTTTTTTGAAACAATAAGGAGGTTTGGCTAGGAGTTCATTGAAATTTCTCCATCATCAGTTTACACTGAATATTGCATGTCTCATGCTTTCCTTGTTTTTTTTTTTTCCTCCCAAAAATGTCAAGGTGCTCTTTTTTTAGAAGCACTGCATGGAGTAAAGGGGACTAGAGTATAATTTCATCCTATCTAAAGGCAACTTGGAACAAATGGGAGTAGAGGCCCATTTGGAGTCCGCCATCCCATCTCCCTTCTCCCTCCTGGCTCCAGCTCTCCTGCTCCTCCTGCCCACCCCTCTGAGGCTCCCCGGGCACCCCCAAACTAGAGGCGAGGTGAGGGTCTGCCTTTGGGAAGTCCTGTAAGTCTAGAATGGCCTGGGGGAGGTGGGCGTGACCTGGAAGGGCTTACAGCAACAGGGGAGTAGAAGCCTCCAGAGAACAGGACACAGGGTGAGGCCCGCTGCCCTCAGGAGGCCCAGAGTACAAGCACGTGGTCTCTGCTGCTGGGGAAGGAAGGGTCCGGGGAGAGGCTGGGTCTGACCACGTCCCCTCCCCTGAATGGGGCAAGAAGGCCTCACCCCCAGCACCCCCGACCTTTGTATCTGAGCCAGGCAGAGTACCTCACTCTTCCCCTACCAGATCCAGGGCTGGAAGCCACAAGAGCTCATCTAATCCCACCTGCTAGCTCTTTGTCTGGGCAGGAAACTGACGCCAGAGGTGGGGTGGGGGGGAGTTCCCAGGTAGAATAGAACTTGGGGTTCAGCACCTGAACAGCGCCCCATCCACCCTTCTTCTTTGACAGTTCCTGGGAGCTTTCCCAGAAGTCTGAAATCTAGAAACAGCCTTTTGATATTGATCCTGCATCTCAGTTCTGGGACAGACATTTTAAACTTTTCAAAACAAGATGCCTCTTTCAATCAATTTAGACATTTTATGGCATCCCTCTCTTTGCTTCCTTTCCCCCTCAAAAGCTGTGGTTCAACTGTTGGGTACTTTTGGATACACAGCATCTTAGAATAAAGCAAATAAGTAAATGGGTTAATGGTGAAGAATAATTCTATTGTGAATAATGATTATTTTAGTTGGTTTCCATGTTTCCAACCCTGTGCTAAATGCTGAACTTGCTTTTTTTTTTTTTCAGTTAATCCTCTCAACACTGCAGTGAGGTGCCTCCTAGTGTACCCCATTTCACAGCTGAGAAAATTAAGTCTCAGAGTCAGAAACTGAGTCCAGTTACTTATCCATGGTCACACAGTGCGTGGTAGAGATGCCATTCTATTTAAACCCGGGCCGCATGGTTCCAGAGCCTGCACTGGACACATTACATCATTGTGTACATGTATACTCACTACCTCATTCATTCATTTATCCACTCATTCACAGATCCTTGCTGGACAATGGTGTTTTCAAGATGAATTTTGGCTTTAAAGGAGCTCACTCCTGCCTTTAAGGAGCTCACTGTCTAGTGAGGGACATCAGTATCCACTTCCTGCCCCCAACTGTCTGCATGGCCTTCGAACAAGTAGCCTTTCCCCCGTAGGGCTCAGGGACCACCTGTTGAATGAAGGCTGGACCCTCAGAGCCTTCCCTACCCAGGTCTACTATCCACCCAGCCAGAGAGGCACCTGCTTTGAAGCAGCAGGCTCTCTTCTCCCCTCTGGTTTCCTGGAAAGGTCCACTGCCCCGGGGACGGGCTGTGAGACAAAACACTGGACTCTTCCTGCCCACTTTGCCCGGGAGAGGCCTTTGCTATTCAAGGATGGCGTTCTCTTTCTTTGAGGCTCTGCCCCCCTCCCACTGCTGCTGCCTCCTGAGCCACTTACCCTGGGTACCAGATGGAGAGTTCCAGAAAAGGAGCACCAAGTCACCCCCCCCACCCATGATCTGCTGCCATGCAAATAACCAGGTGCTAACTCACTGTGTGAGGCCAAAAGTTCCTCATAAGGAGCTTGCACGTCACTGAAAATATCTCTGACACCGTATTGCTGGCTTCCTCCTCCATGGCTCTGTGACAAAGTAGAGACAGTAAAAGGCATTAATTTCCAGGTCTGATCTGTGAGCCCAAGATCAAGGCAGGGCAAGAGGTAGGGGCCACAATGCCAGATGGCGGGTTCTGCGATGCCATCGTGGTCTTTGCTCTCCTGGTAACATTTCCTCTGTGCCTCCATGGCAGATGGCTCCACGTGACAGCAGATTTGTATTTCACGAGGACACTTTCGTCAAAAGATCAATGATGCTCTCGGAACCGCTCGGCTGTCCACGGGGTCAGGTGAGCCTGGTAAGAAGCCTGCAAAGGTCCAGCTAAAATTAGACAGCTGCCCACAGAGGCTGGGTTCGCAATCACAGTGCATTGATTTCCAGAGTGACGCTAAAACCAAGCGACTTTAATTGGTCTCCTTGTTCTGTCTTTGCTAAGAGGGACCTTTTGTAATGAAGTGGTTCTTCTTTTATAATGAAGTGATTCCATCTCAGGGGAGATGGAATTATTTGAAGGCAGGCTCTGGATTTACTAAGGTGCAGGGTGGGTGAGAGAGCAGATCATGGGGCAGTTGGCTTTGCCATTAGTGGACACATTATTTCACCTCTGGGAGTCTTGTGTCCGCATTTGTGGGCTCTTGGGAGCAGCACTGAAATAGAATTATTTCATATATGTACAACATATATTATATGTGCCGTAAAGTTTATTTCTGAGATAGATAGATATATGTATGACATAAAGCCTGGCACACAGTAAGTTATCAATATATTTTTGAGTTATTCTTATAATAAGCTACAGAACCCTAGACTGAAAGGAAACAGGAGGCTAGCCCTTCTCTTAATGAAGAAGAAACCAAGTCCCAGGGAGATTAAGTGGCTTGACCATGGTCACACAGCTCCACAGGACTCAGGGCCTGACAGGTCAAGGCCATTTCAGGTTCTACCTCCCCACCACATTAGGAGGGTCTACGGTGCCAAGTCCATATCTACAGATGCCTGTGGTGTTGCAGGAACTTGTCTGGACAGTAAGACACTCGTGTTCCAGGCTCATGTCCACCAACAATTTGCTATGTGACCTTGGTCAAGCCAACTGTCTTAATGTCCAGCCCGGTTCCTCATGGCCGTGCTCTCGCAGGGCCAAGACACTACTCTGTCCATCTGGCTGAGCTTGGGCAAAGCCCTCTGAGGCTGCTCAGAGCAACTTCACTTCGTGCTGCCGGCAGGCACCCTGGGATCCCTGAAAGAAGGGAAGAGCTGTGGGGGTCTGGCAGAGAAGGGATCACTGAGTAATTGAGGGAAGGTGGGGGCTGGCGGTGAGCTGCAGAATACAACATGGGGAGCAAGTTCATGGTGCTGGGGGCCTTGGGGCAGGAGAAAACGATGTGTAATATGTTGTTGGAGCACCGGCTCCAGTCCCCCTTCATCCACCGGAAAACTGGGCACAGAGAGGTCAAGTGGGCTGCCTTGGTCTCCCAGGCAGTGCACAGCTTGTGACAGCTGCCTTTGCAGGGGACAAATATCAAGATGCCAGAGGAACGGGGACATCAGCACAGAGTAGATGCCGGATGAAGGCATGAGCTTAGGTCCTGTGACATCCAGTTACAGAGGGAGGAGGCAGCTTCGTGCTGACTACACACCCACCCGATGCCTCCCAGAGAGAATTTCCCTGGGATGCTTTCTCCCGCTTTCTCCTGGCCTGGGGGGAAGCGGGGACCTGGGCATCTATTTCCGCTCTCTGTAGAGCTGCTTTGGGAACAGATAAGCAGCCACCATCAGTACCCAGGGAGTCAGGCGGCCTGGTTCGCTGAGGCAGGGCTGTTAAGGCTCCGAACACCATGTCTGCCACGGCCTGGATAGAGCATCTCTGCATCTGGCCCTCGATCTGAGACAGCGGAGTTTACAGAGGGAAAGAGCACAGGCGAGGCAGTATCACTCCCTTCTTCTGTATCTCTGCAAACAGCATGTGCGCACACACAACACACACACACACACACACTCACACTCACACTGCCCAGCCCCACCCTCCCTCGGCCGTCAGTGGACTCGACGGGCAGTAGGTGACAAGCGTGTGTGGTCACGGATTCTCGTTTCCGGGACCCGCAAACAGGTCTCCACAGGCCCTACGCCGCTCCCTCCTCTTCCCCTTCACACTCATCAACCTTGTCATCTGAAATGATGCCCATCGATCGCCCCGTCCCCTGCGGTTTTTATCAGCGAAATTTCTTCCCACAGTTGGAGAATTCCCGATTTCGGGACGCGGCGCTGGAAACGCCAGGCACGCTCTCTCCTCGCCTCCTCGGGGTGAGGTCATGTGACGACGCTCCTCCAATCAGATCCCCCAGCTCCGGGCCTGCGCTTTGGGCAGGAAGCGCAACAGGACGTGCTTCTCCTGGCCAAGTAGGTTCTGGAACACTTCCCCCCTCCGCACCCCGCCGTGGTCTGTGGCCGGGTGCAGCAGCAGCAGCCCGCCCCGTCGGACGGTGGGGGTGAAGGCGGTACTAGCTGGGGGCGAGGAGGTCCGGCCTCCGTGGACTGAGCCGCTGTCCCCGGCAGGATGATGGGGGTTCTGCTTCTAGGAGCACAGCACCTGAGCCGGCTCTCCAGCTCTCTCAGCGACTCTGCAAATCACAGCTATCTGTTTCATAAACTCCTGTTCTGCCTAAATCACCCAGAACTCTTGCTCGCACTAATTACCCTGGTTGAGAGGTTGCCGCTGTGCGGCTCAAATGCCCCCCATGGCTTAAGGGCCAAGCGAGGTGCTACCCTCTCCTGGAGGCCTCCTTTGATCCCTACAGCTAGCGGTGATCACCCCACGCCTGCCTTGCTGGTGGTTTCTTCCCGGGTCGCTGTAACTCCCAAGGGCGGTGGCACAGCGTGGCCGTCTCCTCCAGCCCATGTAGAATGAAGGTTAAAGCATGAACTCAGGAACTACTGCCTGGATTTGAGTCCTTGCTTTGCTGCTACCTTGTTATGTGACCTTCGGCAAGTTGCTCAAGCTCTCTGTGTCTCATTGGTAAAACAGAGGGTGGTGGGGATAACAGCCTCAACCTTGGGGCTTCAATGAGGCTCATTCCACACGTTTATGCAGAGCACTGGGGACAGTGCCTGGCTCTTCATAAATACCACGCAGGTGTTTCTGTCACCTCCAATCGCATCATCACCACCTTCCCCTGCGGTCGCTGGGCTGGTGACGTGCTGCCACCTCGTGTCACTCATGCCCTGCACAGGCCCATCTGTCATCCCTGCTGGTGGCCTGCAGAGCCCTTGACCAGTGTTACCAGCTTTTCAGCAGCACCTGAGCCCTCTGGCTGTAATCAGTTCAAGGACCCCAAGGTGTCTCAGCCCTCTGGAGGCTACCCATGCCGGCCCACTTCCTGCCGTCTCCACTGGCCATCCTGCATCCGTCTGCTCTTGGACCTCCCCGAGGCCTCTTAACTAATCTCTTTGTGACCCTCTTTGTGACCGAGTCTAGATACTTCTAAAGACCCTACTGTGGGCGAGAGAGACACATCCGCTGCACTGTGCTCGGCTCCTCCCAAACCAGCCCCATTCACTCTTCAGCGAGGAGCCCTGGGAGCGTCCACACGGGCCTCAGGCTGGGCCCCAGCCGCCTGGTCATGAACTCTCAGCCCTCCTGTCCTCAGCAGACACGGTGGGCACAGTCTTCTGTCCTCAGCAGACATGGCGGCCGGTCATCAGAGCCTCTCGCGCCCCTGCCGGCTCCTTTCCACGGTGAAGGATGTGGAGCAGTTGGGAGAGCAAACGGGGTGGGCCTGACCCTGCGGGGAGGGCCCGGGGCGGAGGCTGACCGAGCGGCCGAGGCCTGGGCCACAGGTCCACGGGCGGCCTGGGCCGGGAAGGGCTTTGCGGCCACGAGCAGTGCGGGACCCCGAGACACAGGTGAGGGGAGGAAGCATCTTTGCCGACTGTGACGAGGCCCCCTGGTGGGCGCAGGCGGCCGGAGGTGGCGTTCCTGGACGGGGTGCCAGGGAGGGGTGCGGGGCGCAGGGACTTGCAGAATCTGGGTTTGAGTCCTGCTCGGCGATCTCTCCAGATGGTCAGCCTGGGCAGGGCTCGTGGCCTCTCCGAGCCTCAGTTTCCACGCCTGGGCCGGTGTGGGAGGGGCTGCAGGAGGCAGGGCAGGAGCTGGGCTCCCAGGGCCTCGAACCCACTCAGGTGGGCTCTTGGCTTTGGGAGCAGCCGGAGGACAGGAGGCCCCTGCCTTTCGGACAAGCCACGCAGGCCCTGTGGGCTGTGAGAACAAGAAGGGGAGACGCTGCTGGAAGCTCAGCCCCCCGACAGCTCAGCACCCGCCCAGTACCGACAGCACAGGTCAGGGGGCAGAGACAGTGGAGCCGGACAGGCCAGCGGCTGCGGCGTCCAGATGCACCCGCCTCCCACCCATCAGAGCAGCAGCGGCTCCCGTGCGGGTGCGGAACCCGGAACTGGAACCTCACAGCCACCTCCCCACTGCGTCCTTACCATCCCTTTTCACAGAAGGAGAAACTGAGGCTCAGAAGAACTGTAGATTGGGAAGGACCTGGGAGAACTGCCCTCCAGGCCCACACCCATTTCATGGAGGGGGAAACTGAGGCTCAGAGAGCAGAAGCTTACTCAAAGTGAACTGTCTGTTTGGTTCCACTCAAGAGCACTTACAAAGAAAACTACAGGCCCAAAATGGCGACACTTAGGCCAAGTCACCAAACTGGGCCTTAACGCCTAATCTAATCGCACTTTCAGCCTCCCTCACAAATGCAGTCACAGTCGGGAGTTCCCCGCTCACACCAGGGCGTCACATGCTTCCCGTCCACCCCCACAGTGGCAGATGAGGTTGTCAGGGCAAGACTTCCTGCCTTTCTCCCCAAGGGAAAGTGAGCTTGTCCAGAATAATTATTTCTTTTCTTTTACTAGCTCCTTTCTCGCCCCACTCCCCTGCCTCTAAAAACCTTCCATTTTGTCCACCTCAGAGCCGCTCTGTCCTGGCTGGGCTGGACGCCGCCCGATTCATGGATCATTTAATTAGGAAAATTAGATCTTCAAATTTACTCTGCAGAATTTTGTTTTTCTTATCAGGGCCAAACCATCCCTGGGGGTTGGGGCACCGAAATGAATCAGATAGGGCCTCTGCCCTGAAGAAGTTCCCGGCTAGCAAGGAAGGCTTCTATAACAAATTATACTTTGACACTTTACCATGAAAAGAGCAAAAAAGGAAAATGTGTGGAAGGCATGGACAATGGGGAGGAAGCAGGGGTGAGCTCCATGGAGGTTGGGGTAATCAGGGAAGGCTTCTGGGAGAAGGAGGCAGTGTCGAGAAAAAGATGGGATCCCCTCCCTGCCCACCCATGGCTCCAACCACCTCTTTGCNCCAGGTGGGCTGAGAGTACAGCACCCGTTATCCCTGTCTGTCCACTGCCAGGTCCTCCCTCATCACCCCTTGCCATCTCCTCCTTCCCTTGAGTCTTTGCACGGGCACTGCCCCATGAGCTACAGTCTGGGGGCACGCCTGGCATTTCTTCACTCATTCACTTACTCCTTCATTCATCCCATATGCACAGTGTGCCAGGCCCCACGCCGGACACGGAGCAGGGCAGGAAGAAGGACTCAGCCCCCGCCCTCAGGTGGCTCACAGCCAAGCCAGGGAAACGTGTCTTACAGACTCACACTAACATCCATGTGATTTCATTTGTGGGCTTTTTTTTTTTCAGAGTTTATTTATTTTTGAGAGAGAGAGACAGAGACAGAGCACGAGCAGGGGAGGGGCAGAGAGAGAGGGAGACACAGAATCTGAAGCAGGCTCCAGGCTCTGAGCTGTCAGCACAGAGCCCGACGCAGGGCTCGAACTCGGGAACAGAGAGATCACGACCTGAGCTGAAGCCGGACGCCCACCCCACTGAGCCACCCAGGCGCCCGTGTGTATTTGTGACCAGGAATGCTAGAGAGAACTCTGTGTAGCCATGAGGCACCGTTCCCCGTAGACGCGGGGAGTTGAGCTAGATGAGAAGTCAGGGAGGGCTTCCCTGGAGCGGAGACCCGCAGGATGAGAGAAACTGGAGCATAGGCTGCGAGGGGAAGCGTTGATGAGCAGGAAGGGCCAGGCCTTACGGGCTCTAGCCAGGCCGATCGTGTCCATCCCAAGGGTGAGCCACGCGCGGCATGGTGTGGTCAGATTTGCCCTTCACGTAGGTCCCGTGGGAGCTGTCTCTCCTCCTATCTGTCCCCTGCTCCCCGGCTGGGTCTTCCCTCCATTCCTGAGAGCACAGTGGGGAACGGGGCCGAGCACGCCCCAGCTGCTGCCGCCCCAGCTGCTGCCGGGACGTGGGCTTTCCGCGGTGTATGTGTGGGTGACAATATGCAAGTAAACTAATACGAATGAGGGAAAATGAAATGGGGTAGGAGGGATGGAGGGGGATGGGGGCTGCTACATTGGGTGTGGGGGTTGGGAAAGGCATCTGAGGGGGTCAGCAAGGTGACATCTGAGCAGAGATTTCGTGAGAGATTTGAAGAAGGTGGTGCATCATCCCCACATTCTGTTCAGTGACACCAGAGTCTTGTCATCAGGGGCTGGTCCGGCGCCCCACCCTGAGAGTGCCCAGAGGTTGGCCGAATCCCTGCCCAAGGTCGCAAGGAGGCACCTTGCAGAGCAGCCCCACCCCCACCCTCTCCCCTTGTCCCTGCCAGGCTTGGCATCTCATCTCTACCCCCCACTCCTCCCCCCTTCTTTGCCGGCTTTATTTTCAGAACCACAGAATCCTCCCCAAGCCTCTGACATTTACTCTTTGGAATCAGAATGTTTTCCATTTCTCTTTCCCAGAGCGAGGCTGCCAGGCAAGATTTCCCTGGGGTTCCTGCCTGTCCCCCTGGAGGTGAAGTGCGGGGGGCGGAGATGGCTCATGTCAGCCCTGCATGGACTGTATCAACCAGCAATTATTAGGCACCCACTGTGTCACAGGCCCTTCCCGTGAGCTACCATACTCAGTGTTTTAAGAACCCTGGGGGGTTGGCGTTACCATCTGCGCATGGCAGGTGAATGGGGCAGGTGGGTAACAAGTCTAAGGTCACTCGGCAAGTGAGAAGAGCACGAATGAAACCACACCTCTCGGGCTCCAAAGTCCATTTCTTTCCTCTGTGCTCTGACTTCAAGGTCCACGGGTATTGGGGCCCTGAATGATGTGCCGCATTTGGGGGGACCAAGAGTTTAGGGTACACACCACCTGGGCAGAGGGAACAGCAAGAGTAAAGCACAGAAGCAGAAACATTGCAGGCATGTTTGAGGGGCCCATCAGTGGGGCCGGGGTTGGGGGGTCCATGCAGGTGTGGGAGAGGACAGTTCCAGAGTCAGTCTTGACCTGTGTGGTGGCAAGTGTCAGAAAATCCAGTTCGTTCTGGCTGAGCCTGGAAACGCATCGGCTCATCTGAGCGGTCAGTCCAAGGATGAAGTGGGCAGGGGGGAGGGGAGGGTCTGAGCCAGAAGGAAGAAGAGCTGACCAGACAGAGAGAACACCAGACCTCCAGAACGAGCACACGCCGCGAGCTTCAGGCTCCAGGGTTCTAAGTGTTTTGCCCCTGTTTTCCCCTTTACCCTCACAACAATGCTATGGGTTGGACATTCTTTCTAGTTTGTACATGAGGCTATACTAAGGCTCAGAGAGGTTAAGTAACATGCTCAGCGTCGCACAGCTAGTCGGGATAGGAGGCCTGAGTTGGACTTTGGCTCCAGAGTTTGGGTGCTAACCTGGGGTGGGAAGCTTGGTTCCCGGGCCTGTTCTGAGACCCTAAGCAGATCCACTGTTGTATGAGCTGCATTACTAACTTAGCCCCATATTCTGTTTTGTTCCCTTCTTAATTATGTTTCCTGCACTTTTTTTTTTTTTTTAAGGTTTTTATTTATTTCTAGGAGAGAGAGAGAGAGAGAGACAGCGTGAGCAGGGGAGGGTCAGAGAGAGAGGGAGTCACAGACTGAAACAGGCTTCAGGCTCTGAGCTGGCAGTCAGCACAGAGCCCGACGCGGGGCTCGAACCCACGAGCCGCGAGATCATGACCTAAGCGAACGTCGGACGCTTAACCGACTAAGCCACCCAGGCGCCCGTTTCCTGCACCTCTTAACCCCATGCATGATTGGTCGCTAACTCTGTCTGCCTTTTACCCCTACTCCTGTGTACCTGCAGATCGTAGGGACCTCATGGGGACCGGGCAGTAACATCTGCCTTGCGCTGTCTGATCTCACCAGGCCACAGACAGAGCCTCCTGGTCCACAAGAATGTCCACCTCCAGGCTGTTTCAAGCAGCCCCACTCGAGGGTTCCAGAAACCCCGCACCCTCCTCTCTTGTATACAAACTGCTGCGTGGCTCAGCAGGGCCCGGCAGTTCTGGGAATGACCTTCTCATTGGCCTGCCCTTCTGATAACCAAGCTTTCTTTGCTTCAGAACCGGCATCCCAGATGTCAGCTTGCTGTGACCTGGGTGCACGAACCAGCTGGAGTTTGGTAACACGCCCTCCGCATGGCTGTTACAGGCCTGGCCCTGGTGGCCTACTCTGCGAGGCTGAGCGGCTTCCCCCAGTAAGAAATGAGGAGCCATCTGATGTCGCAGGGGTGAGGGGATACCGTCAGAGCTGGGCTCTGGAAACACACGGGGAGGGGCGTCAGGGCGGCTCAGTCAGTGGCACATCCGACTCTTGTCCCTGGCTCAGGTCACCATCTCACGGTTTGTGAGATCGACCCCCGCCTCGGGCTCTGCGCCGACAGTGTGGATCTGTTTGGGATTCTCTCTCTCTCTCTCTCTCTCTGCCCCTCTCCTGCACATAGGGCGTGCATGCTTTCTCTCAAAATAAATAAACATAAAAAAGAAGATGAAGCCCACAAGGAGTCAGTGCGGGGGCAGGTAGGGGGGATGGGGGCAGGGCCCGGGTAGCAGCCAGAGAGGACTTTACTTGGCAGANTGACAGTGTGGATCTGTTTGGGAGTCTCTCTCTCTCTCTCTCTCTCTCTCTCTGCCCCTCTCCTGCACATAGGGCGTGCATGCTTTCTCTCAAAATAAATAAACATAAAAAAGAAGATGAAGCCCACAAGGAGTCAGTGCGGGGGCAGGTAGGGGGGATGGGGGCAGGGCCCGGGTAGCAGCCAGAGAGGACTTTACTTGGCAGAGCAGTGAGGAAGGAGAGGGGGACCCAAGTGAGACGCTCCGTGTGGTTCCCTCTGCCACTCAGCTCGCCTGGGGGAACCAGAGGTGGGTGCGGGGCAGTGGCTGGCAGAGGGCCACTGGCCCGGCTCCGAAGCTGCCTCTGGCTTTGCATCCTTTTCTGGTGCCTCCCTCCCATGCCAGGCAAGAGGCAGCCCGGGGAGCCGAACACTCTGCCTGCTGTCAGCTCGCGGGAGTGTGCCCAGGGCCCAGCTGCTGCGAGTGCATCCCCGCGGGCTCACACTGCATCCCAGGTACCCAGGGCCCAGCTGCATCATGTCCCTCCCCCTCCCCCCCGGGGAGGAACAGGGCAGAGTACGGGTGAGGCCTGGGATTCTCTGAGGGGCTGGGACATGTCAGGGGCACAGCCTGCCTCCGCTGGGCCGGATGGGTGGACATGCTCTTCACAGAGGGAGAAGGAAACCAGAGCTGCTGCCCGGTGCCTCGCGGGGGAAGGGCAGGGCCCGGCCCCAGGGAGCAGAGGACGTTCCGTCCAGGGCCAGTGCGCAGTGCGGTGGGGTGGGCCCACTGTCACGGTCCCTCCTCACTGTCCCGCAGGGATTCTGTTCCTGGGAACTCCACGGGCCGACAACGCCCCTCTCCTCGGTCCCACGCGGCTCCGAGTACCTGGCTCAGCGGCGATGCAGGACTTGCTGCCTTTCCCATCATGCCTTGCTTGCCTTAGATCAGACCCATCACTGGCTTTCATCACGTCCAGCACTGCCCGGCAGGGGGCGTCCTCCCTGCGGTGAAGGCCCCGGGCCCCTTCCGCCTCAGGGCTCCGCCACCCCAAGGCCTCAGGTGGCCCTGCTTCTAGCTGCAGAGGGGACAGGGAGGAGCGCGACTGCTTCTTAATCACCTGGGCCAGGAAGTGGCGCTCACATCACTTCTCCCAGCGCACTGCCGAGAGCCCGTCACGTGTCCCGCCCCGACGCGAGGGGGGCTGGGAAGTGTCACCCCGCCTGGCGGACCCCCAGCAACCTCTGCCTGCCCCTCACGCTCAGCGCCCGCTTGTCCTCAGCACCGTCAACGCCACAAACCTGGCGACACCACCGCCAAGGTCACCACCACGGTCACCTCGGCACGTGGCTGAGGGCCTCGAGGAGCGGGAGGGTGGTTAGCGGTCCAGGCGGCTGTGGGTTCGTGTTCCGGGCCTGCTCCTCCGCTGCCGTGTGGACCAGGCAGGTCCCGGCAGCCCAGCCTCGGGCTGTGTGTCCGTAAGCGGGGTCCTGAGGCCCAGCTCGCAGGGCTGCCGTGAGGCTGTGTCGGGGCGCCTGCTGGAAGGGGATCAGAGCAGGGCCTGGACCTCAGTGACCTTCCACCAGTGGGAGCCGCTGCCCGAGGGGACGGGGACCGACCCCCCGCGGGGAGGGGGCAAGAGGGCGCTGAGGAAGGGCGGGCGCTCAACACACGGCCTTTCCAGCCTGCCCGCCACACTGCAGGCTTTGAAATCGGATCCAAAAGCAAGCAGAAAGGCCCCCTGAGAGGGGAACGCACTAGGACAGGTGACTCGGGAGAGAACAGGCCCTGTGCGTCCTGGGAAGACATGGTTCTTGTCTGTCCCAGAAGGAAGTCCCCTCATGAAAGCAGCCCCGATGCCAACTGGGACGGAGCAGAGGAGGGAGCACCGGGCTCCCGGGTGGAAAGATGCCAGCGGTGATGTGTCCGGTCGCTGTGAGTCCCAGCCGCTTGGGGACGCCGCCTGGGGAAGAGGGGCTCACAGTGATCACGGGGAGCCTGGGAGGAGCCGGGAGTCCTCCGACACCGACTTGCTGAGCGACCCTGGGGACGTCACTCAAGGACTCCGAGCCTCCTTCCTCACCTGCCTCCAGCAGCCACACTCATACCCAACCTCCCTCCCGGGCACAAGGTCAAGGGCCATGGGCAGCCACTTCCCGGTGCAGAGGAAGAAGGGGCATTGGGATTGAGTGACGTGGCGAGCACCTGGGAGGTGGCTGGATGGTTCACGTCCACAGGTGTTAGCTACAGGTGCACCGCGCCCCTGCGGGAGGCCCCAGCACCCAGGGCTCTCCTCCGACATTGCCCCCTACAGGCAGCCTTCCTCCAGGCAGTGACCCAGGGCGCAGGGCTCAGGGTGGCCCCTTCCTGCCTCTTCCGGTCAGGAGTCTCACTAGGCAGACAAGAAATATTCGGCCTGCAGGGAATTTGGGGTCTCCTTTGAAGGTGCCTCTTCCTAGACAACACCCCAGGGAATTCCCTGCCCTGGCTGCCGCAACCTTCAAACAGGTCTGGGCCTCAGGTTTGGGCACAAGGATCTGAAGAACAGAAGGAAGGGAAACTTCTGGTACTGCTAATGAGGGCACGCTCGGCCCTCGGCACCAGCCTGGCGGAGTCATCAAACAAATGCAACATTTAGCAAAGAGGGTGTGGAGGGGACTTCAGCAGACACTTCCCTGAAATGCAATGGTAATAAAAGGAAAAATGGACCTGCTTGCTCCAGACACCGAGTGCCACAGAAATAATTACATGGCTCCTTTCCTCAGCGAGGATGCCGGTGGCCGAGGCACCTGCCAGGTAATTCATCAGCCTCAGATTAATGGACTCCTTAGAGACGCCTGCACCTGTCTGTGTCCAGGGTTTTCGGGACACTTCTATTTAGATGACATCAAGACCATTTTTTCTCTGCCATCCCAAGTGGGGAGGTGGGGCACCACACCAGGTGGCCCAATTGAATATTGATTGGCTGACACTTGCCCAGCAGAAAAACAGTCCACTTATGGGAACCAGTTGTTTCCAGTGGCTCAGGACCTCCTCGGGGTCTTGGTTTCCCTTGCAGCCCAGTGAGTTGCTGGTATCATATCAGGTGAGCTGAGAGTCCTGCTTATTGCAGATAAGGCTTGATCATACAGAAAAGCGCTGCAAGCCTCAGTTTTCTCATCTGAAAAATGGGAATTCTGGTAAGGGGAGCATGTAGACTGTCACTTTCTAGTATTTATATTTCTCAAACATTGGAGTTCTTTAAAATAAGCATATATTTCCCTTTAAGATGAGAAAATAAAATGCAATGGAAATGTAAATAAGTAAAATTAAGAAATGTAAATAAATAAAGTGGGGTGCCTCACTGAGGTGCTGTGATTATTTGAGGAGATGATACAGGGTCCATGGCATGCGGCCGAGTGTGTCCCGAGCACATGATGCCCGTGGCCGCCATGCCGCTCAAATCATTGTGGATAATGATAGTTACGGCTGTCGGAAATCAAGGTTTGTGTTGTGGGTGTTTGCTGTGTGACATTGGGCAAGGGTGTCTACCTCTCTGGCTTTGGCAAATTTAACTCTTAAAATTAAAACGTCGGGAACCTTCCTCAACCTAGTAAAGACATAACGAGGGAAAAACCCACAGCTAACATCATCCTTAATGGTCAAGATTGAATGCTTCTCCCTTAACGTCAAGAACAAGGTGAGGATATACACTCTCTCCATGTCTATTCACTGCTGTCCCTCCCAGGGGCTTCAGCCAGGGCAAGTAAGCCAGAAAAAGGAATAAAAAGCATACATATTGGAAACAGAGATGTAAAATCATCCCTTTGTAAAACCACATTATCTTGAATATAGAAGATCCTAAGAAATTGTCAGAAAACCACTCTTAGAACTCATAAATGAGCTTAGCAAGATTTCAGGACAGAAGGTAAGTACACAGAAATCAGTTGTATTTCTACACGTGAGCCATGAGAAACCTGGAAATGAAATTACGAAAAAGATTCCAGGGGAGCCTGGGTGACTCAGTCAGTTAAGCATCTGACTCTTGATTTCAGTCCTGGTCATGATCTCATGGTCATGAGATTTGAGCCCCTCAGGTGGGTTCCTCACTGAGCATGGAGTCTGCTTGGGATTCTCTCTCTCTCTGCCCCTCCCATTCTCTCTCTCTCTCTCAGAAGAAATAAATAAACTTTAAAAAAAAGAAAAAAGAAAAAGTTTCCATTCACAACTACAACAAAAACAATAATATTTCTACAAATTAAAGTGTTTGTGATCAAGTGATTTCAACAGGGCATCAAGACAATTCAATGGACAAAGAATAGTTGTTGCCACAAATGATACTGTTACAACTGAGTAAATACATTAATGAAATTGGACACTCACCTCACATCATGCACAAAATTTAACTCAAAATCAAGTAGAGGCCAAGTGTAAGAGTTAAAATTATAAAACTCCTAGAAGAAAAGACAGGAGTAAATCTTTATTTATTTGTTTATTTTTGAGAGAGAGAGAGAGAGAGCACAAGTGGGGAAGGGGCAGAGAGAGAGGGGTACAGAAGATCTGAAGTGGGCTCCATGCCGAGAACAGTGAGCCCAACGTGGGGCTTGAACTCATGAACCGTGAGATCATGACCTGAGCCAAAGTTGGCCACTCAACCAATGGAGCCACCCAGTTTTAAAACTTTTTTTTTAAATGTTGACTTATTTATTTTGAGAGAGAGAGAGAGAGTGAGAGAGAAAGAGTGGAGAGTACAAGTGAGGGAGAGGCAAGAAACAGAGGGAGAGAGAGAATCCCAAGCAGGCTCCACACTCAGCACAGAGCCTGACTTGGGGCTCCATTTCACCCACGATGAGATCATGACCTGAGCCAGAATCAGAAGTCGGACACTTAAACGACTGAACCACTCAGGTGCCCTAAGAATTCTTATTTATGACACAAAAAAACCCACAAATAACCAAAAAAATAGATAAATTGACCTCACCAAAATTAAAAATATTTGTACTTCAAAGAACTCCATCCAGAAAATGAAGACAACCTACACTGTGGAAGAAAATATTATATATATCTGATAAAGAGTCATCAATCTGATGAAGCCTACTTTCTAGAATATGTAAAGAAATTTTACAAATCAAAACTAAAAAGACAAATAACCCAATTTTTCTAAAGGGCAAAGGATTTGAATCGACATTTCTCCAAAGAAGATCTATCAGTGGCCAATAATCACATGAAAAGATGTTCACCATCATTAAACATCAGGGAATGCAAACTGAGCTAAAATGAGGTCCCCTCTTGTAACCAGGAAGGTGGCTGCCATCAAGAAGATGGATAATAACAAGTATTGGCAAGGATGTAGACCAACTGGAACCCTCACTCATTGCTAGTGGGAATGTAAAGCAGTGTGTCGCTAGTTTGAAAAGTTGTTTGGCAGGTCCTTGAGGAGTTAAACACAGAGTAACATAATGACCCAGCACTTCCACTTCTAGGTGTGTGCCCAAGAGAAGTGAAGTGTTCCTTCAAAAACATGCACATGGAAGATTTATTCATACTAGTGAAGATCTGGGAGAGACAACACCTGATGAATGGATAAATAAAATATAGCATATCCATGCAATGGAAGAGTATTCAACAAAAAAGAAAGGGAATCAACTACTAATACAGGCTGCCACGTGAATTAACTTTGAAAACTGTGCGGAAGAAACCGTTCACAAGTGAGCACACTGTGTTTGGAACCTATAGTCTGAATGTTTCCCCCAGCAATTCCTATGTTGAAACCGAATCCTCAAAAGGATGTTATTTCGAGGTGGAGCCCACATGATGGGGGCGGTGCCCTTATAAGAAGGGATGTGAGAGTGGCAGTGGTCTCTCTGCTCTGTGAGGACACAGCAAGAAGGTGACTGCCTGCACACCAGAAAGGGAGCTCTCCCCAGAACCAGACTGTCTGGTACCCTGACCTTGGACAGGAAGTGTGGGAAGTCAGCATCTGCCTTTTAAGCCCCCAGGCTGTGATATTTGTTACAGCAGTCAGAGCTAAAACAGTTCATTTTTTTTTAATATTTTAAATGTTTTTTCTATTTTGTCCAGTTTTTTTTTTTTAATCTTAGAGAGAGAGCACAAGTTGGGGAGAAGGACAGAGAGAGAGAGGGAGAGAATCTCAGCACGTTCCATGCTCATCATTGAGCCCAGCTTGGGACTTGATCCCGTGACCCTGGGATCATGGCCTGAGCCAAAATCAAGAGTTGGATGCTCGACCAACTGAGCCACCCAGGCGCCCTGAGACAATTCATTTATATGCAATGTGGAGAACAGACAGGTCCAGGGACAGGGGTGAAGTAGGTGAGTGGTTGCTAGGGCCCGAGGAGGTAATGGGGAGTGACTGCTAAGGGGCACCTGGTTTCTTCTGAGGTGATGAAAATTCTGGAATTAGATAGCAGTGGTGGTCATACAATTCTGTGGAAATGCTCAAAGCTATTGACAGGCCCCCATTAAAAGAGTGAATTTTATGCAACTTCTGTCTCAATAAAGCTGTCTTTAAGAGTCACAGCGACGCTGTCTTCCTGTCTCGGGAGAGAGGCATGGACTGAAAGACCTTTTCCTGCCATTTCCAGCCCCAGAAACCTCTTTCATGTGACAGCAGGGTTGGTGGCCTTTGATGTGAGCACTTCAGGGGGACAGGAGGTGCTGCGGGGGCCCCCTCGCTCCTCCGTGGCCCCACACTGCACTCACACGTTCGTCATTCAATCACCCAGGGGCATTTATTTAGCACTTAACAAGCTGTGGCCCCGTCTCCCGGGAGCTCTAAGCCTGGTGGGTGAGGAACACTCGGGGAGATGGGAGGTGCCGGCTGGGGCTGGGGGACATGCAGGGGTGAGGGGCTCTGAGCAGGGCTCATCTGCATGGCCTGGGGAGGGCGGCAAACTTCCCAGAAGGGGTGACATGGAACCGAGAAGGTGGAGGGGGTGTCAGGAGGTCATGGGAAAGGGCACTCCAGTCAGGGGGAACAGCCTGTGCGGTGGCCCAGAGGCTCGAAGCATTTGGCCTGTTCAAGGAAGAGCACCTGGCCCGGAATGGCTGGTGGATGGATGTGTGTTCAAGGGGTGGAGCAGGAGGTGAGAAGGGAGGCGGGGAGCCCAGTGCCTGGGGTCCTTCTCCCTGTCCCCACAACTGACAGCCACTGCACTGCTTTCCCCATGTGAATTACAAGGGGTACTTCGATGGAACACCTGCCGCTCCCTCCATTGGGATCCCAGCTCCCTGCTGTGAGACAGAAATTCTACTGATCTTCCTCCACAGCCCTGCCCTCATCAACCTGACCCCTTCCTCCCCCCAGCCATCAGGCTAGGTGGGCCCCTCCCTCTTTGGGGTGCCTATAACCCCAATACACTTCTCTGACTCATTCCTCAAGTCAATTAGCAGTTCCAAAATGGGGTAGGTGACCCTGAAAGTGGGGTGCGCTATGGGGTGCAGGCCTGGTTGGTGGGGAACCAAGACTCTGAAAGGGGGCTGCTCACTCCTCCTCCGCCTTCTCTGGGTGTAAACTAGGATGTACTTTCACAAGCTTTTCCCAACTCTTTTTTACCATAGTTTCAGACCATCTTGACAACAAGTAACCTAAAAATCTATTTATAAGAAGCTGCTTTTGTGCAGTATGTACGCTGATGGGGAGGGAGGCAGAGGAGATATTTCTTCCCCCACCCCCTGCCCCCCTTGAGCTCTCTGGAACACTCCGAAAGTCTGTAATCTGGCTTCTAAGTGGATTTGGGAACAGTGGGGAGGGGGTTTGCTAAATTACCCCTGGTCAAGCTTCTGAGAAGTTCTTTAAGAGCCTCCTCTGTGAGGGGGCTGACAGGGTCAGTTTCTCTTTGGATACCGATCTTGCCTGAGTCACTTGTGTGTCCCCACAGTGCCAAGCACAGTACCAGTGGGGACGGAGAAAATCTCTGGCTGAATTGGAAGGAACTTGAAACAAATTGAACGAGCTCTCAAGGGTGGCCTCAGAGCATGGAAAGAAACTGTTGGTAAACCCAAATCCTTCTGTTGACCTCTGGAGAGCACAGCACACAAGGAAGTCCTGGGCAAATCCGTTGGTAAAGAGCAGAATTTCTTTCTACTGCAAATAGTCCTCACTCTGGAAGCTGGATGCAGCCCTCACAAATACCTCCCCCTATCTCTCTCTCTCTGTCTGTCTCTCTCTCTCTCTCTGTCTTTCTGGATATCTGCCTGTCTATCTATCTATCTATCTATCTATCTATCTATCTATCTATCTATCTATCTATCTAATCTATCATCTCTCTACCTACCTACCTACTACCTACCTACCTACCATCCATTTCTATTCATCTATCTATCTATCTATCTATCTATCTATCTATCTATCTATCTATCTATCTATCATCTCTCTACCTACTACCTACCTACCTGCCTACCTACTTACCTAACATCCATTTCTATTCATCTATTTATCTGTCTGTCTGTCTGTCTGTCTATCACCTATATATCCATCTATCCCTGTCTATCTATCTATCTATTCATCTATCATCTTCATTATCTATCTATCTATCTATCTATCTATCTATCTATCTGTCATCTTCATTATTCATAGATCCCATATTTGAAAATTTGCCTACTAGCCAAAAGTTATTCATAACCCCAACATCAATACTCAAGTTACTTTTGCAGTCATTCATGGACATGCACAGAACAGTGAAAACTTTGGGCCCCTCCAAAGGATTGTACTTTGGTATAAAGTCTAAGAACCATTCACTTAGCCTTGGATCCGTAAGTTTTCTTCCACATTTTTTTCCTACTTTTGTCATTTCATGTTTTACATTTAAGTTGATGCTCCATTTTTCAGGTAATTTTGAGACTTGAGGTTGAGGTTCTTTTTTGTTGTTTGTTGTTGTTTTTGTTTGTGTGTCTTGGATGTCCAATTGCTCTAGCATAATTCACTGAAAACACTGTCTTTCCTCCATTGAATTACTTATGTGCCTTTGTAAAAAACCAGTTGGTCATATATATATGCATGGGTCTATTTCTCAGTTCTCTCTTCTGTCCCACTGATATGTCCATCTGTCTACATGACACTGCTGTGATTACTGTAGGCATATGGTAAACCTTCATGTTAGGTAGAGTGGTTCCTCATCCTTCATTCTTTTTAAGACTTGTTTTAGATTCACTGTGCCCCATGCTTTTCCATACAAAGTTTGGAGTGAGTTTGTCTATGTCTACAAGAAGCCTTCTTGAGAACTTATTTTATTATCTGTTTTCCTTCTTGAGATTTTAATAAGAATTGCATTAAACCTATAGATCAATTTGAGGATAACTGACATCTTGACTGTGTTGAATCTACCAGTCTGAACATTATATGTCTTTCCATTTATTTTGGTCTTTGATTTCTTTCATCCGCAGCATTTTTAATTGCCAGGATACAGAGCATATACATGTTTTGTTACATCAATACCTGAGAATCCAATTTTCTTTTGGGCAATTGTAAATTGTGTTGTGTTTTCAATTTTGGTTTCTACATTTTCATCATTAGTATATAGAAATGTGATAGACTTTTGCGTGTTGATCTTGTTTGTATGCTGTGACCTTGTTGAACTCATTAGCTATAGCAGTTTTTTTTTTTAAACAACTTGTTTTTTAGAAAAGTTTTAGATTCACAGCAAAATTGGGCACAAAGTGTACAGATTTCCCATATATTCCATGTCCATATATGTGCATAGTCTCTCCAGTATCAACATCCCTCACCAGTGTGGTACATTTTTTATAACTGATTAACCTGCTTCACATCAGTATCACCCAGAGTCCATTGTTTACATTTCTGTTTGCTCTTGGTCTTACACATCCTATGAGTTTGGATAAATGGTATCCACCATTACAATGACACTGCTCCAGAAACCTTTTGTGTTCCCCTTATTCACCCTTCCTCCCATCTAAACCTTGGAAATAACCCATTTTTTTTACTGTCTCCACAGTTTTACCTTTTCTGGAATATCCTATAGCTGGATCCATATTGTACATAGGCTTTTCACATTGACTTCTTTCACTCAGTAAGATGGATTCAAGTTTACTCCATGTCTTTTCATGGCTTGATAACTCATTTCTTTTTAGTGCTAAATAATAATGCCACCGTTTATTTAACCATTCACCTACTGGAGGGTATATTGCTCACTTCTAAGTTTTGGCAATAATGGATAAAGCTGCTATAAACATCTGTGTGCAGGTTTTTATGCGGACATAAATTTTCAATTACTTTGGGTAAATACCAAAGTAAATAACAAAGAGTGTGATTGTTGGATCATATGGTAGGAGCATGTTTAGTTTTGTAGGAAACTGCAAACTATCTTCCAAAGTGGCTGTGCCATTTGCATTCCACCCGCAGTGAAGGAGAGTTCCTGTTGATCCGCATTCTCATCAGCATTTGGTGTTCTTAGTGCTCTGGATTTTGGCCATTCTAACAGGTGTGTAGTGGTATCTTATTGTTGTAATGGTATCTCATTATCTCCCTGATGGCATAAGATGTGAAGTATGTTTTCATATACTTGTTTGCATCTATATATCTTCTTTGGTAAGGTCTTTGGCCTTTTTTTTTTTTAATTGGGTTATTTGTTTTCTTATTGTTGAATTTTAAGACCTGTTTGTATATATTTGTATAACAATACTTTATCAAATATGTCTTTTGCACAATATTTCTTCCAAGTCTATGGGCTGTATTTTCACTTTCTTAACAATATCGTTCCCAGATCTAAAAGTTTGAAATAAATTTTTTTTAAAAATTTTCAAAAATTTTAAAGAATTCCAGTTGAGGCTCCTGGGTAGTTCAGTCGGTTTTGCATCTGACTTTGGCTCAGGTCATGATCTCATGGTTCATGAGTTCGAGCCCCACACCAGGCTCTGCTGTCAGCCCAGAGCCCATTTCAGATCCCCTGTGACCTCCCTACCCTCACTACCACTCCCTCTCTCTCTCTCTCTCTAATATAAATAAACTGAAAGAAAGAAAGAAAGAAAGAAAGAAAGAAAGAAAGAAAGAAAGAAAGAAAGAAAGAAAGCTATCCATCCAAAATGGTTAGCATTTTTAAAAAAAATCAAGTTTATTAGTCCTTTTTTTCATGAATCATGCCTTTGGCATTGCATCTAAAAATCATCAGCAAACCTAAGATTATCTAGATTTTCTTCTATGTTGTATTCTAGAAGTTTTTTAGTTTTACATCTTACACTTAAGTCTGCGATTCATCTTGAGTTTATTTTGTGAAGGGTGTAAGGTCTATGTCTAGGTTCATCTTTCATCTTTCTGCATGAGGATGTCCAATTGTTCCAGTACCATATGTTGAAAGACTATCTTTTCTCCATTGTATTATCTTTGCTCCTTTGCCAAAGATCACTTGACTATATTTGAGGGGGGAGAGGGGAGTTGGATAGTGTCAGTTCTCCAACTTTGTCGTTCTCCTTCAGTACTGTGTTTGCTGTTCTGGATCTTTTGCCTCTCCTTATAAACTTTAGAATATGTTGGTCAATAGCCATAAAATAACTTGCTGAGATTTTGATTGGTATTGCATTGAATCTATAGATCAGGTTGGAAAGAATTGACATATTAACAATATTGAATATTCCTATCCATGAACATGGAATATCTCTCTATTTAGATTTTTTGATTTCTTTCATCAGAGGGTTGGGTTTTTTTTTGTACATAATTTGTTAGATTTGTTCTTAAGAAGTTCCTTTGGGGGGCACAAATGTAAATAGTATTGTATTTTTTTAATTTCAAATTCCATATATTCATTGCTGGTAGATAGGAAAGTAATTGACTTTTGTGTATTAGCCTTGTATCTTGTAACCCTGCTATAATTATTTATTAGTTCTAGGAGTTTTTTGATCAACTCTTTTAGATTTTCTACATAGACAATCATATAATCCGAGAAATAAAACAATATTGTTCCTTCTTTAAAAATATGTATACCTTGGGGCACCTGGGTAGCTCAGTAGGTTAAGCGTCCAACTTCAGCTCAGGTCATGATCTCACAGTTCGTGGGGTCAGGCCCCACGTTGGGCTCTGTGCTGACAGCTAGCTCAGAGCCTGGAGCCTGTTTCAGATTCTGTGTCTCCCTCTCTCTCTGACCCTCCCCTGTTCATGCTGTCTCTCTCTCTCAGAAATAAATAAAAAATATTTTTTAAAAATGTATACCTTTTATGTCTTTTTTTTTTGTCTTACCGTACAATGTGAGACCACCAGTACAGTGTTGAAAAGCAGTGGTGAGAGGGGACATCCTTGCCTTCTTACTAGAGAAGATTTGAGTTACTCACTGTTAAGTATGATATTAGCTATAGGTTATTTTTATAGATACAGGCCTTTCTCAGCTTAAAAGGGGATTACATCAATCAACCCATTGTAAGTTGAGAGTAAAATAAGTCAAAAGTATATTTAATACACCTAACCTACCAAACATAAGAGCTTAGCCGAGCCTACTTTTTTTTTTATAATATATTTTTTAATGTTTTTTATTTATTTCTAAGAGAGAGAGAGAGAGAGACAGCGTGAGCAGGGGAGGGTCAGAGAGAGAGGGAGTCACAGACTGAAACAGGCTCCTGGCTCTGAGCTGGTAGTCAGCACAGAGCCCAACGCGGGGCTCGAACCCACAAACCGTGAGATCATGACCTAAGCTAAAGTCGGACGCTTAACCGACTAAGCCACCCAGGCGCCCCTAGCCGAGCCTACTTTAAATCTGCTCAGAACACTTATGTTAGCCTACAGTTGGGCAAAATCATCTAACACAAGGCTATTTTATAATAAAGTATTGACTATCTCATGTAATTTATTGAATTCTATACTCAAAGAGAAAAACAGAATGGTTTTATGGATATAGAATATTTGTAAATGTATTGGTTATTTACCTTCATGATCGTGCGGCTGACAGGGAGCTGTGGCTCACTGCTGCTGCCCAGTATCATGAGAGGGTATTATACTACATGTTACTCTCCTGGGAAAAGATCAAAATTCAATATTTGATATATAGTTTCTATTGAATGTGTATTGCTTTCACACCATCAATAAGTTGAAAAAGCATAATTTGTACCATAGTAAGTCAGGGATAGTCTGTGTTCTTTATCAAATTAAGTATTTTCCCCTTTATTCCTAGTTTACTGCAAGTTTTTTTTTTTTTTGAATGAATGGGATGTTGGATGTTGTCAAAATGTTTTTCTCTGCACCTATTGATATGATCATGTGATTTTTCTTCTTTAGCCTGTCGATATGATAGATTATATTAATTGATTTTTAATGCTTAACCAGCTTTATGTACCTGAGATAAATCCCACTTGGTTATGATGTATAAGTCTTTTTATATATCATTGAATTCTATTTGTTTATATTTTGTTGAGGATTTTTACATCTATGTTTAAGAAAGATATTGGTCTTTAGTTTTATTTTCTTGTAATTTCTTTGTCTGGTTTTGGTATTAGGATAATTCTGGCCTCACAGAATGAGTTTGGAAGTACTCTTGTGCTTTTATCCGCTCAGTGAGAGTATAGAGAATTTGTATAATTTCTTCCTTAAATGTTTGGTAGACTTCACCAGTAAACCTTTCTGGGCCCAGTGCTTTCTGGAAGTTTTGGGAGGTTGTTATCTATTCAATTTATTTAATAAATATCAGCCTGCTCAGATCACCTATTTCTTGTTGTGTGATTTTTGGCAGATTGTGTATTTTAATGAACTGGCCATTTCATCTAAAAGTTATCAAATTTGTGGGCATTGATTATTCTTCTAATTTCCGTGGGATCTGTAGTGATGTCCCCTCTTTATTTCTGATATTAATAATTTGCATGTACTCTTTTTTTTTCTTTGTTAGCCTGGTTAGAGGTTGATCTATGTTATTAATCTTTTCAAAGACAAAGCTTTTGGTTTCATTGATTTTTCTCTATTGATTTCCAGTTTTCAATTTCATTGATTTCTGCTCTCATTTTATTTCTACTCTTCTATTTACATTAGGTTTAATTTGCCCTCTTTCTCTAGGTTCCTCAGATGAAAACTTAGAAAATTAATTCTATATCCTCCTTCTGCAATAATATGTGCATTCAATGCTATAAATTTCTTCTAAATAATACTTTCATTTTATCTCACAAATTTTGATAAGTTATATTTTCATTTTCACTTAGTTCAAAATACTATTTACTTTATCTTGAGTTTTCTCCTTTGACTCATGTGTCATTTAGAAGTGTGCTGTTTATTATTCAAGTATTTTCAGATTCTCCAGCTACCTTTCTGTTACTGGTTTATAGTTTAATTCCACGAGGGTCTGAGAGCAAACATTGTATGAGTCCTATTTTGTTAAATGTATTAAGGTGCATTTTACGGTCCACAAGGGAGGGAGGGAGGGTAAGGAGAAGAGGACCAAGGATGGAGCCCACGACACCACATGTTACCAGGTCAAGGAGCCAAGGGGGAATCTGCAAAGGAGCTGGAGAGGGACAGCAAGAAGCAGGAAAACCAGGGAGTGTGGGAGCAGAGAGGGGAGAGGGTTTCAAGGAGGAGGCAGTGACGTCCAGTAGGATGACAACCGAAAACCGCACACTGATGTGACAGTTAGAGGTCGCTGGTCACGTCCCCAAGAGCAGCTGTGGATGGAGGGGTGGGGATGAAATCCAGAGTGTTAAGAGGAAACTGGAAGAGAGAAGTAATGTTTTCAAGGGGTTTCACTGTAAAAATACAACAAATAAATGTGTTGGTAACAGGAGAGTTGTTTTTTTTAAATTTACTGTATGTTTTATTCTTTGTGTAGAAACAGGCACTGGCATGTTTGCACACTGACATGAGCAATCCAGCGAAGAGAGGCACTTTGCTGACACGGGGGGAGGGGAGGGTTGCAGGGGCAACATTCCTGAGGATGACTCTAGTGCACAAGTGACCTTGGAGAGGGACAGAGGAGCCTCTGATTCATGATGAGTTTTCCCAAGGATTTCCCAACAAAACTGCACATTTATCTGGGCACCAACCAAGACGGATAGGATATTTTGGCATCACGGTGCTCATATATTTTAGCAACTTGTTTTCCGTATTCAAAAATATGTTGTAAAGATCCTCCCGTGTCAGTGCAGAGAGACCAGACTCAATCTTTTTAATGGCTGCTTAGTATTCAGTAGTATGGATGCCCCATTATTTATTTAACCAATCTCCTACTGATGGACATTTAGGCTGTCTCCATGTTTTATTTGCTATTACAAATGATGCTGTAGAGAACCCCCTTGCATAAATGCAGAGCCCTGGCCTGTTCAGAATCACTAACTTCTAGAAGGGAAATTGCTGGGTGAAAAGATGGAGATGCCTTTTGAATTGTGTAGATGCAGTTCAAGCATCCCCCCCAAAGACTGCTTCGGAGAACACCCCACCAGCGGTACAAGAATGTGACAAGTCAACAGCAGATTTGCTTTAAGTAGGGTTTAACTTTCAAGTGTGGTCAGAACCGGAAGTGGTATGGGGACTGGGGCGTGCCCACCAGGCTGCTCCAGGGCTGCAGATACAGAGAACTGGACGTTGGGGAGGGGGCAGAGGCAGCAGCACAAAGCTGGGGAGCAGCGGGTGCCCTGGGGCAGGGCATGGGGGCTCTGGCTGGCCTTGCAAACCGCTGCTGTGGTCCCCCCCCCCAAGGGGTTGGCCTCCTCTTGCCCGATCACAATGACCAAGCCCTGCAGGTGCAGGAAGGTAACAAACAGGAAAATGAGGCTGTCAGTGTTGGAACGGCGACAGCAGGCTGCCCACTGACGGCCACCTCCCCTTCTTCCCTACTGACAGATCCCCCTCTTATTTATGGACAATTTCCCAGCTTAAAAACCTTACAGCCCCCCACCTCCGAATCAGTCAGTCCTGTGACACAGCTCGGGGCCACCAGATGGGCCACAGGTTGTCTCTGGGCATCAGTTGATCTCCCTGCAGACCCCTCAGCCCAGGTGGAGCAGCCATTTTGTGACCTCAAGATGGTCCATGCATCGGGCGCCCAGATGGCTCAGTCGATTGAGTGTCCGACTTCGGCTCAGGTCATGATCTCACGGTTCGTGGGCTCAAGCCCCACGTCAGGCTCTGTGCTGGCATCTCAGAGCCTGGAACTGCTTCAGATTCTCTATCTCCCTCTCTGTCTTCCCCTCTCCTTCTCACACTCTGTCTCTCTGTCTCTCAAAAATAAAATAAAATGTTAAAAAAATTAAACAAAAAAGATGGCCCACGCATTCAGAGGACACCAAGGGGAAAGAGACCCGAATTCCCATGGGTCCTATGGGACCCAGGGCATCTTGGTGCCACCTCCTTGGATGAGAAAAATAAAATAATACCTGATTTATTTAGAGCTTGTAGACCTGGTCAGGTACTGTCAGGAATGCCAGGCCTGGCTTTTCCACTGATGCCCCATGAGAACTTTCTGCCCTTGGGTGACCTCATTGGGTCTCCCTTTGTTCATATGTTCAAGTGAGGGAAGAGAACCATGGGATTTTTTTATTACTTTTTTTTTTTTTGGAAGAACTTAGATTCACAGAAGAGTACGAGAAGTGCCCTTGTACCCCTCACAACATTTGTCCTCATGATGTTAGCTTCTTCCGTAGCGGGAGCACTTTTGTTAGAAAGATGAAACCAACATTGACATGTCATGATTAACTACGCTCTCGATGTTACTCAGTTTTCACCAGTTTTTTCCCCAGTGTCTTTTTGCTGTTGCAGACTCTCAGCCTGGATACATTACATTTAGTCCTTACCCTCTGCCTCCACCCTCCTGCCCCCTCTGGTCTGTGAGTTTCTGTCTTTCTTGCACCCTATGACCTTGACCGACTTGAGGAGTACTGGTCAGGTACTATGTAGGATGTTCTTCGATTCTGAGTTTGCCTGATGTTTTTCTCATGATTAGTCAGGGGTTATAGGTTTAGGGGAGGAAGAGCATGAAGGCAAAGTGCCTGTCCCCTCAATTGAGGGGGGAGGGACATGTGCTACCTCCGTGGCTTATCACTGTGACCTTAACCTCTACCACCTGGTCAGGGTGATGTCTGCTAAGTTTCTCCACCATAGACCTCCCTCCCATGCCCATGCCCCGGCCCCTGTCCCTCCCCCCACTCTGTTCCCTGTAAGCAAGTCACTAAGTGGGGACCCACACTGGGGGCAGGGAGTTAAGTCCCACCTCTGCAAAGGGCCATGCACTTGACCCTTAACAACACGACTTTGAACTGAGTGAGTCCACTTACACTCAGATTTTGCTTTTAAGACTTGACAGCAGAAGTCACCAGACATCCATTTGTAACTGCCCACCCTGGGCTCCCTGGGACCCAGCAGAAGGTGCCTGGTGCACAGCTTGTGCGCTCTGTCCCCTGAGTAGGGGGCAGGACCACCAGTCACTCTGGGTGCCACAAGGTGTGCCCAGCCAAGTGCCCGGGGCTGGGGACAGAGGTGGGCTGAAGCACAGGAACGCTCACG
Source organism: Crocuta crocuta (assembly GCF_008692635.1). NCBI lineage: Eukaryota > Metazoa > Chordata > Mammalia > Carnivora > Hyaenidae > Crocuta > Crocuta crocuta. Next base: position 572,072 of record NW_027532008.1, read on the forward strand.
AAAAGCAGGGATGGTGCTGCCCAGTGAGCCCTGTGCCCTGGGTCCCCCAGGTCCGAGTCCTCCGCGCAGGCTCAGGGAGATCTGCACAGGGGTGGCTGCGGGCCTCAGGGCCCTCCCATGGTGGCACCCCAGCCCTGCAGGACCACTGCACACACATGTAGCCATGGCTGCCATGGACACGGGCCCCTGGTGCACCTCCAGGCAGCTGGGGCAGCTGTGCCCCAAGTCCCTGTCCCCGTGGGCCACAGCTGCTGAACTGAAACAACCAGGCTGTCTTACATTATCATCCTGGGGGCTAGGCCCACCCTCACTGCCACCACCACCACGCCTGCCCCGGCCCAGTCAGCCCACCGGCACCTGGGGGTTTCTCAATAAGTATGCACCATATTATAAATGTAGCTTCTCTTCCTTATGATTTCCTTAACATTTTCTTCTCTAGCTTACGTTCTTTTTAGAATACAGCATATAATACACATACAAAATACATGGTTTATATGTGGTTTCTTTGATCGGTAAGGCTATTGGTAGCTAAAATGTGGGAGAGTCAAAATAAAATTATACACAGATTTTTGACTGCGCAGGGCAAGATGCTCCAAACTCCCCATTGTTCGAGAGTCAATCGTAGAAATTATTTGGAACGCTTCTGTAGGGAAGATCGGTCTCTTCTCCCCTATTCATTTATTTATTCAATGATTTATATCAGTGTGGATTCATGGCTATTTCTTTAAAAATTTTTTTAAAATATTTATTTATTTTTTGGGGGGGGTGCACAAACAGGGGAGGGGCAGAGAGGAAGGGAGACACAGAATCGGAAGCAGCTCCAGGCTCTGAGCTGTCAGCACAGAGCCTGACACGGGGCTCGAACTCATGAGCCTTGGAGTCACGAGATCATGACCTGAGCCCAAGTCCACGCCCAACCGACTGAGCCACCCAGGCGGCCCAGGAATTTTTTTTTCCAATACTTTGGGTTACATTCCAGCACTGCATTATTTTGTTACCCCAATTGTCCTGGCTTTGGGAGCACTTCCAGGTGCCCGAGTACCTTTGCCACGGCCCGTGAGCCTGGCTTTCCAGCACTTTCTTTCAGGCATTACCTGGTGCTCCAGCCTCATCATATGCATTCCCTTCCTCAGCCCTAGAATCAGTCATTTCTCTAAGGGGCTGTGGTTCCTTTTACTGGAGAATAGTATTAAAAATCAAGATCTGGGCACCCGGCTTAAAGGTGCTTCCAACTTTAAAATTATAGGATTCTGGGCTGAGGATAAAAGTAGTCCCGAAGCCATTACACACTGGGAGGCAAAATGAAATCTGCCATGTTACGTAAGGATTGAAGGGGTATTTTTTCCTCTTCTCTTTGGATTCTAATTATATTTGTTTTTCTTGCCGCCACCCCTACCCCAATTCAGAAGAAGACACCTGTGAGGTTTTGCTACCCAATACCTTGTACCCTTGCACCTGTAACGTAATACCCAGGAATTCGCGTGTGGATTCGCCCTGCCTCAGCCACTATGGCTTGGATAGGGTTAACTCCACCCCTACCTCGAAAAATGAACACTGATTGGCTTAAGCCGGTCAGCGCAGTCCACCCCTTGGGCCTCTGCGATTGGTGCAAGGATGGGGATGTGCCCCTGCAGCCAATGGCATCGGCTGTCCCGAACCTGGTCCAGAGAGTGCTCTGGACCAACAGTTCCTTGCTCCACCTGTTTGGGGAGAGCTGCGAACCACGTGCTTTTCTGCTGCAGGGCTTCTCAGGGCTTTTAATGCAGTCAGGTCTGCGTGGTTTCTGGTCCCGCTCCCCTTCAGCAAGCTACCTAACCTCGGTGTGCCTCAGTTTCCTCCTCTATAAAATGGGACAATGATGGAACCCACTCACAGGGCTGTTGTGAAGGGAAATGAGTCCGTTAAGAAGGAACAGTGCCTGACACTTAAGGAGACATCTTGGGGCGCCTGGGTGGCTCAGTTGGTTAAGCATCCGACTTTGGCTCAGGTCATGATCTCATGGTTCGTCGGTTCGAGCCCCGCATCAGGCTCTGTGCTGACAGCTAGCTCAGAGCCTGGAGCCTGTTTCAGATTCTGTTTCTCCCTCTCTCTCTGATCCTCCCCTGCTCATGCTGTCTCTCTCTCTCCTAGAAATAAATAAAAAATATTAAAAAAAAAAAAAAGGAGACATCTTGGCGCTATTGCCACGCCCATCTCCGTCATCATGACCCCCCGCGGGGCAGGGACAGGCTCCTGCTTCGCTCCTGAGACCACACCCCCGAAGCCAGCCAACTTTGCCTGGCACCGGGTCCCCTGACTTGGATCCCAGCCTTGTGCCTGCAGGGCCCGCTCTTCCCTTCACACCTCCATCTCGGCCTCCCCGGATGCAGACCCTGCAGCAAGACACTGAGGGTGAGGCCCGTATTTGGGGAAAGGAAGGAAGCCCATAAAAAGTGCATTACTGAGCAACTGACTACTGCGGTAGCTTCCGTCCCAGGGGCGCCAAATGGGAGGTGGTGCAGAAGTGTCTCAGAGCTGCCCCCTTGGGGGTGAGGAAGGGGAGCGTTCACCTCCAACCGTCCCCTTCCCCGGCTGAGGCTGATCCCAGCCTCCTCCTTGAAGCCCCCCGGGTCCCCATGATGGGTGCAGCAAGGCACCTCTCTGCTATCTGCAAGGCACACCCGCGTCCTACCATGGATAGGTGGCCCGGCCCATGCATCTACGTGAGAACTTGTCACCAGATTCTGTAAATGTTGAGTTCGATTTCACATTCCCTGTGCTCAGGGCTCCCGCCACCTCATCCCCACATTTGAAAACGTTCTGCGTGTTATCCAGACCCTTGCTCTTCCAAATGTTGTCCATCTCAAGGTCGCCCCACCCTCCTGTTGTAGCGTAGAGCCCCTTACGTGATCAGCGATGGATGGTGAGGGCTGGAAGCCAGGGCCCCACATCACCCCCCACCCCCAACTCAGCGCATCATCTGTGCCCCCAACTCACATCAACAGCCACTTCCTTCTCTGAGCACCTACTGTGCGACGGCCCCTCTGGCCCCACTTAGTTTCCCCTAACACCCCACCCCACCCACACCCCGACCCTCCAGGCTCCTCTCAGGGGGGGCTTATCTTCTCTGCTTCTGGGCGGAGACACTGAGATCTGAGAGGTCAAGTCACTGCCCCAAGCTCACCCACCTGACCCTAAGGAACCCTGAGGGGGACCGGCTCTCGTCCCGCCCTCCCACTGCCCTGGCTGCTGTCTGCGTCTGTGCCGGATGTGGTTTTCAGTAACCTCCAGGCACCACGCCACACAGTGACGCCCTTTCCTAAGTCCTTCCTGCCCATTTCTTAGAAGAAGCCCAGAGCTCCGCCTGAGTACATGTCAGAGATGGGGTCCCAGAGCCCAAGGCTGGGTGCCCAGCAGCAGACAAAGACGGTGCGCTTTCTGATTGTGACTTCCTTACAACAGTAATTTGTTCTTTATGTCCAAAGTACATCTTATTCCTCTTGAGGCTTCGCAGTGATTACAGGGTGGTATGTGATTCAAAATGACGCGTGGAAATGAAGAGCTTTGGATGAAGACATCAGTGGCAAGACTGCTGGGTGTTGGAGAACTTGCCGGAGCTCACAGGATAGATCTACACCCGGGACCTGCAGCTGGCTCTGCCCCCAGCCGTGACTTTCACACACATGGCTGCTTCGGTCCTGGGCATCCTTCTGTGAAGCTTTTGGGGCTCATGTCCATCCTCCCTCATCCCCCCCCCCAAGAGGGAAAGGCTGAAGGAATCACTCTCTCCCATCTATAGATGAGGAAACAGAGGCCCAGAGAGGGGAGGCAACTTGCCCAAAGTCACACAGCACGGAAGTAGGGGAGCCCTGTGTGCCTGACTCCTCTTCCAGGGCTCCCCCTTCTGCTCCCCCCACCCCCAGCCTTCCTCAGGGAGAGTGCAGAGATAAGACTTGGGTCCCTTCTCCCCATGAGAGGCAGCCGGGGCCACCCTGAGAGCCAGGCCCTTCTAGGCCTCCACCACTCCTCCCTGCTTCCCCTCCAGAGAGGCCAGAGCACACCTGCTTTTATCATTACCTTTAAGGAGAGAATCCAGGTGAACACAAAAGCCTTGACTCTGGTAGCTGAAGGTATCGGGTCTCCCTAGGAGGCAAATAGAGGCCTCGCTGCAGGCCCCACGCTAAACGCCATTAGCCTCTGTCCCCTGTGCCCCGGGGCGCGGGCACAGTACCGCACAGACTCAGGGGGCTCCTTTACATGGCGAGCCACCCCTCCCTAGAGGTGAGACCTAAGGCGCCAGCCTCCCTCGATCCCACTCCCTCGCCTGTGGGATGGCAACGAGACTTCCCTTCTTTGGAACTCAGTTTTCCCCTCAACCAGCTAGAGAAAGCAGTTCAATTGTTTGTAAGCTTAGCAAGGACCCAGGCATTGGGTGGCTCTCTTCCGGCACTTAGCAAGTCATAGGATGTCAATAAATGTGCAAACCCCGCCCACCCACCTTCTGTGCCCTCCTGTCGCTGGGTCAGTGGGGAGTGGCTTCCACGCAGGACCGACACACTCTGCCCCAGGGCTGGGGACCTCCCCAGGAATGGGGAGCGTGTTGTGTGTTTCCTCTCCTGTAAAATCACCTCCAAGTCCCCCCACCCAGCTCCTCATGCCCCCAGCCAGGCCCCTTTGCCTTCACAGAGCCCATGGGGACAGCAGGTGGAGGGAGCACACCACCGTCTAGGGAGCTAGAGGCCACGTGCCAGCATGGGGCGGGGCAGGTGCTGCTCCAAAGTCTCCTGACTCCCGGCCCGGGGTCCGGGGCTCCTCCACACACGCGGGTTTCTCACAGGCCAGCTCCCCTGGAAGGTGAGGTGGGGGGGCCTGTGTCAGGATGACACGGGTTTCCTCACCTCCTGTCCCCACACCGGGAACACGGACTTGGATCCAAAAGCACCCAGAATCCACTGTGCAAATAAGAACGCTGGGTCTCGGAGACACTGAGTCATGTCCCCAGAAGCCTCCAGGCCCTACAGGTAGGACGGGCGGGGCAGGGTCAAACCCAGGTCTTGGTGGCTACAGAAGCCAAGCTCTTGGCAACGGAGCCCGGGCCCTGGCCATGGCCTGCTCCCTCCGGGATCTAGGGAGCCCAGGCAGGGCTTAGACATCCCTCTCAGATCCTAGCCTGGACTGTGGGAGTGAGTCACTGTCGCTGCCCAGAGTGTTTGCAGCACAGAAGCCCCAGCGGCTCCACTCACCCCTGCGGCTGGGTGGGGCTGCGGCTGGGCGGGGCTGCAGCTGACCGTGGCCGTGGCCGTGCAGGTCCGCGTGGCCTGGCAGTGGTGCGAGGGCACTTGTGCCTCTGGTGGGGGATGGGCTGACCTGGGTCATGGGGGGTGGGGCTTGCTGGCTCTGATCCCTGGGCGCTCCTGCGCTGGGGGCTCTTAATGTTGCAGACCCCGTGGGTGCCCCGCCCATGTCCCCAGCCGGTCGCCCTCACGCCCCGAGGAAGGCTGCCCAGGGAGGACACCTGGGACTCTCCGTGCCCCCTGTGCCTCCATCAGAGCACATCCAACGACAGTCCCAAAACAGCGCCCACTACGTGCCAGGAGCTGTTCCAGGTATGGGACAAAGGCCCACCCTGGTGCAGCTGACGTCTGGTGGGGTGACAGACATTGACAGACGCAACTGTATCTGGGTCAGGTGATGACACGTGCTAAGGGGACACCAAGCAGGATGAGGGGACAGAGGTGGCAGCGTGCCGGTTGGAGGCTGGTGTGACCTCACGGCGTGCAGAGGGAGGGTAGGGACCAGGGCTCGTCCAGCCGGAATCTCCAGCCCAGGCGCAGAGCGGACACGGGCTGGCCCTCAGCCGGCACTGGCTAACTGGACATCTAAGTGAACAGAGCCCCCCCCCACCCCATTCCAGGGCCCTTGTCTGGGAAGGGGGGATGCTGATCCCACTTCTCCCGTCTCTGGTGAGATGTCTCCACATGCCCACACCCCTAGAGAACTGGGGGCCCTGCACCCCCTCTTCCCAGTGTCTCCAGGGTTCCTTCCCCAGCAGATGGGAAGTGGGAGGGATTGAGGAGAAAGCAGGACCCCTTCCCACCTCCCTTCTCCAGGCAAAGCCGGAACCCCCTCCCAAACACACACCAGATGGGAGGGAGTGACCCAGACACCCTCTCCCTGTGGGGGCAGAGCCGGATGGGGACGGGATCAGAAAATGCCACCTCCTATGACTAAGAAAATGACCCGGGGCATCACGCTCCCCTGGAAGAGGCGCACACGGCCCCCTCCTCGCCTCCCAGCCGGGAAGCCCTCCTTCTCCTTGTAGCTCATGTTTCAAGCACCTTGTTTTCCCCTCTTGATAAAGTGTAATGGGTTTAAGCCTCTATGACGGCGATTTCATGTCTCCAAAGCATACTTTTCACGGGCAGATCAATTGCAGGAAAACACCTAGAGCCTGTGGAAATTAAATCTATTAACAAGTGAGCAGTGGCCAGCGGCTCACGGAGAGGCCTCTGATGAGGCAAGGAGATGTGAGGCCGGCCCCCCGCCCGGAGCCCTCGGGTGAAATTCACGCAGCGGTTTTATGAGTCTTAACATTTTCGTTTTTCTCAGTGGCTGAAATGAAACTTCATTTCTGAGTCTGCAGAGGACAATTCCAGAAGACTCAGGGAGCAAATCAGCCCTGTGTGGAGGATGGAGGGGCCCCTCCCAGGCCACAAACCCCGTGAATGTCGGGAACAGCTTCTGGTTCCCATGCACCACCACCCCCCGCCACGGTTTGAATGCCACGCAACCTCACATGAGTGCGGTCGGTGGGAAGAGGGGAGACCGGAAATGCTGCCTCACACCACAGTCCATCAGGAAACGGAAGCCAGGCAGGGACTCTGGACCAGCAGAGACCATTGCTGATGGCTGTGAGGGAGAGGCGCAAGGGGAGGGAGAGACAGGGGAGGGAGGGACGCTCCCCTACTGCTAGAACAGCTGCAAAAAGCGGTAATTTCCAAAGATCCTGAGTGCTGGAATGGGCGAAGTTCCAAAGCCTCAAATGATGCCAGAATCCCCCCAATAAAAATTACACATCGACCTGAGGAGTAAGACCAGCTCCCCGCCACTGGCAGCCTCTTATGTGCCCAGCTCTGGGCTACATGCTTTCCATGTATCACTTCACTCAAACCACACAACCCAATCACATAATAATGTGGTAAATAGCATTCTTATCCCCACTTTACAGGAAAGGAAACTGAGGCTCAACAAGGCAAATAAAGTCATGGGCTTTGAAGCGCACAAAGGCTGTATTATGTTTCCAACCTAAGCTGTCCTCGTAGTATGCCTCCCAACAAGTAGTCATCCAACTCCTTCTTGCATACCCCCAAGGACGGGAAGCTCACCACCTATTGAGGCAATCTGTTTCATCTCCATCTTAGGATTGCTTTGACTGGTGGACCATCCTTCAGGCCGCACCAAGGACACTTACTCCCCCTTCCATGTGACAGCCCTTCCTGTGTTGGAAGACAACTCTTGTCTGCACAGGGATGTTCATCTCCGGGTTCGATGGTCCCGTTACTTTTCGTCTTTCCTCATCATAACGTCCTTCATGAAGCTCGCTCTCCCAGTCAAGCCTGAGTTTCTCGGCTCCTCTTACGTTATCAGACAAAGCTGATACTTCTCCAAGGAAGAACGTACAGAGGAGAACGGCAGTAGGCTCATAATTGCAGAAATTATTGCAGCGAAATTAAACACAACATGGCACCGTTCGGCACACCTGAGGTGTGCAGCCACGAGGCTCAGTCAGCACGCTCGGAGCCCACCTTCCGAAAGAGCAGGTGCTCACAGTGACGGGGACTCTCAGCCATCGGGGAACAGCGGGGCCCACACTGCAAGGCGGGGGCACCAGTTCTTAATCGGGGCCCACGGGCTTGTGCTGATGCACGGTGCCCCGGCCTGTCTCTCTGTAGGCAAGGCTGGGGAGAGTTCATGGCCCTTCATGTCTCCAGGCATGAGACCCGTCCTGCCTTAGAGCCAGATCAGGAGGGGAGGGGGGCCAGCAGCAGGCATTTCCCAGATGTCTGTAGTTAGCAGGAAGGTGAGCGGCACTGTGGCCAGTGGGGAAACGTGGTCCTTGGGGTCAGGAAGCCCTGGGTGTAAAAGCTCTCTCTTACAGGCTGTGTAACCCTGGCCAGTGTCTCAACATCTCTGGGCCAGTTTCCTCACCTGAAAAGTGGCACCAATAATGGCCACCTCTCAGGGATGGTTTTATTTTTAGAATCAAATGAGATCTTCACTCAGATGCCTGCCTAGCCGATGGCCATTCCCTTGTCAATCAATGGTGAGGAAGAGGAGGGTCAGCTACGAGATGTGATGCCTATAAATACGAATTTCTATATTTTCCCTTCTTACCCGACCTTGGACCGAGCCTCTAGCTGAACAGGCCCTTTATACAGAACTCTCTCCTCCAGCTCAGACACCACTTCCATGCTGTCTCCCAGATTTTCCCTGGGCCAGGCCCGGCGGCCCCACCTCTGTCTCCAGTCCCTTCCCACTTGTCCCTGTCTCCACCTTTGGGACTGGACTGTCTCTGTAGGAAAGGCGGCTCTGCCCCCCTGCTTTCCACCTGCCCAGACCTTCACCAATGATCAAATTCAGTTGGGGGCACCAGGAGCCTACTCACAACAGGGGCCTGCCTTCCTGAGCACCTGCCGTGTGTCAGGACTTCCGTTCAGAGCACTCCGTTGGCCCAAGGCTTACGGCTGGGGTGCTCCTGAGACATATGTAAATCAAGATCTATCTAGCTCCTAAGCCTTGTGATTTGCTGCACATCCCGTTCTCTTCTGCAATTGCAGAGATCTCTTCTGTAATGAGGAATGACAGAATTCCGGAGGATGGGGTCAGGAGGGCTTTGGAGACAGACCACCAGGAGGGAGAGGCCATGGGGCTGGGAGAGGAAACCTCCACCGGGGTCAGGCAGCCTCAGCTCTCCTGCCCCACGCCGGTGACCTTGGGCAAGCCCCTTAGCTGCTCTGAGCCTCAATTTCCCCATCTGTAACCCTAGGCCAAAAGCACCCGTCTCCCTGGGAGCCTGTGAGGGTTGCCTGAGTGTAACACACGTGGAAATGCCTAGCACTGTGCTCGACTCAGTAAAGATGGGCTGGAACCGAACCTTGTCTGCTGTGTGGAGGACGAGATCCGGGACTCGACCCCGGGGCTCTGATGCCCAAACTCCAACCGGCCTGCCCTCCAGCTTGTAGCAGAGGCTAAACCACTGTCCTCCTCGGGGACCCAGCAATGAGTCATACGACACATGGCACCTTGGCCATGCACCCTTCACCACATGCGAAGGTGCCAGAACTCACGGGGCAGCCCTCCCGGGGAAGCTCCCTCCCCACCGCAGCTCCTGGTCTGCTTTTCTCCTTCCCTCCATGATTCCACATCCACCGTCCACCATCCACGGGACGATAGCTGAGCGCATCTGCGGACAACTGCTAGGGGCTTGTCGGTCCCTCCGAGGACTACTGTGCATTCCCTGTAATGACATTCATTAGTCTGTCTGACATCAACACTGTTCTCAGGTTAATATGTTTAACTTAATGAGGCATTATTTTCAGTTAGAAAAGTCCTGAAGAAGCATGTTTTCTCCTGATGAGCTCAGCTGATGAGTAGATTAATCCTAGACTTGAACAAACTGACTAAGAAGATGAAACCTAACCAGGTCCTTTTTCTTCTTTAGTTACGGGCTGAGCTTAAATTAATTTGCATAAAACTTGTCATTTCTTAGGGGAGGAAATAGGGAGAAGATCCCCACTTGGCTCTGTGATTCAGCCTCCAAGTGCCGTTTCTGTCCCTCCCCCAGCCCAGCCCCAGGTCCAAGGACATGAAAACATGGAGGACCCATATATGATGGGGTGAGGGGCTGCCTGACACTGAGCAGCAGGAGGGGCCAGTGCTCGAAAGGGGAGTCTCATGTGGTGACCGAGATGCCAACCACAGTGGACAGAGCTGTGGTCCATCGGGCTCATCTCTATCGCTGCCATCTCTGGGGGGTTCACTGTGCCCGGTACTTGGTCGGCGCTCTAGAGATGTTTGTTGAATGAGTGCCATCAATGCTCAACAGACGGCTTCTATTTATTCAAGAAATCTCATGATCTCGAGAGAAAGAAGGTGCTTGATGTTCCAGACACATCTGGTGGGTGAGCCAGTGTTCATGACTCCTGGTGCTGGGGCCAAAGATGACCCAGAGATCCATGACTTGCCCAGTGGACATTCCCATCCCTCTCCCCATGAGCGCTTGGAGCCACTGCCACCTGTGAGATGCTTTCCTTCCTCCAAAACAATTCACTGTCTGCCCCTGCTCCTAAAGTTAGAGGACAGGGGCTGCGGGAGGGGCGGAGGGTGGGCAGCACATTCTGCCCCCAACCTGCTTGCTCAGTGACCAACCTTCACTCCGGAATCGAGACTGGCTGAGTTTCATATGTGTATAGGCACCGGTGGGGTGGGATCCACAAGCAGACAGAGCCACAGAGCCAGAGAGAGACCACTGGGGCAGCTGGGCAGCAATCCAGAGACAAGACAAGGGGGGGGGGGTGCATAAAGAAGCCTCCCCTTGGCAGGGCTGCTGCGAAGTTTGTGGAAAGCACCAGGGACAGCGCCTGGGGGCCAGGAGCTCCGGAGAAGGTAACTATTATTAGGAGTGCATGGATGGAGCACAGTATCTGAAATGGAATCTCCTGGCTGCCCAGCCTCGGGTCTCGGGGCCCAGGATGTGTCCAGCCTCTCCAAGGAGTGGGAAACAGACTCCCAGGCTGCAGGGAAAATCTGCACACGGTAAGTTGCAGGAAGGAGTTTTTAGTGCAGGAGGTAAGTCCCTTGTACCAGGAATGTCCCTTGTGCAGGAGGGTCAGGATTTGGTGGCGATGGAGAGAGACGGGAGGGCCAGATTAGACAAGTGACCAACACTAACCTTTCACACGGCCAGCGTGTGCCCATGCGACCCAGACCCAGACCATTTTGAAAAGGAAGGGGTACCTTCAAAGGCTACATCCTCTTTCTCAATTTAAATGAAGTATGTTTAGGCATAGAAGTGCGTGTATAGTGATTGAATTCTCTGGGGTCAAACCCTTTCCTCCTGTAACCTATCCTCCAGATGGGATTTTAACTGGATATAATTACATCAATAGCATGCTATTTTCACATGGGTGAGCAATCACACACATTTCTTTTGAAGGGAGACTGGCGTCCCCCATAGAAAAGCAAATGTGGCTATTGAGTGAGCATGTTTGGGGAGGGTGGAGGTTCTAAAAAGCAGAGATGGCCCCGGGGCACATCAGTCTCTGGCTTTTCAAAGGCGGCTGCTCCCCTTTCTTGGCTTTGTTCTCTAAGAATGTTTCTGGCAGAATTCTCTGAATTCAGGGAGGAAGTCGGACCCTCAGCGGGGCTGGGCCATCCCGCAAGCTCCTGGGTGATCTGGAACCTATTGCTTCCCCTCTCTGGCCTTAGTTTCCCCAAGATGTAAACTACAGCCATTGGCCAATTGGTTTCAAAGGGTCCTTCTGACTGGAACATGCCAGTAAGTCCAAGCGAGGCCTGAATGGAGGATGCTAAATGAGCAGGGAGTGTAGGATGTTGGGAAGGATGACCCTAATTAACATGCCAGTTTAAAGCACATTAAAGCTGGGGGGGCCTGGGTGGCTCATTCAGTTAAGCATCCAACTTTAGCTCAGGTTGTGATCTCACTGCTCATGAGTTCAAGCCCCGCGTCGGGCTCTGGGCTGACAGCTCAGATCCTATTCAGCTTCTGTCTGCCCCTCCCCTCTCACTCTCTCTCTCTCTCTCACTCACTGAAAAATAAACAAATAAAGACCGCCCTTTACCACTTCAATCTGGAACCAACCTCCAACCACCTGCCCCTGCATGTGCCCGAGGGGCTTGCTCTGGCCACCAAATCCCGCTCTGACGCCATGTGTGGCAGAACTTGACTGTCTGGGCATTAGTGAGCCTGCCTTGGGAAGATCCCTCAAGCAGGGATGAGGCAGGTGGTATAAAAATATCCATCTCCTGGTGCGCCTGGGTGGCTCAGTCAGTTTAAGTGTCCAGCTCTTGATTTCAGCTCAGTTCGTGATCTCACGGTTTTGTGAGTTCAAGCCCCACATCAGGCTCTGCCCATTAACAGCTCAGAGCCTGCTCGGGTGTCTCTGTCTCCCTCTCTCTCTCTCTGCCCCTCCCCTGCTCATGCACACACTCTCTCCCTCTCTTTCTTTCTCTCTCAACATTAATAAACTTTAAAAAAATTGCCCATCTTTTTCCGTTTACTGGGTAGCTCTGTACCCTGTGTGAGGGACACTATCTTCTGTCCCCCATCTGATCCAGTCTTGAGCCCCGCCATGGTCACTGAATTGATAACACAGCCGCAACGGAGGGCTTCCTCTCCCTGCCCCCCTTCCCCACTGCCCTCCGGTGTTTCCTTTTCCCCCAGCTGAATCGCAGGTATAAACCCTTATCTAAGTTTCCAACAACCGGAGACCCAAAATAAAACAATGGCCGAGAAATGGGGACAGACCTGGGGGTCCCTGGGGGTGGGTGCTGGTGCCCGGCGCTCAGCGACTGGGAGTTCTTGGGGCTCTGCTCAGCACATGTGTCCCTCCCTCTGCGTGTTTCACAGTGGCCAGCCAGAATAAAAAGTGCGACCCCCACCACCACGGAAAGAACAGGGCTCTTTTCACCGCGATGCCCAGAACATGCTGGCAGGGTGGGAGTGGTGGGAAGCCCATTGGACACACACCGAGCACACAGCCCACACCACCCGAGAAGGCAGTTTTATCAGACAATGTGTGGATGGATGGATTGATTAGAAAACACATGAGCTACAGAGCAGACGCAGGAGCGAGCACGTCCAGGGACGAGTGAAGGAAGGAGCCAACACGAGGAAGGTGAGAGAGAGGAAGGCCCTGTGACCTTGAGGAGCTGACTGTGCGGGCTGGCGGCGGAAGGAAGGATGGACCGGCGGACGCGAGGTGGCCGTTGGAGGACCGGACCGCAGAGTGAAGCCAGAAAGGAATTAGCACAATACACCACCGAGACAAAGGCCCGAACGGTGAGGGAAGGAATGACAGGTGGGAAACAGAAGAAACAAGCAGGTGAGGAAGGTGCACGCGTCAGGGGGCACAGGGCTCCAGGCGTCCTGGCTGCATGGGGCGGGGGAGGGAGTGGTCTGCAGAGCAGAAAAGCCCCAGTCTGAGGAAGGCTAGTCCACTCAGGCGCCTGGGGCCAGGAAACCCAGCGCGACCCTCCTCCAGAAGCTTCCTAAAGTGGCTTCGGCATGGATTTAATAAAAACACTATTAAGCAAGTATCAATGATGCCACGGGGTGGCCCACGCCCGGGGACTAACTCTGGCCTCCGTGCAAAAGGCTAAATGGAAACCACCACATCCTCTTCGCAATTAGGTCGCAGATAAGTACCTCTTATATAGAAAACCCCCCAGCATGATTTTAATAATCACTATTTAAATAACACATTTTCACTGTCTCCTTACAAACTAACCTCCGGGAGGTGTAATTAACGTCAGCGTGGGAGAGTTGGCAGAGGGGCCTGGGGATGAGCAGAGTCGCAAGCGCTGTGATGGTCTGCAGACCCCCGGGCCAGGGGATGCTGTGGACAGAGGTCAGGTTCGGGAGAACCTGGGGCCAGGACGGCAGGCACGTCACGCCCCCACCTGGGCCTCACTCACCTGTCCCGTGAGGTGGAGACGGTTCTCCAAACCCCAACCCTCGCTGGGGGCCCGGGGGCTCTCACCAGAGACCCCGCTCAGGGTCAGAGTCAGGCACCACCCCTGACCCCCAACGGGGGCTCATCCTCAGCACCGGAAACGGGGGCTCCTAGGACCCGGCTTCTCCCCCATCACACCGAGGGTGGGACCCGCTGCCCTCAGTGGGTGCTCAGCACACAGCGGGGGGCCTGCACACAGTAGGTGCTCAGCAAACGCTGGTGGGAGGAACAGCGGATCCCACCGTGTAGCGGGGGTTTAGAAACGTCCCTTTCAGGACGAGGAGGTTTGATAAGCAGACGGCTCCTCCCCGCTGTCCTCAGGGAGCCTGTCTCTGAGGCTGGTGCAGGCGTCACTGGTTCCCTTTACTCCTCTGCCATCAGCCTGTCTGGGCCCCTCTGCCCCCCACCCCCACCTCCATGCGTCCCTTCTAACATCTGGGGCCTGAGAAGGAGGGACCATGCAGGACGACCTCATGACTGTGCCTGGTCTCTGTGAGCACCGGGGCTCTGACCAGGGGCAGCGGGGCTCTGCCCTGAGGAGGAGCGGCCAGGGAGCACATTGCCTCCTGTCCCCACAGCCCCCACCCGCCAGTGACCGAGGTCGGCTCGTGGGTCTGGGGTAGCTGGAAGGGGACTCCCGGCCAGCAGGCTCAGTGCCTCCCTGCTGCTGGTGCGCACTGAGCGCTGTATCTGCATGTGGGAGTGTGGAGTTTCTGCTTGCTTCCAGAAGTCCGCCTTGCTAAATAGCCAAGCTCTCTCCCACTGTCTTCTCTCTAAGGCACTGGAAATCACACCTAGCTGGGTCCCACCTTCAGATGTAAAGGACAGCCCAGCCTCCCCTTGTGTGTGTCTGCCCCGCCCCCCCCACCCCTGACCATTTGGGTGAGGTGACAGCCAACCCCCTCCTCCAATTAGCAATGGGAGGGGTGAGGAGTGGGGAGAAGACCAGCCTAGGAGAGTATTGGGAGCTGATCACAAAGGGGCTGAGCACTGTGCAGATCGTGGGCTCCATCCCGGAAGCAGCAAGGAGCAGGCGAGGGAGCACGCAGTCAGCTCTGCGTGGCCAAGCTGAACACACATATCCACAGGCTCAGGAACCTGGAGCTGACCCCTTGGGTTCCCGGGGAATCACATGACCATGAGTTAGCTTGGGGTCCATCACCTGGAGGACCCTCCACCAGTTCTAAGACCTTCCTGCCTCCCATCTCAGCCGATGGTGTCGGGCATAGAGACCAAGGGACCATCCCAGCCGGTCACCTGCTCGACTCTGCCCGGCGGGGCCATCCTGGCTCAGAACCCTCTGCACCCTCCGCTCTCCTGGAGCAAGCCCAGCCTCCCAGGGGGCAGCCCCAGCAAGGTCACCAGGAGCTGGATCAAGGGACCCCCACTCCCCTTCCCGGGGCAGCCAAGGACACCCCCGAGGACACAGGTGGCTGGCCAGGCAGCAGGGGGTCCTCTTATGCATTTGCCTCGTTCACCACAAACTGCCCATAGAAACAGAGGAAGAACTTATAAAAATTAAAGGAGGAGGAGGCAGTAGTGGCTCCTAGGAAATGAGACCCAGTTTCCTTCGACACAATTAAACACGAGTGTTTACATGTCCCTGCCCCAGGCCGCCCGGACTCCTGCAGGGCAGAGACTGATAATGACCCAGCTGGGGGTTCTGAGTATATTTAAGGAACAAAGGACAGGGCTTCGGAGTCAGACGGACCTGGGTTTGAGTCTGAGCTCGGCCACTTCTGTGGGCAGGTTGCACTTCACCTTCCAAACCTCCAGAGCGGGAGGGGGCTTTTCTCTCACAGGAGGGAGTGCAAGAGCATGGGTGCAACTCGGGGCCCTAAAAACTTTCTGGACGTGCTGCCTCAGTGATGGACTATGAAGAGCAGAGATAAAGCAGAGGTTGTGGTGGGAGCGACCCATCCGGCCTCTTGATCCCTTTGGAAGTGTCCGCAGCCTGAGCCAGTGTGATTGTCTCTTATTCCTCTGACGAAACAAAGCTTGACCACGGAAAGAACGGGACATAAAAGACGCTCCCCCTGCACTGTTCGTAAAATCCGCTTCTTACACAAGGTCCCTGGTTGCAAAGAGGCGAGGGAGGTCACTCGCCCCCATGTGCCGCCCCACACCGTGGGCCAGGTGGACAGTCTCGTTGCACCCCACAGCGACTGCAAGGGGGTGCTAACTTCCCACTGGGCACATGGGGAAATCCAGTCTCCAAGCAGTGATATCTCACTTCAACAGCCCAACAAACATCACTGAGCACCAACCAGAAGAGCTTGCAGTGAACAAAGTCCTTGGTCCCATGGAGGTGGTGCTGTGCTCGGGGATGCAGGGTACAAGGGATGAAGACGTGAAGTGTATCAGGCAGTGACAAGTGGGAGAGGAAAACAGGGCCGAATGTTAGGTGGCCTCCTTTGTCCTGAAGGAAGGCTTGCCTGTGTCTGTGTCCACAAGGCTTCTCAGAGTCGCTTCCTGCCGGGGGAGGCCCTGGGCATGAAGAACACTCTATGGGTGGGGCGCCTGGGTGGCTTAGTCGGTTAAGCGTCCGACTTTCGCTTAGATCATGATCTCGCGGTTCGTGGTTCGAGCCCCGCATCGGGCTCTGTGCTGACAGCCAGCTCAGAGCCTGGAGCCTGTTTCAGTCTGTGACTCCCTCTCTCTCTGACCCTCCCCTGCTCACACTGTCTCTCTCTCTCTCCTAGAAATAAATAAAAACATTTAAAAAAATTAAAAAAAAAAAAGAACACTCTATGGGTATAATGAGAGGAGGACCCAAGAATACTTCCTGCATTCGTTCATTCGTTCATTCATTCATTCATTCATTCATTCATTATTTGTTCATTCATTCCCCAGGCCTGGCCCTGGATGTAAATCAGTGAAACAGGCAGACAAGTCCTCCCTCCCAGAGCTCCTAATCCAGCCCAGAACCTGATGTCCACAAGTCAGCACAGATCAGTGAGGCCTTTGGCCTTGACCTTGGCCTGCCTAAGCCTTGGGCTCCTTGTCCACATGACGCAGGTGATAACAGCGTCCACCGAGGGGTCATCCTGTGGCGGGTATGGTGCTGAGGGCTCCCAAGCTTCATCCCTGCAGCCTCACGACCTCCCTGTGCACCCACTCTCTGCAGACGAGGAAATCGAGGCCCAGAAAGGTGCGGTCAGCTATGCCGAGGCACAGTGCACCAGTGGCTTTAGGGTCAGGGGACTCGAGTTCACGTCTAGACTCGGCCGTTCCCGGTCCACCATGTGAGCTAAGGAAGGTTCTCCCCCCTGAGCCTGTGTCCTTATCAGTAAGGTGACGATGACAGGGACACCTGTCTCACAGGGCTGTCTGGAGTGCTGGGATGGTGACTGGCACAGTGGTAACAGCAGCCCCTCCCCCGCGAGGCTCACCATCCTGATCTTCCCGGAAGCCCCTCCCTGGAACGTGCTGTTGGAACTTTAGCAAACTTCACTCTCGTCTCCAGTTCGCAGATGCAGAAGCCATTCTTGTGATTTAGATTCTTTCCGTCATGTCTTTATTTGAAGCGTGCTCGTGTTAGACTTTCCCCTGGAATCATTCAATTACTTGAAGTTCTTGGAATTAATCTTCCTATTTTGGTTTGTCTGCTTCCTCTTGCGTAGAATATTCCATTTCTTTTGGACTTCTGGTTTTCAAGCTCCTCTTTACTGGGGCTTCCCCGTGGGAATCTCGTATAGCGTGAGTGGAGGGCGTGGGCGTACTGAACTATTCTAGACTGGCTTCTTCAGATGATCCAGAAGCACCATCAACCTGGATCCAATCACGAATTAGTTCCTTGGCATCTCTGTTCAGAAATCAGACTTACGAGGTGAATTATGACTCTGAGCCCAAGGAGCGTGCCAGCCTGTGCTTCCAAATTCCCAAGAGAACTTTGTGTTGTTCGAGCTCTACCCGGAGTCAAGAGGCAGACAAGTTTCCCTGCAACGTCCTATGTCCTCCCAACTGAATATGTTTCTAATACACACTTTTCACTGAAGATGTGGCATTTGGAAACTCCCGGCTCAGTGTGGGGACCAAATACCCAACTTCCAGGCTCCCATGGACACAAGACCTCATTTGTCCCTGTGAGAGTGTTAAGCCCAAGCCATAGAGTCACCAAAATCCAGTCTCACTCCCAGCCCAACATGGCACTTACCCCCCAGCTTGTCATTTCCTCTTCACCCTGGGGATGTTCCTGGTTTTTTTTCTCTGTATTTGATCAAATATTTCTAGAGCTTGTAGGGAAAAGGTTTTCAGAAGCGGGAGTTAGAACCCAGCCTCTAGTTTGGGTCCGTCTTCTGCCCCAGGCACCCCAGGCCCATCTGGGGTCACTGAGTCTGAGGACCCATGGACCCTCCAAGGACAAGGGCCCAGGAGGCGGCTGGAAATAGGGATGGGGCTCAGTACGCCTGCCTGGAGAGTAGACACAGATGTGCAGCATCCACAAGGATGTGTCTGAGTATTCTGTTCTTACTTGCAAGCTTGTGTGGGAAAGCTGTGAACTTCCGTGCCTGCGGCCTGGGTCAACGACAAACATGGTGGGAACTCATGGGCACCAGACCTTGCTGACTTGAGGAAAGGAACAATCTGGATTCACATGATCCGAATGTGGAAAGGAGGCAGCCTCGGGCTATATCTGTAGCCTAGGATTTGGGGTTGGCCAGACCCAGGTCTCCACCTGGGCTCTGGCACTTTCTACACAGGTAACTTTGAGCAAGTCAGTCCTCCTCCCTGGGCTCTAGCTGGAAAATAGAGATAACACAGCCCACCCTGAGGGTGATGTGAATCCTGAGATCGCACAGGCCGGTGTGCTGAGCTGGGCACACAGTGCTGCCTTAGGAAGTAGGTCGAGAACCTCTGTCTTGGGCTCGGGTGGGGCAGACAGACCTGGGCTCAAGGTGGGCCTCAGAACACCGAATTTCCTCAGGTGGGAAATAGAGGGAAAGGCTCTCCAGGCAAGGGAGCCAGTACACCCAAAGCCTGGAGATGTGAAGGGGTATGGAATGTTCTGGGAGCAGTGAGTTCTGTGGAGCTGGTATGATGGGGGAGAATGGAAGCGGCATAAATTCCAAGGGTCTCGGGGAAAACTAGGGGAAAGAAACGGGGACGAAAATGCCCCAGCGGGTCATGGTAGGCACAGCTGAGTGCCGGTCTGAGAAATGACGAGCTTTATGATGGCAGTGGGAGATACCGAGCCTGTTTGTCCTCAGAGGACCCAGACCTTTGAGACTCGGGAAGCAATTCCTTTCCCACACTCAGCATCATATAGTTCCTTTCAGGTTCCCTCATAAATGGGTGCTGGGGACCTGGACAGAGTCCCACAGGGATTCAGCGACAGCGACGGGGGTTCAGAGCCAATGGCCTGTGGTTGGAGGGAAAACGTTAGCCTGGTATATCTGTACACAACTGATATGGTGGTTAATATTAATTATTTGTATAATAATAATGGACTGGTAATAACATCAGTATTTTGTTGATATGATTTTTATATGATTAATAATAATAATTAATATGCATTATAGTTAACCTGTGTTAAGGGCCAGGCACTATTCTTAGAGCAGTTGGTTTAAATACATATATATGTTATATATGTGTTTATATACATTTATATCAGCTTATTTCCTCCTCAAACATCCTCATAAGGAGAATGCTCACATTACTCCCACTTACAGATGAGGAAACTGCAGCAAGAAAGGTCAAGTTCACTAGAGAAACGGAGGCCGGGGTCCGAGTCAGGCAGGTCAGAGTTCATGCCTCCTTCTGCCCCCTCACCAGCTATGTGGCCTTGAGCAAATGATCCCACCTTTCTGAGCCTCAGTTTCCTCCCTGTCACGTGGGAGACGGGCCAGGCGCCCCGCCGGATCAAAGCCTTGCAAGATCTTCAGGGGCAGGGGAGTCCCCTCTCCCTGAAATTACAGCCGGTGCCAAGTCCCTGCTTGGGTACCAGGTCACCGGGGGCTGGGACACCCAGAGGGGAGGACTGTCCCAAGGGAGAGAGGAGCCAGCTGAGCCTCCTTCTGGGACTTTCCCAGGGTCTGTGGGTCCCAGAAAGCCCAGGGTATGAAACACCAGTGCCACCTCTGGTGTCCAGGCCCCACCTGCAGGGAGCAGGGACCCTCAAGGCCACCTCCGCAGCCGTGGGCACAGGGAGGGGCTTAGCCTCACATGGGAGGCTGGACTCACCAGGCAAAGCTGTCTTTGATTACCTTTTTATGGAAAACAGCCTGAAATTATATTGTCAGCAGTTAATTATCACTTGTTAAACAAGTGCGTGCCCAGATTGCGGGTTTTATTTCCATGAAGGTTTGCAAAAACTTCCTTTCTGTTATTTATGAGGGCTCTTGGAAATACACTCATTGTTAGAAGTGAGCTTTATTTTTTTAATGCAGATTTTAAAAATAAACAGGTTTCCTTGGCATGGAGTCAGGGCTCCTTGTAAGTAACAGGAAAACTCTCCATCCAGTTTAAGCAAAAAGGAATGGGGGTGGGGACTAGCTCAGGGGGTCTTAAGGAACTTGAATCTGCCCCGGCTGCCTTGGCCATCCCCCTCTCTTTCAAGTTTCATCCTGGCTTCTCTGCTCTTCTGTCTCCTGCTTCCTTCTGCCACCAGATTTCTCAGCTTCTCTGTTCACCTTGCAGATAGATATGACCCTCCTGCCTTTCTTGAAATCACCCATCCTTGCGTGTGAGGCTAGCAGAGGTGATGGGGTCAAGTCCTGGCTCGGCCCCTGGCTTGCTGGAGCCCTGGGCAAATCCTTAGCCTTGAAGATTAAAGATTCCCATCTGCCTCCAGAGCCGAGTCTTGCCCTGCAAGGTTACTGTGTGTGAACGGGAGCAGGTGCACGGTGCCAGCCAGTCACACAGCAGCGGGGTCTGAAAGAAAGTGTAGCCATGGCTGTTGTTAGGACAATCAGAGCAGTGACAATAAAAATACTGTCCACTGAGAGCAGAGCGGGAGCCCCATCCAGGTAGGACAGACCTGGATGAGAGGTGTCACTCTCTGATCGACCCTCACTGGGTGCCCACGAGACCCAAAACAGATGCTGTGTGACCTCAGCCTGAACCACGAGGCTCACTTCCCTGACAGTCGGAAGGGATCACTGGAGAGGTAAACCGAGATCATGGAGGCTCAGTAAACACTGGTTTGCTTTCCACCACGGTGTCTTGGCTACGGTAAGGTTTGGTAAATGTCCAGTGAACGGAGAAGAGAATATATAAATGATACGTAGGGTGAATGAGGCACTTTTAATTTAAAGTACTCGATTCAGCATCTGGGACTTACCACGTTCTCAATAGACATTACATATTATGATTACGAGCTTTCTGAGGTTCAGCGTGAAGCATAGGGTTGTGTCAGGGAGGGGAGACTGTGGGCTGTGAGGCTGGGGGGAAGGAATGAGGAGGACAGCTGGGGAGACGGGGGGTGGGCCCCTTGTTTGGACCCCCGTTTGCCCCAGGCCACCTCTCCCCCATCCCCAGCGGTAACTGACTTTAACAGCGTTCTAGTTTCTAATCTTTTTTTTTTTTTTTTCCTGCAATTTGCAAAATGGTTTCTTTGGTTCCCGTGAAGGAAGCCATGGGGTCAGCTTTGCTGGGTCTCTGCCTATCTTTCCCTGAAAATCTTCAGGAAGATGATGTTGTATAAATGCCGCCTCCTGTTAAGCATTTGGAAGAATAAGAGATTGGGGAAAGCAGCGTCATGAACAGGGGAGGCTGGGAGAGAAAAGGAAGCAGAAGTCCATGAGCTGATCACACAGAGAAGAAATGGGAGTCATTTAGCCAAATTGCATTTTGGTGAAGTTACTTCCATTTACTTTGTAAAGGATCATTTTCATTAACTCTCTGCTGTGAGAGTTTTTCCTTAGGATTTTACCATCCAGCCCTGGGGCCCGAGGCCCCTAAGATCCCAGTCTATGGGGCGCCTGGGTGGCTTAGTCGGTTGAGCGTCCGACTTTCGCTTAGGTCATGATCTCGCGGTTCGTGGGTTCGAGCNACCATTTAGTACAAAGCCAGAGCTGCTCAGAGGCACCTTCCGTTCAGGCTGTGAGCAGAGATGCAAGCCTTGGCCAAGCTGAGGGTGGGGTCAGATTGTCCCTAATGCTCTGGGAAGGGGTAGGAGACTGGGGTCAGAGTGACTCTGAAGTTTAGCCAACAGAGCATCTGCGGGGGACGTTCCCATGGCCCGGCCATGTGAGGACGGCTTGGGACCTGATTAGTCACAACTGTGTGTGCCAGACCTCATCTGCTCCCTTCCGGGTATGCACCGAGGCGCACCTACCAGCGCCGCCCCTGCCCTCGTAGTGTCTGAGTGGTTCTTGGTTCTTAGGGCCCAGTGCAGGGGCTGGGCCCCCGGCTAAGTGGACAGGTCCCGGGTCCCCAGTGGAGAAGAGGAAGCTGAGGGGTGCAGGAGCCAACCTGGAGAGAAGGGCAGATCCCCGGCTGTCAGGGAGTGTCCTGGCCTCCCCATCTGTGCAGCCCCAGGGCCGACCCGCTCAGAGCCCAGCGTCAGCAGAAGGGGTGCAAAGGGACTTCAGCAGGTTCCCTTCCACCCCAGCAAATGAGCAAGTGTCCCCGCAGCACCGGCTGCTCCACGGTCATGTTCCTGGAACCCTCCGGAACAGCATCCCACCTGCTCCCAGCCCCGCCCTGGGCCTTCGAGGGGCCTGACCCCCGCCCCCGCCCCTGGGCCCCGTGAAGCCCGCAGGTCTCGAGCCAGGCCACCTGCTTCCTCCCTGGAGAATAGCCGTGTCACTAGTAGGCTCTTCCCGGCTGTTGGAAGAAGCAGGGGACAGCATCTCACACGGGACAGCCCAGAACGTGGGGCATGGCCAGCATTCCATGTCCACGCGGTCCACTGTGGGCAGTGCTCCCCGGGCTCCAGGGAGAAAGCCCCGATTCTAGAAAGAGGAGCCTCGCCAACATGACCGGTGAGCTGCAGAGAGCGGAAGTCAGGCAAGAGCTGGAGGAAAAGGAAGCAGGGGAGGGCGGTAGAGGGTGCTAGAAGTACAGTCACAGTTGTAAACGGGGTCAGGGAAGACCTGTCAGAGCAGGTGATGCCGCATCAAAGACCTGAAGCAGGGGGGGCAGGGGGCAGGCAGGCTGGTGAGGAAGCTGCTGCTGGAGGGAAGGGCAAGGGCTGCACCCTTGAGGCTGAGGGTGCAGAGGCCTCCTGGCCCAGGGAAGAGCCGGAGGACCTGTATGGAGGGAGGGTGGTCTGGGGGTTGGAGACCTCGGGGTCCCAGGGTCCGCTGTCTGGGTGGACTGTGCCTGAGTGAGGCAGGGGTCTGGGGGATGTGGGACAGGGCAGGGACCACTCGGCCCTGAGTGTCAGGGGGTCACCCCGCTGCAGAGTGCCGGGAGCGGGGCCAGGACAGAGGCAGGGTCAGGCAGGGGCCCTGCACCAGCCTAGGCGTAATGGTGGTGGGACCAGGGTGGGAGCCTAGAGAGCTGGAGAAGGTCCCAAGTCTGGGGTCACATGAAGACCATGCAAACAGGACTTGGGGATTATTTAGTCCATGAATATTCGGTGTTAATGCGTTTTTAAAACTTTATACTATTTTGTTAGGTATCTCCTAATAGGAGAAAGGTTCAAGAGTGAAATCTGTAGCAATGTTATTTGTGAAAGTTAATTCTGATCATCATGACTTTAAAATGGGAGTTTAGTTAAATAAAGTATGGGATATTAGGGGCGCCTGGGTAGCTCAGTTGGTTAAGCATCCAACTTTGGCTCAGGTCATGATCTCATGGTTCGTGAGTTAGACCCAGTGTGTGGCTCTGTGCTGACAGCTCAGAGCCTGGAGCCTGCTTTGGATTCTGTCTCCCTCTCCCTCTGCTCCTCCTCTGCTTGCACTCTGCCTCTCTGTCTCTCAAAAAATAAATAAACATTGAAAAAAATTTTTTTAATTTATGGAACATTAATTAAATGGACTATTTCCAAGAACATAACAATCATTAAAACTAAAAGACAACCTACTGAATTGGAGAAGATATTTGCAAATGACATAACCAATAAAGAGTTAGTATCCAAAATGTATGAAGAGCTGATACAACTCAATGCCCAAAAAACAAATAATCCAATTTAAAAATGGACAGAAGACCTTAACAGGTATTTCTCCAAGAAGACATACAGATGGCCAACAGACACATGAAAAGATGCTCAACACCACTCTTCATCAGGGAAATGCAAATCAAATCTTCTGGGAGAAGACAAGAGCCCCAATTAAGGGTCCCTGCTCTGTTTTTATTAGGATCAGAAGGCTTACAAACATGATGGACAGACATGCACAAAGAGACAATGAATCTGTGAATGTTAACTCATGGGCATGAGGGAAAGGGGGCTTTGAAGATATATGATGTTAGTGGTTTGGGCCAATATAAAACAAAATCCTGGCACTGGGCAGGTAGTTGTTAACAGCAGACATGAGGCGCCCTGTCTGTTTATCTTAGCCAGCGTAGGGGATAAGACAGGTAGAAACTGCAACCTCTGGGTCAGCAAGGCACCTTTCTTTAGCTAATTAGCTCCGCTCTGGGCAACTTCATCCCTCAGTGGCCTATAGCCCTATTTACCTGTTTACCGAATTTGGTCCTTCCTTCTTGTGAAAGCAGCTTTCTGCTAGGGTACTAAATTGGGGGACGTTTTTGCCCTGAATACCTAATCTTGTTTATTTCATATAACTTCATATTGGGGCCTTTGCCCCGCCCCCTCTATCCTGGGGCCTTTGCCCCGCCCTCTCTATCCTGGGGCCTTTGCCCCGCCCTCTCTATCCTGGAGCCTTTGCCCCGCCTTCTCTATCCAGGGGCCTTTGCCCCGCCCTCTCTATCCTGGAGCCTTTGCCTCGCCCTCTCTATCCTGGAGCCTTTGCCCCGCCCTCTCTATCCAGGGGCCTTTGCCCCGCCCTCTCTATCCTTATATGCCTAATCTTGTTTACCCAATCTTGGGTGTGAGCATCCAATGGCTTTGTAATTCTTTAAACCTTGTTAACCCATCGGTGCCAGCTCAGGGAATTCCTAAACTTATTCCCCACACACTACAATCCATTAATTGCACCACTGGGTATTTACCCAAAAGTACAAAAACACTAAATCAAAGGGATGCATGCACCCCAATGTTTACAGCAGCATTATCTACAGCAGCCAAACGATGGGAACAGCCCAAGTGTCCATTACCAGATGACTGGATAAAGAAGAGCTGGTATATATATATATATGTGTGTGTGTGTGTGTGTATACATACACGCACATTCTGGAATATTATTCAGCCATTAAAATGAATGAAATCTTGCCATTTGCAATGACATGTTTGGATCTAAAGAGCATAAGGGCAAATGAAGTAAGTCAGTCAGAGAAAGACAAGTACTATATGATTTTTCTCATATGTGGAATTTAAGAAACAAAACAAATGAGCAAAGGAAAAAAAAAAAGGAAGTCACACCAAGAAACAGACTCTTTTTTTTTTCTAAATGTTTTATTTATTTCTAGGAGAGAGAGAGAGAGAGACAGCGTGAGCAGGGGAGGGTCAGAGAGAGAGGGAGTCACAGACTCTGAAACAGTCTCTGGCAGTCAGCACAGAGCCCGACGCGGGGCTCGAACCCACGAACCGCGAGATCATGACTTAAGCGAAAGTCGGACGCTTAACCGACTAAGCCACCCAGGCGCCCCAAGAAACAGACTCTTAACTATATAGAAGAAACTGATGTTACGAGAGGGGACATCGGTGGGGGGATGGGTTAAATAGGTGATAGGGACTAAGGAGTGCACATATTATGATGAAAATAATTAATTAATTGATTAATTAATTAATTAAAAAAAGAATACATAATAAGATGGAAACCCAGTCAGACCGGAGTGTCAGGTAAGGACCCCGATCTGTGTGTGCAGTGTGAGGAGGACGTGGCTGGGGTTCACTGAGACCCAGGTGTCCTTCCGGCGGCCCCCCCTCCCCAGAACAGCCATGTGTCCCCATGGCCTAGGAGGCAGGGTGCCCGTGAGACCTGCTTTAGCCAAGAAGCTAGAATAGAGGCGGGGAGAGAACCTTCCAGGAGGGAACATGTAAGGGTCAGAGCTCATTTCTCCTGTCCGTTCCTCCCCATCACCATGACTGAGAAGCGCAAGGGGACATACTGACACTCTAGGATGGTGGCACCCCATCGGCGTGGCCCCAGGGTGTCTGAGGGGAGCAGCGCCCTCCCACTGACCACAGCGACGTACGACAGGAGCAAGAAATGACCTTTGTTGCTTTAGGGGAGGGAGGAGGTTACCCCATCGTACACCAGCTCGTCCTGATAATGTGCGTCGTAAGCCCTAAATTTCACATGTTGCCTTGACAGCCCTGAACCTCACAGGACCTCACAGTCCTGACCCAAACTTCCCCTGCTCCTGCCAGACTCG
Organism: Crocuta crocuta; assembly: GCF_008692635.1. Classification (NCBI taxonomy): domain Eukaryota; kingdom Metazoa; phylum Chordata; class Mammalia; order Carnivora; family Hyaenidae; genus Crocuta; species Crocuta crocuta. The sequence continues at coordinate 598,192 of NW_027532008.1, forward strand.
CCCCCACCCAGTGACTTCCCTTGTCCGCCTGGACCTCCGCTGAGGGGTCCCAGCCATCCTCCCGTGAGGAATCACTCCCACAAGCCAATCACACCGTCCCTCGGGAACCAGACGCACACCACCCTCTTGTCACTGCCCAGCCTGCCTCCACAGCCCCTGCGGGTCCCCTTGCTCCTCCGGAGTGTGGCCCTGACCAGCAGGAGGCAGCTCCTCCCCCAGGCTGTGAGGAAATGTGACCAACGCGATGGTCAGTCGTGTCTGTCCAGTGACAGGTGTTGTTTCATTCTGTCCAGGACGGGAGGTCCCTCCCTCAGCAGTGAAATGAACAATAAGTGATCACAACACAGTCACATCAATAGGAAATCGATTGGAAAAATATGCACTTGTCTGTAAATCAAAAATGAATAAAGAAAGGCATTAGCTCATCTTTGCTGGTGAGAGGTCAGCGCCTTACGTACATTTTGCATATTCCAAGTGTTTTACAATAAGTATTCGTTACTTAATTAAAAGAAAACTCATTGTCATTGCGGAGACCGCGGCCACCAGGCCGGCCCCGCCCCGGGCCGCGGGCGCCTCTCCCTCACCTCCGCCTCCGCACACGGAGCCTCTGTCCCGCCCAATTAGCCCTTTATTACAGATCATTTCGTTCTCTAAGTGTCTGCCCTGCGTAATTTAGCACGGCGTACACTGTCCTGTCCCCAGTCGTCTAATCTGGGTCCCTCGGCCTGGGCTTCCCATCCGTCAGCACAGTGGTGACAGAAAGGAAGAGCTTTTCCGGCGCTCAGCGCCGCACCCCTTCAGGGCCTGGAATGAGAAGAGCTCATGCCGAGGGCCAGGCACTGTGCTGAGCACTTGACGTGCATCAATCCACTTAATTACTCCAACAGTCCTGCGGTGCAGATGCTGTTCCCCATTTTACAGATGCAGATTCTGTAGCTCAGAGAGTTTTAGAAACCCGTCCAAGGTCACACAGCTGCAAAGTGGTGGAGCTGGGCCTTGAACCCGGGTGGCCTGCTCCCCAGTCCCTGCTCTTGCTCTACTGGTGTCAGATATTTCTATGCCCGGGCCTGTGCCGGGGGCTTCTTGCTCAAAGACAGCCCGGGGGCATTTCCCTAACAGCTGAATAAGGATGCTGATAACACCCGTGGTGACGCCAGGTACCGCGTCGCGGGCTCGCCCTGCAGCGCATGGAACACACGTGAGGGCGCGGAGCCTGCACAATGTCCTGCACACTAGACATGGCGGTGGTCCCCACAGTACCGAGGAGGAGCCAGGACACTGAGCCCCTGGGCGCCCAGAGCGACCCCCCAAATGCTGCCCGCACGTGTCACGTGAGCCCAGGAATCTGTCTCCAGTGCTTTGTCAAATCCTTACAAGAATCAGATGTATAAGTATAAAGGTGCCCATTTTACAGAGGGGAAAACTAAGGAGGCTCAGAGAGGCTGAGTAACTTGCCCTCTGTCTCGCAGGGAGGCAGTGGCAGAGTCCAGAATGGAAACCACAGTCATCCAGAGCCGGTGGCCTATCCCCTGGGCCACACTGCCTCCCTCCACTATGCTGGGGGCTCGGGACCATTAACAGACTGAGCCTCCAGTGTTGGGGTTTAGAATCTGAGCGCACAACACTGTCAGGAGAGGTCCCAGCAGAGCTACTGTCCTGAGAGCAGGGAGGGGAGAGTGCTGGAGGCTCCAGCAGGGAAGGGGGGGGCTGGACCCCAAACAACCAACAAAGCCCTGCCCTGTGGGGGGGAGAGGGACTCTCTGCAGGGGCCCCCTTGACACAGGGCAGCCAGACAGGGGCAGAGTCACTCTGTGACTGCAGAGGCCTCTCAGGTGGATGGTGGCTGCCCGGGCTCAAGAAACTCACTGTCAGTCCTAAATCCTGCACTAGTTTATGGCCGGGCGTAATTGTCTAATCGCCATTATCATGGCCAATAACATTTTGTGACAGCCATAAACTCAGAGTGTCTGAAGTGGGCCCTGGAGAAGGGAGCAGATGAAGATGGCTTGGATGTGAATCAAAGGGAAGCAGGAGGGCTCAGGGTGGGGGCTGGCTGTGCTTGCTGGGGACAGAGCGGCTTCTCATAGATTCACTGAAAGCTACACCCATCGAAGATTAGAATCGGAGCATGTTAAGCAACATTGGATAATGAAATGTTAAAATCATTTGGAAATTATAAACTCAGAGCTTCAGATCATTGTCACAATCATAAAGGAAGGATTATAGAACAAGACAGTCAGATGTAAGAACGAGACTCTCTTGGACCCCCGGACCCAGGGGGCAGCATGGCGGTGACTCCGGCACAGAGGGGTGGAAGTGGTGAGAGATGGAGCCCAGGGCAGAGGCCTGGTCTTAGTCTTACTCTGCTGCTTATCAGCTCTGGCATCACTCATGTCATCTAGAAAGTCGGGAGACTGGAGTCTTCCATCATGAGGGTGAGTCCTAAGTGGTGTGATGGGTGAGCGGTGCAGGGCACAGTGTGGTCCTGTGACTGATAGATGTGGGTGCAGATGTGGGTGGGTGGATGCGGGGGGGTGAGAGGTGATAGGGAGATAGTTGGGTAGATAGATAGACCGACAGATGATAGTAGATAGATGAATAATGAGAATAGATAAGTAATATATAGATAGATGATAGGTAGATAGATACATAGATGAATAATGAAGATAGGTAGATAGATGATAGACAGATGATGAATAATGAAGATGATATAGATAGATAAGTACATAGATAGATGGTAGATAGATAACGGATAATGAGGATGATAGATAGCTGACAGCTGATGAATAATAAAGATGATAGATAGATAATGGATAGATAGATAATAAGTACATTGATAGACAATAGGTAGGTAGATACATAGATAGGTAATTGGTAGATAGATAGATAGATAGATAGATAGATAGTTAATTGGTACATAGATAGATCATAGGTAGATAGATAGATAGATAGATAGATAGATAGATAGATAGATAATTGGTACATAGATAGATCATAGGTAGATAGATAGATATTGGTAGGTAGGGATGTAGATCAATAGATAGACAGATATTAGGTAGATAATAGGTAGATAGATAATTGGTAGATAGATAGGTAATTGATAGATAGATAGATAGATGATAGGTAGGTAGGTAGGTAGACAGTCTGCCTGGGGGAATCCTGAGGACTCTGGAGCAAGCCCGTGGTGGCCCCCGGCCAGCAGGCAAGGCCAGGTCTGGCGCTCAGCACCCCTGGCGCCCAGGACTGGGCTCAGAGCCCAGGCACGGTAGACACTGGAATGCGTGAACAGCTGCATAAAGAACGAAGCTCTGGTGGGGACAGGGCAGCTGAATCTTCGCCCTGGGACTCCTGGGCCCCGTTTCTCCCGCTCTAACAGGGGTGGGGCCGGGCTGCTGCCGGCCTCGGGGAGGACTGTGAATCCTCAGCGAGCCGGCACAGGCCTGGTGCGGGGTGGCTCTGAAGTGAGCCTTCTGGTTCGTCTCCACTGGTCTCTGGTCCTTTGCACCCAGGCAGGGGCGCTGACAGGCCGTGGGGGAGATGCAGGCTGGGTGAGTTGAGGCAGGTTCAGGACCTGAAACAGAGCAACCGCGTAGCCGACAGGACTTGGGGTCCCCCAGCAGGCTGTAGGGGGCCCTCAGGCAGCCCTGAGCAGGGTGGGCCTGGAAAGCGGCTCCCACACGTGAATGAGCCGCAGACCCTCGGGCCGCGTGGTGGACGTCGGCTGGCTGACCCACCCAGGCCCGTGCTGGTCCTGGAAGGGCACCTCCAGGTGATTCCGGTGACCACCTGGGGCCAACTTGCGAGAACTCTCTCCCGTGAGACAGAGCTGCACTCCGCCCTGCCCCGCACTCCCTGCTCCTTTGGCTCCCACCCTCGAACACTCTCTGCCCAGAAGCCCGAGCCCCCTGCCCACTCCTCCCCTACTTAGCTCATCTTTCCATTCATTCTCTGCCTGCCCCTCTGTCCTCACAGCTAGTCTCAGGCCCTCCCGGTTCTCCCTCCGGAGCAGCCAGACCCCTGGGCACCTGGGCACAGGCCCTGGGCAGCCAGAGACCTGGACACTTACAGAACCTGGGGTGGGGGCACGGGGCAGGCATCGGAAGGCCCCGGGGTCCCACTAACGGGTCCAAAACCCTGGGTTCCAATCTTGATCTTGACCCCTCTGGATGTGGGGCCTTCACACACAGTGGCCCTGTGCCTCCCGGAGCTGTACTTTCCTCACCCATAGATAGAGCCACTGACCCCGCCCTGCACTCTGCAGGGGTCTAGGTGAATGTTAGGAAGCCAGCCCTGCGATGTGCCTCCCAAAAGACGGTGTCCTGAAGCACCACGCACTGGCCCTCCACTGGGCACGCCCTCCCCATCTCCTTCCAAATGAACCCTACTTACCCGTCCCTCATAACTCCTCTGTGTCTCCATCTCTGTGGCCACCTCTCACCCCCCCACCCCCACCCCCAGGCCTCCTGGCTGTGGCATGTGCTGCCTGATGAAGCCAACATACTAACTAAGCACCCAGGATGTGTCAGGTGCTACGGCCCCACTCGCAGACTGCGGAGACCTGGGGCCAGATCCGCCTCCCTCTGCTTCCTCCCGTGTAGCAGGGGAGTGAGGGTAACAGTACTCACCTTCCGCAGGGCTGGGATGGTAAAATGAGGTCACCTGCATCTGCAAGCAAGCAGGTGCCATCATCGGCTGCCGCACGTCGCCAAGACATTTTGGTTGCAAGTGACGGAAGCTCAGAGGGAACCAGAAGCTACCTAGGCAACGCCCGGATGGCCGTAACTGTCACACTTCCCTCCCTCCTCCTCCCCTTCCAGCTCTGGGTCCATTCTGTCTGTGAGTTCAACTCCTTCCAAAGAGCAATGAGGCTGGGAGGGGGGAAGGGAGGAGGCTTCTTAGATCTTTGCCGCCCAGAAGGAAGGGAAAGCAGCTTTCTGCCGGTGCCAGAGCTACAGTCCCAGGGAGAATTCCAACTGGGCTTGGGCACCCAGGGCGCCCTCTCCAATCACTGATTGGCCCCCGGGGGCCACTACAAAAGTGACATAGAAGGAGCAGCTGGTGTCAGGGGGACAGTTCACAGAAAGAAGGGGAGTCAGGACTGGGAGGGACAGGAGACACTCACCATGTGTGGCCCTTCAGCTTATGGTCCGGGGGGGGGGTCCACACTGCCATGGGGAAGACATGAACATCCAAGCTCCCCATTGTATAGATGGGGAAACTGAGGCTGGGGATCTGAAGAAGGAAGCCTCAGCACCAGGACAGAACCCCGGCGTCCACGCCGCGCTGCCTCTGCATCTCCCAGCTCCTGGGACATCCTCCCATCGTGGCCCCGACCGCCCCTGAGGAGGCCCTGGAGACAGGACGCTCCCTGCCCTTTGTGCTCCCCTCGCCCGCATCATGGTACCTCGCAAGGGACCAAGAGTTGTCAGTGTTTGCTGAACCCCAGAGTGGGGACAGGGACGCCCTCCCTGGGCAGGCTCGGTTCCCCACCCCACATGCCTTTGCACACGTTGTCCGGGATGCATGCTTCTGCCTCACTTCCTTCACTTCTCCACTGATGTCACCTGCTTCCTGGACCCCCAGTCCCACTCCCTTCCCACACTCCCTTGAGACTTCCTTTCAGTGCCCATCACTACCCAGCATTGTCCCCTGTGTCCCCTCCCCCAGGTGCCCATCACCACCCAGCATTGTCCCCTGTGTCCCTCCCCCAGGTGCCCATCACCACCCGGCATTGTCCCCTGTGTCCCCCCCAAACAGCAGCCGCTGAATCCCCGGGTCTAGAGCAGAGCCTGGGGCACATCAGGCACTCCGCACACTGCTGGGTGAGAGAGTGAATGAGTGAATGGGCCTCAGGTTCCCCAGCTGGAAAAGGGGGACGTCATCATCTGTGGTCTCTCCCCGGCCCGTCCTCCACGGGCTCTGTCTCTCTGGGAAGCCAGGACGGGGGGCTGGGGGGACCGGGAAGGCTGGGAGGGCAGCGGCAGGCCAGGCCTGAGTGAGCAGGGCTGGGCTGCACGTTCGGCCCACCCCCGGGCGCCCCGGCTCACGTCGTGGGGCTGCCCAGGAGCCTCCCGTGCGGTTATTACATCGCGATGCGCCTGCAGGCGTGTAATTGTCAGAAGCCTTCTTACATATGTTGGTAAATCTATAAATACGGAGTGTAATTACCCATCATTAGCATATGCTTATGTTCCGCATAAGCGCATATTGTTTCCCCAAGAGTGCAAGCCGCCACTTCACCACATGACAAGTGACACCAGCCATCACGGATGTCACAGAAGGTGTCCATTCGTTACCATGGAGAGAGGGGGCAGTGAGTCAGTGGGCACATCCCCCCACGCCCCAGGCACGTTCTGGGGCCCTGGACTCGGGGGGAACAGAGGGCAGGGTAGGGAGATGGGACAGGCCCCGCCACCAGCCTGGACCCTGGTGACAGCCAGCAGGAGGGGAGGGGTTACCTGAGCACCCGCCTGTGCCGGCTCCACCCGGCCCTGCACTGGGTCAGAGCACGGTGGCTGGACAATCCCGGAACCTGGGCCACCCCCACTTGACTGAGGTCCCCCTCCTGAGCCTCAGTTTTCTTGGTTGTAAAATGGGGATAAAACAGCTCCCTCCTTGTAGGCGGCTGTGAGAATGAAGTGACAGAGGACGTGGAAGGGCGCCCAGTACATGCAGGAAGCACTCACTCATATGAACTCATCTCTCTACTATTGTCACCCCCAGGACTGTCACAGAGGAGGCTCCATGGGCCCATTTTACAGAAGAGCCTAATCGCTGAGATAGCCAGCAGCTGTTAACACCCCCCCACACCAGGTGCCTACATGCACGACCCTTGTCCCCTTCATGACACTCCCCTACTCGGGAGGTGCCGTCATGGTCCCCACTCCACAGGGGAGAAGCCATACCATGGACCAGATCCCACAGCCCATGGAGGACAGAGGCTCAGTGCAGGGCTCTCTGTCCCCAGCGCCAGGGCTTGGCCATCACCCCAGAGCCCACACTGCCCGGGACACTGAGTCACAGCACCGACGAGACGGTGGTACACACGGGTGGCCCTGCTGGGAACCTGCCCCTCCTTCCGTCACTCACAGAGCCCTGGGCTTGTTCTGCAGCCACAGGCTCAGCTCTGGGGGGCCTCCCCAGCCCAGGGTGCAGCCAAGCCTGGCACACCCCCTCCTTCTCCAGATATGGTTTCAGGAGGGAGTGTGTGACCCAGATCTGGTCACTGAGGTGTGAGGGAAGACTGGTGGTGCAGGGAGTGCTCCTGGGAAAGGGCCTCACTCGACTCCCCTCTTCTAGACTTGAATGCTGTTGTGTGAGACGATGTTTGGAGCTGTGGCAGCCATCTTGCAACCCTGAGGCAAGAAGCTAAGGGAAAAGACCACCGCAGCCGAGGATGATAAAAGGAAAGAGGGAGAGACCCTGGGTTAGTGGCCTCACTGAGCATCTGACCAGCCCCAGAACTGCCTCCTTCCAGAATCTTCTATGCACGGTCATTACATGTCCCAGGTGATCGGGGCGTTGTCGTTGGACCTTCTGTTACCAGCCGCCCAACTCGTTCTAATCAAGGGACGCACCTGCTGTGTGCCCGGCACCACGTCTCTNCTCCAGGTTTTGCAGGCAGACTGGATTAAAGAATCGAATCAAATGAATTTTCCCATCAGAGTAAGAGATCTGTCTCCCCCCAAACGCTTTACTTTGACAGTTGGCTTGAAGAGATTTGACAGAACTCATTTTTCCAGCACCTAAGATCAAGGGAAGGAGTAAGACTCTTCTAGCACGAGAACTCTGTTAACCGCTCGACATAATTGTGGGGTGGGCAGGGAGGGCTTTTGCCAAACCTGACGAACATTTTGTTGTGGTGGTGGTTTCTTACTGACACCTCATATTTTGGGGGCCTGGGGAAACATCCTGTGCCAGAGGAATCACAGGACGTAGGGGCACAGGAGTGGAGGTGGGGGCCTCAGCCCCGCACGGCCCTGGTGCCCCTGTTTCCCTTGGGGAAACTGACCTTGGGGTTATGGTCAGTAACAAGAGGTGAATGGGAAGGGCATCGATCCTCCTTCAAACACACTCTTAAGAAGGTTATCAGAGTGGAAAACAGAAGATCAGCTATTGCCTGCACTTCTGAATCTGTAAAAACAATGGGCTTGTTGGTGACTTTCACCTCCGGTGGGAGCTGTGGGTGCTGTGAGCCACACGAGCGAGCCCGCGGGGCACAGCCTGACACGTGCGGTGGGGTGTCCAGAAGCAGACGTCACTTCCCCGCCTGCCTCACCCCGCAGACCCCTGAGAGTGTACAGATGCCCCTGGGCTGTTCCTCAGTGACAGCTGCTGTCCCCAGACCCAAAGGCTGTCATTTCTCTGTGTCTTCAGAAGTGACAAGAATGACACACGGTGGCCCCATGTTTGAAAACAGCACGTCTGCAAATGTCAGGTGCCCTGCTTCCCCTCCAAGGGTGTGCGCGTGCACATGCACATGTGTGCACATGTATATGAGTGTGCAGGGTGGAGGAGGACCGAACCCTCACCAGGTCTCCAAGGTCTGTCTCTAAAAGAAGGTCCTCACAGCCCCTAGGGACAGGGGACAGAGGGACAGAAAACGAGCTTCTCTAACAGCCTCCAGAGCATGTGCTGGTCTCCTCAGCCTCACGGGTGGAAGGAATGTGCTTTTTCGTAAATCCTGTGGTTTTCCCGCGAATCACACAACGATAGTGTTCCATGTCTTTGGGATAAAAGTGTTAATTTGCACAACATCAATATTTATGTTATATCCTAGTGTTTGTGAATCTGTTTTAGTCTCTGAATCTTTCGGTTTCCCGGGAGTCTCCAACGCAGGGAAGGAGCGGGGCTGCTCTGGGCTCCGGGGGGCTGGCGCTGGGGGGACGTGGGTGCAGGTGATCATGCGTCACAGCAGGTGCGCACCTGCCCGCGGCTGCGGGGCCCTGATGAGCGTGCCTGTGGACACGCTGGACGCACGTGCGTGGGGTCTGGTGTGGTGCTGTTACCTTCCTGCCTCCTGGAAGGAAGAGAGGGAGGGAAGGAGGCGGGTTCGTTTCTTGATGTGCCAGAGCCTTTCAGAGGGGTTCATCTTTGGGGCGCCCGGGTGGCTCAGTCAGTGAAGCGTCCGACTTCAGCTCAGGTCATGATCTCACCGGGTTCGAGCCTGGGTTCGAGCCCGGCGTCGGGCTCTGTGCTGACAGCTTCAGATTCTGTGTCTCCTTCTCTCTCTGACCCTCCCCTGCTCATTCTCCATCTCTCTCAAAAATATACATTAAAAAATTTTTTAAAAAGCAAAAAAACAAAACGACAACAACAAAAAAACTTCAGAAGGGTTCATCTTTAATTTCCCAGGCATCTTGAGTGGCAAGTGGTGTTATCCTCATCTGTGAGGAGTCCCAGCGACCTGCATTCTTTTGGAAACAACTGCCTTTGGGAAAGAGTCAGAAGGACCTGAGTTCAAATCCAGATTTACTGCTTACTTGCCTAACGTCCCTGAGCCTTGGGTTTCTCATCAGTGAAATGGGAAAGCACAGCCTCACTGGGGGGATGGAACCGGGGAAGCACTGGAGGTGGAAGGGATGAATCAGACCCTACGGGGCCAAGTCCAGCACCGCCCTGCCCTGGGCCAACTGCCAACTGCAAGTTCCCTCCGCCCCCCCTTCTCTGCCCCACTCCCTCTTCTGTCTCCACCTCCCTCCGCCTCCTTGGGGTGGAATGAAGGCTGGGGCGGGGGGGGGTGTGTGCGTGCGGAGTTCAGGTCCTGGTCATGGCCCCAGCCCAGAGCTTGATGCCTCAGTTCCTGCAAAGTGTGGCCCAGGCTCTGGGGACCTTACTAGTGACGGGGAGCTCACCACCCCCCACACGCAAGGGATGGAGAATCCAAGGGCTGACAGGAGATGATGAGCAGGGGAGCTCCGTGCCGCTGCAGCTCTGGGCACTGGCCCCACAGGGCAGCCCAGGGCCATCTCCTGACAGGTACCCTCAACCCTGCAGGAGGGGTGTTTCTAGAACCTCCAGCTGCCGCGGGAGACGGGGAATCTGTGTGTTAGGGACACAGCCATAAAAGATGAATAAAAGTAATAAAGAAAAAGGCAATCTAAAATCTCCTGGGAAAGGACAGGACCCATTTATCAACTTTTATTTTTTTTGCACCATTTGAAAAACAGACGCTGTGAACACAGTGGCTCTTCTTCAATTGTGGATGGGGGTTGGGGGTGGACAGAGCCATTAGCCACAGCCTGCAGGGCAGAGCCTGGAGAGTGGGGGCCTCCACCCCGGCTGTGATGTCCATGGGGCAGCGGCTGACGACACAGGAAGGCCCTGCTCTGGGAGCTGGCTCCAGCCCTGCCCAAGCTCACTGTGTGGCCATGGGAAATCTCACTCCCTCTCTGGGCCTCTCTCTTCCTTGTCCCTTAGGGATGCATCCCTTAGGGGCAGGGCAGGGGTGGAGAAGACACTGGACAAAAAAGCAGGAAGAAACCTCTTATACCTGGAAGGTCAGAAGGGAAAGACCACAGAGGCGTGACCTGGGTGACCATGAACCTGGCTCCTGGGTCATGACTGCACTGAGGCATCGTTTCTACAAAAAACCCTGCAGTCACCCTCAACCCCTCTCACCCCCTGCAGGTTCTTCCGTCCCTTCAAGTCTCCACCCAGCCTCAGAAACCACCACTCAGACCCTGAATTCACTGCTTCCCTCCTGCCACAGGGCCTTTGCACGTGCTGTCCCTGCAACTGTCTCCGCAGCCTGGAGCACCCCTCCTTGTGTCCTCAGAGATTCCCCTCCCTACCCCTCAGATTTAGTGCAAGTGTCCCCTCCTCGGGGAAGCCCTCCTCACCTTCCTGACAAGGTCAAGACCTGGGAAGCTTTTCGTCAGCTCACTGCTCACAGGGCCGCTTGCCGGTTGTCGGTGACTGTCTGTGCCCCCCACTGGCTGTGAGCTCCGGGCCAGGGGGTGTCCTCTGCGGGCTTCACAGCCAGAGCCTCCAGAACAGCTGGTCCCCAGCCCAGGGCACTGCACCCTCCGCGGCCTTTGTCCCGCTGTCCCCTCTCCTGGCAGGCTCCTCCCCCGCCCCTGCCCCTGCAACTCAAGTCCCCTTCCAGGCTCAGCTCCCCTGTCACCTCCTCCAGGAGGCTCTCTCTGGTTCCCTCTGGTGCCAGCTCTGCTTGTCCCTCCTCGGTCCCCGGAAAACCCAGCGTCTGTCCCCTGACACGCGTGCTTCAGCGTCACGGCTGGGGCCTGAGCCCCTGGTGACTGGAGGCTTTCTTCTCCCCACTGACCCTGGCACGCNAGCCACTTGGCAGCTAGGACCTCTCAGCACTGACACGGGTTCCCCGCGGCCACGCGGCCCTGTGCCAGCTGCCCACCAGCCCCACGGTCCTGATCTCCGACATCAGGGAAAGTTCCAGACCAGGGTCAGGAGGCCCAGGCTGTCACCCTGTACCTGCTCCCAACCTGCTGTGTGACTTTGGGCAGGTCACTGGCCCTCTCCAAGCCTCACTTCCCAGGGGAGAAATGAAATGGCTGGACCAGATGCCCTTAAAGAATTCGGGGAGTGCAGAGCACTGACGGATCACACAAGAGCCAGTGCAGGAAGCAGGAAACCCCTGCAGACCCCCGCCTCCCCCCCGCCCCGGGGGCCATGATCCCCTCTGGTGACTCTGTGCCAAACGGCATCTGATCAATCACTGGGGCCACGCTGGGGGCAATGAAAGAGGGAAGAAAGGGCGTCTGGGGCCTCCCACTTCCCTTCTAGAACATTCTGTCACCCCCTGCACTCCAGCCCCTGTGCTCTCTGCCCCTCCCCCATCAAAACTGCACCCAGGGAAGACCCTGAAACCCCCTCTCACTGCAGAGCGATCCATCGGCTGGGGACGGGACAGCAGGTGCCTGGTGCCCCCGGGCAGCATCTTCTGTTTCCTGAGAAACGAGCTCTAAGAGTCTCAGCAGCAAAGGAGAGGATCGTGGTGGAAGGGGCCCCGCTCCTCCCGGCCACTGATTCTGCCCACGCGCAAGGCCAGCACATCAGGAGGATGCAAAGTCTCCGGAGGGACCGTTAGCCTCACGTCCAGCTGGGGGCCCAGGAGGGTGTGGGACAGCGAGAAGGGCCAGCGCCCCAGTAACAGCACACGGTGGGGGGCAGCTCACACACACTCCTTGGACCCTGACACCAGCAGTGCGGCCGCTCCGCTGCCCAGCAGGGGAGTGAGGCTCCCAGGAAGGCTCTGGAGACCCAGCCCTGCGCCCGGGGAGGGCCGGCAGCTGGGCTCACGTCCCACCACTGCTGTCCATTCATATATTCGTTCAGTGTCACCTACCGGGTGTTGGTATCCTCCTGAAATTCACAGGTCAAAACTCCACCCCCTGAGGTGATGGTGTGAGGAGGTAGGGACTCCGGAGGTGATCGGGTGGTAGGCGTGGAGCCCCGTAAACGGGATTAGTGCCCTTGTAAAAGCCGCCCAGAGAGCTCTCTCACTTCTCTGTAGCAGGTGAGTCCAGAGCAGGAAGTCCGGCTGTCCGCAGCCAGGAAGAGGGGGCTCAGCAGGACATGACCGCGCTGCCCCCTGATGCCGGCTGATCGGAGTCTAGAATGACAGACGTTTTATAAACTACCCCGTCTGCGGTATTGGTAACGGCAGCCCCAGCAGACTAGGCGTTCAGCAAATATTTCCTGAGCACCTACTAAGGGTCACTTGTGGAGCACCTGCTGTGTGGCCAGTGTGCCCAGCACCTTGCCGAGTCAGGTTCTATCCCTGTCTCAGGGGAGGGGGGGGCAGCTCTGCCCTCTCCCCTGCCCTGCCCTGCCTGGAGGTGGCCCACCAGGTGCGGACTAAAGCCACACACCCTTGTCCTGAGAGGACCAGGCGGAGGCCCAGGGGGCTGACCTTCCAGGAACCCCAAGACCCTAGGGGCTCACTGGGGGCCCTCTGCTGACCTTCTCCATCCAGCCACACCCCCCTCCCCAGCACCAGGGAGGCATCATTCTCTCCAATTTACAGGTCAGGGCCCCGATCCGATTTCACCTTCGCTGCAGGAGCCATGGCGGTGAGCAGCCTGGGCTCCATCTCCTTCCCCACGCATAATGGGCCTGTGACCCTGGGCAAGGAGACTGCACCTCAGTTTTCCCATCGGTGAAGCAGGGCTAATAATAACATGTTCCTCACAGAGTGGGTAGAAGGACTAAGTGGCTCAGCACTGCCAGGGCCTCATACAGCGGGAGGCTCACAAGCTGCCAGGGTCTCGGCCCGCACTCCCACCGGAGACCAGGGCCCCTTGTATTTTCCCTGGGGCACCGCCAGCAAGTGGAGGCTGATGCTGGACCCGCTCCACGCCCCAGCAGAGCCCCGTGTCCCTGACTGATGGCCTCGTGGGCCAGGGAGAGGAGTGGGGACTAGCAGCCGCAGGCTCCTCGAACCCACCACAGTGGGGGGAGGGGGGCTTCTAATATTTACCACACAGTTACAAAAGCAACACAGCATTTGAAGTAGAAAAAAGACACTACATTTCAGAGAAACACAATTTCATCTAAAGGAAAAGAAGACGGAGCTGAAACATCACTTTTCAGAGACTAAGTCGTGTTTCCTTCTCATTCTCCAATACTAACAGCAGTCTGCTGACTGCAGAGATGTGAGCTTCCACACAGGACAGCCAAGCTGGTAAGAAGGTGGCCCTGAAGGTCAAGTCTGGGCTGCGCTCACCCAGAGATGGCTACCTGAAGAGGGAGGGGCTCACACGCACTCCAGGAGGACCTGCTTCGGCTCTGGGGTCTCCATTCCGCCCCCAGCACATGCTGACTGAGGGGCTGCACAGGCTGGTGTCCGAGCATCGGGCTTTGGGGGACCCGACAGGCCCAAGCTCCAGTCACAGCTGCATCACTTAGTGGCTGGGTGAGCGTGTGCGCGAAACATGACCGCTCTCTGCCTCAGTTTACTCATCTGTACACTGACCACTGTAACAGTGCCCACACCACAGTTCCCATGGGAGAATATTAAATAAGGTCATGCCTGCAAGGCCCTGAGCCGGCACCCAGCATATACTGGACACTCCAAACACATTAGCACTTCCTTCAAGTTGTTTTCTTTTTTAATTATTATTTTTATATTTCTAAAAAGTGGCATGTGTATCATAATAGAAGAGTATATTTAAAGTAGTCATAGCAGGGGCGCCTGGGTGGCTTAGTCGGTTGAGCGTCCGACTTTCGCTTGGGTCATGATCTTGTGGTTCGTGGGTTCGAGCCCCGCGTCGGGCTCTGTGCTGACTGCCAGCTCAGAGCCTGGAGCCTGTTTCGGTCTGTCACTCCCTCTCTCTCTGACCCTCCCCTGCTCGTGCTGTCTCTCTCTCTCTCTCCTAGAAATAAATAAAAACACTAAAAAAAATTTTTTTTAAAATTAATAAATAAAGTAGTCATAGCAGCTGAGACCTGGGGAGATGTGGTTAATGAAGGAGTGCTTTCCTATGTGGGGCCCACGGTGAACAGGCTTACGGGAAGAGGCTGACTGAGTTGCACCTGCCCTCCCCAGGCAAACCCGAGTCTGGGCCAGAGACTAACGGAGGTTTGAGATGTGTCCTTTGTTGGGTTCTAGAATAGGAAAGAGCTCTCTGCCTTGCCATTCTGTGGCAGCGGGAAAACCCACGTGCCAGACTTTCACGTCCAGCCAGGATGCAGCAACAGGGTCCGGCCTTAACCTTCCTCCCTGAAAGGACTGACCAACCAAACAAACAAACAAAAGTCTGAAACCAGAGTTTTCAAGAGCTTCAGACAATGAGGAATAGCGATCGCTGAGAGACAGGAAATGAGTGGTCACTCCAGCTTATGTGTGAGTTTCCAGCACGGGGACGGTGAACTCAGGTGGAGCTGCGGACGCCCTGAATTGAAGGAGATGGGCCCTGAGTCCCAGGAGAACAAGGTGAGTAGGGCTCACAGGATAGACTACTGCAGAAGGGAGAGCCCACAGGGAGCCCTGTGATCTGTAGAGGATCCTCCTCGAGTATTCAGCCGAGTATAATTAGCATATATGTGTAAAGAGAGCACTTGAGCCCTGGGAAAGAATCGTGTCAGAAGATTAGAGAGAAAGGTGGCCGGTGCTCACTCTGGCCTGGGAAGATGGCTGCTCCCACCATCTAGACTGGGAAATAGATTGACTCGCAGAGCAATGGCTAGTGAATTCAGAAGATTCTTACCTCAGTAGGAGGGGAAAGTAGCCCTCAGCTGAACACTGCTCTGGTCCCACCAAACGATGCTTAAAAGCAAGACCCAAAAAGATCAAACTCTTTCTAGGCAACTTAAGTAGGTCCCAGAACAAAGCTCAGAATATGTATAAGTAAACAAAAATATTCACCATCCTACAAGGCAAAATGAAGAATGTCTGGTCTCCAATTGAAGATTACTAGGCATGCAACATAGGAATGTATGACCCATAATGAGGAGAAAATCGAGTAATTAAAATCAACCCTGAACTGACAGAAGTGTTAGCATTTGCAGACAAGGAGATTCAAACTGTTATTATCATTATATTCTATATGTTCAGAAAGTTATGTAAAGACACAGAAAATATATTCCAAAAGAGCCAGTCAAAATCCTAGAGATGAGAACTACAATGAGATGAAAAGTTTGCCAGATGGGATTAGTAGATTAGAAATTGCCAAAGAAAAGATTGGTGAACTTGAAGACATAGCAATGGAAACTATCCAAAATGAAACACAAAGAGAAAAAAATTCACAAAAATAAAAGCACCCATGAGCTGTGAGACAACTACAAGGAAAAGGAAACTGATATAGATGTGATCTGAGTCCCCAGAGGAGAAAATAGAAAGGGCGTGAGGGCAGAAAAATATTTGAAGCAAGCATAAGAAACAAGAAGAAAAACACACCAGAATCAAATTTCTTAAAGCGCATGATAAAGAGAAGTTCTTAAAAGTCAACAAAGAAAGAAGAAACTTTTAACTTCAAAGAAACAAAGATAACAGTGACATTGGATTTCTCTTCAGAAACAATGAGAGCAAGACAGTGCAGAACATCCTTTAGGTACTGAAAGGAAAAAAAATAATCTGTGAACCTATAATTCTTTAAGCGGAGAAAACGTCTTTCAAAATGAAAGTGAAATAAAAACTATTGCACACATATATAGATCTTAAAGAAACATTAAAGACAGACCTTCAGGCAGAAGGAAGATGGTATCAGATGAAAATATGTACCTATACAAAAGAATAAAGGGCACCAGAAATGTAGGATTTTTTTATTATTTAAATTTATTTAAAAGATAATTGAAACATACACACACATACATTCACAAATGGTAAATCTATCATTCTATAGTCAATGAAAATGTATTTGAAAATGCAATACCATTTACAATAGCCCCAAGAGAGTCGCAATAGTTAAGTACAAATCTAATAAAATGTACAGCATCTATATGCCAAAAACTACAAAATGCTGTTGAAAGAAATTTTAAAAAGACAAATAAATGGAAAGACATACCATGTTCATGGATTGGAAGACTCAACAGAGTAAAGAGGTCGATATACCTCAAAGTGATCTATTAATTTAATGTAATGCCAATCAAAATTCAAAAGAATTTTCTTGTATATATAGAGAAGTTGACTCTACAAATATTCATATATTTATATGAAAAGGCAAATTAACTGAAATAAACAACTTTGAAAATGAAGAGGAATGTTGGCGGAACCACATACCTTGATTTTAAGACTATAAAGTTACAACAGCCAAGACAATGTGGCACAGCGAGAGACAGACATGTGAATTAATGGAACAAAATAGCCCAGAAATAAGCTTACACAAATACAGCCATTTCATATTTGACAAAAATGCATAAATAACTCAATGGTGGAAGGTGTCTTTTCAACAAATGGTGTTGTGACAGTTGGTCATCCATATCCTTCCCCCAAATTAATAAGTAAAAATGTAAGTAAATAAATAAATAAGACCAAAAACAAAAAAACCTTGATGTAAACCTCACAGTTTACACAAGACTACCTCAAAATTAATGTAGATCATTTGGATAAAGATAGAAATAAGGGGTGCCTGGGTGGCTCAGTCGATTAAGCTTCCGACTTCTGTTCATGTGATGATCTCGCAGTTTGTGAGTTCAAGCCCCACATCAGGCTCTGTGCTGACAGCTCAGGGACTGGAGCCTGCTTCAGATTCTGTGTCTCTCTCTGTCTCTCTGCCGCTCCCCCACTCGTGCTCTGTCTCTCTGTCTCTCAAAAATAAATAAAGATTAAAAAAAATAAAAAGAAAAGATAGAAGACAAATGTAAAACTAAAATTTTTTGGATAAAATATTCATGACCCGGGTTCAGATGAAGAGTACTTACAAATGACACCAAAAGCAAAATCCATAAAAGACAAAACTTATACATTGTAATTCTTCAAAATTAAAACAATTTGCTCTTCAAAATACTTGATTAAGAGGACAACAAGACCACTACATAACAGGAGACAATAGTTGCAAACCACATATCCAACGCAGGGTAGTGTCTAGAATGTGTAAAGAATATATAAAGATCTATAAACTCAACAGTAAAATGAACAACCTAATTAAAAATGGGCGAAAAACATGCAGAGACAGTTTTATCAGTGGGCATAGACAGATGGCAAATAGGCACGTGGAAAGATGCTCAACATGATTAGCCATTAGATGTATGCAAATTACAACTACAGTGCTACACCACCACCCACATGCCTATCAGAATGGCTACGATAAAAGACCGATGCTAGCCAGGAAGCAGATCAACCAGAACCTTTGTGCATTGCTGGTGGAAATGCAAACTAGGAGAGCCACTCTGGAAAATGGTTTGACAGGTTCTTACAAAGTCCCCAGATATGTGGAAATTAGATAACATCCTCTTCAATAACCATGGGTCAAAGAAGGAATTGGTAAGGAAATTTAACAGTATTTAGAGGTGAACAAAAATGAAAATACAACATACTAAAAATTTGGGGGATGCTCTGTGTTTGAAAGAAAAAAAATTTTAATTTTTTTCCATATTAAGAACTTTTAAATTTTAAAAAAAATTTTGAAAGTTTATTTATTTTGAGACACAAAGGGTGTGCAAGTGGGAGAGGGGCAGAGAGAGAAGGTGAAAGTACCCCAAGCAGTTTCTGGCACTGTCAGTGCGAGCCCAACATGGGGCTCCATCTCACGAACCTTGAGATCATGACCTGAGCTGAAATAGTCAGATGCTTTAAAAAAAATTTTTTTTTAATCTTTATTTATTTTTGAGAGAGACAGAACATGAACAGGGAGGGGCAGAGAGAGGGGGAGACACAGAATCCAAAGCAAGCTCCAGGCTCTGAGCTGTCATCACAGAGCCCTGTGCAGGGCTTGAAATCATGAACTGCAAGATCATGACCTGAGCTGAAGTTGGATGCTTAACTGACTGAGCCACCCAGGCAGCCCCAATAGTCAGATGCTTAACCAATTGAACCACTCAGATGCCCCAAGAAACTTTTTTTAAAACAGCAATTAAACCCAAACTCAGCAGAAGAAAGGAAGTAATAAAGAACAGAGAAGAAATTTACAAAACAGAAATCAGAAAAACACTATGGAAAATCAAAACCAAAAGCTTCTTCTTTCAGCCAATGTAACTCACCACATAAATAACCCAAAAAGAAAATATGGTCATCACAATAGATGCCAAAATATGTTTGACAAAATCCAACATTAATTTATTATATGAATGATCAGCAAACTAGTAACATTAGGGAACTCTGTCAGCCTGACCAAGGGCATTTATGAAACACCTACTGCTAACAGCATTCTTTTTTTCTTTTTAAGTTTCTTTATTTTGAGAGAGAGAGAGAGAGCATGTGAGACAGTGGCAGAGCAGGAGGCAGAGAGAAAATGAGAGAGAGAATCCTGCACTGACAACACAGAGCCCCACATGGGGCTCGATCTCATGAACCATTAAAAGCATTCTTAACAGCGAACTCCTATTAAGATCAGGAACAAGACCAAAATACCTCCGCTCACCTCTTCTATACAAAGTTTTATGGGAGGTTCTAGCCGATATGGTATTTCCAGGGAAGAAATAAAGGCAAAGGACCGGAAAAGAAAAAGTAAAACTGTCTTTATTCATAGATGTCATGATTGCCTATGTAGAAAATATAATGCAATCGGCAATAAAACCTGCTAGAACAAGAAGTGAATTTAGCAAGATTGTAAAATAAAACATCAATATATGAAAATCAATTGTATTTCTATAGACTAGCAATGAAAACCAGAAATAAGAATTTTAAAACCCCATTTACAAGAGCATCAAAAATGTGAAATACTTAGGCATAAATCTGACAAGGGAGGCGCTGAACCCAAACTCTGAAAACTTCCAAGCGCTGTTGACAGAAATTGAAGAGGCCCCAGGTACACGGAGAGGAGCCCCATCTTCTTGGTTGGAAGATGTCAATTCTCCCCAGATGGATCAATAGATTCAGCGTGATCATTGGTGAAATCCCAACAGCCTTTTAATAGAAATTGGAAAACGGATTCTAAAAATCATATAAATATGCAAAGACCCAGAATGGCCAAAAAGAAGAAAAAAATAAAATGGAAGACTAAGACCACCCAACTTGAAGACTTATTGCACAGCTTCACAAAATAAGCAAATGTGGGGGCGCCTGGGTGGCTTAGTTGGTTAAGCGTCCGACTTTCGCTTAGGTCATGATCTCGTGGTTTGTGGGTTCGAGCCCCGCGTCGGGCTCTGTGCTGACTGCCAGCTCAGAGCCTGGAGCCTGTTTCAGTCTGTGACTCCCTCTCTCTCTGACCCTCCCCTGCTCACGCTGTCTCTCTCTCTCTCTCCTAGAAATAAATAAAAAAAATTAAAAAAAAAAACAAAATAAAATAAGCAAATGTGGTGTTGGCAAAGAGACACATTTTTCAGTGACACAGAAGTCTAGACATCAGCCCATACATACATGGACAGCTGGTTTTTGGCACAGGGGAAGGGCGATTTGGTGTAAAAAGGATGGTCCTCCCAACAATGATGCTGAAATGCTTGAATGTCCATAAGGAAAATAGCAACATACATGAATCCCAATAGAACTATGCTGAGTACATACTGTATGATTCCGCCGATATAAAATTGTAGAAAATGAAATTTAACCTATAGTCACAGCCAGCAGGTAGCAGCGGGAGCATGGGGAGGGGGAGACAGTGGGATGACCAAGGGGCATAAGGAAATTGTCCTTTGTCACGACTGCTGAGATGGCACATGTCCAAGCTTACACATGGCACGTTTTTAAAAGGGAACTTACTTCATGTCTGTTATGCCTCAAGAAAGCTGCTCAAATAGACTAACAAAAATGGAAAAGGGGAAGATGACGCCAGCCACACGCCATAGTTTCCGTGAACCCGTTCTGCCTTCCTCGGCCCGGCCGCACCCTCTGGCTGGGGCTTCCGCCACCACTTGCTACCGCTTGCAGACAAGCACACCCAGCCTCCCAGCTCTCATTCCGGGAAAAGCGCTCCAGATCCCACGGCGCGACTACGGAGAGGGCAGAGGAAATGAGCAAAGCCCTCCAAGGTCACGGAGTCAGGCTGAGACGGCCCGTCCCCACTGGGGGTGCGGGTGGGTGATAAGTGTTCTCTTACTGCTCACTCATGCCCTGTGATTTAATAGAGATTTGACATTTCTCCAGCTGAGAGGCGGCCAAGAATCTGGCTGCGTAAAATCGGGTGGATAAAAGCCGGAGCAAAGGGCGCAGAGACCTCAGCTTCCTGTCATTTCGTCACTTGCTCTGCCAGAGCCCAGCTGGCACGAGAATGGAGGGTGAAAGTGAGAAGAAAGGGGGGAAAGAGATGGAGAATTCCAGAAATTGCATCTTCTTTGAGAGTCACACGGCTCTGCTGCTGTCCCTGGGGCAGAAGAGGGGGTCAGGGAGGCTGCATCTGGCTGCTCAGAAGGAGACATTCCCCCCCCAACCCCAGCCCCTGTTACTGGCGGCAGCTTCTGAGCACCTGCTGTGTGCCTGGCCAGCGCAGGCCCCAGGGACACAGCAGTGATCAGCCAGGTGAGGCCCCTGGGCACGCTTCCTGACGATGATAATAGTAAATGGCAATCCTTCATCCTCTCTATGTGCCGGCTCTGTGCTAGGAGCTCTGCTCCAGTGGCTGTCCCCAGGGGGTGTTTGACAATATCCAGAGACATTTTTGGTTGTCATATGTGGGGAGAGGTGGGAAGCGCTGGTGACATCTAGCGGGTAAAGGCCAGCGATGCTGAACACACCCTACAATGCATAGGACAGCCCCCATGACAAGGGCTTTTCTGGCCCAAATGGCAATAGTGCCAAAGTTGAGGACCCCCCCAGCCCCACTCCATACTAATTTCTCATTAACCCTCACAACTGCCCTGTGGAGTAGGATTATCATCCCCATTTTACAGAAGAGGAAACTGAGACCCACGGAGGCTAAGTGAGTCACCCACCATGACACACCTGCAGAAAGGCAGAATTAGGACTCACACCACGTGTGTCTGTCCCCAGAGCCTACTCTCTGACCCACTGCAGGGAGCGGCACCCCTTGCATACCATACAGAATACTCGGAATCCTCCAGGAGCCCAGGTCCCAAGCTCAAGTCCCGTTGAGCTCTGTGGAGCTCACTGAACCTCCCCAAACCCAGTACCTTACTTTGGAAATTGGGTTCCTACTTCTGGACTGGCGGCATGGGGTGAATGGAAACCCTCCCTATGTATGAATATGTTGGGAAAGTAGAAGGGATCTTATACTCATTCATTTACTTACCAGATATGTGCTGGGCCCTGACTACATGCTCAGGACTGTGCTAGGTGCCAGGGATGAGGCGTGAAGGACCCACAGAGGTCCCTGCGCTTGGGCACTTGTCTGAGCAGGGACAGGGCGTCAGATGGGAGGGGTCCGGAACCCGGGTTTTGCGTTTCACCAGCTACGTGGCCCTGACACAGGGCATCTGAGGTCCCCTTCCCTCCTCTGTAAGGCCTGAGAGCACCGGCCGCCCCTCCTACAGGGCTGTGGGCAGAGGTCCAATAATGTACTGCACGGAAAGCTCTCAGCACCGTCCAGCACATAAGTGAGTGACGAACATTCATTGGTGTTCTTCAGGATGATGATGTTTGTCACTGCTTGGATACAGTATAAAACCAGGAGTTGTCCCCTCTTTCTCTTGTGAGACTTCTGCCCGCCTTGAGCACTCACTCCTGTTATCAGTTCCCAGCTCTGATCTCAGACAGCCCGTGGGCGCCTGACCCCAGAACCCAACTCCCTTCCCATCCGTGCCGGGGACAGCAGGACACAGGAGTCCCTTCCTGCCCACACCAATTCCAGAGGCACCTCATTGACTACAGCTAGGAGTGCGGTTGGAGAAAAAAAAGAGACGGGGGGTGTGGGGGGGGGGTGACAATTCCCTTGGAAGGGCTGAGGCAGATAGGAGGGAGAAGAGAGGATTTGTCCTTGGGATGCAGAGAACACGACTCTTGAATCTAGTGGGT
Source organism: Crocuta crocuta (assembly GCF_008692635.1). Taxonomy (NCBI): domain Eukaryota; kingdom Metazoa; phylum Chordata; class Mammalia; order Carnivora; family Hyaenidae; genus Crocuta; species Crocuta crocuta. Next base: position 620,672 of record NW_027532008.1, read on the forward strand.
ATTTTTTTTCCCAAGATTTCTAGCAGCTCATCAACTTGAGAAATTTTTAAACTATAATTAAGAAAGATCGTATGTGTCTAAATCTGGCCTCTTCTGCTGCTCAGATTTCAATTCCCACCTCATACACCTGCCTCCTCTCCCTCAGCCTGGAGGCCGTGACGCTCCTGCCGGGTCCAGGCTGGCCTGGGCAGATGGCTGGATGGCACCCCTTGCTCTCTGTCCTCTGACGCCCAAGGGCCTGAGCACCAAGCTGGGAGGGAAGAGAGCTCGGTGCAGGAGAGTGCCTTGCCCGGTTCCCAGTTCCGAGCTGTAGGCAGGTCCCTTGAGCCCCACGGGCCTCAGCGTCCTCATCTATAAAATGGGGCTAATGACTTCGAAGGGTTGTGGCAGACGACGGAGTTTGTGGGAGGAAGCACGTCGCCTGGCACCGAGCAGTCACTCCCTCGTGCCCACAGCTCCACCTGGCAAACACCGAGCAACCTGGAAAACCATCTGGAACATTTTTAGTTGCATGTGCTAGGAAAGCCAACCACCTAAAGCAACTTACGCAGAAAGGGAATGATTTGGGTTCAAGGTAACTGAAAAGTACGTGCAGAGCCCAGCTCAGACTCAGCCCCTGCCTGTGCCAACAGGAGAGGAAAGGAAAGCGGAGTCTCCCGGGGCCCCTCACTGGGGGACGAAAAGCCTAGCGTATGGCCGTGGGGGGGGGGTTGCTGAGCTGAAATAGGAACACGGGTTTCCTTGGGCCAGTGTCTCTGGGTGGAGAGACACGATTTGCAGAGGTGAGCACTGTGGGGAGTGAGCTCCCATGACCCCCTCCCAGGGGCTGTGGAGAGCGCACTGCCGACCCCCAGGTAGGGGTGTGATGTGCTAACGGGGATTTCAGGCACCACGGGAGGCGGTTCTGGCCAGGAGCCTTCACTGCACCCGCAGGTGGGCTCAGCCAGCGGCAGAGCTGACCCCATAGCTTAGGGTGGTGGAGCCGGAAGGAGCTCCAGGGGCAGAGGCCACCCGCAGGCCGTGCCCGTCCCTGGGCTCAGGGACCACCGCTGTGGCAGTAAACCCTGAGCATGGCCACCTTTGCGCCTGGTCCTAGCTTGGCCCCTGCCGGGGCTCAGGCCCTGCTCTGCTCCCACAGCCCCTCCCTCTGCCAGATCGGGGCCCCGCTGCCCCTCCACCGAGATTAGGGTATTGCCACCTGAGCTGGCCCAGCATCCATAGCACTTTGTCACTACAGTAACAACATCAGCAACAATGACAACAACAATAATAACAATAGCTGAATGGAAACATTCAGTGGGGACTGACCACCTGCCAGCCCCACACGAAATCATTTTCATGCATTATCTTTTTTTAATTTTCTTTTTTTTAAAGAAATAATGCTTATTTATTTTTGAAAGAGAGAGAGCGCATGCACAAGCAGGGGAGGGGCAGAGAGAGAAGGAGGCACAGAATCCGAGCTGTCAGCGCAGAGCCGGATGCGGAGCTCGAACTCACTAACCATGAGATCAAGACCTGAGCCGCAGTCGGACGCTTAACAGACTGAGCCATCCAGGCGCCTCCATGCATTAGCTTATTTAACAGTCCTTTTGAAAAGTCCTAAGAGAAAGAGATTCTGGGTTAATTTACTAAAAAATCCTTTTAGTAAATAGTCAATTCAAGTTGGTCCGAGGGTTGTGGGTTATCATTAAGCTGTAAATAGTCAATTCGTCAAATGACCGATTTACCAAAAATCTATTTGCCCAGTGGTCCGTGAGATGCCCAGTGACAGGCAGACACATGAGCCCTGGCCTGGCCCTAGACACTCAGCAGCTGTCTTACCACAGAGGCGGAGACAGAGGCAGGGCTGGGGCTAGAAAATTCGGGAAAGAGGTCTAAAAACCCACCTGTGTGGTATTAAAAGGGAAGGAAGCACTGCCCACCCCACCCCACCCCTGCTTTGCTGAATTGTTTTTCTGTGAATGGGCTTCCCTAGATGAAGGAACAGAGAAGTCAGGTAACCGGCCCCAGGTGGCCCAGGCTGGAATTCAGATCCAGCCTTGTGCTTCAAAGGCCTGAAGTCTCAGGGGACACCCTCCAAGTACGCCTCTGTGCTGCTCAGATAGCCAAACCTCAGGGCCTCTGCCTGATTTGAGTCATTCCCTTCCTCCCCTCCTCCCCTTCCAGGCCTCCACGGGCCTCACCTTTCCCATCTTCGAAGAATGAGTTGGACCGGATTATCTCTAAGACCCTCCACGGCTGACTTTTTAATGAATCCAAGGCTCAGAGACGGCTAGCAACCCGGCCAGAGCCACACAGCGAGTCAGCTGGAGAGCAGCACTTCCTCCAGGCCTCCCGCCTCTCTCCTTCCAGCCGCTTCAGTCACACACCCTCCAGGGACACTGCTGGGGCATTAGTCCCCTGGAAAGGCGATTTGCATCACGTTGCAAGGCAAAAAATGACCACATCGAGAGATGAGTGAAAAATCACACAGGTGAAGAATTAGTTCTGGATGTGACTTGACTAATTGCACCATCCACACACTCAGCTCTGAGAGCCACCTCCAAACAGGAAGTGGGTGGTGCCCCTTTGGACTGTCATCCAGCCAGAGGCTCCTAGGTCACTGCACCCCAGCCTGGCCCTCAGGTCTGGAAGCCCCTGGAGATTGGCCTCAGGAAAGGGTTCGTGCTGGGGATGGAGCCGGGGGTGACACGACCAGGTGACATGCGCATGACCATGACCAACGAAGAACCGGTGGGGCCACGGCCACAGTTAGTGCTTCAGCGCTGTGCCAAGCTGAGTTCTCAAAGGAGGACGTGGGAGTGAGTGGTTTGTTCGGAAGTGACCCCAGGAAGACCCAGGCTGGCCTCGTTCAGCTCTCTGTCTATTCAATGTCTTGTCCAAACTGACGTAGGATTGTGGAATAACCCGGCATGAGCCCCAGGGTCCAGTGAGCACGCTTTACTGAGGACTCACTGCCTACAGCTCCGGGCCCAGCACCTAACACTGCATGTTACTGCAGCCTCCCAACAAACCCATTTTACAGAGCTGGAAACTGAGGCAGAGAGAGAAGTACCCAGCGTGGTCCTTGTAACAACAGCGGGCGTCATGCAGTAAGTACTCAATAAATGCTAATCCTGTGGACCGGTGTTTGTCAATGTGGGGTTTCCAGACCAGCAACATCAGCACTGCCAGGAGACTTGTTAGAAATGCAAATGCTCAGTCAGCCTCACCCCTGCTGGCTGGCCTGGCCTTGGAGGGCGCCCAGGTTCGAACCCTGGCTCTGACACTTACCTCTTCCATGGCTTCCGGCAAATCACTTATCCCCTGTGCCTCAGTTTCCCCATGTATCAAATAGGAACGCTAACACAATAGACCTCCCAAGGTTGTTAGGAGGATTAAATGAGTTACTACATGTGAACGGTTTAGAGCAGCGCTGAGCTGTCAAGGTCAGGTCTACCGTCACGTGCTGCATTTCCATCCACAGACCGGTGAGATGGGGACTTTGAGGGGCCTCGGCCACGTACCAGGAGTGCCCTTTCCCCCAGCTGGCCACCCCACACAGAGTCAAGGTCTACAGTCAGGAAGAAAGGCTGGCTTGGCTGCCACCAAGTTGCCTGTGGCGGGAGCTCTGAGCACCTGTGGCTGGCACCCGGGAGCCTGGGCGGGGGGCTGTTGGTGCACGGAAACACGGCCGTCCGCACCTACCCGGAGTCATACCTGGGATTCGGATGCTCGGCGGCACATTTTATTTTCCTGGAACAAATCAACTTTCCACCACAACAAAGAGTGTAAACTGTGTCCAGAGGGCAGAGATCTAAGAGACAGATACCCAGTTCGGCAGGTTTTATTGGTCTGACTCACAGTCACCTACTGTCCCCTCCAGGATCAGTGGCTTGGCTGTGTTTTCTTTCTTTTTTTTCTTTTGTTAATTTTATTCACCTTTGAGAGAGGCACAGTGTGAGCGGGGGAGGGGCAGAGAGAGAGGGGACACAGAATCCAAAGCAGGCTCCAAAGCAGGACATGGGGCTCGAACCCACGAACAAGGTTCAACCGACTGAGCCACCCAGGCGCCTCTTGCCTCTCGGCTGTGTTTTCAAAGCCCGGTGGCTCTCCTCCCCGCCCTCCCCAGCTGGATGGCTGTTTTCTCTCCTTTCATTTTCCAGCCTCTCTCCCTCCGGGCCCCCACTCAATATCTCCTTCCTCCTCCCTCACTGCTTCTAATCTCTGCGAACAGGAAAAGCACAAATTCAGAACGGTGTTGTCTTTTATTCATTAGGATTTATTTCCTTTATTGAAGCGCTCTGAGATGGAGGTTTTCAAGAGACAAGAAAGGCACTGGTGTGATTAATATTCCCCCCGCTCTCTAGAAAACAGGAATGATTCCAGGGTATGGATTTCTTTTTAAGGAACTTTAGCATGTGAGATGCTGGGAGCCCAGCCCATGGATTAACAGATACCCCACTGGGCAAAGCAAGAATTCAGAGGCAAAGAGGGTCGCCAAGCTGAGAGACCAGAGGTTGAGCCTTGAGGAAGGATTAGGGAGACCCCAGGACAGGCCTGGGGTGTGTCACGCCCCCCCCCCACTACCAGGACAACTGGATGCTCTGGACCTGAGGGAGGGAAGGAAGAAGGTGGGGAAGGGGTATTAAGGAGGATACAGGGAGGGAGGGATGGATCTGCCCGACAGTGGGACAGGTTTGCTTGTCAGGGGGTGAGCTTCCTGTCCCCACAAGGGTCCCAGTTATCACATCGCAGGACAGAGAAGAGAGGGAAGGGGCTAGACTAAGGCCACTTCCAATGCTAAGGTTCTGGTTCCGGATGTCTATTTCAGCTTCACATTTCCCTGAATCATCCCTTCTGTATTTCTAAGGGCCAAGCACGCTGTAAATGTGGTTACCAGTCTTTCTGAGCAATTCCTTAATTCGAAGATTCTTTGGGCCTGTGATTCTCTGAATGCATCTGTGATCCTATAATTCCAGGATTTTGTGAAAAGGATAAGACTCTCAGATTGTGTGATTCAAAGACTCCATTAAGGTAGATTGAGTCCATGAAAGACTCTGATTCCCAGCTCCTGTGCTTCGCAGGTGCTGTGAAAGGACGGACAGATCTGAAGATGGAGGAAGGTTCGTGACCCTCCACCCACCCACATCAGCGTCTGCAGAGGGAGGACCCTGGGCCCCTGACCTGCATGGTCCTCTCAGTGCTCAGCATGGGTCCCCAGGGTCCCTGACCCCACGTGCCCAGTCTCCCTGTCATCACCTGGCTCTCCCCAGTCTCTCGCATCAAGGATCCAGGGTCCTGGGGCTGAGCCAAACATCCCAGGAGACTTCACCCCCATCTCCTCCATCCAACCTAAGCCTGGTTAACCCGTGAGCAGAAATGGACACCTCCAGGAAGGCCTTGGGACTTGACACCAGTCTTTGTCAAACTGCTTTAGGGTTCTTTCACCCAGAACTCCATGGGAACATCCCCAAAATGGGGCTGGGATCCCCTCCTGGCTTCTCTCCCCCAGCCACTCCAGCCCCTGCCCCAGGGCAGTCGTGGTGGGTGCACTGGCTAGGAGCTCATTGGCAGTGTTCTCTGCTGTAACTATAGAGGTTGGTCAACCCTGGGCTCTGCCGAGCTCGCCCCCACGGGCTGCGTGAGCTGAATGGGCCCAAAATCCCGGGTGACAGAGCCCACGGGGCCAGCACTCTGGCCAACGTGCTCCCGGCCCCACACATTTCTCCCTGGGGTACTAGTTATGGAGAGGATGGTGGGCACAGCCTTGGATGCTAGCAGACTTCTCTGGTGTCGCTCACTCAAGGGAAGAAAAACAAACCAGCGGCTGCAGTGGGAACCAGGAGCGGCTTGCACTTCAGTTCTGTTTGTTTTTCCCAATGTGCTCGCTCTGCTCCGCGTGGACGTCTCTCCCTGCTCCCTATTCATCTGGGGCGCTCTCTGTGGGCTCTGAGCAACGGCCATCCTGCGGGGTCAGTGGGTTTCTCTGGAAATGAACCAGATCCAGAGATGGGAGAAATGGAGATGAGGCAGGTGGGGCTGAAATTCTAGAGGGGGTCAGATCACAGTCGGTCCTCCAGGATGACCCCGGGGCCCCTCCTCACCCACCAGGAAGGCTGGGGACCCCCCGGCACCTGCGCCTGAGGGAACCCGGGGCCCAGAGCCCAGCACGCTTGGCCGTGGGGAGGAGAGGAGCAGGGCTGATGGGGACAGAGGCCCACACACCAGAGGAGGGGCAGTCGGCCGGGGCACCAGCAACCTGCTTCCTGTGAACTGGGGGTCCAGTGGGCGTCCCCGGCCACCCCTGCCTGGCCTCCTCCAGCCAGATGTGACCAGAAGGGAGGCCTGCACCCACCTGGGCTAAGGCAGGACAGGCCTTTGGCTCAAGGACCAGACACCAGGCCGCCTCCGTGTAGGAAGATGCTTGTGAAGCCAGAGCCATCAGGGCCCCGAACCTCATCACAGCCCAGCCTGTTTTCCTCTTTGCGCCCAGGAGCTGGGGCGGCTGCTATAGTAACTGCACAGACAGCCGGGGCAGGGCAAGGGGGTCGGGGCGAGAGACACCAGGGCCGAGGACCTGAGCGGGAGGCTGGGCTGGCAGGAAGGGGGGCGGTGGGTCGTGTTTGGAGCCCCTGGTCTCACTCTGGGCGGGCGCTTCGCATACTCTATCTCATGTAATCCTCACAACACTTCCCAGCAAAGATACAGTTTCCACCTTGAGCACCAATGGGCACCTCACCCTGTGCTCTCCCCATTTCCTAGGTAAGCACACTGAGACCCAGAAGTGCAATCATGAGCCCCAAGTCACGCAGCTCATCAGGGACAGTGCGAGGACTCACCAGCTCTCTGGATTGTGACTTGTCTGTTCTTCCCAGGGAGCCTAAGGGGGCTTCCAGAGGACCCCATGGGTCACACTTTGTTCTGGAGACAGAAACCGTGCAATGCTTTGAAGAGGGGACGAGTACTATAACGAATGATTAAGCTGTGATAGGAGGTGACTACGAGGATGTTAGAAGAAATCTGAAGGGGATCCTGGGCCCGAAGAAGGACAGGGTTTAAACCTAGATGGAGGAGGTGTGTTTACCCCCGCGACCTGGAAGGCAGAGAAGCTGCTGGTTTCCGCCAGAGGAGGTGTCAGCAGGCAGGAAATGCCCTCGGCGCTGGTCACCCGGCACTGGTCACCCAGGGCTCCTGGGCATTCAAAAGAACAGCTGGTGTCAGGCCCCGTGCACATGATCCCCTCGGCATCACCTGTGCTTGGAGCACACAGGGAGGTGGTCACCTGACCCGGAGGGAGCTGCGAGCTGGCCAAGGGACCGTGCCCTCTGGGGCGGGGGAGGGCTAAGCACCACTGGACNGGGTCCAGTCCTTCTCTCAAGGGAAGAGTTTGGGGCTGAGTTTGGGTGAACCAGGGGCCCGCAAACTACCCCCGCAGCGCGCTTCTGGCTCGACACCTGCTTGGGTATGGTTCTCTAGTCAAGAATGATTTTGACGTTTTTAAATGATTGAAAAATTATCAAGAGAAGAATATTTTATGGCATGAAATTATATGAAATTCAAACCTCAAGGTCATAAGTAAGTTTTGAATTATGTCAGTTAAAAAATTGTGGGCGCCTGGGTGACTCAGTCGGTTAAGCATCCGACTCTTGATTTCCGCTCATGTCATGATCTCACCATTCATGAGTTTGAGCCACACATCGGGCTCTGTGCTGACAGGGAGCCTGCTTGGGATTCTCTCTCTCTTTCTCTCTCTCTCTTTGCCCTTTCCCCCGCTCATGTGCATCCTCTCTCTCTTTCTCTCAAAATAAATAAATATTCTTTTTGAAAATTGTGGGGTGACTGGGTGGCTCCGTTGGTTAAGTGTCTGACTTTGGCTCACGTCATGATCTTGTGGTTCACAAGTTCGAGCCCCACATCGGGCTCTGTGCTGACAGCGCAGAGCCTGGAGCCTGCTTCCAATTCTGTGTCTTGTCTCCCTCTCTCTCTGCCCCTCCCTGTTCGCACTCTCTCTCTCTCCCAAAAATAAATAAAAACATTAAAAAGAAGTTGTGGGGGTTTGTTTTCTGTCTGGTTACACAAATACCTACATTGTATCTTTGATTTGCTCCCCGGGCCACCAGTCCTGAAATACTTACGATCTTGTCCTTTATGGGAAGTTTGACTACCCTGGCAGTTGGACTGGTAGCTGCCTCAGGCTCCCTTGGTCACCCTGGATTGGCCCCATGACGCCTCCCATAAGTGTCAGATCTGGGCTGCCACTCCCAGGCCTGGCAAAGCCTCTGGATAGCTTGAAGCCTGGAGATGGAAAAGGGCCCACCCAGGACACCCACCACAGACACCTTGGGGTAAGGGACCCAGGGGGCCTGACTGGAGTAGGGGTATGGTCCTCTTCTGTGGGTGAGACATCACTGCCCTCCTTGGGAGGCTTTGGGAGGCGGGGCTAAAGGGATCAAGTGACGAGAACAGAACCAAATCTCTGATGAGGTCGGAGCCCTATGCCCAGCGCCAGGGACTTGAAGCCCCTTGTTTTTGGACTGCGGAGACCCCTGGGGCCAGTCCCCTCCATGTCAGCCCCACATCTGCCATTCCAGGCCACCCTTTTCAAAACACGCCACCCCAAACCTAAGGTGGCCTTCACGCTCATCTTGTTCTGTCTCTGGGGCCCATTTCACAGATGGAGAAACCAAGACCCAGAAAGAGCTACCAGATGGCAGCGAAGAGGGACAAGAATTAGCAGAGACGTTTGAGACGACAGGCCTGGCTTCCAATTTCAGCTCCAGCTCGAGTGCGGCGGGCACATCCCGCTCTGAGCCTCCTTGAGGCCTGTGACGCGTACATCCCCTGCCTTCTGCACCCGGCCCGGTGCTCTGCACACACCTTCTGCCTCACTTCCTTTGTCTGCGAAATGATCTCTGTGAAGCTTAAGTTAGAAAATCCATGTAATTTTCTAGGCACAGGCTAGGCGCCCAAGACGCAATAGTTCCAAAGAGAACCAAGGCTGTACTGACCCAAATCCGCAGGCACTACCTCCCGGAGCAGCCCAGCCCTCCCCAGGCCAACACACCTGATGCCAACCAGGCACAGCGTCTGGCCCCAGGCATTCTCCCATACTAATTGTATTCATATCTGGAGGTGGTGGGGTACTGGGTCGCCCTCCACCCCCCACCATCTGCCTGGTTGTCAAAGAGCTTTGGTCCGGGAGTTAAGGGTGTAATGAAACAAGAGAAATGCAGAGCAATCACCTTAGACGGACCTCAGCAGCCTACCACGCACCCCTTGAAAGCCTACTGCTGAACCGTCTTTGCAGAGATTACACCCCTACCTGGGGGCCAGTCCGCCTGGGCCAGAAAGATTCCATTGTCATCCAAGACCTAAAGAGGGAAGGAAACATATATTAATTAGCTTAGCTCTGTTTACGCGAAAATGAAAGAAATATGTATTGTCTGCATAGCTCTGGGGCGTTTGCCAGTAGAGTGCGGCTGCCCTTTGTCAGGCTTGTTCCTAACCTTCTGTTAATCAGACCGAGAGCTGAGAGGGGTGTGGAAGTCGAGTCTCTGATGGACCCAGAGCAGATGTGGGGAGGATCGAGGTGGGTGCATGGCTGGAGTCTGGGTGCGAGAGGGACCCTGGGAGCATGCCCGCTGCCTTCCTGGTGGCCTGGCAAGGGAGGGTGAGTCCCCAGGCTGGGGAGGCTGTGGGAGGAGGGGCCCAGCACAGGGCAGGGGTGCAGGGGGAGGGCTCTGCCCAGCCGTTAGCAGCCAACACCCATCACAGGTAGAGGATGGGTGCCCTGACCTGGTGAAGGCCATCTGGATCCCTCTCCTATCAGCTCTGACTGCCCCCCACCCCCATGTGAGGGACAGATGTTGGCTCTGCCTGCCTGGCCTCATTGTCCTTGGGAACCCCCACTCAGCCTGCTCCCCTCTCCTGAAGAAACCCCTCCCACACCCTAGATTCCAGGGTGCACGGAGCCCAGACCTATGTACCTGCTATAGCAATCGCTTCTGGGATGGGTGCGTTGGGGAAGGGGGTGGTGGCTGCAGCAGGTGGTGATTCTTGTGCAAGTGATTTAATGAGGGAGCAGCTCAGTGGGAACCTGAAAAAAAAAAAAGGTGGGCATTTGTTTCCAATTTCGGGTTAGCACAAATAAAGCTGCCGCAGAACTTTCGTAATAGGTTTTTTGTGGATATATGTTTCCGTGCCTCTGGGGAGATAGCCGAGTGAGACCAGTATGTCATAGTGTAGATGTACACCTAACTTTAGAAGAGGTTCCAAATTGTCTTCGAAAGCCGGGTGGCGGCCAAGGCTCCCGCCGGCCGTGCGAGAGCCCCAGTGTCTCCACAGACTTGTCTGCACTTAGTACGGTTGGTCTTACTAATTTTAACCATTTTCATGGGAGTGGAGTATCTGTTGTGGTTTATTTTGTGTTTCTCTAATGAGAATGTTGTCCATCTTTTCACAGGCCATCCTAAATGTACTGTGAAGTGCCCTTTGGTGTATTTTCACCATTTTTATTACAATCTTTTTTTTTTTTTAAGTAAGCTCTACGCCCAACATAGGGCTTGAACTCACTTGAACTTGACATCAAGAGTCACGCGCTCTACTGAGCCAGCCAGGCGCCCCTTTATAACACACTCAACAGGAAAGTCTGATACTCTTTTTTGGTTGAATCTCTTTGTACGTCTTTTGGGGTTTTGTTATGACAGGAAATAGTATTTTTGTTTGATCACCAGTTTGTTGGTTGACAGTACCGAGAAACACAAGTGATGTATGTATAGGAAACTTGCACACCCCTCAATTGGCATACGAGCCTTTAGGAAGCAACCATCGATGTGAGCTCCCCGAGCCCACTTGGATTTGGTGGTACAGGGAAGGGGAGAAATGGAGGGAGAGGTAGGCTAACGGAGGGTAAGGCTAATAGTTGACGTTATATAGCACTTGGTATCGGGAAGAAGCTGTGTTCACTCATTTAATCTTTAGAAACACCTCTAGGAGGCAGATGTTATCATTGCCAGTTCCATCTTACCTGAGGAAACTGAGGCACAGAGAGCTTATGAAACTTAGTAAAAATCTGCCCAGCCTGTCCATGCAGAGCTGGATTCAAAGCCAATAGACCTGGCCTTCAAGCCCCGATGCTGTCCTTTCTCCCATACGTCCTTGAAGATGATCTTGGTGGGTAATTGATACAGTCGTCTTAAAGGCTGAGCAGAGTCCCCAGCATACAGTCAGTGCTCAATAAATGCTGGCTAGGGTGTCAGGCAACACCCCAAAATACCCTGCATTCTGGGGAATCAGCGGTGACTGAGCCCTGATGGGCCTCTGGTCCCACGGTGGGGGGTAGGGATGGTGGGGAGAGCTGTGGCTTTTAGCACAGAGAAGAGCCAGATGGGAGAAGCTGGGGGTGGGGGGCAGTGGAAGTCCAGGGAGGGAAGGTGGAGACAGAGGAGAGAAGAGCATGTACAAAGGCCTGGCCTGAGAGGAGGGCGTGGCAGGCCCTCACCATCCTCCCCCTCCCCCACTCCTCGCGTGGGGAGGCCCGGAGGGGTGGTGGGAGCCACTGTAGGAGCCAGGCAGGGATACAGGGCTCGTTTGGGGGAGTACCAGGATCGGACTGAGGGGGTGAGCTTGTCATCACTGGGGAGGCCAGTGTGCAGCAGCGAGGAAGGGGCTGGTCTCACCTGCTATGTCCCATGGGTGCAGGGGTTCACAGTGAGAGCTGCAGGGACAGGATGTGCGAGAGCCCTCTCCTTTCCCTTACTGAGCCACCCACAGTGGTGGCGATTCTGCAGACGGACCCCAGGGCTAGCAGGCTGTGGGGTGATGGCACCTCCTCCCTCCCCCCACTCACCTCCTCTCCCATCCCATCCCCCCCTCCCTCTGAGGCTGTTCCGGTACATTAAATGATGAAGCAGCCTCATTTTGGAAGCTTCCAGCTCATTAGCTGGGAGGAGGGAAGGAGTCTGGGCTGGGAGGACCCAGGAGAGAGCCCTTGCCCTGCGAGGGCTGGGGAGGGGACCCCCGCCTGTGCCGTCAGGAGACCCAGTGGAGGCGTGTCATGAGGAGGGGTGAGCCCCGTGAGGCTTCCTGCCTTGGGCCCCCTTAGCGCTTCAAGGTGGGACCATGACACGCTGGCTCTGAGAGGGAGGACTCTGAGGACCCAGGGCTGTGGGAACAGAGGGGCTGGCTTGGGGTCAAGAAGGATTTCCTTGCTGGTCCCACACATCCCACCTCATCAAGGGCTCCCACTAGGGCCTCCCCGAGGCCCAAGAAGGGGCCGTGGCAGGGCCTGGACTAGGCCCGTGGAGGGGTCCACTGTGCATGGGCCATGGGCTGCGGGCAGCCGGATGCGGGCTCCAGGCTCTGTGTCCTTTGCTCCCCCATCCCATGGTAGGAGAGAAGAGTGGAGCCAGGAAACCCGAAGCAGGGCAGGGGTGGGGAGAGCTGTTCCTGGTCCCAGGCCAAGAATGTGCCGAAAGTGCTTGGTCCCCAGTCCCTGAGATACGGCACAGGCACAAAAGTCACCCTCCCGGGAGGGCCAGGCGCCCTCTCCATCCCCCACCCCCTGGGACCGGGGAGCATCTGGACAGGCAGGGAGGGGAGGGAAGCTACTTCCAGCATAAAAGAGGCTCAGAGATGAAAATTTACAGGGCATAATCAGGGCGTGGTGAGGTGACAGGCCTGATTGGCAGACAGGCCCAGGACGCCAAATCCTGGGGCCAAGGGACGTGTCTGTCCCATGGCCGTGCACAGGGACAGCCTATTCTACAGAGCTCAGAAGAGGGGAACTCAAGTCTGAACAGGCAAAGTGGGTAGTTCCCATCAACTCTGCCTCTTCCTCTACCTTGTGCCCTCCACCCACCCGCGAGGGCCGTGTGCACACTGGGTGTTGAGCCCTATCCTGACCCCCAGAGGAGATGGGGCTAATCCTGGGCATCTGGTGTGCAGGGGGAGGGCTTTCCATCCTCACACCCTTTCTGGGACCATCACTGTCATCATCTGCAAAAGGTCAGTGAGGCTAGTGCCCCGGCCCACACCTGCGGTGGCCATAGAGGCCAGTGGGCAGAGGCAGAGTGGCCGGGGACGAGCGAGGCACCAGTGGGTGGGCGTGTCGGGGGAGCGGGGGTCCCCGCTGGCTGCCAGCCCCTCCCCCCGGGGTCAGCTCCAGCCTGGGCATCAGGCCTATGGATGCAGCCCGCTCGTGCTGGCGCTCAGGGCTGCCGGGTAAGCAGGTAAGCGGGTAAGCAGGATCCAGAGGGACGAGAGACCCAACTTCCCAGGGCTCCACTGGCGGGAGAGAGCCTGGAGTGCGGCCACTGGGAAGGCGGATGTGCGGTGGGGAAAGGGGTGGCCTGTCCACGGCATGAAATGATTTTTCCCTGCCCAGCGTCTGCACCTTTCCTTTGCAAACATTTAAAACCATCGTTCGTTGATCGATTTCTCTGTGCCGAGAGCTTTACACACACCATGGAATTATCGAGCACCGACTGTGCACCGGGATTCATCAGACAATGTTTCCTTCTTGGATCCGGGAATGGATTCTAGGTTCCTCTTCACAGATGAGGCAAGTGTAAGTCAAGGACTTGCCCGTGTGACTCACCTGAGAGGTGACAGGGCCTCGTCTGAGCAGAGGCCCAGCTACAAAGTCCCTGCTCCGCAGGGCCCAGGGCGGGGGAAAGGGCCTCGCCAGTAGCTGGGAGTTGCCTCCTGCAGGGAGGGGAGGGGAGGCAGGAGACAGGACTGCAAAGCTGGCTGGGGAGGCGGGGGGGATGCAAAGCGCTAGTGCTCAGATCTGTGCACAGGTCCTCACAGCCACTGACAGAAGCAGCACTGGGATCACCCCCGTGTCACTGAGGAGGAGACCAGGCTCAGAGAGGTTAAGGGACTGGTCAGAGGGGACAGGAAGAGCCAGAGCTGGGGTTACCACCCAGGCCCTGCCTCCCGGGCCCCCTGCTGCTGCCGTTTTCTGCCTCTGTCTTCCACTCTGGGAACCTTCCAGAACATTCCCTGCTCCCGTGCTTGTCCTCCCCTCCTTGCAGAGCAGGCTCAGGAAGCCCCAGGGCAGCCCAGAGGGTGGTGGGCCCTCACCTCCTCCTCCCTGCGCCCTCTCCTGGCGTGGACGTCGTCTGGTGTCACAGCGGCTTGTCCAGCACCTAAGCCGCTGTCACGTCAGGGGAGGCTCCAGCCGGGCTTTTCCAGGAGTCGCTGACAGGACGGGTCTCCCTCCGTCTCCGCTCTGCGGTCAGTGTTGGGGCCCGAATGCGGAACCTCTCCCCGTGTCCGTAGTCCATGCCCCCTGCTGAGGGAGTCTCCCCTGAGATCAGCTGGGGGCCGGCGGTGCCCCGGGTCCCTCCGGCTNAAGGCTTCTCCTCACCAGCCCCCAAGGGGTCCTTTCTGGGCACCCCTTAGTTCAGTCAAGTTGACACATAAAAGTCATCACACAATAGAACCATAACTTGGTTCAGTTGCAGAAAGAGATGCATGGCCTTCTGGGGAACATGACCAAGATCCCTTGTACCATGACTTCCCGCCCATCGCCGGATCTGAGACCAGGGGGGCCAGGAGGATTTGATGACAGCAGGGAAGAGAGGACCCCTCCTCCACCCAGCTCACTGGGAAAGTTATCCCAGCTGCCAGGACAGACCATTCTGGGTAATGGATGGCGTCTCTTTAATGCTCTCTGAGCGACGGGCCCCTCCCTCATCTGCTGCAGTGTCATTAAGAGGGAAAACGTTTGCTCTGTGAAGCTCCTGATGGCCTTTAGAAACTGCAAGTTAAACACCAACCAGGACGGGCTGCTCGGGGCTTAACCCTCCCCTTCCCAGCCCAGGCCTCGGCCGATGGGGCCACAGCTCACTGGCCTGGACTCTCGGGAGCCTCTCCCCACTCTTCCTGGCCCGGAAGTGAGCGGGTGGCTGCGGGGGCAGAGGGAGGACAAAGGGAGAAGAGGAGTCTTTGAGGCTCTGGGCTCAGGGGTTTGTAGGCTGAGGCTGGTTAGAGAGCAGGGCACTGGGGACCCACCGCGGGGGCTGGGCAATTTGGAGCCACTCCCTTAACCTCTCTGTGCTGGCGTCCTACCTACAGGGTGGAGGGGCTGGGGGGCTCCCAGCTCTGAAGATCCAGGGCCCGTGTTCCACAGTAAGTAGAGCCTGGTGGTCTTCCCCGAGGGGCCTGACGTGTCCTTGTCCCCCAGGTCCCTGCCGAAGCCTGCTCCCCGCTGGGGCCACAGGTGACAGGTGGGGAGGCCAGCCCTGGGGACAGAGGAGAGCAGGTGACCTGGGAGAGATGACAGAGGGGAGGGAGCCCTGTTACCCAGAGACCCCTGGGAGCCCAGCACTGCGCTGGGACACCCCTCACAAGACAGGGTGGTCTCACCTTGACCCCTTACCTCCCACCTCCCTGTTTGTGCACATGCAGTCTCCCCTCCTAGCCTGCCTTCCCCTCCTTCATCCACATCCACAGCCCAAGGCCTGCCTCCTCCAGGAAGTCTTCCCTGATGTCTCACAGCCAAACCCCTCATGTCTCCACCCAGCCGACCCTCTGGTTGTTTCATTGCCCAACTCAGGTTTAGGTTTTGTGCCCTGAGGCCCAGACCCAGACATGAGCTCACTTCACTGTCTCATTGGGTTCATGGAGATTTCCTGGGTGCTGGCTCAGAGCCAGGCACATGGGGCACAGAGGGGACGAGAATAATCATCCCCGAGCACCTGCGGATGCCCCCGTACTGGGTCAGCCCACGTCGGGTCCAGGTGGCTCCTTGCCCTGTTGGGAGGGTGAGGACCCGAGGCCCAGAGACAGGAGGAGGCTGCTCAGGTCTCACAGTGAGTCGGTGGCTGGGATCCGAACCCAGGCCAGACTCCGAGTCCCACCCCCACCCCGTTACTGCCCCCAGAATTCTTCAACTCCCCGGGCGGGGCCAGACTGACCCTAGAGATGTCTGGTCATACACAGGGGACTCCGGTGGCCACAGCTACACAGAGACAGGAGCAGGGCAGGGAGGAGCCAGGCCCTTAGTTATGGGGGGCCCTTAGGTCTCCCCTCAGTGACTGTCTGGACCCTTAAGTCACCCCTCAGTGACAGGCAGGGCCCTTTGTCACCCCTCAGTGACAG
The DNA here is from genome assembly GCF_008692635.1 of Crocuta crocuta. Taxonomy (NCBI): domain Eukaryota; kingdom Metazoa; phylum Chordata; class Mammalia; order Carnivora; family Hyaenidae; genus Crocuta; species Crocuta crocuta. The sequence continues at coordinate 636,761 of NW_027532008.1, forward strand.
GGAGAGCCTTAGATCACCCTTCAGTGACACCCAGGGCCCTTAGGTGACCCCTCAGTGACACACAGGATCCTTAGGTCACCCCTCAGTGACACGCAGCGTGTTAGGTCACCCCTCAGGGTTAGGAGGGACCTTGTTACTCTCAGTGACTCACCACTCTGTTTCCTCCAGCCTGACCTCCAGGCTGTGTTCCTAGCTGTGACTCAGGCCCCTCGGGGACCCCACTCCCCCCAGACTGTCCCCAGGGCCCGGCTCTTGCCGTGGAGCCACAGGGCACAAATTCCTCCCCTTCAGCCTCGGGCTCAGCTGCTCTCTCCTCCTCCTTCCCTGGCCAGCTGAGTGCCAGAGAAACACTCAGGGAGCAGCTGGTGCGCCCGGGGCCTGGTGCCGGTGACAAATCCACCCCTCGGGGGTGGGAGCCCTGTGTCCTGGTGACACGTGCGTGTGCGGTGGCTGCGGATGGGACTGGACTCCCGGCCCTCCCGGCACGTGGCTGGAGGCCTGGCCTGACACGGAGCGTCACTACGGACTCTCCTGGGCCGCCCCCAAAACATAGTCTCAGTCAGCCTCGATTTGAGAAAAGAGGAACACAAAGTGCCGAAGGTCACACGGCCAGCTAGTGGCAGAACCGGGACTCCCCAGGGCTCCCGTGTGTCCCCACGTCCCTGTCAGATCCTGTCTGCGCCCGTGTCCGTGTGTCTGTGCGTGGACGCTTGCAGGTGAGAGGAGCACACGGCTGTCCCTAAGCTGTCGTGACACTCCCTGTGCAGGCGCCGGCCCGGCCCGCTGTCCGAGCTGCTGCCCCTTCNGTCCACTTATTTGGTTTTTAGATGACGGAACGAGAATGACACTTGAACCCTTTGCAGGGAAGGGATTTTTCCTAATCACCCGCCTGCTCGCCGTCTCCACAACTGGGTTACGTCTAACGAGATTAACTGGGTGGAGAGTGACTTCTTTCCTCTGAGAATATGAACCACAGAGAAGCGGCCGTTTGAGACCCGGGGACCCCCTGCCCCCAGAAAGCCCTCCCGGGCCTCCTTCTGACCTCCCCCACATCCGCTTCTCTCCTGTCACTCGTTCCTGCTGTCACCGAGTCCCTCTCAATGTCTCTGTCTGCCCCTGTCCCCAACTGTCACCTGATCTGGGCTTCCGTGGCTGCAGGTGTGAGTCCTGATTGTGCAGGCGCCCCCCTCCCCGCACCCCTTCTCTCTGCCAGGACCTGGGCTGGGGGCTCCCCCACATTCCCAACAGTGATGCTCACGCCGCACAAATAGGAGGGAAGATCCACAGGGGGACCATCCCTGAGGTGACCTCAGCCAGGGGCTGAGGTGTGGGGGTCACTGGACCCCCAGAGGAGGGACCCGCATGGCCAGGCTGGGCCGCCCCCGCTGCTGGGCTCAGGGAGGTTCTCGCTGTGAGAACAGGGGCATGGGCTTCTCCAGGGGTGGAGCGGGGCTGGCAGTGCTGGGGCGGAAGGTGACCGAAGGGTCCGGCTGCCCCCATTGTCCCATGGCCCCCGCTGGGCACCTCCACCCACGCGGGCCTGTGGCAGAGCCTCCCTGGCCCCAGACCCTGCTCCTCCCCAGGTCCCGGCCTGAGCTCAGCACCTCCTTCCCTCCCGTCACCCCCGCCAGACAGCTGGGGGTCCTCAGTGTGCCTCCCTGCAGCCCCCCGGTCAGGGGACCCCAGCCCTGCCTCCTTGCTGTCTCTCCCCCAGCTCTGCCCCTGTCCACACGGTCCCCACCCAGTCCAGGGCCTCCTCTTCCCTCCTCAGGCCCCGCACAGCCCCTGGGGTGCTGACCCATTTCCAGTGCACAGTCCACAGCTCCTATGAACACGCCAGGCCCCCTCTCAAACACCTGCTATGGCTCCCCTGCTCTGACGACCAACGTCTCAACAGTTCACGTGGACTACAGGGCCTCCTAGACAACCCCCCCCAGCCCCACCTCTCCCCACCCCCGCTCACACTGTGAACCCTCAGCCCCAGCTGCATGCAGGTGCCGGTCCTCCTTCCTGGAAACCCTCTCCAGGCCCCCCCTGCCTGACACCAGCTTTCTTCACAGGCTCGCTCAGTGCCCGATACTAACGGCTCGTGTATATTGAGCAGTTACTACGCTCCAGGCTGTGGGTGTTGTATGATTATGGCACTTAATGCTCCAACAACCCTGGGGGATAATTATTATCCCCATTTTACAGAAGAGGAAACTGAGGTTCAGAAACATGAAGCACCTGGCTGAGGCCACCAGGCTAGGAAGTAGTGGAGCTGGGATTTGAACCCAGGTCATTTGCATGATGTCAGTTCTCCCTGTCCTCAACCACGCCCTCCCAGGTTAGGGGCCCCTCCTGCGCACTCCCACGTGTCCCATACAAGCATCTGCCTGGCTGTTTCATGGTCTCTATCGGCTCTGGGCTGTGGCTCCCCACAGTCCCCCCGGGTCACACCTGCCTCTGATCCCCAGGCCCTGTGGAGGGGCCCGGCCTGTGGAGGATGCTTGGCCAGCATCTGCTGAGGAAGGGACTCCAGGGACAATCCTGCTGACTTCCAGGCCCTTCTGCTCAGAACCCGCAGTGTGCCTGCCGCCAATATCCTGACCTGCAAGGCCTTTAAAATAAATAGAGTTTTACAGTTCATTTGAGTTCAACGCACTGCCCTTTCTGGTAACCTCTTCTGCAAATTGCCTGCAGAGAGGCGGGCAGCCTGCTGGCAGCTTTTTCACCCCAGACCTCACTCGGACCTAACGCTCTGGACCCCCAGGAGAGGGCAGAGGGCCACAGGAGGACTGCCTGGGGAGCACGGATGGTCACATCAGGCTCAGGACGCCATCAGTTCAGGAGGCTGTGACCCTCGTGGCCTCACAGGGTCTCTGGGGCAGAGAGAAAGCCCCAGGATGTGCGGTGAAGTCCCACTCACCTCTGGCGCCCCACCTTCTGCTGGCATCCCCAGACCCAGGCTCCTTACAGTGCCTCTCCCACACCCAGCCCTTCTCCCCAAATCCCCTTCCTCTGCTTGTCACCTGTCTAATTCCAACTCACCCTTGAGCCCTTTTCTCTGTAGCACCTCCTCCAGGAAGCCTTTCCTGACCAGCAGGTGAGGCTAGAAGGCCCTCCTTGGGATCCTCACTACCTCTGGGCTTACCTGACTCTCAACTCTGGGTCTACCTGTTGTCCTGCTCCCCACCCCCCTCCTTCTCTAGCTCAGGGGCTCCTCAAGGGCAGGGATAGCCTAAAACAGCCCAGAGATCAGGGTGGAGGCTCCCACAGGAGACACCTGGGCACGGGATCATGGCAGCACCATCCAGGAAGCATGGCAGGGGGTGGGATCCCGGGAGGTGGGGGACCCCAAAGCTGGCATGCTGAGCCATGAGCTGGCCTCCCAGATGAACTCTTACTCATCTCTCTTTCTAACTGTATGTCCTAAATCACTAGCTTTTACACCACCAAAAGGATGGTGGGGGGCGGGGGATGGGAACAATTCCAGGAAACCTAAACTCTGGCCAAGGAATTCAGAGATTCAGGAGGGACTGGCGCCTGGCCCTCTGCCCTGATTCATCCAAGGCATCTTAATGGATGAAGGTCACCATCAGAGCCTGTCTGGCACTACCCACATAGCCTCAGCACACTGTCCTTCCCCCTCCCCACTGCCGAGACTACTTGGCCTCCCTGGCAGGCTCACTGCCTGAGCCCTGGATCAGCCCTGACCTGCAGCAGCAGACTGGATGGCTCCAGCTCAACCCCAGGGTCTCCTCACCAGTGCCTGCACCTTAAGCTTTATCCTCTGTGCCAGACATCTTGTGCTTGCTATCACCAATCTTGCCACCCACCCCAGCCCTCCCTGCATTCACCAGGTGTTCACTGAGTTCCTACCTTATACCTGATGGTGCTCCAGCACTGGGGATAAAGTAATAAAAAAAGGCAGACAAATTCCTTGGCTTCTTGTTGCTGGCATTTTGTTAAAAGCAACAGACAAGTAGTAACAAGGGGTGGGGGTGGGGGGGACAAGAAGGTGATAGGTTCTGGGAGGAAACTAGGGTGGGACATATAATGAAAAGGATATCCTCTCTATTTGGTCAGCCACTGTCATTTCTCACCTGAACCTTCCAACAGCCTCCTCAATGGTCTCCTGGTCTCCAGCCTTGTCTCCACGTCAAGCCCCCACTTAAAATTTGTCAATGACCCCACACAGTCTTCAGAAGAAAAATCAAAATCCTTCAACAACAAGGCCCTGACCTTGCCCCTGCCCCCTTCTGGACTCACTTAGTGATAGCACTGGTGTTTAACTCTACACTCCAGTCTAACAGGTTAGGTAGAGAGGCATGTGGATAGTCCCAGAGGCGAGCAATGCCTCTTGTGTCCAGAGAGCTGCAGACACACAGGTGATGTGAGAGGCAATGGATGACACTGGAGTAGATTCTGCAGGACCTGGTACACTGTGCCAAGATTTCTAGGCCTTACCTAATGTGTCCCTTGCCTGTCTTATCTTTCCACATTGACCGTAGCTCCCTGAGGGCAGGAACTGTGTTTTCTCTTCTTTTAAATTCAGGGATGAGAAGATTCGGTGAAGAGAAAAGGCCAACAGAGATGTAGCCTCACTACAGTACTATTGGCCCAAGGCTCAGCTGAGACAACTCATGGGAAAAGGGGTGACCTGATGTCAGGTTGGAACATGAAGTGTTACTAGGAGTAGGCAGAACCTAGAAGGCCAGGTCCCGGGAAGGCAAACAGAGAGGAGCCCGAGAGGCACAGGGCTGCATTTCAGCACCATGGAGAACTCCAGGGCCTCCTGGCTTCAGGGTATTGGGGCCATTCTTGGGCTTCTGTCTTTAGATGGAGTTATCTGGTCGCTCAGGGAAATTTGCTCTTACAAAGTATATTTTGTGATCAGAAATGGGGGCACAGATTCTGAAGTCAGACTACATACCCTTTGCTAGTTGTGTGAACTTGACCTTACCTCTATCTATGGGATGGCATCGAGAGGTGGGGTCTATGGAGCCAATTAGGTTTTCATGATGTCACGAGGGTAGAGACCTCATGATGGAATTAGTATCCTTGTAAGAAGAGAAAGGCCAGCACTCACTCTCAGTCAAGTGAGCACACTGCCCAGAGGCAGCTGGGCAAAACAAGAGGGCTGTCACCGGAACCTGACCATGCTGGCACCCTGATATTGGACTTCCACCTCCAGAACCATGAGAAATAAATTTCTGTTGCTTAAGCCCCCCAATCTATGGTATTTTTGTTACAGCAACTGAACTAATTAAGACAATAGAGATATTAGACTATGTTGCACATAAAGGGCTTTCTAATCCTAACGAACCCTGGGTCTTTGCTTCTGCCTTTCCAAGAGCACACAAAGTATTGGGCTAGATGAGAAGGGAGGCAGGCCTGTGGGAAGGCCAGGAGAGGTACCTGTTGAAAGGAACTAGATGTCTTTGCTTCGGGCAGGCCCAGTCTCTCCACCTAACATTGAACCCCAGTTTTTTCCAGTTTATGCTCAAGCTCCTTGGACCCTCTGAACTCGTATATGCAGACAGTCATCACTTTCTACCTGCTCACCATGTTTCAGCCACATCGGCATTCTTTCATAGACCATGATTCTCCTGTGGGTCTTGTCGTCTGCTGCTCCCTTTGACAGGAATGTGCACCATCACATAGGATTCTTTCGGTTGCAAAAGACAGAAACCCAATTCAATATGATTTAAATACAATAATGAAATATCAGCAGGAAGTGGGGGGGAGGGCAGTTTAACTGGCTCAGTCACCTGATGAGTCTGATTCAAGTACAGTGGGATCCAGGAAGTCAAATGGTATCGCTAGGACCTTCTCTTTCCCTCTCTTAACTGGGTTTCCTATTGCTGCATTGGCTTTACTTTCAGCAGGGTTCTATTCTCCTGCAGATGGCCACAGGTAGCTCCAAACTTAAATAATGCAGGTTTATAACCCCTCTTTGCTGATAGTTTAAGCAATAGTTTCTGGTACTTTTCTCTTGCTGGCCTGGCTTGGGTCATCTGCCCACCTCTGAACCAAGAGTGACCAGGAGTGGAATTCACTGGTTAGCCAGGCACGTGTGGAATGCTCACTCTGGAACAAGAGCTTGGGGTCAGCCCCACCTATGTGGACTGAAAGCAAAGGAGGGCATTGTTGCCCCTGCAAAAACCTATGGAGGGGTGTGTTAACTGAGGAAGAGACAAAGGATGCTGAACAGGGAAAATAAAAAATAAAAAATTAAGAAACTAGGTGCCCGCGGGCTTTCTAATTCTCTGTCCCCATGACTGGTTTCTGCTCATGGATTCAGGTTTCAGCCTACATGATACTTATTCATGGAGGACCTCTCTGAACTTACAATCGAAACCAGGACCCTTCAATCTTTTTCTTTTCCATTTTAAGTCTTACTATATTATGTATTGAGCACTTGCTATATATCAGCTACTGTTCTGGGTGTTTTGCATTCATTAAGAAATTTAATTTCATGAGAATCCTAATAGGTATGTACTTTATGATCTCAATTTTCTAGATGAGGAATTGAGGGCCAGTAAGGTCAAGCAACTTGCTTGAGGTGTCACAGCCAGGACGTGGCAGGGCCCAGATTTGAACCCAGGCAGGCGCTCTTCAGAGCCCACCCTCTAAGGAGGCTATCCAACCTTCTTAAAATAAGCATGCAACAATCACACAGCTTAGTTGTGCTTAAATTGGTGTGATTATTTGCTCAGTGTCTTTGTCATCATAATCACAGTGGCATCAAGTCAAGCCCGGCCAGCACCTCCTCTACCAGACTGTGACCACCATGGAGGCAGGTACCCTGTCCATCCCGACCATTGTGAGATCCCCAGTGCCCATCACAATGCACAGAATAAGACCTGCTGTCCTCATTTGTCCAATGGTAAGAATGAGGCTGCCCCACCTGGTCTTCCATAGGTGGTTTGGAGAGACAAACACAAAACATGGCCCCAGACTCCCGTCCACCATGCCCTGCTTCCTTGCCCATCCCCTCCTTTCTCCCCTCCTCCTCCCTCTCTCTCTGTCCTTCCCTGACATCATCTCTCTCACCATCTCCTGTTTTGCAGCCTGTATCCCAGTCTCTCTCCTCTCTCCCCACCCCCACCCCCAGCTAATTAAATGATACCGTGGAACATGTTTCATTTGCATTTGGCTCAGAGGCCTTGGTGCCGTTGGCTGCATGTTCATTAAACGGCACTGTGTAGAGGGATGTAATGAACCGCTTTTATTACAATTGTCATCTGCCCATCCTAGGAGGTGATTATGTATTTGTTGGGAAAAAAGATAACTACAAACTGCAGCGACTAGTGCCTGGGGTGTAGGGGTGAGTAGGGGGAGCAGTGCCCTGTTCTGACCTGGGGAGGATGGTAGGGGAAGGGGAGATGAGGCGGGTGCTGACATTGCCCCCTTTACTACAAGCATCCCCATAACTGTGAGTGTCAGAAATCCCATTGGCTTGGACCAGGGTCCAAAACTCTAAGGGTGGCTATTGCAAGGGGTGCCTACATTCATCTCTGTACCAGGAACCATCTGCAGACTAGATGAGTGGCCTGGCACATGAGGACTGCTATTTTATTACCTGTGCGTGCTACTGTGATTATGATGACAAAGAAATCCTTTGAAAAGCATCATGGGAAAGCATTCCAATGAGCATTTATCCATCGTGTCTTTCCATCACAGATGAGCAGGGCTTGCAACAGTAGCAGCAGCAGTCATGCGGAGCCAGGCACCAGACTGGGTGTTTCACCTGGATTATCTCACTTACCGCTTGAAGCAACGGATGAATTGGTTATCATTATCTCCATTTTATATGTGAGAAAACTGAGGCCCAGAAAGCTGGTATTTCCCAGGCCACATAGCCAGGACACAGCAGATTCAGAGTTTGAACCCAGGTCTGCCCACACCAGAGCCTTCACTCCTGCTCTCTGCCACCTGCAGCTTTGAAGGATGGCCCGTATGATATAGGAGTTCTACATTTTAGTTTAGTAATGCTAAAAAAATGATCCTAACACTCAAATACCATAGTGGCAACTGGAGGTTTCTGCTGAAGCCGATCTTCCTCTGCAGGTTGACTTGGGTTGGGCTTTCAGAGCATCTGAGTTGAGGCTACGAGGATGTGCCTGTGCATAAAGGTCACATGGGGTGCCAGGAGGGCCCACACATATGTGAAGGAGGGAGGAGCCAGTCTTGGGGTCCGATCATCTCAGGGAAAGAGCATCTGGGCTGGAGTCAATTTAAGGCCCGGCTCTGCCTAAAACTTGCTGAGGGACATTAAGGAATGTGAACACACCGTAAATAGTTACTGAGCCTCTGCTACATGGCAGGCACTGGGTTTGGGGATATAGTGGTGCCTAAAGCAGACAAATGATCCCTCCCTCCCATCTCCCAGGTAGGTGACAATCAGTGTGGGGTGGACACAGGATGTGCTATTCCTCCTTGGGCTCAGTTTACTCATGTACAGAGGGCAGGCTGGGGTCTCTGCAGCAGAGTCACATGCTCAGATTCGGCCAAGGGGCCAAATAAGTGACACAGGTGGCAGTTGTAAGCCAGTGGGGATGGTGAAGAGCCAGGTCCGTGACCAGGGGCTGCTGTGCCGGTGACTGTCACTAGGTGAAACACAGGCCCAGCATGTTGGCTTCTCTGATGTTATTTTTATGTGAAATCATTAGATTCTTTAATTTCATAAAACAAACAAGAAAACAAAACCAATTTTGTAGGCAAAAGCCCCTATCTGTCTGTGGCTGGGTCTGGCCTGCAATGATCATCCATCAGTGACAGACACGGCAGGTTCTGCAGCAAACCTGGGGCATAGTAGGGAGTGACAGTCACACGCCTCCTCTACTTTAAGCGGCTCCAAATGGGGCTGATGAGAGTCCAAGGTCCAGAAATGATGGGGAGGGACTACTGCTCCCACTTCACAGGTGAGAAGACAGAGGCTCGGGGTACATTAGGGATTTGCTGCTGGGGTTTGTGCAGAGCCAGCCCTGGGTTTCCAGTGCTCACGGGTCCTGGCAGTTTCCGGCAGGTTCTGAAGGGTTTGACTGCAGAGCCCTGTTTCTCCAGAACTATCATGCAGGGGCTATGCTCCTCCATTGCTGGTCAGGTTATGGGGGAAGCCATGGAGCTCACTGAGGTCTTTGGGCCCAGTCTCGACTCTTCCCACCCCCTCCCTGCAAGGTTCTGAACCCAGCCCTGCCCCCGCCCTCCCCTGCCCTGCACCCTGGGACAGCTAACAAGGCCAGAGCCCACGCCAGTCCCTCCTGCCCTCCCAGAAATCAGACCCATTAAAGAATTCTGATGTCCCCTGAGATCAAGCAGAACTTTGGACTCCAGAGACCCCTTATTCTGCCAGGGGCCCTTTCCAACAGTGAGATTTGTTAACTCGTTAGCAGAGAAGCAGCCACGCTCTAGATAATCCCCCAGCATATGAGCCACCATCTGTGCCTGGCGTCCTGGGCACCCGCAGCCGCTACAGTCTGCTCCTCCCAGCAGAGCCTCCAGGCAGGGCCTTCCCTGCCAGCCGCAGCCACAGTGCTGTCTAAACCTGCATGAAGCACAAGATCCACAACCCCTGGGAGCAGAAGGGCCAGTGAGGGGCGGAGGATTCAGAGGAAACCCGGGAGGGAGACCTGGAGGAGGTGAAATGGTCAGGGGAGACTCAACGGGGCTGGAGGGAAGAACTCACACTAGTTACTGTAACTTAACATGAGGGTCCCTTTTCTGGGACTTCTCATCTAAGCCTCCTCACTTTATGGAACAGACATCATTGTTCCCATTTTGCAGACGAGGAAATTGAGGCCCACAGAGGTTAAATGATCTGCCCAAGGTCACACAGTATGTCTATAGTGGGGAAGGGGATTCAAACCTGGTGACTCCTAAGTCCATCTGCTTCCCCCAACCACAACCTAGGTCTGCTCTTCACTGCATGGGCCTCCCCTTGACCCTCCTCCCTCTGTGGCCTCACCAAAGCCACGGGGCCACCCCTGGGAGAGGACAGCCTCAGTAAATCCCAGCCCTCAGTGAGGAGGAGCCGAGAAGATCCCTCATGAGAGGCAAACCTTTCCCGGCAGAGTAANTATGGGCAGTGGGGACGAGGCTCTGCTCCTTCTGACCTCCCTCGGGTGGGCCATCAAGTTTCACTGCACTGAGGACCTGGCAGGACAGTGGTCAGTGAAGCTGCTGAGAGCCATGACCATGTAGGGTGGACAGGTGACTCCGGTGGGGGCCCATGGAAGCACCTAGCCAGGGTGCCCCCCCCCCCGGCTGCAGGTCAGTCCATCCTGCAATGGTCCCTACCACGCAGCCCTGCTGATTTCCACAGGCCACGGCCTGCTACGCTCCCCCATTCTCTGGGAACACCCGGCTCCCATACCCAGCATCTCCTGGTCACAGGAGGTCCAGCCCTGCTGGCTCTTCCCGTCTCCATGGGGCCAGCCAGGGGCTCTCAGCCCAGCCAGATAAGCGTGGCCTCTCAGGTCCCCCGTGTTCACTTGGCTCCCCATCAGGGCCTTCCTGTCTCCCTCCACCTCTCCCATCCTCGGAACTTGTCAGACACTCTGCTCCCGTAGCCAGCAGCGAGTGCCTCCCTCTTTCCATTGCGATAACCAGATTTTTAATTATTATAATTATCACCTGAGGAATCGGGTTCCTGCCTGGACAATTAAAATGAGAGTCAGTTCTGCCTAGTCTCTCCTTTCAGCCTGAATCTGACGGTGAATTGTGTAACACACTTGGCAGCAAGAGCTGTAGGAGACCCCTGAGGGGCAAAAGGAGTCTGGTGGGTGAGGGATGAATGTGGATGTCACTGCATGTCTGGGATAAGGGCCCCCACGTGTATGTGTGTGAGTGTGTGTGTGTGTGTGTGCACAACTGTGCCCAAGAGTGTGTATGTATGTGTGTGCCTGTGCACGTATGAGTATGAGCAGGTGTGCCTGTGGACATGCATGTGCCTGTGTATGTGAATGTATGAATGCACCTGATCGCATGCATATGAGCATGTGTTCTGAGCGTGCACAGTGAGGGAAAGGGGTGGGGTGACCAGATGCAAGCAGGACATGGGAGGTGGGTCTGGTGACTGACATTGGTGTAAGGCTATGTGAGGAGGAGGTAATGGGTGCAGGTGCAGGTCTGTCCCTAGCGGTATCCGCAGGGGCCCTGGAGGCCAGCAGGTCCCCCACTTCTGGGTTGTCAATTTCCCCTCTCCAAGCCTCATTTTGCTCCCCTGCAAACAGGGAACCATGATGGTTCCTCCTGCATAGGACCATCAGCTGTCAGAATTAAGTGCAATGGGCCATGAGTTCAGCACACACAGCTCAGGAGGGTTAGTTGTTAGTACTCACCCAGGGTAGCGCCATGGGGGACAGTTTGGTGACCGATCAGGTGATAGAGCATGACCTTGGGTGATGAGGACTCAGGTCCTGAGGCCCGGGTAGCAGGGCCCCTCCGGTACTTGGCTTGGCTGGGGGTCTGCTGTCCTCTGCAGAGACCCGCCCATCCTCCAGGGGAGGGACAGGAGGTCTCCATCTGGCCCCAGGGGTGCCATCATGGGATCAACTTGTGGAGCATCCACAGGCTGCCTGGCCCCAGGTACCTGAACCAATCCTGAGCTGAGCCGCCCTCTCCTGTGATGGATGGGCAGTCATGGATGAGGCTGCAGGGAAGCCCTGAGGGCCCTGATGGACTGAGTGAAGAGAAACTTCCAGAGCAGGTCTAAGGTCGAAGGTCAGAGGAAGAAAAGCACCCTGAGACCTATCAAGCTCCCATTCTGCACCCCACTCAGCTCTAGCCAAGGGCCAGCCAGCCTTCCTCTAGTCTCCAGTGTCCCATAATGGGAGCTTAAGGCCCCACTGGACTACCAGCATCCTCCTCAGAGATACCCAGGCCCTGGGGTGAGCCTTCAGGCCCTTCTTCTCTAAGGGGTTGGGGATGCAGAGAGATGGTAAGCATGGCGGGCAGCCCCTCCCTCCCACTTTGTGAGTCTAGGAATTCAATTTGCATTTTAGGTCAACCACCTGCAGGATGAGATTCTGGGTTTATTTCTTAGCAACCTCAGCCCTGTGGCCATAGGAGACAGTTTCTTTTGGGGTGACATTTCAGTTTCATGTCATTTATAAGACACTTGAGCTGGGAATTAGAATCCCTGAGCTCATTCTCTTCTTTTCCTGACTTTGTCCAGTAACATTAGGTGCAACCATCTAATTTCACTATATTTGTTAGTTTAACAAGACTGTTCAGATGCATCTTCTACCTGGTCACTCAGATCCTTGCTTTTTGGAAGTGCTTGCTTAGGATTATCCAATGGTGGTATTTCGCACATTTCTGTTGCCAGATCACACCATAGGCTTATCAGGCCTCTCTTTACAAACAGAGTCATTGGTGTCTTCAATTAGATTAGAATGCCAATTCCAGAAACCCTCAAATTAACTCGGAAAATAATTCATCTTTAAGATTCTGCTCCTCTAGAACCACTCTCAATACCAAAACATGGATACGCAGGTTTCTCTAGAGAAATAGAACCCATGGGATGGTGTTTATTTAGCAACAAAGAGAATTGTTACAAGGAATTATGGAGTCTGGCAAGTCAGACCTGCAGTGCAAGCCAATGGGAGGAGACCCAGTATATCCCGTGGTGCAGGTGGAGTCTGAAAGCATATCTGCGTAGATGTAAGAATGTAAACCTATAGGAATAAACAGACAAAAGAATTTTTTTTTTAAGTTTCAGAGTTTGTTTGGGGTTTTTTTTGTTTTGTTTTGTTTTTTTAGCAAACCCCAGGCATTCATAGGAAAACTCAAGGAGACTCTTGAGAAAGCATTAGCTGAGATGCAGGATAAGGAAGGGATGCTTCCAACTGCCCAAATCCACCCAGACCAATTTCCTCTAAGGACCATAAACCTTAATCTGCAGAGCAAAGAGAAACAAAAACTGTTGCCTTAGGGCACTGGTGGGAATCCACTGCAACTGCAGAAAGGAAACAGGATAAAAATAAGTACTAGCCATGGAGAGGGGCAAGAATGCATATTTAAAAGAGGTCCAGGGTTACAGCTGGAAGCAAAAACACTTGTGAAGTCCACACCTGGCTACACAAGGGCATAGTACTTGCCCAAGACTGAAAATGAATCACATCATCATAAATATACCCTCTACACTCCTCCCACACTGGCTAGCAAGCACTGAGTAAAAATAACAATGGAATGTCTGGGAGAGCTTTAAAAGATCACCTGTATGGTGCAGCACAAAGGAAGGACCCGAAGTCAGGGACATGGGAAGTAGACACTGGAAATTAACCTCTGGAAACCCATCCAAAACCCTAAACACAAGGTATCACTAGATGAACTTGAAGCCTCTGGTATATTGAGGGTAACAACCACAGACCTCAAACTAAGCCCAGCTCCTGACTAGATTAACACTTACTCCCACACAAAAGTCTAGCAGAAGAAAAGGTGTGCATATCTCCAAACATGAAAGAGCATTTACCTCAGAATTTATCATCCTAAAAAAGATGTCCAGCATTCAATAAAAAGTTATGAGACAGATGAAAAGGCAAGGGGAAAAAACTACAAAAAAGGATTCGAAACAATAATCAAAACCAAACTTAGATATGACACAGATGTTGGAACAATTAGAGAATTTTAAATTTTTAAAAAATATTTTATTTATTTCTGAGAGAGAGAGAGCGTGAGCAGGGGAGGGTCAGAGAGAGAGACATAGAATCCGAAACAGGCTCCAGGCTCTGACCTAGCTGTCAGCACAGAGAACAACGTGGGGTTTGAACCCACGAACTGTGAGATCATGACCTGAGCTGAAGTCAGATGCTTAACTGACTGAGCCACCCAGGCGCCCTGGAACTATCAGAGAATTTTAAATCGCTGTGATTAATATACTAAAGGTTCTAATGAAAAGGTTGACAATATGTAAGATCAAATGATTAGTTCCAGCAGAGAAGGAAACTCTAAGAAAGTATCAAGTGGAAATGCTAAAAAAGTAAAAACACAGTAACAAAGATGAGGCATACCTCCCATGGGCTCATCAGTGGACTTGAAATACCAAGAAAAGAATCAATGACTTATAGGTAAGTCAATGAATTATCCAGCTGAAATAAAAAAGATAAGAAGGAAGGAAGGAAAGAAGAAAGGAAGGAAGGAAAGAAGGGAGGAAGGGAGGGAGGAAGGGGAGGCAACAAACAGAACACAGCATCCAAGAACTTTGGGGCAATATCAAATAGTATAATATGCAAGTAATCGTAATTCCAGAAGGACAATAGGGAAAAAAAAAGATAAGAGAGATATTTTAAGAAATAATATCCAAGAGTTTCCAAAATGAATGACATATACCAAACAATAGGTCCAAGAAGCTTAGAGAACATCAAACAGAATCAATTCCAAAAATCAAATATATATAATATATATTATACATTTTATATGTATATTATACATTATATATATAACAAACCCAAAAAGTATAGGGAAATCAATTCGAACTAATTGATAAAAACCAAAATCAAAGAGAAAATCCTAAAGAGAGCCAAAGAAATACGACCTATAAACACAGAGGAAAGGAGATAAGAATGACAGCAAACTTCCTGTCAGAAAACATGCAAACAAGAATAAAACGGAATGGTAACTTAAAAGTGCTGGAAAAATATAAAAAGATCAACCCCAAATTTTATACCCAGCGAAAATATCTTTGGACATTATGGAGAATAAATATTTTCTAAGACAAACAAAAACTTAAGAAAGTTATTCATAGATAGACATACTCTGATTAATAAGTATTTAGGTAAGTTCTTCAAGTGAAAGGAATTTATCAGTATAAACTTAGAACTACACAAATAAAGAGTATTATTAATGAAATCAATCAAGACATTAATTTTCTTTGTTATTTCAATTGTCCTGAAAAATAAAGAACTGTCTAAAGAAAAATAATAACAATATATCACATGGTTATAGCATATGTGAAATTGAAATATATGATAAAAATAGTACAAAGGATAAGAGGTAAGAATTGGGAATATATTGTTTTCCTTCACTTTCATATTTATGAAGTGGTATGTTATTTTAAGGTATTCTCAAATTAATTGAAATGTATGTTATGAACACTATGGTAACCACTAATTTTTTTTAAATAATGGAATAGAAGAGATAAAGTGAAATTATCAAAAATGTTCACTTAACTCAAGAGAAGGCAGAAGAGGAAAAAAGAAATAAACAACAGATGGAACATATTAGGAAGTAGCTAATGCGATGATAGATTTCAAACCAACCACATCAATAATCACCATAAATGTGAAGGAACTAAGCGCACAAGATTTTCAGGTTGAATTTAAAAAGCAAGACTGAGCCATATGCTGTCCACAATAAACTCTCTCTAAACATAAAGACATCAGGTGCTCAACAGTGAAAGGATGTAGCAAGATATATCTTGCAAACACTCACTAAAAGAAAGCTGGAGTGGTTATATTAATATCAGAAAAAATAGACTTCAGAACAAGAAATATCATCAGATATAAAGAGGAACATTACATAATGATATGTGGGACAATTCTCCAAGAAGACCTACCAATCCTAAATGTAGCACCTAACTTCAGAGCTTCCAAATATTTAAGGAAAAATCAGAACAGAAAGGAGAGAGACAGGTTCACAGTTATAGTTGGAAATGTCAACACTTCTCTGTCTATAATTCATCGATTGAAAAAGCAGGAAACTTGCAAGGACATGGATAACCTGAAGAACATAATCAACAAAACTTACCTTGTTGATGTATATAGACCCCTCCATCCAGCAACAGCAGAATACATTCTCTAGTCCACGTGGAAGCTTTGTCAGTATAAATTGTATTCTAGACCATACAACACACTGAAACGAAAAGCAATAATAAAAATTATATTCTCAAATGATAATAGTATTAAACTGGAAATCAACCATGGAGATATAACTGGGAAATGACCAAACATTTGGAAATTTAAAAATATACAGGTCAGGAGGATACCTTAAGGGAAATAGAAAAAAAATTTTGAATAAAGAGAAAATAAAAATAAGGTAGATCAAAATTTGGGGGACAGAGCAGTATTTAGAGAGAAATTTATAGCGCTAAACACATGTATTCATCTGCTCGGGCAGTCGTAACAAAATGCCACAGACTGGGAGGCATAAACAACAGAAATTTATTTTCTTACAATTCTGGAGGCTGGAAATCCAAGATCGAGATGTTGGCGGAGTTAGTTTCTTGTGAGGCTTTTATTCCTGACCTGTAGATGGCCACCTTTTTTCTGTGTCCTTATGTGGCCTCTCTTCCTGTACTTATGCACACACATTCTTGGTGTCTCTCTCTCTCTCCTTATAAGGACACCAGTCATATAGGAGAAGGATGTCATCCTTATGACTTCATTTAATCTTAATTACCTTCCTAAAGACCCTATCTCCAAATATAGTCACTTTGGGGGTTAGAGCAACAACATACAGGCTTGGGAGGGCATATGATTCAGTATACAACACTTCAGTACAAAACTAGAGAAAAATCAGCAAATTAAACTCAAAACAAGCAGAGTAAACCAATGATAGAGGTAAATGATACAGATCCATTGACTGGATATGAGAATCAAAAACACTGGAAAGAAGATCATAGACTAATACCCCATATGAACACAGATGCAAAAATTCTAAACAAATTTCTAAACAATCTTAGCAACTATAACTCGTTGATAACATAAAAAAGGATAACACCTCATGACCAAGTAGGGTTAATCTGAGGACTGAAAGGTTGGCTTAAAAAAAACAGAGAGGGGACATGGGTCAATTGTGTGTTCAACTCTTGATTTCGACTCTGCTCATGATCTCACAGTGATCAAGTCCCAAATAGGGCCTGCACTGAGCATGAAGCCTGCATAGGATTCTCTGTACCTCTTCCCTTCTCTTTCTCTCTCTCTCTTTCAAATTTAAAAAGTTTTGTTGAAAATAGAAGAAACTGGGTATGAAGTAAATGGGAACTCTCTATACTATTTTCACAAATTTTCTGTAATTCTAAAACTATTCTAAACTGAAAAGTTTGTTCTTTAAAATGAGCTGAAACTTTAAAAACCAAATGAATTACTGATGCACACTACAATATGGATAAATCACATCATAATTATGCAGATTGAAAGAAGCCAGACCAAAAGAGGACATTCTGTATGGTTCTATTCACATATAATTCTATATAATTTCCTGTAACAACAAGCACATGAGTAGTTGCCTAGGGTCCGTGTGTGGAGAGGTTGCCATGAGGGAGAGTTACAAAAGGTAGAAGGAAACAAAGAGGAGATGAAGGTTAAATTCATGATCTTGATTGTGGCGATTATTTTATAGGTGTATAAATCTGATAAAACTTATCCAATTGCATGCTTTTTATATATGTAGTCTGTTGCAAGTTAATTACACCTCAGAAAAATATGTTTTTTAAGAACTATCTGGGGCATCTGGGTGGCTCTGTAGGTTGAGCATCCGACTTCAGCTCAGGTCATGATCTCGCAGTTCACAAGTTTGAGCCCCATGTCGGACTCTGTGCTGACAGCTCAGAGCCTAGAGCCTGCTTCGGGTTCCCTTTCTCTGCCCCTCCCCCACTTGTGCTCAGTCTTTCGCTCTCAAAAATAAGCATTAAAATTTTTTAAATAAAAAATAAAAACCTACCAATTTGTACCACTTTAAATATGAGTGGTTTATTATAAGTCAATTATACTTCAGTGAAGCAGATAAAAATCAGCAAAGAAAACCTACTCTGCAGTTTGTGCTTTCCCTCATCAAGTCCCATCTCTGCCCCATTAGGTAATCTTGAACAGGTGTGATGTACTGTCATCACCTTGGGGATGTTAGGATTGGGTTTTTATGGAGATTGGTACCTTCAGCAATTTTCCAGGAAAGCAAGTGTTTCCTATGAGATGCATATATTTGCAGGTTTGCTGGTAAACTCTCCCTTCACCCGTACCAAGGAATCTAGGTGCACTCAAGGTATGGTTGCCTTGGTGACCATGGACCCTGCCCTCTGCGGAGCCCTACAAATGCTAATCACATTGCATCCACACGGCAACCCTGCAACATTACTCCCATTTTACAGACAATGAAACTAAGACCAAAGAGGTGAAGGAACACATCTGAGGCTCATGGCTGGGTCAAGGCAGAGTCAGGACTCCAACCTTGATTCCATCAAGCAGTGACCTGCTGGAGTTTATACATCCCATGATCTCCACCCCCAGCATCTTACATAGGCGCATTGTCTAAGGTAAAGCAATATGCTTGCTATTACAAGAGTGAGCCCTGGCTTCCTCCTGAGACGTGCCCCACTCAAAGCCCTCCTCAGTGATTGACTTCAGGGGTATCCCGCTTCAAAGCCTGGGTTCCTTTCCAAGTTATCTTGGGCTTGGACTTCACAGGGGGGAGAGCCAAAAGACCTGGTTCATGGAGGCTAGTTCTTGTGGCATCCATGGATAATCTGAGAGTGGAGCTTGGGGAAGAGTGATGGCCCCATTGCTTCTAAGTGCATTGAGGACCCAACCTCAGAAGCAATGATTTGAGGGTGATGGTTGGAAGCCATCTCTGAGGACAGGTGTTTGCTCAACAACCAGAGCATATTCCGCTCAAGATCTCTCTGAGCTCTTCTCTTTGGCTTCCCCACGGGAGCCACCCCAGTTGTCTCTCATTATCAACACGGAGGGCAGATTTAGGGTCCTGGCACTTCTAGTGAACTCTGTCCCCAGCCCTTCTCCACAGACCAGTGAGCAGGGAATGTGGGGACACAGATCACCAGGCTCCCAGTCCTCAAAGTCTAGGACCAGGGTCCTACAGGAACGGGGGTGGGGGAAGAGTGGAGAGGGAGCAGGACAGGGTTTGCACCATCGATGAATTACAGGACACAGGTTACAAATGAGGCAAATTGCAGCTCATCAGACACGGAACAACCTTAATTTTGCTCAGCTGCGGTTGCTGCATTGGCTGCACCTGGACAGTTACTTCAACTCCTCATCTTGTTCTCCTTGAACTGAGAAAAAAAGAGAGAGATACATCCCACTCTGATTGGATTCCAGCATCAGTGCAAACTCTGGAGCGAGCGTCACTGGTGGGAGCCGGGTGTTCCTGGAAGTCATGTAAACTAGAGCAGCTAAAAAGCATAATCATTCCTATTTATGGAGCTCCACGTTACCCCACACACCCACACGGGCCACCTCATCTAACCCTAACCCCCACAGCCACGCTTCTGAAACTTGTGTCCTGCTCCACTGCCTCCTGCCTATGGGACCCTGGGCAAGCCCCTCCCCTTCCCTGGGGCCTCAGTTTCCTCATCTGCAGAAGGCGACTCATAACAGCACCTCCTTCCACATCATGGGGAGGACTCCGTGGAGAGCGCCGGGCACAGGGCCCTTCACCCAAGGCAGCGGGTGTCACCCCGAGCTGGGGTGTCAGAGGGGACATTTTAAACCATGAAGTTCTGGGTCCACAGGAGGGCTGTTACTCCCACAACTGTCATTCACTCTGGGTGTCCTTTCTAGACTCCCACGTGGAGGCCCATGGCTATTGTGTCTCTCTATCCAGCAGCGACAAGGGCAGGTCTGCCCTGACCTCGGTCTGCAGAAATGGATTCTCTGTGCTCCATGAAAGCTGAGAATCATAGAAAATGATTTTCTTTTCCACTTCATGATGGGAGCACGGACCTGTCGGGGTCCCGCTTTGTACCCTGAATAAACAATTCAGGCCGTGCGCATCCTCCCCACCAGCAAGGGCCTTGTGGCTGACAATTTGGGAAAATGGACCCAAGCCTCTAAGACACATTATATAGAAAGCGGTTCCTCGTTTATCTTTTCTTCTTCCTTTTCCTTAAATGACTGTCTCTCATTCACTCTTCTGTCTTGGGAAAGACCCGGAAAGGACAATGAATCTATAAAGTTCACGAACTCCCTGAAATTGTGGCTCTTAAAAATCATACCCATTTGCAAAATGAAATACCACCAAGTGTGTGTAAACTTGGGCAATTTCACGAGGTTCAACTGTTTGCTGTAGATCTGTCTGTAGGTACCTGCTCCTAACTGGGGCCCATGGCTTCCACTTCGAGCTCTGATACCCAGGGTGCTGAGGGAGGCCTGGCTCCATCTTCCAGCCCTGCCTCTGCCCTTCAGGAAGCCCGCAAAGGTGCCACCTGTACCCCTCACCTGTCCAGATGGACACAGGAGGAAGCAGGGTTTAGGGTGGAGCTCCATTTTGAACACCCCTCCCTGAGCCCAGACCCCCTTTCTGGCTCACTATATTCGAGGCTCCATGGTCCAGCTACGATCTTGGCTCTTGACCTTTGCATGTGGCCTTGGCATTGGGCCCGAAAGTCTCACTTTCCTAATGGCTCACTCCAGCCTCTTTCCACAGCAGAACCAGGACAATGGCCTTGAAAGTGGAGTTGGGGGAGAGGGACTAGATTCTTTTTTCTTTTAATGTTTTATTTGTTTCTGAGAGACAGAGAGCATGAGCAGGGGAGGGTCAGAGAGAGGGAGATACAGAATCTGAAGCAAGCTCCAGGCTTTGAGCTAGCCAGCAGCGCAGAGCCCTACAGGGGCCTTGAACCCACGAACCGTGTGATCATGACCTGAGCTGAAGTCAGACGCTTAACTGACTGAGCCACCCAGGGGCCCCTAGATTTCATACTATCCTCAGCGCTGGGCAAGACAGACCCCTGCCCTCAGCCCTGCCCTTTGAAGGACTGTATTCTGACTCACTCTGGCTGTGCCTCTTCCCATGAACTGTGGAATCTGCATGGCCGTCTGAAACCCGGTCTGTCTCCTATTTTCGATCACAGTTTGTGTGCCTGGGACTCCAGAAGTCGCTGCTCAAACGGCCTGGACCCCCCCCCCCCTTTCTGAGCCGAGTGAGCCGCTTCCGTGGGTCTGTCCTCTTGAGGGTGGGTTGTAGTGGGGGTGAGCATCCCAGCCCCAAGGGGTACCAAGGGGTGGCTTGCAGTGATCATGGGAGGCACTTGGATGCACCCACGTGCATGCGGGAGGCTTCTGGCGGTGCGGGGTGGATCTTGGGGTGGGAGAAGGAGGAACAACCAAGGGCCAGTTTTCCCTGTGCCTTGGAGAGTGGGGTTCCCCAAGCGGATGGCTCAGTTCAAAACACTTAAGTGAACAGGCCTTGTGGACAAAGTAGGAAAACTTTGCAGTGAGTTTCTCCAGCTCTCTGCTTGGTGGTGGGAAGAGAAAAATATTGGGGGGGGTAACTTGAGTTACCCACCACAGTGCCATTGGACCCTCGAAGGGCCACCTGCCCCAGCCCCTCTCAAAGGCCATGGTCTGTGCTAGGCTGCCCGGTGGGGTCCGCGTGGCACCAAGGAGCAGTATTAAGGTGGACGCCTCCAAATACCCCAAGACTGGGGAGACAGCGTCCTCTCGGAGGCAAATCCCAGCGAGAGCCAATCAGTAGCCGCTTCCGGTCCGCTGGGCCAATCAGATGAACTCATCAGTTGGGCGGATCGCGTGTTGAGCGCCACCGTGCGCTTCTGCGAAGAACAGGTGGGCTGGCGTTGGTGGTGCCTCTAAGGTTTACAAAGGCCGAGGACCTCCCGGGATCTCCCCACCTCCCCCAGCAGGGGGCTCCTCCTACCCTCCACACTGAGGGCAAAACAGCTCCCCCTTCCCCACTGGGCGGTAGCCTTTAAAGGCGTGGAGGGGCAGGGCTCCTGCCTGACACCCAGGGCCACGGCGATAGCCTGGCATCTTCAGGCCCCTGATGATGTGAAAATGTTCTGATCTTTCCTGGAGAGGTGATGAGTGGGTCCGAGTGGAATTAAATACGGGCCCGAAATGGGACGTGGGTTCCCGAATGTGTCCCCCCAATGATAGCAATGCCGTTGACCTCCCCTCACTCACTAAAGGGGTCGTGGGCATTTGGAGAAGGCACCTGTCATGCCCTCCAGGGAACACTGCCTCCAGGTCTCGGTCCCACTCCAGGGCCACGCCTGAGGGCCTTCGGCTTTGTTGCTCATTCCTTCACTGGGTCAGTGCCTTTGCACGGGTTCAATTTTGTATGAGGTACCAAGAACAGGATGCCCCCTGCCCTCACAGGGCTTCTATTCTAGGGAGGGGGTGGAGGTAACTAGACCATTGACAGACAATTCCACAAACCGAAACTAGGGCACGCACAAGTAAGGGCAAGGATGAGACAACAGTCAAGAGCGAACAAAAGGACCGGATTCCAGGAGGCAGCATTTGAAATGGGACTGGACCGGTCAGGCACAAAGGAAGGGGGAAGAGCTTTCCTGGTGGCAGCAACTGCCTGCACAGAGGCCCTGAGGCAGAGAGGAGCTTGGGGCAGCCCAGGAAGAGACTGAAAACCGACAAGGAGCCGGTCAGGTTGGATCGTGAGCTGTCCCAAAGCCTGGTGGCTGATCCGAGGGCAGTATAGGCCATGGGAGAAGTGTAAGCTGGGTTGTCAGGCCTCAGATTTGTGCTGTGAAAGCGCCTCCCTCTGCACCTTGGAGAGCGAGGGGAGGGGCAGGAAAGGAGAAGCATTCCAGGAAGAAGGCGCTGGTGGTCAAGCCTGATGGGACAGACTCCGGGAACTGCCAGGAGAGGGAGATGCAGGAGGTGAGGATGGGGGATTCGAGAGGGGCTAGCCCCTGTCTAGNCCTCAGGGGAGCTGAAAATGCCAGGAAGACCCATTCAGGGACATTCACCCCCCAACCCCATGCCTTCCTTCTTTCACTTACGCGTGTACAGGGTCACCGGCAGCCAGACCATGTTCTAGGCCATGTTCAGGGCACAAGGGGAGTTGATTTGGAAGGAACAGAAGCTGGGGAATACACGGCTGAGCCTGGGGAAATTGTCTGCCTTGGCCTCAGTTCAGATTCTTGCCTCCAGGGAGGTGGAGGATAGGAGGCGAGGGCTCACAGAGTAGGACCTGAGCATGAGTGGGCAGGGGAAGGAAGGGAGAGAGGAAGGGAGGGAGAGAGGAAGGGAGGGAGAGAGGAATCCAGCATGGGTGAGGTTTGTCTTAAGTGCTTGGCCCAGGGGCTCAGGGCCCAGGCATTCAGGAGCTGGGGACTTCTGGGGACCCTGAGGCAGAGGCCCAGAGTATAGGGCCGCACACCAGGGAGTGGGACGGGCCCACAAGAGTGTCACAGCCAGGGCAGCACCACTGTTTTCATCCTCCACTGCGCTAGGGTCTATGGCAGCCAAGGTGCTCTCTACCCTGAGCTCAGAGCCTCCAGGTCAAGTGTCTGAATGACATCGGTCATGTGGTGCACTCATGGGTGGGACACAGGCATTAGCTCTGCCAGGGCCATCCTGAAAGACTTCCGGGAGGAAGCCGCATCCGAGTACCATCAGAGGTTAAGCAGGGAGTTTTCAGAGGCTGGAGGGTGTTCTCATTAGAATATCAAAAGCAGGAGGAGCCACAGCAAAGAGCGTGCAGGCCTGACCCATTCCGCTGTGGTTTCCGTCGCGGGTGGGCAAAAGGCAGCGCCGGCCCTGCTTGGGACCGCTTTCGTTCTTACATTTTACAAAGAACGTTTATTCTTATTATATTCGGCCTTTCTGGTCTTGAGGAGCAGCAGCCTGCTCTGGCTAACCTAAACAAAAACGTGGATTTGTCGAGGTGGAACTGGGCAGCTGGGGGGCTGGCCGAGAGGTAAACCCAGAGAATGCTCTCCTTGCCCACATCACTGTTTCTCTCCGAGAAGCTTTGGCTTTTCTTGCTTTCTCCCCCAGCTAAGCGCTCTCTGTGCCTCGGCCCACCCGGCAGAACAGGGCCGCCCTTCGCCCCCAGGCATACAAAAGACAGACGAGGCTCTGAACCTTTTCACACCCACCTCCAAAATCCCAGGATGGGGATCCGAGCTACCGGGCCAGCTCGGATCAGAACCTACGTCCAGAGCGTGGGCCGCGTTTGCTCGTACTATAGATTCTGAGATTTCTGGGGGAACGGGTGGGGGAGAGGGGGGTGAGAAAGGTTTCAGAAGCTGGTTGGGGGCTGGGATTTGCCGGGGCTGCGGTCTGTCTTACACAACCTGACTTCAAGGAGGGTCAGAGAGGTCCGAGGTTGGGTAACTTGCCAAAAGACCAAGAAGTAGTCAAATCAATGCTGAGCCCCAGACCTAAGAGAGCGCACGGGGAAAAGGTACCTCTCATCCCTGTCTCCTGTGTCCCTTGACTGTTTTGATGATGCTGGACCTGGGGCAGGATTTAGTTTCTAGAAGGATCTTCCCACCCGGCAGAACCAGAATTCCGGGGGAGAATACAGGCTTGTGAGGATGGGCTCCTCTGGGTGGGGTCCCGCCACACACTCGGTGGCCTTGCGACATGGAGGTAGGAGAGATAGGGTCCCTGAGCCCCGAGGAGCAGGGTGTGCCTCTTCTGCAGCCAGACNTTCTTGGTGGGGTCCTGCCACACACTCGGTGGCCTTGCGACATGGAGGTAGGAGAGACAGGGTCCCTGAGCCCCGAGGAGCAGGGTGTGCCTCTTCTGCAGCCAGACCGCAGGCCAGCTTTTCAGGGAAGGGAAGCGGTGGAAAAGTGTGTGCGCTCTCTGCACAGATGAGCTGTGTGGTCTCAGGCAAGTGGCCCAGCTTCTCTGAATCTGTTTTTTCATAAGTGAAGTGGGCGTCCTTGCACGTTAATAACATGGGAACACCATCCACCGTATCACCTGGCACGGAACTCAGTATATGTAGTTCCCTTTCCTCTTTATCAGAGCCCGCGGGCCATTAGCTCTGATCTCTGCCCTTCCCTGGGAATGGACTATTAAAGCCTCCACTCTTGGTTCACAAAGGAAGGAACTGGGTCCAGGCCCCAGCGTAACTAGGTGGGAGTGGCCAAGGCTGTCATGGCAATGGGCATTTCACAGTTGCCCTGGGAACCCTGGCTGATGCTCTTGGTGAGGGAGGCAGTGGCCAGAACCACACAAAACTAGGAGCTGAGGTCCCGTTGTCTGTTCCGGAAGCCTCAGACAGCACCTGAGCTGAAGAGCCAGTGGTGGGGAGTCAGGAATCTAGATCCTCATCCCTCTCGGAGACCATCAGATCCCCCCTTCACCTGGAGCAAGTCGCTCCCTCCAGTGTCAGTTTCTCACCGTTAAAATGAGGGGCGCCTGGGTGGCTCAGTCAGTTGAGCGTCTGACTTCAGCTCAGGTCATGATGTCGCAGTTTGTGAGTTTGAGCCCCGTATTGGGCTTTCTGCTGTCAGCATAGAGCCTGCTTCGGATCCTCTGTCTTCCTCTCTTCTGTACCTCTCCTGCTCTCTCTCTCTCTCTCTCAAAAATAAACAAACAATAAAATAAGGATGCTATACCACGTGACCCCTAGCGGCTTTTCCAGCCAGGACATTCCATGATCTAAAGGTAGTTACTCTGGAAATATGGGTGTTTTTTTTTTTCATTTTTTTGCTTTCTGGCCTCACAGACACAGTCCCTGGTTCTATTACTTGCCAATCCATCAGGACTCCATGAAGGCCCCCTTGCCCGAGCTGTCTATATGCCTCATTCCCGGCTGCCCTGACCCCCAGTCTCCTGGGCCAACTCTGAAGAGTGGTCAGAGCCTCTGCGTCAGACAGCTGGGCTGCACCTGCCTCCGGTGGGGTGCGGGGGCTGCTGTTACTCCTGCCCCCCGTCATTTGACATTGAATGCTGACCCCGGCCAATGCCCAGGGTGGCCGCACACGGTCAGTGGCCTGTCACCCCCTCTCCTGTCTCACTATCATTTACACCCAGTGTTTATACGTGTGACAGTCATTTGATCAGGGTTGACCTTGCTTCCTGATTGAACTGCTGGGATGAGATCTGCCTTTGGCTTTGTGGTAGAAGGATCACAGTCACCAATAGCGCATGAATCTGTAACTGTTCTCGACGCTACTGCAATTGCCGTCGGGCAGATGCAAAGTTTTCCTGCTCTTACATTACCAACGTTAACTGCACTCCCTGTGTGTGACCGGGATCTCTGTGTCTCTCTCTCGAGCTCTCTCCGCCTGGGCAACCTCATCTGCTTCCCCTCCAAGAAGACGTGCATTTGCCCTCTTGTTCTCTCCGTCAGCAGGACAGACGTTGGAGCCTGAAGACGCGTCCCTTTGCAGACGGACAGCCACCACTACCCACCTTGCTGCCACTGCTGCTGCTGCGACGCTGCCGAGTCCTGGGAGCTTCCCCAGGCTAAGTGTGGTGCGGGCACCTTGCCAGCGTCAGCCCCACGAGAGGGGCGCCATTGTCAGTCCCAATTTACAGATGTGAAAACTGAGGAACTTGCCCTACTCACGCAGCTAGTGAGTGATGGAGACCGCCTCTGATCTCAGGTGTCTCTGTTTCTAGTGCCCACGCTTTTGACGTTTTGCACCAAAGCAAGAAGCCTGTCCCTCCTCTCCCCCTCCCCCGCACCCTCCTCCTACCTGCCCTCCCCACATTGCTCCTTGCTCATAGCCCAACACTGCCAAGGCCCTTGGACTTGAAGGCTGAGATATGAGACTGTGTCTCGCAGGTGGAAATGGTGAGGGGGGGAATCTGGCCTCAGGGACCCACCCCAGGGACCTATAGTCCACCCTGAGGCCCCTTCCCCCTCCTGGAGGGGAGTGACACTCTGTCCTTTACTCTGTCTAGTGCTCACACCAGGACCTAGCTCCTCCTCCTTAACGCCTCGCTACAGATGTGCAAGTGATGGTAACACTGTTTGGGCTTTACCTTCAGGCAGCTGCTCCAAGGGGCTCCTTCTGGAACCCCCTCAGAACCCTAGGAGGTAGAGCATCATACCCGCTTAAAAGAGGTGGAAACTGAGACTCTTCTAGACTTTTGGAGCTGGAAGTCCCCTTAGAGATCCATCATGTCATTTTATAAATGATGAAACTGAAGTCCAGAGAGGGTAATAGACCAACCCAAAGTCACACAGCAAGGGAGCAGCAGAGCCAGCACCAGACTCCGGGTTCCCTGATTCCTAAACCAGAGCCTCTTCTAACTCAATGTCAGGCAAGACCCCGTGGACTAGTCCAGGATGGTTCTTGGCTTTCAGCATGATTTCCACCCCATCCGCCCTTCAGAAAAAACCAGGAGGTAGAGATGTCCACATGCAGACGCCCATTCCCAGCTCCAGCTCTGCCACCAACACGCAACAAAACTTGGGTCACCCCATCCCTGTGCAGCCTTTTTCTCCCTGGAAAATGATTATTTGTGAGACAAGCACACTGCATTCATGCACCCCAGGCGTTCTGGCTCAGAACGCTCTGTGCTCAGAGGGTCCCTAACCCCCTCCGGGAATCAAAGACTTAAAAAAAAAGCATTTTCGCCAACCTGGGCTTGGAAGCAGTCACTTCATTCTCGCAGCAACAGTTTTAATTGTTCCTCTTGGAAACCTCCGAGGGTCCATTTGAGACGAATAAACTGATTTGTCGCAACAATCACTCCTCCGTGCTCTTTTCATTGGCTGCAAATAGATGGTTCTTCTGGGGGCTTCTGGATGCGGCCTGAAGTCCGGCTGAGACACATCCATCCCTGTAAAGTGACATCTGCTGGGAATTGTGTCAGATTATAATGGTGTTTCACTGCGCTCCTCTCCCTTTTAGTTACCGGAGTGGGAAGCCTTCACTGGGAGGCTCTGAGGATTTCCCGGCAGGAGGGTGCCCTGGGCTGTGCCGATGGCGTGGAGGAGGGCCCAGTGCAGGGCAAAGGGCCTCCAGGACTGGGTGGGCCTTGTGACAGTCTCGGCCTGCTGTCCCCCGTCAGCTTGGGGAGGGCCAGAGGGTTCAGACTGCTGTGAGACTCATTTCTCATTCATTCGTTCGTTCGTTCATTCGTTTGAATTCTCCCTCTCTTAAGAAACCCTTAATTAACTAACCATCTATCTTCCCCAGACACTGTGCTTGGTGACACGAAGGCAGAGATAACAAGAACCTGGAGTGCCTGGGTGGCTCAGTCGGTTGAGTTTCTGACTTGAGCTCAGGTCATGTTCTCGTGGTTCATGGGTTCGAGCCCCACTTCGGCTTTGTGCTGACAGCTCAGAGCCTGGAGCCTGCTCTAAATTTTGTGTCTCCCCCTCTCTCTGCCCCTCCCTCCTTTGTTCTCTCTCTCAAAAACAAATAAACATTAAAAAAATAATAAAAGGACCTGACTTTATCAAAATGCTCACAGTCTTCAGAGGGCACGGCAGGCCCTGGTGGGCCCGGAGAGCACAGCAGGGAGCACCCTGGAGGTCAGGTGGGGCGGGCGTCTATCTCGGAGTGGGTGCCCCCAAGGCAGACCCCGAGAAAAGAGCTCGGGTTCCGGTAGTTCATCTGGGGCTGATTCAGGGAGCCCAGCGAGGAAGAGCGGAGGGTGACTCAGGGCAAGGAGAAAAGCCACAAAGGGAGCTGACCGGTTGTCTCTGTGGCCACGGGGCTTGGTCCCCCCGGGGCCCTCTGAGGAGCTGCGCGGAGACACCAGAGGACCGTCCTCCCTGCGGCGGGGGCTGACCCTCACTCCCAGCAGCGGGCTGTGTTCAGTCCCCTCCGCTTGGCCGCTGTCCCTGCCACAGACGAGCAAGCTTCCACGATGCCGGAGAAAGCACGCAGAGAAGAAGAGGACATCTCCCTCCCCGGTGCAGTGCCAGCCCACGACGCTGCCACAGGACACCGTGGATGGGTCGAGGGGACGTGGCGAAGGAGCAGCGGCACCTGCTGGGGCGCGTGGGGGGCTCAGTCGGTTGAGCGTCCGACTCCTGGTTTCGGCTCAGGTCATGATCTCTCTCTGTTCGTGGGTTCAAGCCCCACACTGGGCTCCCAACTGACAGATGGGAGCCTGCTCGGGATTCCTGCTCCCTCTCTCTCTGCCTCTCCCCTGCTCATGCTCACTCTCTCTCTCAAAATAAATTAATAAACTTAAAAAACTTTAAATAAAAACAATAAAGAGATGATACCTGAGCTGGGCCTGGGAGAGTAGAGTGGGCACCGGCCAGCCGAGAAGGGCCTGGGGAATGGTTTATCCAGGCAGCGGGAACTGGGAAGAAGAAAGTGGAAAAAGAGACCTAGGACAATTGCTTTAAATAGTGGCGGCTGGGGCGCCTGGGTGGCTCAGTCTATTAAGCGTCTGGTTCCTGGTTTCGGCTCAGGTCATGATCTCCCCATTTGTGGATTCGAGCCCCCCGTCGGGCTCTGTGCCAACAGTGCAGAGCCTGCTTGGGATTCTCTCTCTCTCTCTTCCTCTCTCTCTCTGCCCCTCCCTCCCCTCAAAATAAATCAATGAATACAAATAATGAAATAGCGGCTGCCAATAAGGAAAGAAGGCAGCAGCCAGTGGATAAGAAGAGAAGGGCCTTCTGAAAGGCCGAGGATGGAGAAGGTTTATGTGGCTGGTACACAGGGAAGCGAAGCGGTGAGCTGGGGGAGCTGAGGACATGGGGAGAGAGAGGGGTGGTCTGGGGCTTCTGCAGGGGTGGAGGGAGTGAGATCTGGTGGAAGGTATAGGGCCTGGCCACCCAGCAGGGGCTCCTGAGGTGGGTGAGGATAAGAAAGGAGGGGAAGGGGAGTGAGCGCCCAGTGGCCTCTCCTCCTCGGCCCTGCAGGGGTGAAGGGGACCGGCAGCTAGTGACAGGCCTGGGGTTGGAAGCAGACCTTGAGAGGGGCAGAGATCTGGAATAGCCCTTGAGGGTCAGGGAGAGGGGCAGACCACGGGAAGGGCAGAGGAGAGCTGGGGGGACACCAGTGGCACCTGAGGTTGGCACCTGAGTCCTGGCGGGGGGTGCCAGGCCTCGCCGACACGAAATCTTTGCAGCTGCTGCCCTGTGCCCAGCACAGGGGTAGAGAAAGCAGCTGGCTGCACTGGTCTGTGGCTGGGTTTGGGGGGGGCGGCGGTGGAGGAGGGGGGACGCTGGGCTGATCAGACCCAGAGTCCTGGGGCAGGACTGCCGTGCGTGTAACATGACGGAGCCTGGTGCCTGACACACAGTAAATGCTCAGGAAACACAGGCGGTGCCGCGATGGCTCGTGATCACGCTGCTCCGTGTCTGTTTCTCCGTCTCCTGCATCCGTCTCTGGGACCTGGCCATTCGCTGCTCTCAGAGCCAGCACAAGCCAGGCGAGTGTGCACTGGGTGAGCGTGAAGGGGGTGTAGGGGTCCCCAGAGATTGTCTCTGGGAGGAAGAGCCGAGGGGAGCCCCACACCCTATCCCTCACACCCACAAGGCAGGCAGGGGCCAGACTGTGATCGGCTAACAGAATGGGTCCCCACACCCTTGAAACACGAGCACAGACACCCTCTAGTGGGAGGGGAGAGGAGAGCTGCCCTTGTGACCTCAGCCCAGCACCTGCCTCTGCGCCAGGCTGCTTTACCTGGGTCACCCGTCAGCGCAGACCCGGCCTTGGGAGGCTCACGGCCACGCTGTGGTGTGAGCAGCGGGTTCCCAGGGGCAGATGTCTCTGCCCTGCTCACTCATGGCCGTTCTGCACCTGGACGCAGTCACCTCCACGGGGTCCCCCACCCACAAGCTCTGCAGGAGCCCCCTGGGCTCTGCACGCCCCACACCTGCATGTGCCCTTCTGTCTCTGCCGGGGAGCCGCTCGCTTTTTCAAAATTCTCTCGGACATTCTAGTCCCACAAAAAGCAGCTTGATTCAATACTCACCACGTCCTGCCGTGCAAGTCTGTCCCTCGGTCTCTGTTTCTCCGTACCTCCCTCTCTTCTCCCCCCACCCCTCGCTGACAATATGTCAGGACAATCTGTCCCCTCGCAGAGGGACCATCAAGCAACACCAAGCAGTATTTCAACGCGTGTAACCGGATTACCTGGCTCTCCAGTCTCTGCGCTGAGCAAGGACAGTCACAAAGGCTGCATGTGACAGAGCCTTGCCTGGTTCCACACTTCCCCAAAAGCTCTGTATCCATTCCGTTAAAAACAAGGTCCCTTACCCATGGGCATTTTGTCCTTGCAGAAGGACGTGGCTGAGGGCAAGGGACACACTGGCGGGGCGGCAGAAGGCTTGGCTGCGTGCCATGGCCTTTCTGCTCTCTGCCTCAGTTTCTTCCACTGGACCACGACAGGCTCGGAAGTGGTCCCAGATGTTAGTTGGTAGGAGTCTGCCAAGACCTGACTCAAGTGACACAGACAAACAGGAGCAGACATCATGCACAATTAACATCAAGAGTTCTGGAGTCAGGCCCTCCTAATCCCAGGCCCTGCCAGCTTGGTTCCCCAGTAGCTTTATCTTGGGCAAAACATCTGGTTTCTCTGAGCCTCGGTTTCCTTAGCTATAAACTGGGTATGATCACAGTAGTTAGTGAATAGAAGCAAACAAAGCTCTTTACACTGCGATTAGTATATGGAGCCCTCGGGAGGTGGGTTTTCCTGGTATGGGGACAATGATGATGGTGATGGCAGCAAAGATGGTGGTGAAGGTGATGATGGTGATGATGATGATGATGGGGGGGAAGACGGTGGTGAAGATGATGGTGATGGTGATGAAGATTATGGTGATGGTGATAATGCTAATAGTGATGGTCGTGATGGTGATGATGATGATGATGATGATGATGGAAACCTCTGTCCCTGAGTTTCACCTGTTGCCAGTTTCCCCACCCGATGTGGATACAAAGTTAGACAGAACCACAGGGATTATCTGTTCAAGCTCTTTGTTTTATAGCTGGGGAAACTGAGGCTCAGAGATCATGCATCCAAGTAAGAGCAAGGGGGGACTCTGCCTCAGCCCCAGTCCTGGTCTCTGCATCACCTCCAGCTCCCAGGCTCCTCCTTGCTGCCCCAGGGGCCTCCCTCTCCCCTCCCAGACCACTGCAGCAGCACCAGCTCCTGGCTCTGGCCTGTCCCAAAGCACGCCGATTCTGAGTCTTCACCATCCGGTTCACGTGATCCCAGAAGCGCCCTGAGTACTTTCTGGGGCCATGTGTCTTCTGTTCTTTCTAAACCATTTCAGTCACTAGTCTCCATTCAAAAGAAAACCCCAAGATCCTGGCAATGTCCACACCGTCCCACCCGTCAGGAGCCCCCTGCTCATGAGAGCTTAAAACTCCTTAGAGGTCACAGGCATAGCTCCCTGCACAGAATGGGGAAACTGAGGCCCAGAGGAGCGGGACCTGCTCAAGGCCACACAAGGATCCCTCCCACCTGTCACCGCAGCATGACTGCACCTGTCCAGTCTCCACGAGCCTTTGAGACTCCGTTTCCCAGTGGGGGGCCCGACGGCAGGTTCCCCTGATGCATCCCCCTCCCCCCGCACCCTGGCCCCCAGCGGAGGCATCCCAGGGTGTCTCCATGGGCCCCACTTCCTCTTTTTCATCACTTAGAATAAAAAAGCTCCACTGTTTTAAGTGGTTCATTCTCACTGCAAAACACAGAACCAAAATGCACAGAATCTCACACCCTACGGGGCACCCAAGCACACTGTTGACTCGGTCAGGAATATTCCACTCCCTGCCAGGCCCCGCCCCTGACTCCTCTCCAGGGCTCTGTCCTGCTCTGTGCAGGACGAGGCCCACCTGACGCGCTGTAGGGGGGTTCCTGGCAGAAGGGCTCTCTGGGCCCCAGACCAGCAAGGGGTCCTCAGGGGTCTGGGCGGTGCGAGGAGAGGGAGCTCAGGGTCTTTCTTCCCTGCTCCGTCCCTGCCTCGAGCCGCAGCCTCTGAGTGCCCGCGCCCTCCCTGGACCTCAGCCCCCGGGGTGGCCCCTCCATGGCCCCAGCTCTCACAGGGCTCCTGGAACAGTGCTCCCCATCCTCGCCCCGCCATCCGCGGGTGCTGCCACTCTTGGGGTGCCCGCCCTCCTTGTTTGCTCCCCTAACCCCGCGTCACCTCCAGGGGCAGCCCCGGAGGTGCTGTGGTTAAAGACTCTGTGGTTGAGCCACCCAGGACGAATGTGCTTCCCGCCAGGGCTCTGACCCGCACGGCAGCCCTCGACGTAAACATCCATCCCTGTGGTTTATCCCCAGGACATCCTGCTGCATCTCTCCCCGTGGTAATAAATATTTACATTCTCCCTCATTTTTTATGAGCCTGGGTGGCTCAGTGGGTTGAGTGTCCCACTTCCACTTAGGTCATGATCTCACGGTTCATGGATTCAATTCCTGCACCTGGCTCACTGCTGTCAGTGCAGAGCCTACTTCACATCCTCTGTCTCCCTCTCTCTGCCCCTCCCCCCACTCGTGCTATCTCTCTCTGTCTCTTTCTCTCAAAAATAAATAAATACTTTTTTAAAAAACACATGTTGACTAACATAAGGTACTTAAAGAGAGCCTGCGGGTGCCGCGTGGCCCCTCCAGGACCACAGGAACTGAGTTTGGAGGACAGTGTTCCCCAGGAAAAGCCAAGATTCTGTTACTACAGAAGGAGAATGCATGTCCCAGGCACAAGCAGTAAATGTCATTAAAGCAGAGGACAGCTGCACTGGGTTTTGAAGGATGCAGAGGAGCTCACCAGGTGGAGAACCGTTTGGACACTCCCAGCAAAGGGAAGGGAATGGTCCAAAGCCAGCTAGCACGAATGGCCTCGGAGTAAACTGGAATGATCCTCAGCACAAGCCCACGAGATAAGGTGAATTATTGCCCACACGTTTCAGAGGGGGGAACCTGAGGCTCAGGGAGGCGAAACTTTGTATCCACCTCATCGTACAATAAGTGGCTTGGCCAGGATTCGAAGCCCAGGCTGTGTCCTTTCCCAGCCTTGCTTTTTCTTCTGCCCCATTTGCCTGTCATTGTCACCAGTGGGGCTGATGATTCTCTGCCTCATCGAGCCTGTCTGCAACCTGACCACATGTGCTCTCCAGGTGAGCCTGATTAGCAGGGTGGCAGAGCCCCCCATCTCCCCACTCTCACCCCCAGCACCCCCACCTGGGGCCTCAGCCCTAGGAGAGGAGCAGCCGCTCTGTCCCCAACATCTCTGTCCTCGCCTCTACCTCCCTAGGGGCTGGGGTACTACCTCCTGCTGCCAGACCTCCCAGATGGGGCCGATTTGCCCCCTACCCTCCCCCCTCACTGTACTCATTCCGCAAACATTACTGAATAGCCAGAACCCCCTCTTCCTCTCCCTCTGACCCCAAAGTGTCCACATCGTTTGAGAGGTAATTCACAGCCACACAGCTCACTGGGGCAAGGCGGCCCTTAAGAGGCTTCTAGTCCAAGCTCTTCACTTTGAGTGAAGACATGGAGCGCCAGGGAGGCCCGGCCTCGGCTCAAGGTCAGAGAGTAAGGAAGCGGTGAAGGTGAGGCTGATGGCGGTACCTACTCCTCTGTGAAGATACGGTGTCTGCCACGCACTGCTTCTGGCTCTTTTTATTACTGAAGTACAGTTGACACACATGTTACATTAGTGTCAGGTGGTCTGACTCTGCTTCTGTGTATGTTACGTCACACTCACCAGTGCCACTGCAGAGGTCACCACACGACATGATTGCAACTC
Organism: Crocuta crocuta; assembly: GCF_008692635.1. Taxonomy (NCBI): domain Eukaryota; kingdom Metazoa; phylum Chordata; class Mammalia; order Carnivora; family Hyaenidae; genus Crocuta; species Crocuta crocuta. The sequence goes on from NW_027532008.1 coordinate 671,099, forward strand.
AGTAGGCCGATTCCCCCTGCCGTGACGTTCATTAGACTCTTTCACACGCTTCGCTTACTGCAACCCTCCAACAACCTTCTCAGGTGGATATGATTATCCCTATTTTACTCATGGGGAAACTGAGCCGCAGCACCTCTCTCTCAGTACCCACTAGGAAGCCACAGAGCTGGGTTTGAAGGGATCTGGCTGATACAGAAGTCAAGTCCCGATGTGCTGGTCATTTGTCCAATCGTCACTGCTCTCTGCTCAGTGACCCCTGTCTGTGTGAGGCTGCCTTTCCCTGCCTCCCTGAGGCTGGTTCCAGCCAGCTTCGGACAAGGGGCGGGGCCAGCAGAGGACCGGGAGGTGGGGGGGGGAGCTGGTCCTGCCCCTCTCTTCCCTTCAGCAGCGGCCTGTGGCTCCGGCAGCAGCGGGACTTGGGGATCTCAGCGGCCCCTGCTCCACCGGAGGTGCGAGGCTCCACCCGGGTTGCTCAGCCCTGGGTGGCAGTGACCCAGGTCACTAAGCCCCGGGTGCCCTTCCCTTCCTGCTCCTTCAGCCTCGTCAACCCTGCATGACCAGCGTCTCCATGGACTGCCCCTCTGTGTGTGTGGGTTGGAGATTCTGTTTTCCTGAATGGACTGTGAAAAGTGGAGCACTGGGCACTGGGGATGTTTCTGGGAGATACACACTCAGAGCTGGGGTCCGGGGCTGGGCTGTCAGATTGATTAGGCTTGAACGCAGTGATGACCTCATTGCCGGGCCAATGAGATTCCAGTGGCCCATGCAGTGGCTTCAAAATGACCTAAATTATCACCTGTGTTTGCCTGGGATGAAATGTCAGCTGAAGGCACGGCCTTAGCAGTCCACGTGGCCACTGCACTTGACCATGGTATTGACGTCTGTGACCGGAAGTGTGGGCCATGATGGCCACTTCTGCCTGAGCTGGGGAGGGTACAGAAAGAAAACGACAGACGTGGGGCTCATCCTCCGTTCAAAGCAAAGTGAGAGAACCAGAGGGCTTCTGTGACGGCGCTAAGGAAACGTCTTACCTCGCGCAGTCAAGGGAAGACACGGCTGGAAGTCAAGCCCGAAACTTTACTCGGGGGCTTGCATGATGGTTGTGTAAGTTAACCTCCAAACCTTGCCAAGTCTCACTGAGACACAGTGATGTGTGCAGTGTGCTCAGTCCAGTGCCTGGCCAGCCGAGGGCCCTGTGAGCTCATCCGATCTGTGGTGGAGGGCTTAGGGGTGTGACAGCTGGGGGTAATGTGGGGTGGGGGACAGCGGTGGTCAGAGCTGCAGACGGGTGGTCAAGGGAATTGAGGGGTGACTTTGATCTGATTTCATCCCCCAGAGGACACACAGCCCCTACTCTAGCCCAGCTCCAGGGTCTGTCTTTCTATGTGGGACCTTTCGGGACACGAACTGGGTCACTAAGAGATGGACAGCACTGGGATCATACTGCTTCTAGTGACTCACGTTTCTGCATGTCACCGAGCACCCACCTAGTGGCCCAGGCCCAAGGTCTCCGTCGTGTCACTCCCCACCCTCTCTCAGCACCTTCCCTCCACCCATATCTAAGTGATCACCAGGCCACCTCAGTGTTCCCACAGCGGGGCAGGGAGCCCTCACATCCAGCCTCCATTAATCCGNCTCCCCAGGGTTTCCTGTCCCCCCCACCAGGACTCCCACTGGCCTCAGGGCCAAGGTCAGATCCTTCTACATGGGCTCCTGAGATCCCTTGGGATACAACCCCCACTGCCTCCTCCATCTTCTCGGCCAGGGTCACCCCCACCCCCACCACCTGCCTGGGCCACATGGACCCACTCGCTGCTGGCCTGCTGATGTCTCTCTCTCTCTCTCTTTCTCACTTGTCTCTCACGGCCCATTGCACCAGCTGCCCCTCTGCCCTGAGAGCCCTTCCCCTTCCATGACCACCTCCCCCTGGGCCTGGTCGTGTCTGCAGGGAGGCCTGCCCTAGCTGTCCCAAGCTCCACAGCCCATGTGCCCATCTTCACCACAGAAATGGCCACCCCGAATGAAACGGCCCACTGTCCATCTGCCTCCCCACTGAAGGCGGGGGAGCACCTCACTCACCTCTGCAGCCCCAAGCTGGCTTCAGGCCCGTCCTGGTCAGGGGCTTCAGTGCCCTAGGAGGAAGAACGTGTCCGAGGACAGGGGCAGAACTCGTTCCAGTGGTTACCCTGTGCGTCTGACACCACCCTTTACTCATCTGTGCCCCTGTATGTTAGGCTGCGGGGTCTCCTGTTCCTTCCCTCCGGGAGTGGCTTTGATTGGCCTCACTCAGCCACGGATCTCACCTCCTTGGCCAGTGATTGGTCCCGGAGTTCCTCCGTCCCGCCCAGTGAAGCAGCCGCAAATCCCTCTTGGACGAGTGTTCTAGGAAAGACTTCTTCTGAAGAAAACGGACAGACTGTCTCTTACTTACCCTCTGTGCCCAAACGCTCCCGCCCGCTGTCCAGACGTGATGTCTGCAGCAGCAGCAACCACTTCCTGACCACGAGGCTGCAAATCCAGACAGGAAGCCACAGTACTGAAGACAGTAGAGCAGAGAGAACCTGCGTCCTGTGCGGCATCTCGGAAAGCTGAGTCAGGGCCAGCCGTCACCCACGTCTGGAACTTATTCCAGGTGAAAAAAATAAGCTGCTTGTTTTTAACAGCCGTTGCCAGCCAGAGTCGCTGTTACTTGCACGATTGTAACGGCTGTTACAGACAGCTGTACAGACAGCTCTGAACCTGAGTCTCTTCTTGCCTCTGACGGGCCAGGTGACGTGGATAAGACAGCCTATCCAACCTTTGCAAGGTTCTCAGAAGGAGGCATCTTTGCCTGTTAAAACAGAATTGACAGGGGCTCCTGGGTGGCTTAGTCGGTTAAGCGTCCAACTTTCGCTTAAGTCATGATCTCGCGGTTCGTGGGTTCGAGCCCCACGTCGGGCTCTGTGCTGACTGCCAGCTCAGAGCCTGGAGCCTATTTCAGAGTCTGTGTCTCCCTTTCTCTCTGACCTTCCCCTGCTCACGCTGTCTCTCTCTCTCTCTCTCCTAGAAATAAATAAAAATATTT
>NW_027532008.1:674739-691036 GCF_008692635.1 Crocuta crocuta
TCTCTCTCTCTCTCTCCTCTAAAAATAAATAAAAATATTTTTAAAAAATTAAAAAAAAAAAAAAACAGAATTGACAGTCGCCACCTTAAAGGTCTGCTCCGTGGGAGGAGGGACTGAGTCTGTCTTGTCCAGCGAGAGGCCTCGTACAGGAGGAAAATTGCTACATTTATCGAGAGCTCACCATGGGCCAGGAGTCAGTCTCAGCAGTTTGTAGGCACTGGCTCCCTCGATTCTTCCCACATTCCCAAAATATAGATATTAACATGCTTCTTTGCACGAATGGAAAAAACGAGGCACAGAGAGGTTAAGCTACCTGCCATGGGACACACAGCTGGAAAGTGGAAGAGATGAAATGTGAACCCAGACAGTCAGATCTCAGGGCTCAGCATAGAGTAGGTGCTCAGTAAATGCCTGCTGAATAGAGGCAGGAACACACTGAGAGAGGCACTCGAGAACGCAAGTCCAGTTCCTTCCACTGCCGCCATGGCTTATAAGGAGCCGCCGTGGAGCCCCCGGATCAAGTGGGAGAGTGGGCCCATTCCCTAGCCCCCATCCCATCCCCCTGAGCCGCATCATCCCTGGGCTTCTGGGGCCTCGGTGTGTCTCTGGGCCGGGTCCATCTCATAACTCAGACACCTTGGCTCTTTCTGTGATTGAGATAACACGTTTACTCTCATGTTAACGTTTATTACTTATTGATTTTCTCTGCCCTGTCTCGGCCATGTCCATTTTTATCTGCCCAAAGTAGGAGAACCCATTCAGTAGGAGAGTGGGGTGTAAAATATATGACCACAGACAAGGACCCGTATTAATGGTGCCATTATTTATGAAAGGGGCAGGAGAAAGGGCCCACCCATCATGCTGGCCAGAAGGGCTGCGCTGGGAGAGCCTGAGAAGGAGGCTGTCATCTGATCTCCCATTGAGGGGGTGAGGGAGTAAAAGTAGGGAACCACTTGGTGAAGTCCCGGGTCTGGGTCTAGGGTGAGGGTGTCATCTGGGACAACCAGAGACATATGGATGATGGCCCTGAGGGTAACTGCAGGATGTGTCTAAGGTGGAGGTCAAGGGAAGGTTCGGGATGAAGCCTCAGCGGTGGTCAGACTAGGTGGTGGCTTACAGGGAAGGAAACAGGAGGTGAAGCCAGAGGCCAGGCCCCCGTGCAGGCAGGGACTCCGAACTGAGTGCTTACAGGGGACTGGGGGCACGCTGGGTGTCATCTCGCTCTCCCTCCCACACGCCCATCCTGAGGAACTTGCCCAGGGCCCAGCCAGGTCAGGTGGAGCTGCGCTGTGCACCCACAACCTGAGTCCCCATCCCCAGGACTCCTCTGAGGTGGTTGACCTGCGTGGACCCCCACAGGGAGGTCCTGGGAGGTCCATTGTGGGAGAGAGACATCTGTGTTGGAGTGTGGAGACCTGAGTCCCTCACTTCTCTTTTTCTTTAAGTTTATTTATTTATTTTGAGAATGAGAGAGAGAGAATGAGAAGTAGAGGGACAGAGAGACAGAATCCCAAGCAGGCCCCCTGCTGTCGGTGCAGAGCCCCCGAAGTGGGGCTTAAACTCACAGACCCTGGGATCATGACCTGAGCTGAGATTAGCAGTCAGACACTTAACTGACTGAGCCACCCAGGCGCCCCCATCCCTCACTTCTTACTAGGGACCCTGGAACAGTCTCTCACATTCCCAAGCTGGCTTTCCTCTTTTGTGAGGGAAGAATAATAGTACCTGTCTCTGGATTATTGGGAAGGTGGGTAATGAAGTGTTGTCACAAAGCTCTTCATTGCACAAACCTGGCACCCAGCAGGGTGAGCTGTGATGAGGATGGTGATGGTGATGGTGATGGTGATGATGGTGATGCTAGTGGTGGTGGTGATGGTGGTGGTGACAACCACGAGGATGGTGATGATGATGGTGGTGGCGGTGGTGATGGTGGTGGCGGTGATGGTGGTGGTGGCGGTGGTGGTGGTGGTGATGATAAACCTGATGGTGAAGAACATGACGATCATGATGAGAACGACAACAAATGCTAATGATGACAGTGGTAATCATGTTGGTGATAATGATGATGATGGTGAAGATGACAATAGTGATGCTGAAGACGGTGATGGTGATGATGACAAGGACAATAATGCAGATGACGATAACTGTGATGGTGGTCGTGGTGGTGATGGAGGGGAGGATGCAGGCAGAAAGCCATGGGTGACACCTGGCCCTCTCCCTCTTGTTAGCATCCCCATAGTGCCATGACCCATGTTTTGTGTTGCATTAGGATCACAACCATCATGGACCATCATTTCCACACCTGCAGGGATGGGGGCTGTTTCCTCTGCAGCTCTCTGACCACACCCGGCTCGGTGCCTGGCACATGACGGGGCACAGCAAGCATCTGTCCAATGGCTTGAGGAGGAGGCGGAGGCAGGAAGCAGCTCTTCCCGGTCCCCACCCTCGGAGGCCCACAGACTGCCTCCACCTGGCATCCACATCCCTGGGGCTCAGGGGACACCAACAGGGCCTGGAGACTCCGGACCCAGGAGTTTGTCATTCAAGGCCCCCGCCTCTCTGGGTTGGTGGCAACTCATCTTCCAAGGCAGCCACGGTCACTTGCTTTGTGGTGATATTGACATTTACCAGTGAAGAGGCACTATTTTTCCTGCTTCTCATAGAGCAAAGTAACGAATGGGGACAAGGTCAGGGGCTTCAGGCTTCAGGCCCAAGGGGCTCCCTCCAGGATGTCCAGCCCAAGCTCTCGCTGGGCGCCCTCCCGGAGCCCCTCAGAGGCTACAGACTCCGCCACCAACCTTGTGGGTGACTTGAGTCACTAGAGGGAGGCTACAGGGTAGCAGGGCTGGGAGCCTGTCCCACTCTGCCCCCCACCCAGACCCCCTCATCTGCCTTCTCCAGGATGCTCCAGGGAGCTCCAATCCAGAGAGGTGAAGTGACTCGTCTGAGGTCACATAGCACACTGACCGCAGGGCTGGAAACAGAACTCTGCTCTCCCAAGTCCGTGCTCTTTCTAGGACACAGCGTTGCCCCCAGGATCAACGTTCCCGCAGGAGCACGGAGAGAGGGAGGCCTGGCTGGGGTCCACTTGGTAGGAGCTGGGCAGTGGCAGGGGCGTGGAGAATACCCAGCCACATGCGCTCCACGGGACAAGGCCTGGCTTCCCTGGGTTTCTGGTGCACGTGCAGGCTTGGCGCTCAGTAGGCACTCAATAAACGTTTGCTCCCAGCAGAAGCCCGGGCCTTCCCCACGGAGCTGCAGGGAGCTGAGTGGGGCTGATGTGGGCCGAGCAAGTACTTTGGCACCTCCCCGCGCGCCATCTGCGGCCGGGCAGTCACACCGGGAAAGCTCCTGACCTCGCTCCATTTCCCTGCTGACCCCAGCAGTCCCCACAAGGACTTGGAAATCCATCCAAGTGCCAGTCAGTAAATATATAGGTCAGACTCTTTCTTTCCCTCCCGTTTCTCTGTTTTCCGCCCGAGCACGGCTCCCACTTCCCTGCCACGTCCAATCTGCAGCCACCTGGCATCCTCCCTCGCACCCCCCACCCCCACCCCACATCCTCGGGAAAGAGGAGGGATGAGAAAGAGCCCATAACTGGAAAACTCCAGCAGCCTCTGGACAGGAGGGCTGAGGAGGATTAGCCGGCTAGGCTCCAGAACCACGCGAAGCTGGGGGGCAGGCACTTGCCGGGGCTCGTGGACACTCGTGACAGGTGCATCCTGGGGCCTGAGTGTGGCAGAGTCAGCAGCTGAGATGGCACCTGGTGGTATGAGCTGGGTGACACCTCACCTGTAGACCCTGGTGGCCCCGCCCAGAAGGTGCTGTGGGGACTGAGAGAGTTAGCCCACCACGTGCCCTTCAGGGTGCCCAGAGCCAGTGCTCGGTGACATCAGTGATCCGGGGACACAGAGCCCAGAGGCAGTGGGTAGGATGACGGCAGGTGCAGGGAGGGCGCAGGCTCTGAGCCCAGATGCGAGTGGCCCTGACTTGGGTCTAGTCCCCCTCGCCGGCCCCAGCTTCCCATCTGTAAGGGGGGGAGGGGTCAGAGCCACCTTGCAGGGCTGCAGGGAGCGTCAGTGACAAGCCAGCAAAGCCCCGGAGCTCAGGGCGGGCGTCCACGTGACCGCTGTCGGAAGGCCTGGCAGCAGGCAGAGTCCTGAGTGTAAAGGGTTTGGGAATTAGCAACAGGAAAGTGATCATTGAAATCTCAGGAGTGAAATAGTCCCCTAGGAGAGGGTGTTGGAGGAGATGAAGCGAAGTTTCACCAAGGGGAGCCCTGGAATCCTTGCCTGGATTCTGCCCAGGGCCTCCTCTGAAGGCAGAAAGAAGAGCTGGACTGTGGCTGCAGCAGGAGAGTGAGCAGTTAGACACAGAGAAGAACTTTCTCACCATGGAGACAGTGCATTGGTTAAGAAGGTGGGTGTGAGGGGCGCCTGGGTGGCTCAGTCGGTTAAGCATCCGGCTTCGGCTCAGGTCATGATCTGGAGTTTTGTGGGTTCGAGCCTCACGTCGGGCTCTGTGCTGACAGCTCAGAGCCTGGAGCCTGCTTCGGATTCTATATCTCACTCTCTCCCTGACCCTCCCCTGCTCACACTGTCTCTCTCAGAAATAAATAAAACATTAAAAAACATTTTTTAATAAAATGTTTAAAAAAAGAAGGTGGTTGTGAAGTCCAGCTCCCCTCTTACTTACCACGTAACCTTGGATAAGTGACTTGTCCTCTTAATGACTCTGTTTTCTTTTCAAAATGAGGATGAAAGCCGTCCCCATCTCATGGGATTGCCATGAGAGCTAAGTGAGATAATGCGTGTAAAGTGCTCGGCACAGAGCACTTGGTTAAACCATAGTGATGATGGTGATGAAGGTGGTGGTGATGACAGTCATCGTGTCATGATTGTCCCGTGGAGGGCAGGCTCAAGCTCATATGCATACACAGACACAATTGGCTTGGATATTGAATCTAATGACGTCACACACACACACCAAAGGCAAGATTTATTACTCACATGATGAGGTTTCTGGAGAGAGCAGGGCATGTCCCCAAGCTGTGCGTTGTGTAAAGAGAGGGGAGAACGGCTCTAGCTTTTTAGTGTGGTAGGGGTGAGGCCAGGGGGAGAGTTTTCGTGCCTGGGATGTGGTTTTCTTGATTTGAACTACTTGCCAGGATCGAAGGAGGGAGCATGGGCTTTCCTATCCGTTGGTCCAGATGAGAGACAAAAAGGGGAAAGAGGAGGGATGGCCCTCAAGCTGTCAGTGGTTTAACATAAAAACTGGAATCAAACTCTATTACAGTGGAAACGATGATAATGATGGATCCAATGGCAGTGCTGATGGTAGTGATGAGGATGAGGATGATGGAGATGATGGAGATGATGATGGTGATGATACTGATGATGGTGATGGTGATGATGGTGGTGATGATGATGATGATGGTGATGAAGACAGATCCTGTATCCAGGACCTCCCTGGCTCCCTCCTGTTTTGGCAAGAGATGTCCTCATGGTCCACCCTCCTGTCCATCTCCAGGATTGAAAAACACACCTTGTCTCCCTCACTGTACCATCAATGTTTATTTAGTGAACCTTCTTAGCCGAGGACTATGGGAGGACTTCACGTGAAATGTGCAGAGAGAGAACACAGATTCGTTCTTCAAATCCCAGAGATAAAATCTGGGGAGTGGGGAGGTCGAAGTTCAAGAGAGGCTGAGGACAACACAAACGTCAGTCTCCTTGACCCTTGACCCTGAGAGGAGAAACCACACGGATGATATGGATGAACTTAGACTGTCACAGGCCACTGAAGGATAGGAGTGTGGAAAGAAAGCCCTTGACCTCTTGGAGAATATGTCAAGGAAGTGGCCAGTTTCTCTCAGCGGCCCCAAAGCTTCTGTCCTGTGGATGGCTACAAACACAAATTGCAAGGCCAGTGGGGCCCAGATCCCGAGTTTGCACTCATGCATCGGCTCCCCCGAGATGGGAGTTATTTCTATTTCAGATGAGTGACCTGAAGCTCAGAGGCAGACTGTGACCTGTCCAAATTTGTCCCAGTCTAGCCTGAAGCCACAGCTGGCACTACTCTCTGATGTGCATTGAGGATCCACGAACAGGGCAGGCTTTATATTTTTAACTCATGGAATCTAGCACCTTCCCTGCAGGAGAACCATTAGTGGAGGGGCTGGTGAGAAATTGGGTATGGAGTTCTGTGTCGGGGAGAATCCGTATGAACTTGAAGGTGTTATGCTGAGCGAAATAAGTCAGGCAGAGAAGGATAAATACCATGTGTTTGCATGTATAGGTGAATTAGGAGGAACTTAACGGAGGACCGTGGGTGAGAAGAAGGGGAAAAATAGTGGGGGAGAGAGAGGGAGGCAAACCATGAGAGACTCTTGAATGCCGAGAACAAACTGAGGGCAGATGGAGTGGGGGGGAGGGAAGGGGGATGATGAGCATGGAGGAGGGCACTTGTGGGGATGAGCACTGGGTGTTATATGGAAACCAACTTGACAATAAACTTTGGAAAAAATGGAATTTGATTATTGCCACTTTGCTCCTCTGAGCAACCTCAAAACATGGCAATACACATCAAAATTTTAAATTTCTGTGAATCAGAAGACAATTAATAGAGTAAAATGATCATCCATGAAATGGGAAAAATATTTGCAAATAATACACCCAATAAAGGGTTAATATCCAAAGTATAGAAATATATAAGGAGTTACTATCCAAAATATGTAACCAACAAGACTGTACAATGGGCAAAGAACTTGAATAGACATTCCTCCAAGAAAGACATTCAAATGACCAATAAGAATTTGAAAAGATCATTGACATGACTAAAATTAGGCCAATGCAAGTTTAAAACACAGTGAGAAACCACCCACACCAATTAGGATGACTGCTATTAAAAGGAGAAGGAGGAGGAGGAAGGAGAGAGGGAGGAGGAGAAGATGAAGGAGGAGGAGGGGGAGGGGAGGAGAAGAAAACTATTTTTGGTGAGGATGTGGAAAAACCAGAATCTTATGCGCTGCTACAAAAAACAGCATGATTCCTGAAAAACAAAAATAGAATAAACCTACAGTCCAACAAATCCAGTTCTGGGCATTACCCAAAAGATTTGAAGGCAAAGTCCTGGAGAGATATCTGTGCACCCGTGTTCACACCAGTGTTATTCACACCAGCTGAAAGGTAGAGGTAACCCAAGTGTCCTTCCGTGGAGGAAGGGACGAACACACGGTGGTGTGTATATATATATATAAGGGAATATTATGTGAGCTTCAAAAGGAAAGGGACTTTGACACCTGCTACCATATGAATGACCTTGATGGCATTACGCTAAGTGAAATAAACCAGTCCCAAAAGGACAAATACTGTAAGGTTCCATTTATATGAGGAACGTAGAGGAGTCCAGTTCATAGAGGCAGAAGTACAGTGGTGACTTCTAGGGGCTGGGAGTGAGGGGGATAGGGATGTAGTGTTTAATGGGGACGGAATCAGTTTGGCAAGATTAATAGAGTTCTGGAGATGGATGGTGGTGATGGCTGGACTTAATGCCACCGAGCCACACACTTTATAAAGGTATTCGTATTTCACCGAAATACATAATTGGAACAAAAGCAACAATAATACGATAACCAGATCCATGAGCCTAAAGCCTCCAGAACCACAAGACTGTGAGCGGGACGGGCTTTGCCAAAGCCTCTGCCCTCCTAGGTTGTACCTCTGACCCTCTACTCGGGTAAGAACGCTGAAGCTCAGAGAGGCTGAGTGAGCTCCCCGAGGTTGCACAGCAGGTTAGAAGGAGAATCGGGCTCATACCTTGCCGGTTTGGATTCTCCACCAGTCCCCCAGCTACAGTCCCCAGCTGCTTCCAGGACACATTTACCAGGAACTACATTCATATTGATGTTCATGAGCCCTGAACCAAGACCCAGAGGCCTCCAAGCCAGCTATGCTAGCTGGGCATTTGAGGCCGCCTTCCCATAGTCCCCTGCACACTCGGAGCACCTTCCCCTCCAGCCAGCCGCTGACAACGTGGGCTCCTCATTTCCCCTCGTTTCCTGCCCAGACTTTGTTTTACATCCTGGGGCTTCCTGCCCATCTGTCGCATGCTACACCTCATTCAGCACACTCTGGGTCCCCACCACTGCCTGTGGTGAGGCAGGGGGCTGTGGGCTCCCAGCCAAGACCCCATGGTGCTCGCAGCCAGCGAGCCAACACCCAGGAGTGGCCTCCGCTGCCAGGCTCCCTGGAGGAGGCTGCCGTCTTGCAAGCGCTACTACCTCTTTTTGGTGGCTTTCTTCCCATTCACCAGCCCCTCCTCCCCTGCACAGGTAACAGCTTCCACTCCGATGACCTTGACCTAACAAAGAGATCCTTCCGCAGGGTCTTCCTTTCTCCCCAAAACTTGGGGCCAAAGATGGAGTCCCCTCTCTGACCCTCAGTCTCTTCTTCTGTAAAGCAGAGACAGAAGTGATGATTTCACCATGTGTGTGTATCATATTAGACTAGAAACATAAAGGCAGAGCCCCTGACTCCTAGGAAGGGCTCAGTAAATGTTCACAGTAAATGCGCCCATCCCCATCTCCCATTTCAAAGACTGGAAAGAGTGTGGGTTTTGCCATCAGAAAGCCCCGGGGCTTGCCTCTCTGCTCCCCCACCTACCCGCTGTGCAAACTCAGACAAGTTGCTTGACTTCTCTGAACTTGTTTCCTCTTCCGTTAAAATGAGCGCCCCCTCACTGAGTTGTTTCAGTGAAGGCTAAATGGGTAGCTGGACCCCCTGACCCCCTCCCCCAATGCCCCAGCTCCCCAGCTCCCTGCTTGCTCCGCACGGGCCAGCTGGGTCTACGCCAAGTAAAACACCACCTGGATCCCACTTGGCCTTTTCCTTCCGTGTCTGTGCTCCTGGCCACTTGGTGGGCTTCACAGCAGCAATGACTGTTTTTGCAGCAATGGGTTGTGATGAGGTCTGAAAACAGAGACCCAGGGATAAACAGCATTGGCTGCAGACCAGATACATGTGGGAGTGGTGCCTCTCCGGGGGAGCCTCCTGGGATCTCACGTGGAAAGGGGTCTTCCCTGTCACTGGGCCCCATGCCCTGAGGTCCCAATGGGGTCCCTGAAGCAGTGACCCCATCAAGAGGTCATTTCCTGGTTCCCCCCTAGAGATGGGGGCTCCGACAGACCCAGACTCCACTTCCACCTCCTCTACCTGGTTCCCAAGTGCCCTCACTCAGTCCCCTCCCCGCAGGGGTGCAGCTCCCCTCCTTGCAGATATGTGACACTAACTGCAGCCTCCTTCCCAGGTGGTAGTGAGAAGGCTCAGCCCAAAGACAGTGCTCAGGCCGGGCACCCCACAGATTCTGGACAAAGGGCAACAGTTATTACTGCTATTGTTATTTAAATCCACCCCCCCCCCATTATACAGTGGTCACAGGTCATCCCTCATACACGCTGAGCCTCTCTTTCACAATCTGTAAAATGGGGATGAAAATCTTAGCCCTCGAGACAATGGGACCTAATACTCCTTGTACAAGGCCTAGCACACAGTAGATGCTCAACATACATGCATTCCCCCTCCTCCTCCTTCTCTCCCTCCTCCTCCAGAGGCAGCCTACTAGATCCCTGGACACCTTTGGCTTGTAGAAAGTTCCAAAATTGTTCCTCATTGGCTCGTGGCCTGTGAAGTAGAGAGGAAACCAGACAAGTCACAGAAGCCAGGGTGAGATGGCTTTCCCAGAGGAGAGAGTGAGCTCTCGGGTCAATGTCAAGGAGAAGCCCAAGGCCATAAGGACAGAGCAGTGTCCATGAGATATAGGGATATACGGGTTATTATAACACGGACCAAGACGGGCCAGGCTGTAGCGGGCAAGAGATGATAGAAGGGGGAGGAGGAGCCTCCCATGCAGATGGTTCATTCAAGGAGAAGGGGAAGAGAAAGCCGCAGAGAGGTGGAGGTGACGTGGGCCTTCATGTTCCCTTTTGAATTAAATCTGGGAGATGCTGCTCACTGTGTTGGCTTCATGGAGATCATATGGGACTGAGGAAAAGGGGGCTTGGAGGAGCGTGGGTGGCATCGAGAGTGAAAACAAAGGACTCAGCCTCTGAAAGAGCAGAAATAAGTGCTCCGGGGTCTGTCTGGGGGCTGATGAGACCCAAGTGGGCATCACGCAGAGGCCAATGAGGGCTCAGTGCTCTCAGGGAGCACCAGGGGTAACTGGCTCAGGCCCAGCCAGCCAGGTCCAGTGAACCGGCCGCTTTTGACCCTGCCCCGTCCCAGGCCTGGATCTAGGGCTGTGCACCTATCTGGGCCTTTCTCCCCAGACCTCGCCCAGTGCAAAGCTTAGCCCTTTGTCTCCTACCAAACACCCCCCCAAACCATGCATTTTTAATTTATTGGCATTGGAGATTTATGGGGTCGGAGGAAGGGACACCCACTCTCCAGCTCAGCAGCTCTGTTCTCTCTGTGTTCCCCCACTTCCCAGGAGGGAGCTGATCCTGTTTTGGGCAGATCCTTCTGGACACCTTCTTACCAGCTAGTCCTGGGCCCTCAGAGTGTCAGCTTTTGATCCCCAAGGGCACCTTCCAGACCAATTCTTCAGTCTCCCGAGGAACCGTCATGATCGAAATGTCTTCCTCATGCTCAAGAGGGATTATCGCCACTACCTTACACATGAAAAAATAAATGCTCAGAGAGGTTAAGCGACTGGGTCGCCGGCACACAGCCAGGGAGGGCTTGGGCAGCAGAAGCTCCATCTGGAGTGTGGTAGCTGAGCCTTTGGGCTCTGCAAACAGACAGACCTGAATCTGGCACCGAAACAGCTGCCGTGAAACAGCTATGCTAGTGCCTACATCACGGGCCACCTGAGGACTAAATGAGATGACGCATCTCCGGTGCTAGAAGAACCCAGGCACATAGTAGGTGCTCAAATACAGCTACTGTCATTCCCAACCATGAGCTGGGTGCACCTGCAGGGCGTCCCTGCCCCGGGTCCTACACCCAGTCTTTCCTCTCCCCCATTCCACGTCTATTCCTTCTCTTCGTCCAAAATCACATCCCTCCTTGCGGATGTGATCTACCCTCCCCACTGTGGATCTTGCCCGAGCACCACGTGGGGATGAGGGAAGAATGAGATCTTGAATGAGTCTTGGCTCAAACCTCTCTTTTGTCATCAGCGCCGGGGGCCTTCGGCAGGTCTCTTGCCAAGTCTCTGTTTCCTCATCTCTGCAATGGGGCAGCTCTCTGCAGTTTCCAGGCTTGTTAGAAAGATCAAATGAAACAGCAGGCGGAGCTTTGCAAATGGTGAATGCAAACCGGTGCGTGGAGGCTGGCTTGTCATTTCCACCTGTCTTCCTTTGCTCTGTGTCCCCTCGGCAACCTGGAGTTTGATTTATGTTTTCCTGCCACATTTTATGATCTCCTTCCATGCAGAAAGAACCGATCGGATGGCATGGAGTGACGGGGTTAGCCCACCATGTAGAAGTGTCCAGGCCGGCCTGGGGGATGGGACGCAGACCCCAGTGGCCCCTGAGAGTCAGAGCAGCAAAGGAAACACTTGATCCCAGGCGGGGTACGCCAGAGCCAGAAAGGACTCGAACCTAAGCCATCGGGTACCAGTGTTCTCCGTGCTCATAGGGAAATCCAGGCATGCTTGGAAGATGATGGAATTTTAGGCATCAAGGCAGCCGACCGGGCAGCTATTTCCTGGCACCGTCTCAGCCCCATCCACCAGGTCCATCAAAGTTAACCCAAAGCTCCAATATATTTTTAGTTAAGATTCTGAGCCCAGGAGGGAAGCAGGAAATGATTCATTCTCTTTCTCAGCCAGTGTACACACAGGCACATTATTAATATTTACTCAGGGGCTTCTCCAAGGACCCCAAATAGCAAATCACGGCCAGAGACGGGAATGGAAGATGAGCGTTGCCAAGTTTGCTGGCTGCCGGCAGATGGAGTGAGGCGGGCTGCCACACATTCTGTGGGCGCGGCACCCAGCAGCGTCAGGGCCACCAGGGGCCTCACGGCTCTTTCTGCGCACCCCCTGGAGGGCAGGAGAGTTGCCACGGTGACCTAGCAAGGTCTAGACAGAGGCAGGAACAGAATCTGGGAACGCGGAAGGATGGAAAGAGCATGGGGCTGTGAGCCCCAGGGCCTCTATCTGTAAAGTGAAGAAATGACTCCTGCCCAGGCAGGTCTGCAGGCAAAGGTCAAAGGACTACTCACCGCATCCTGCCAAGAGCGGGTGTTCCACAAATAGCATCAACAGCGTGCAGTGATGAGGACTGGATGTCAATGCCAGTGTCCGGCCCCACCAACACCCATTGCCCAGGGTGCTTTGCAATGGCCTCAGGCGCCCCTTTCAGGGGAGGGAGGTCTGTGCCCCCAGGCTGAGCTGGTGAATGAAGACCAGGTAGAGAAAGTGTTGGTTACTCTTCACGGAAAATGGCCCCTCTTCAATTCCATCCCGAGCCTCCTGGCCCTGGAGCCAGGCACCAGCTCTCGGGACCCTGCTTCTTCCCCCAGAAGCCCTGCCCCCGGCCCCTTCCCAGGCTCAGCAATCACTTCTGCGGCCCTCTCTATGTCGCTGCCATGAGAAATGAGATCCAGATGTCATTTTCTAAATGGCAGGCACCTGCTGACAGCTTCTGTCTCTTGGTGGCTATAACTGCAGTTCCCTCTCTCCCCTTTATGCCCCGTTCGGCACAAACTCCCTTCTGTCTCTGCCAGGAAGTTTATTAAATAGTTTATTAAATTTCTCTGCCTTTGCTGGCAAACTGTCACTTTTAGAAATTAAAAAAAAAAAAAAAAATACTAAGACCCAAACAGGTAAGGTGAACTTCCCGAAGGCCACAGAGCTAGTAAAGGATCTGNTCTGCCCCTGGAGCAGGTGTGACCAGCCCGGTCCCGGTCCCGGGTCCCGGCCCCTCCTCCGCCCGCAGCCCGGGGTCCGCGGCTCTGGGGTGATGCTGGCGTCCACAGCGGCCCCGTCTCCGTCTCCCCTGACAACCCTCGTTACCAGCTCAGCTCCTCTCCCCAAAGCCCAGGCGCCAGAACTGAGGAGCCTAATTAATGAGACAATCCCTTCCCTCTCACACCCCGCGCTGGGGCCGCAGCCTGAGGACTCCAGGTTGCCTTGCGTTCCTGGGAGGTGGGCCCCACGGGGGCAGTACACCCATATTGCAGATGGGGAGACCGAGGATCGGACGGGGGCAGTCTGGGAGGGTCACGCAGGACCTAGAACCTGGCGCCGAGCCTTGTTCAGTAATCACTCGGGATCACCCGCGCTGTGCCAGCTGGGGCTCCGGGACCAGGCACACAGAGAAGAGAAGGCGGTGGAGGAAGTCCCTGCCCTGGGGGGGGGGGGNAAAAAGGTGCCAGACCGCGAAGAGGTTTGGGCCTCTTTCTGTAGATATTAGGGAGACAAGGTATAATAGCAGTTGTGATCACAGTGTATATTAATAGCCACAGCTAACACTTACGGAGGGCTTCCTGTTTGCCAGGCATATTCTGAACACTTTAGACATTTATTTCTTTCACTACTCTTAGAAGGATTATTGCCACGTCTAGTTTCTAGAAAGGAGAGGACAGAGGGTGGGAGATCTGACCCCGGCACCTGTCTCCCGAGCCTGGGCCCTCAATGAGGACACTGAACAAGATTGGGGGGCAGGGCAGTGCAGGGCTGGGGAGGGAGCAGATGCCAGAGCTCTCCAGGTCATAGGGTGGCTGGGGCTGTAGGGGGAAGGCTGGAGGAGGCAGGATGACTGTCAGCCCTACTCTGATAGTACCATTCAGATTTCACTCGTTCTGAGAATAAAATACTTGCCTCAGGTCCACCCAGTCTCGTCCCTGCCCTCAGGGAGCTCAGGGAGCTGGTATTTCAGGAGGTGGATGAGCAATAAACATAATCACAGGACTGAGGATGATCGTCTCAGATGGTGACACTGACTTGGCAGAAAACTGGACCGAGAGAGGGATCCAGAGACAGGGGGTGGGGAAGGACAGGGGAGGACCCCTTACTGAGGGCCAGCCTCCAGGGACACACCTTGTAGCCCTTCCCCTCCAGGAGCCTCCCCATGCCTCTGTGAAGGCTGCAAGAGGGAGGGGTCCCTGATGGCCCAGGTCTAGGGAAATACCCCTGTGCTTTCTGGGTCAGCCTCTTACTTCCGCATACAGCGGCTTCCAATCATCTCCCTCGGGAACATCTCAGCTTAATGGGTCTTTGGAGCAAAGTGTTTGGCTTCCCCTGCTTGCCTCGAAGGCCAGGGTCAAGGAGGGACACCTTAGACCTTTAGAAACAGAGCGATGACCGATCTCCTCCAGAGGAAATCCGAGGAAAAAACTCCCTACCACACGCTGTTTGGTTTTGAATAACCCCTGGGGTTATCCAACCTATAAAATATTAGACACAGAGAATCTTAGAGCCACAGAGTCTTAGATCCTCAGACTTAGCATTACATTAGAGACTCTAGGGGTCTCAGAATTATGGGATGTGAGAAATGGAACACCTTAGGTTTCTGGCATCATTAATTTTGGATTTGTAGAATTAAAACACAAGATCAGAAGCCTAGGGTTTTAGGGTTTGGATTTGCAGGGAATTCAGATGTCACCTCATGGCTCAGTCCCTCACCAGCCGATGTCTTCGGGCGCTCACGTACCTTCCCTGTGCCTCAGCTTCCTTTCTTTTTGTTCAAAGTGGACGGTAATCGTTTGCACCCAGTAGGGTTACTGTGCAGATGCAGTGAGTTGCCGCTGCAGAAAGCTTGGCCCAGTGCCAGGCACTGCTAAACTGGGAGCTGTGCTAATACTCTTACAGCTAATCCAGTTCACCTCCCCCCTGTAAGGCAGGGGAAGGCGAGAAAGGTGCCCCTGCCTCTGCCCAGCCAGCCTGGACTAGATTCCCTCCAGATAAGAAATACCCGCCTTCACAGGAGGCACCTTTGACACTCAAGGAGAGAATGGGCTCAACCCCCGCCCGGTTCTTCCTGCCTTTCTTGTCCAGATCCTGTTCTCTGCTGCTGGAGACCCCCTCCTCCAGCCTACAACGAGGGGGAGGGGGAGGGGCTAGGTCCACTCAGCTCCTCCCCTGGAGGGCGTGGCCAGGTGGTAACAATTCGTCCGGAGCCCTTCCCAAACCAGCTCCCCTTTTCTTCCTCTCTCAGCAGCCCCCTTCAATGTCCAGGTTTCCTGGGTGCTCATTTATCCCGCCTTGCGGGGAGAGAAGCTTCCATTCGTTCTCCTGAGGTCAGAGAAAACGTGTGCTTTATAAAGGAAACCTGGATTAGCAAACATTTAAGGTAAAGGCACAACTTGGAGATGGTGGGAGCTCAGGCATCACCTGGGGGCCTGTGGGACCAATGGGTGGGATCAGGAGGGAGCACAGAGCCCCGCCTACCGCGATGCGGGGCTGGAGGCCTCTCCGGGCTCCCTGCCATCCTCCCTGCCGCCTTGCCCTGCCCGATGGGTACAGGACCACAGCTCGGATCACCTACCGATCTGCTGTCCTGGTGGCCTGCGAGTCCTCCATCCCCCGCCATTGAGTGTCCAGCACCAGGTAATGCCTTGCTTCGCCGCTAGGGGGGGAGCTGCCGTCAGGGAGCTGGGTGCTTGCTTGCAAGGCTCCCATCACCAACCAGCCTGAAGGCTTTTTCCTGCTGGGCAGAAGAATGGGTGTAACTCCCAAATTGTGCTTTCAACTGCTTGTCTTTCCCTAAAGGAGACACGTGGGCTGTTTCAGCTAAAACACCGAGAGGGAGACAGAGAAGTAGAAATGGGCTTATTTCTAGAAATTCACTGAAAACAGTCTGGACTGCTTTTGTGTTTTACATTTTTTATCTTCCCCTCTCGCCCTCCCCGCACTCCCCCCCCCTTTGCTTTTGATACCAAAGCCGTGTGAGCAGAAGGGGGTTCACAGGACCAGACATTCAGAGTCAGGCCGAGTGGTCAGTGGGGACACCCGGGGGGCTTGCGGCCACCCGGCCCAGCTCTGTGATGAGGATGGAGCCGGGCCTTAGTGATGGGGAAGAAGGGTCTGGAATGGAGAGAGGCTCGAGAAGGGAAAGAACACCTGTGCTCCCACCCACCTCCAACCTCCCCCACTCCACTTTCTGCTGCGGGCGCACTAAGGGGTTCAGGCTCCTTGGGGAAACCAGGCCCTACTAGGCACTGTGCCTTTGCACATGCTGTTCCCATGCCGGGACTGCCCTTCTTGCTGCTGGAAAAGCCCCTGCAGCCTTCCAGCCACGTGCCCCTCCTCTGTAAGTCTCTGCTGCCCCCCCCCCCCCCGTTCCCTCCCCCCA
>NW_027532008.1:691233-730843 GCF_008692635.1 Crocuta crocuta
TTGGGTCTGCCCCCCCCCCCCCCCATCTTCCATCTACCACCTTTCCAGCCCCAGACCTTCTTACTTTTGGAAGATCCTTCTTCAATGAGATCACACATATTAGATCAGAGCCCACATTAAATCAATGTGCATGTAACCAGGTAAAAGCCAAGTAGAGCAGAAAGTGACTCTTTGACATGTATCAGTTTCTTTCTTTTTTTAAGTTTATTTATTTATTTTCAGAGAGAGAGAGAGCGTGTGCAGGTGGAGGAGGGGCAGAGAGGGAGAGAGAGAACCCCAAGCTAACCCTGTTAGCCTGCCCCAGGGCTGGATTCCAGGAACCCCAAGACCACGACCTGAGCTGATATCACGTCAGACGCTCAACCGACTGAACCACCCAGACTCCCCACTATGTATCAATTTCAAGGGCACAATTCCTGTTTATATATTACCCCCTGGACTTTCTCCAGACCTTAAGCATTCTCATCAGCTCTCAAGAGCTCAGAGGTCCCGGCGCTGTGGCTGGACCAGAGATCTGATGGAGGAAACACTCCCCGTCCACCCGGTCCCCACCCGCGCAGAACTGGAGCCGCCTCACAGTGTTACCTGGTGACGTGATCATCACAGGCCCCACTGGACAAGGCAAGGGGTGCGGCCTGTCATTTCTAGATGCCGCGTGGTCAGCCCAGGGCCAGGCACAGAAGGGTCAGGAAAGCTGCTGAGAAACAGTGAGCAAACAAGTAAGACCTCCCGGCAGCACAGGCTGCAGGAGCAGCAGACAGGAGCCGGGGAGCGGCCTTGGCAGACCCAGTCTCCCAGCGCGCGCCACACCAGGGAACAGACCCCTCTCCCCGGGGCGGGGCGTTTCTTCCCCAGGAGCTGTTGCTGGGATGGGGCGTCCCTGAGGCTCTTCTAGGAAGCAGGTGGGTGTCACTGACGGCCTCTCTGGGTGAGACTCCCTCCTCCCTCCCAGCGGAGCCGGGATGGTACCAAGCAGGTGGGGGCAGCTCTGGACAGTCCTCCCCCCCTCTCTCCCGCAGTAGATGGACATTCCAGCAGCAGCTTGGCTGGTTAGATCTGGGTCTGGATGTCCCCACTCACATTCTGTCTGACCCCTAAGGGGGTGACATTCCCCCACCATCACCTCTCCCCATCCCCCAAAGCTGATGTCCACAGGCCCACTGGACCCTTCCACGCCCAAGTCACACCACGTTCCCCTCGATCACTCCACCCAGCCCCACCGGCCTTCCCGAGGCCCCTTGGACACTGCAAGCACATGCTCACCACAGGGCCTTTGCACTAGCTGTTCCCCCTGCCCGGAAGGCTCATCCTGCAGATATCCACGTGCTTCCTTCCAACTTCATCCCATGTCACCTCCTCAGCAGGGTCTCCTCCCCTGACCACCCCACCTAACAGGACCTCCTTCCTTCCTCCGGGGACCCACAGGGGGATTGGCTGAAGGTTCCATGAAGGACTCTCAGCCTGGGAATCTCATGGGAAGAAAAGAAACGAGCATGTGCTGAGCACCTGCTGTGTGCCAGGCCTTCGATCAGAGCCACCTCTGTGACCTTATTTGATCACAGGGGTCCTTTCAGAGAGGACCACGCCATCTTCCCCTGTTTACAGGTGAGGAAACAGGCTCAGGGAGGGGAACCGACCTGCCCCAAGGCCTCACAGTTTGTAAGTGACAGAGCTGTCCCCAGCCCTCCACCCACTGCCCTGGAGACGGAGGTGTGGGACCCTCGGCATCGGAGGGGACAGCCGGTGCGGACGAGACCGTCCTGGGGGAGTGTGATGAGGAGCATCAGGATACAAGTGGTGTGTGTGAGGATGAGCTGGGAAGCCAGCAAAGTGCGCAGAGAATGATCCATCAGAGAGGCAGGAGGGGAACTAGGGAGGGAAAGAGTGATGTGTGGAGAGGTGAGCCAGACAGAAAATCAAGATGTGGGTGCCGTGCACAGTCAGCGGCCACAACGACGGCTAGCAGTGGCCCCTGGCAGTCGAAGGCGACCCACGTGGTCAGCAGGGACCAGCATGAGCACTGGTGGCCAGTGGGGGCCCGTGCTCGGTGGTGATCAACCACTGAATGCTAGTCTGCGCCAGCCCAGGTGCTCAGCGTCAGCTGGTGGTCCCATCAGGGGACACTGAGGGGCGGCCCTGCCGTGTAACCAGCCAGAGATCACTGGTGGCCTCTGCACGAGTGGCTTGATGGGAGCCGCGTGGTGGGGCCAAGAGACGGGACTGGCTGAGAATGGGAGGCGACTCAGTACAGAGCCCGATGATGACGCATAGCATGAGGGCTGAACGAGAGAGAGACGAAACTCATGCTGGGAGAGGGGAGCTCTGTCGTTCCTATTGTCACCTGCCAAGAAGGTGGGCACTTGGGACAGCCATG
The DNA here is from genome assembly GCF_008692635.1 of Crocuta crocuta. Lineage (NCBI taxonomy): Eukaryota > Metazoa > Chordata > Mammalia > Carnivora > Hyaenidae > Crocuta > Crocuta crocuta. Next base: position 693,608 of record NW_027532008.1, read on the forward strand.
GGGGTGGGGCAGGAGAAACAGAAGATGAGGGAGAAGCCTCCCTGCCGTGAAGCAGCTAATGGGACACCCACCCACCCCACCCCAACTGGCTGTATCTGCTGGCTTACATTAAGTGAGGCAGAGGGTCCTGGTGGGAAGGATTTGGAAGTGGGACAGAAGGCAACGTGGCTGGAGTCTGGATGCACCCTCTGTAGCTGTGTGACCTTGCTTAGCCCCCCGGGGCCTTGTTTCTCCCATCCAGACACCAGGATCCAGAATGCCCATGCTCACAGCCAAGTTCACCAGCGTTCATGGTGAAGCAGTCAAGAACATGGGCTTTGGACTCAAGATCACGTTCTGGATTAGGTGACCTTGGGCCTGAGGCTTGAGTTTCCCCATATGTGAAATGGGGATGTTAACTGTGCCCACCTCGTGGAGTTGTTTTGAACTAGGTGATGCATGTAAAGAGCTCAGCACAGCACGCAGCACGGAGAAAGTGCTCACTCATGAGAAAGAGCAGCAGCAATAGGGAGTCGGATTCCCTGCTGCCTCTTTTCTGGGTAGACTCTTTCTGCTGCTTTCTCCTTCCCCTGTGGGTGGGGGCTTGGGTTCATCTTGGTACAGTGGGGTCTGGGTGGTCAAGAGCCTGGAGATTATCTCTCTATTCCAGCTTTCCCGTGGGTAGATGGAGAGTCAAGGTCAGAGAGAGATGAATGCGGCTGAGGTCACACAGAGAATTATGGAAGAGCCCAGGTGGGGACTTATTTGATCATCACACCTGTCCTCAGATGTAGCCTCCGGACACCAAGACCAAGGCCACCTCCCGCAGTGCACTGTACAGGAACTGGGGCCAGGGACTTGGGGGCTCGCCTGTACCCTCCACAGTGGACCCCGGAAACCAGACGGAACCAAGATAATGAAGAAGCTGTTGTGTAATGAATGGTCGGTGGTTTTGAAACGCTGGTCTGAGCACGTCACATGTCCTCCCTTGTTACATCCTCTCCACGCTGCGATGTGGCATGTGCCACCGTTGTGCATCCCCCAGCCCACAGCACAGGTCAGGGACACGGCCCAGCCAGCGGTCCGTCCCGGGCAGTTTGGCAGCAGAAGGCACAAAGCCACTCACATTCTGTGCGCCTCAGCAGAGGGATAAGGGGGGACGTGAGGAAGGGCCTCGGGGAGAAGCTCCAGTCCCTGGATGTCTGGGGGAGCCCCAGGCCATGTCTGGGACACGGCAGCACATTATATGAGTTCACATGTGTGGAAGGCCTGACCTTCTGCCTTTGACGCGAGGGTGTGCCTTATCCCTGAGCAAGGCCATCCCCGGGGAGCTCCGGGGAGGGCAGGCTGCTCCCCTGGACTGAGTGGGCACAGTGAAGGCCGGTGGGCACAGGGCAGACCAGAGCCAGACAGACTGGCCAGGTCCCCGCACCACGGAGTCCAATCTGCTCAAAAATGAACAAAGCTCTCCCTTCCTCTCTCCTCCCCAAGCCTTGTCTCTGCATCTGCAAAAATGGACACAATATAACCACCAGACTGTGGCATTGTTGTGGGATTCAAATGAGATTCGAGAGGAGGAAGTTGGTGCTCACAGTGATGTGCCCAAGGCTCACCCAGCTGGTGGGCTCAGTGGCCAGGACTCAGGCTTTGCTATGTCTGTTCCAGGCCCCCACTTACCAGCGGTAGGGGCCGGCCAGCAGGTTTACCTTCCAAGCCTCAATTTCCTCGTCTGAGGAAAGGAGGTAATGACACCGTCTGGGCGATTTTCCTCCAAGGCTTGCGATCAATCCTGCGTGTAAATTGCCTGGTGCCCGGTAACATCTGGGACCTGGTGTTGCAACGATGATGCCGAACTGAGCGGAGAAAGAGGAGAAAGACACTGTCCTCATCAGGAGAAGGGGTGGCCCTGAAGTCTCCATGGGTGCCCCCACCTGTCCCTCACCACCTGCCATGCAGGAGAGGTTCTGGAAGCTTCTGAAGACTCTGGCAGAGGTGGCTGCCTCCCAGCTGCTCCCCTTCCTTCCAGGGATCTGTCAGCCCTGGAAGACCGGAGAAGGATCTGGGTCTGCGCTCCCCTGGGGGCAGAGGCTGGCGCTCCGCTCAGGAGGATGGCAAGGTTGGGGGGGGGGTTGCGAGCGGGAGGTGTGCGTGGGGGCTCCACCTCTGCTTGTTTAGTGGGCGACCCCATGGCAGACCTGCCTCAGCCCAGGCTCTTTTGCTGATCTAATTAGCCTCCCTGAGAATTAAACTACACAGCCCTGAAGTGAGCCTGCTCCCCTGAGAGCATTCCAGAACTAATACTGATTAAATATGAAACAGTTCCTTCTTCAAGCCCTGAGTTGAGGAGGCATGAGCCAGAGATGGGGGCTGTAATTACTGGTTCTGATTATGCAGCATGCATGTTTGAGAAGAGAAAAGAAGAGAAGGAAAAGGGAGGGGAGGAGATGAGAGGGAAGGAAATGAGGGGAGGGGAGACGGCAGGAGAAGGGAAGAGAAAGGGAGGGAAGGATAAGAGGTAAGGGGGGGAGAGGAGAGAAGGGGTGGTAAGAGGAGGGAGGGGAGAAGGGAAGGGAGGAGAAGGGAAGTGTCAGGAAAAAGGGGGAGGGGAGGGGAGGGGGAGGAAATGAAAAGGAAGGGGAGGGGAAGGGAGGGAAGGAGAAGGGAAGGAAAGAAAGGGAGGGAGGGGAGGAGATAAGAAGTGAGGAGGGGAGGAGAAAGGAAGGGGCAGGAAAGGGAGGGAAGAGAGGGGTGGGGAGGGAAGGAGAGGAGAGGAGGGGAGGGGGCCAAGCACCCTGCCTGTTGTAGCCACTGTGAGGCAGGGTACTAAGGACTCACCCGGAGGGGGAATCTGGAGCCTGTATGGACTTGGAGACCAGAAGGGAAGGCGTTGGCGCTCGTTGCTTCCTCCGCCTGGACTGCCCTTCCTCAGAGGTCCACATGGCTCCCTCCATCCCCTCCAAGGCTTTGGGGAAACAGCTTCTCAGCGAGGCCCTCCTGGGCCACCCTCACACTAACCCCCTGACTTTCGCACGCCCCTTTCCGCTTTATTTTTCCCTTTTGCATTGTCCATCTTCCCCATTACAAGATGAGCTTCCTGAGGCCAGAGATGCTCCTTCCTGTGGCTCTGCTCTGTTGCGGCCCCAGCACCTGGCACAGAGCAGGGCTCCTGATGTGTGCGTTCACTGAGGGAACGAGCGTGTGATTATGCTAAGGAGCACGGACCGTATCCTTGCGGCAAGAAGCCATCCCACGCTCTGAAGGAGGCGAGTGGCAAGGTCTGGGTCAGGAAGATCTTGTTACTGAATGGAAGGAGCCTAGAGACCAGGAGGTCCCTCGGGGGTGCGTGGTGGGGTGTGGACCGGGGCGTTGACTGGAGAGCTGGTCAGGAGGGACGGGAGAAAGATCAATAAGGCTGAGGAGGTCCCCCAGGGAGGTTTGGGGCTGGAGGGGCTGGGAAGGGGGGGGGGAATGTGGGGTGGGGATTGCGGGTAAAAGCTCAAGGTCTCAGTGATGGTGACCATCTGGGAAACAAGGTGGCAATGCAGTCTCCAGTGCACAGGGAGCTTCAGATGTCAGCAGAGGCTGTAGCCGAGGGGCCTGGGGTCATGGGGCTCACACAGCAGAGCCCAGGACAGCCGACAGGACGGGGACTGACCCAGAAAGGGGCGAGGGGGGAGGAGATGAACGATGTGTGGGACCTCAGAGGTCGACAGAGTACACAAGGACCCATCTACTTGTTCTAAAGCCTCCCTGATTTGCACCAGCACCGAGCAGGGACAGAGGACGCCGGGGTCTGTAATCGCCCCCACACATCCTCACCTGGTTCTGGACTTCACAGCCCGCTGACCCCCACCTGAGGCCCGGCTGTAATGCTGGCCACCGCCTACCTGCTCCTCCAGGACAAGGGCACAGCTGGCCTTCAGGCTGTCCCTTCCCACTGACCGGAGCAGGCGGCCCAGCCAGAGGGCTCTGGTCGCCGTGGATACGGGGTGGTGGGGAGAGGCTGGCCCTGAGGCAGAGGCCCTGAGTCAGGCCCCAGCCTCCAGATCCAGGTCTGCCTGGGACCTGGGCGGGGTCTGGCCCTCACTCCCCTTGCGGTGCAGGTAGCAGCGCCCCTCCCCGCATCAGCACCCCCAGCGCAGATCAGGTCACTGAGGCTCCTTCCGGAACAGCCTCGCCTGCCCCCCAGGTCCTGGCAGCAGAGATGAGAAGCGCAAAGCCATGTTCGCTGCCTTTGGGCTTAGAGACCAGGGCAGCTGGGGCTGCTGGTGGTGGGCTGGGGTGCCCAGAACTGGGGGCAGGGGGGGAGTACAAACCCCTGGAGACCTCGGCTGGGTCTGCTCCTTTCCTGGATGGGAGAGCTGGCCCTGGGGTGTGCGGTGCTCCCACAGTACCCCAGCGTGGGCCCCGACTTCCTGGGCCTGCTTCCTCCTGAGAGCCAAAATCCCCGAAGCCTTTTGGGGCCTTGGCCATTTCCCGCCTTCCTCCCTGGCAGGTGGGCCCTGGGTTGGCCATGGAGGGGTGGACACGGGGTCTGCTGGCTTCTGGGAGGCAGCCGAGGCTAAACTACACCCAGGCTATACAACAAGCCCCAAACCACCCCGCCCCGTGCCAGGCCGCTCTTGGTCCTCCACCCAAGCCTCCTGCACACCAAGCCTGAGGGCCCAGTTTGGGGGCGGTGGGAAATGGGTGGCATTTTCTGCACAGTCTAAGGTTTTCAGAGTGTGGTTCTGGTGCCCAGATGGAGATAATGATGTAGATGCGGGGGATCATGGCACCAAGTTCTGTGAGGCAGGCTTAGCATGTAGACGCCATCCCAAGGCCCCAGGGTAGCAGGAAGGGTGGGCAGGGATCAGTGCGACTGTCCTGTGTCAAATGATCATTATCTGGCGGCCAGCATATCAGCACATAGCAGCCCCGGGGCCAGAGGACCAGTGAGTCCCACAGACCAGTGGACTAAAGAGCTAGGTTATAAATCAACTAACTGTCAAATACAATTAGTTTACCCTCCTACCTGACAAATTCTTGATGTCCGCACTAGAACGTGGGGAGCAGAGAAAGCTGGCCCCCCGGTGCCTGACCTCTGACCCCTGACCCAGCCCTGAGCGGCCCTCCTTCCCTTCCTTCCGGGATCAGCCACACACACGCCACAGTCGCGCACACAGTGTGCACAGTCGCACACACAGTGTGCAGACACCCCGGGCGGGCAGCAGGTCCAGCCTCTGCACCCCCGCGAACAGCCGCACTCTGTGGCTCTGAGAGCGTGCACATGGCAGTGCGGTTCACCCTCAGGAGAGCAGACCCAGGGATGAGGTCCACGCAGGCCCTGGTCAGTCAGGAAGGGAACTTGTGGGCTGCGAGCACCAGACCTTGTCCCCTGTGTCCCGACGGGAGGGGTGCCGCGGGAGGAGGGGGAGCAGAGCCCCCCTTGCTCAGGCCTCAGGGTCGCAAGTGGATGGACACGGGCAGGGGTAGGGCTGAGGGACCAGGGGGAGGGAGTGGGGACCTCTGGGCCAGAGATGGGCTGGGCGGTGGGGTGGGGGGTGGAATCCGGAGGTTTGAAGACTTAAAAATGGGCAGCAGTTGGTGGTCCCTGGGGTGGGGGGGGCAGGGATGCCCCCTTGTCTCTGGCTTGGGTGGGCGACTGCCGCAGGGGACCTTGGGGATGGGAACAGCGGGGAGGAGCAGGTCTGACGAAGCTCAAGGGCAGGGGCGGGTCCCCCAGATGGCAGGGCTGAGCCCTGGGCGGGAAGGGGCAGGAGGCGGGCCGCCTGTCCAGCTCGGCATTGTACGTCCAGCACTTGGGACTTGCCGGGCACATCAGGGACCCAGGATGAGGATCCTGGCTCGGGGTCTGGCAGTCAGTGCATGCACGGGGTTGTGCCCACAGGCGTAGTGAGTTCACAAAGGGTGAGGGGGAAGGTGGGGGGTGAAGGGAAGAACCAGGGATACCCCCTCACCAGGCTTCACCAGCTGGGTCCTCAGAGCCAACTGGCCTCCTGGCCAGGACAGCGGGGAGAGGAAGGGGCAAGCGGAAGCAGGTCCAGCGCCTTCCTCCCATGCACCAACCCCGCCCGCTACTGAGCGTGGCCAATCAGCGTGCTGCCTCCGAGCAGTCAGATCCCTGCGGCTTCCTTCCTTGGGAGGCGAGGTGGGTCCACCATGGGGTGAAGGGAAGGTGTTTCTCCCCAATAATGAGTCTGATAACTGCCGTAATCTGATTTAAACAAAATCTGCACAAAACACAGAGGCAAAGGATTTCATTTCAACTGGGAGGTGAGGAAAGCCTCATGGAAGGTTTGCCTTTGCCTTTGGCCTTGGAGGTGAAGGAAGGTTTCAAAGATGGGGTTTGATGGGAAGGGCAGGAGGGCAGGGGGAGCGTGCTGAGGGACGCGTGCACGATTCAGCAATGCTGCAGGGGCTGGTGTGCCTGAGCAAACAGACCAGTGGAGATGGCTGCAGTTACAAAAAGGGGTCCCCCGAGAAGTGGCAGGAGGCCGGCCATCAGGGGATAAAGATGGAGGATGTGAAGTGGAGGAAGGAGAGAGATAAATGCTTCCGACGAGCAGACCAGCCAGCAGCCCGGACAAGCCTTGCCTGTGGAGGGATGCATCTAGAATGGGCATCTCGGGGATCTAGGTGGGGGTCACACAGCTCTTTGATTCCTAAAGAGCCTTAAATGAGAAAAAAAACAAACAAAATCATAATTTCTTAAAGCCTTAGAATCCTAGGGAATCTTATAATCTCAAGATAATTGAATTATGGGATCTCAGCATCTTAGATGTCTACAAGCTACACCAACTTGGAATCTTAGAATGTTTAAGGTGTCAGAACCCAGTCCCTCCTTCCCCACTAATGACAACATGCACTTTGCACACAGGCTGTTCTTTTGTCACCATGACAACCCCGGGGAGCGAGAACTATTATTTTGCCTGATTTTTCCAGATGAAGAAACCGAGGTTCCGTGAATATGTTGTCATCGAAGGTTGAACACCGTCAGGACCCAGCCCAGAGTTCTTAGTCTCTGAAGCCCAAGCTCTAAGCCTCTTAGCTAGTTTGCCTCCTTCGAGGTCTCTGTGCTCACCTGTCCTCTGTGCACACCTCCAGAGACGGGGAGTTCATTACTGCTCCACAGGGCCATCCACGCATCCCAACTGTGGAGGCATCTCTCCTTCACTGGGTGTCCACCTATTGTCCCCCCCAATCTGCCCTGGGAGACCCCACAGTAGACAAACCTTCACCCGGGGCTCCTGGGGATGGGTGGCTCCCCCAGGTGGGGCCATGATCGCACAGGAGGGGTGAGTGTCAGGGAGGAAAAAGCCCCAGTGGCAGCCCCTCCCTGGTGTGAGAGAGGGGGGTTCACCCAAGGGAGGGAGTCAGTGGAGCCAGTGGGAGCGGGTCCCCCAAAGGCTGGAGAGAGCAAAGCCCGGAGCACAGGGCGGGGGCAGGGGTGGGGGTGAGGGATGCATGTGTAATACAGAACAATCTTCCAGCAGTCAGAGTTATGGGGCCTCATAAGAGTANTGAGAGAGGGGGGTTCACCCAAGGGAGGGAGTCAGTGGAGCCAGTGGGAGCGGGTCCCCCAAAGGCTGGAGAGAGCAAAGCCCGGAGCACAGGGCGGGGGCAGGGGTGGGGGTGAGGGATGCATGTGTAATACAGAACAATCTTCCAGCAGTCAGAGTTATGGGGCCTCATAAGAGTAGAATCCTAAGTGCTGTGCCTTTAATTTCTCGGCTCTTCTCCCTGAAGACTTATTCTGCAAAATGTGCCCGTGCCATCCATCCTCCCAGATGGCTTTTTAAGTGAAGCTGTTTGTTAAGCCCGAGAAGAAAAGGGAGGGGTGGGGCGGAGCAGGTGGAGCCTCTGCTGCCCCAGGAGGAGACAGGGGGGGAGGAGAGAGGGGGGCAGGGAGGCCCCTGTGGTCCAGGAAAGGCTCAGAGCGCAGCCTCCCAGTGTGGGTGGGACCACAGGCACAGCCCAGGGCACTTGGCCAGAGTCCCAGTGACAGTGGCCCACAGTGCTCGGGCCCCACTGCGTGCCCGGCTCTGGGCTGAGTGGACTCATTGGTCCAATTCATCCTCACCCAACCTGCGCAGCAGGTCCTGTGAACATCCTCATTCCACAGAGGAGGAGCTCAGAGAGGTGCAGGCACTTGCCCAAGGTCACACAGCGGATGAGAGGCAGACTCAGGATTAGAGCTCAGAACTGTGGGAGCCTTAACTAGGATAGCACACCGCCTCTCCCAGCCTCTTAACTGGAAGATCAGACCCACGGTGGCACTCAGGCCCTCAGGGCCTCAGTTTCTCTATCTGTACCATGAGGTGGTTGGAGTAGCTCCGTGATTCTCAAGACTGACTCCGCACCAGAATCCCCACCCTCACTCCGGGGCTTTTCAGCAATGCTGAAGCCTGGGCCCGACCTCAGGCAGACGGAGTCAGGGGAATGGGGCCTACGTATCTAGATTTGCTTTCAGATCCCGCCCAGACAGTACTAATTGCTGCAGAGGAAGCAGAGCCACAGGAATTCTCGCTCACGCCGGTGTGAACACAAAGTGGCACGAGCCACTTTGGGAGACAGTTTGGCAGTTTCTTACAAAGCTAAACACAGTCTCCCCAGATGATCTCGCAGTCACACTTCTAGGTATTCACTCTGAAGATTTACGAACACACAAAAACCTGCCTATGAATACTTATAGGAGCTTTATTCCTAACTGCCAAGTGCTGAGAGCAACCAAGATGTCCTTCAACACGTGGATGGATAACCTCTGGTACGTCCATACAATGGAAAATTTGTTGGTGGTAAAAAAAAAAAAAAAAAAAAAAAAAAGATGAGCCATCGAGCCAGGCAGACACATGGGTAAATTTTAAGTGCTTATGGCTAAGGGAAGGAAGGCCATCTGAAAAGGTCACATTTATACAACCTTCTGAAAGGGGCAAAATTACAGAGACAGTAAACAGATCAGCGGTTGCAAGGGCTTCAGGAAATGGGGAGGATTGAAGAGGTCAAGTACAGAAGATGCTTTGCAGGGCAGTAAAATGTTATACATCCTACTATAATGGTGGACAGACGACACCAGCCGTTTGTCAAAATCCGTAGAACTTGACGGTAGAAAAGTGTGAACGTTAGTTAGTGTATGCAGATTTCAAAAAGTTGTCTAGGGGGCCAGGGGATTCCAGGATGGGATCCTGTTTGTGACAGAAGAATCGAGCCACGTTACAAATGTATATAGAACAATCTGGGGGAAGCAGGTGGAGGTAAAAGGTGCTGATCTCTGCAGCTTTGAAAATGAATGGAGTCGGGGCGCCTGGGTGGCTTAGTCGGTTAAGCGTCCGACTTTCGCTTAGGTCATGATCTCGCGGTTCGTGGGTTCGAGCCCTGCGTCGGGCTCTGTGCTGACTGCCAGCTCGGAGCCTGGAGCCTGTTTCAGAGTCTGTCACTCCCTCTCTCTCTGACCCTCCCCTGCTCACGCTGTCTCTCTCTCTCTCTCTCCTAGAAATAAAAAAAAAAAAAAAAAGACAGAAAAGAAAATGAATGGAGTCTGTGAGACCGAAAGCAGGAGCAGTGCATAGACACCTGGACTCTGGTGGACAAAGTGGTTTCTCATGCGGTGTGGACTAATAATGCTGAAGTCACCATGCATATACACTGAGAAGGAACATGCTTAGTGTATGGATGACAGAAGGCAGGGGCCAGATTTCTCACGGTTGGGGTAGGAGTTTCCAGGCAAACAAAGGGAGAAGGCTAGAATGATCCCTGTGGTCATGGATTCGAGGGTAGCTGTATTTCCTTGCTCTGGGAGCTGACAGCCTCAGGGCAATGACAAGCAGACCTAAAACCCACATCTTGGTTTCTCATACAATTCTCCCATAACAAAACCCAGAGCTCCTTGGAGAAAAGGCTAATTCTAGAACTAGGGCAGGAAATGGACGAAATGGGGCCAGAAAGTAAGGAAGCGCTAAAAAATAAAAATAAAGAACTCTCACAATGGCCAACAGCTATCCAAGGGACACAAGAGCCCATGGAAAGAGCTCTCAGTTGCCAGAGCTGGATCAATTTGAGCAACAAAATAAATAAGTTTGTATTGGGTTATAACCCAAAGTATAAAATAAATACCTAGGAGTCCAAACTGATATGAATGAATGAATGAACAATTGAATGAATAAATGAATGAAAAAAGATGGATCCTGCAGGCAAAAGAATTCCAGATAATTTATGTAGAATCTATGATGTCACCTCTCTCATTCCTGATATTGATGACTTGTGTCTTCCCTTTTTGGTGTCCTGATCAGTGTGGCTAGAGGTTTATCAATTTTATTGATCTTCTCAAAGAACCAGCTTTGGTTTCATTAATTTTCTCTGTCGCTTTTCTCCCCTGATTTCTACTCCGATACTTATTTCTTCTCTGTTATCTGCATGGGATTTAATTCGCTTTTCTGTTTCCAGTTTCTTAAAGTGGAAGCCGAGGTCACTGATTCAAGACATTTCTCCTTTTCAAATGTAGGCGTTTCATGCCATAAATTTCCCCCTAGAACTGCGTTAGCGGCATCCCACAGATTTTGATACATTGTGTTTTCACTCTCTTTCAGTGAAAAATACTTTCTAATTCCCCTTTGGTTGACTCTTTAACACTTCGGGTTATGTAAAAGTATGCTATTTAGTTTGAAACTATTTGGAGATTTTTTAAAGAGATCTTTCTGTTAAGTTACAGATTTCCAGTTGATTTCTATTGTGGTCAGAGAACACAGTCTACAACCTGAGCCCCTTAAATTTATGGAGACTTGTTTTATGGCCCAGAATATTGTCTACGTAGGCTATTTAGATACACATGGGGAAAAGAATGTGCACTCTGTTGCTGCCTGGTGGAATATTCTATGTCGCCTAGGTCAGATTGGTTGATGGAGTTAATTGAGTTCTCCATATGGTGTATGTAATTTTCTGTCTGGCGAGTGTTAAAGCCTCCGACTATCACCGCACATTCGTCTATTTCTCCTTGCAGTTCTATCATTTTCGTTTCACGTATTTTGAAGGGCTGCTAGACACCTAAACACTGAGGATCAGTAGGTCCTCTGGCTGAATTCACGCTATGATCATTACCTCTAGTAAAATCGTTTGCTCTGAAGCCTCCTTTTTCGACATTACCATGGCCCCTCCAGATGCCGTCCCACTGTGGATGTTACCTTGTTGGGTGCTGGGTATTTTGGTTTTGTCGTAAATATTCTTAAGCTTTGTTCTGTAACTTGAAACTCATGTGGTATCTTTAGGATCTTGCTTTAAGATTTCTTGGGGGGGGGAGGGGGGGAACTGTAGTGGCTCAGACCAGAGCTGGGTTTTCCCCACACCAGAGGCAAGCCCCTTCTGCTCACTCTTCAGACCTCTCTCGCTGCTCTGCTCTCTCCTCTGGGCACCACCATGGTCTCCTAGAACCTCCACTCCACCTCCCTGACTCTGGGACGCCCCCCGCCCCCTCCAGGCTTCACCTGGATTCCTCTTTCCTGTACCAGGGCCTGACAGCTCTCTCAAGGCTAGAAGCCAGGGCAGTTGTGTGGCTCACTTCCTGTGTTTCTCCACTCTTCTCTGTTGCCTGATGTCCAGGGTGTCGTAAACCGTTGTTTCATAATTTTATTTTTCGGTCACTTCCGGCGGGAAGATAAATGCCGTCCCTGTCACTCCATCTTCCCTGGAAGAGGAGACCTCAGCAGCTGGAGCTAAGGAACACTGGGCTACACCAATCACCACATTGTTCAGATGGGGAAACCGAGGCCACGAGGTGCGGCACTTGCGCAAAGTCACATAGGAGGTTGGAGGGTCTAGAGCATGCACCCTCATTGTGGGATTCTCATGAGAACCCCAAGGTGATTTCTGATGGAGACAATCTGTTTCCCTGGCAAGGAAGGAAGGGAGGGAGGGAGGGAGGGGGGGGGAAGGAAGGAAGGGAGGAAGGAAGGAAATGGATTTTGCTTCTGCAGGGGCAGCAGATCTCTGCCCAGGTCCTGAGGGTGACAGCTTCCTGCCTCAGCAAGATGTTTTGAGGCTGAGCTTCACGGGAGAGAAGGATCTGGGTAATGGGAGGGGTTTTGTGCCTGCATGCCGCCCCTCACAAGTGACTGCCTCGGACCCGGTCCTGCCCCAGTCTCTGCTGGGCACCACAGGGCAATGGCTTATGTATGAATGAATGTGAACGCCCCTTGTGTCTGGGGCTCAAAGGAATACTCAGCTGTCATGGGGACCACATTCAGCCTTTGAGAATTCATGAAACTGTCAGCTGTTTGTTCTTACCTGACCTGACGGCAGCCCCATCTCCCTCCAGGGCTCAGCCGAGGGGTAACAGTTTCCGTGCTCTGTCTCTCTTTGGAGGGTCTTTGTATCCTGTGGATTTCAAGTTCACTTGAAGCCCCAGCCCCTGATGATCTTAAGGAAAGTTACGATTTTGTAGACCCTCCGGCTTTTTTCTCCTTTTCTCTCTTGTGTTCTTTTCGCATCCCAAGGAGAAGCAGAAATTCATGAGAAGACCAAAGAAGTAAATAAAATGCTAGGATGCTTGTGTGAAGGTTAGAAGCAGCATAATGAGGTGGCCAAGATTTCCCTTTTAGAAAGGGCATCGTGGCGGTTCAGTCTTCGACCAATATTTGTCGTACTCACATTATGTGCCGGGCGCTGTTCTGGCCGCTAGATGAATTAGAGGCAAGGACACCAGCTGGAAGGCTATTGTAGGAGACTGATTTAAAAAAAAAAGGGGGGGGGCGCCTGGGTGGCTTAGTTGGTTAAGCGTCCGACTTTCACTTAGGTCGTGNGACCCAGAGAGAGCAATATAAAATACTCAGGTCACACAGTGAATGAGGAGAGTTGAGGAACCCATCTCCTTTGTCTCCCTGCCTGGGGCTACCCCACCACAACAGGCTGCCTTGCTTCATGGGGTTTACTGGAAGCCCCTGAATATAATTTGATTATCACCCTTCTGGGAAGCAGAAGCCACAGGCCAGGGCTCTGTGTGTCTCCAAACGACAATGAAATATAAGTTGGGGTCCACGGAATTAGTAAAGACTAAATAAAAGGAGAATAATCGATGCTGGTAAATGTGCAATGAGATGGGGACCCTCACGCACGGCTGGAAACCTTTCTGGAAGGCAATTAAGGAAAGAAGATGTTGAGCCTGAGAAATGGCAGCCCCGATTAAGTGATTCCACCCCTGGGGAGTGGTCTCTAGGAAGTGGGCATTTGAGCAAGGATTACGTCTAGCAATGTGTACTGCAATTCCCTGGTTAGATGGGGAAACTGTAGTGCCCTATCTATTGAGCCAGAAAGGGTGACGAATTAAATGATGGTGCATCTGGATGAGGGACTATTATGAAGCTATTAACATCTTGCTGTTGAGGAAACATCTAATGATGTGAGAAAACACTCATGATATAGTGATAAGTAAAGAAAGTAAACTGGATGTACCATAAGATCTCGATTGCATGAACTATACTGTATAGAAATACCTACGATACCTGCTTATGGAAAGGCTAGGTAATAGCACTGATAATTAGAGGAAGAAGAAAAGCTTTTATTGGAGCCCTTGGTCTGTGCCGGGTACCGCGCTAAAGGCTTTAACCCCCAAATGGACACAAGATGGATGTCCAATGGCCATAAACGACATGGATGGAAAGGGAGGCACAGAGATGTTCAGTGGCATGTCTGAACACACACAAAGTTCAAAGTTGAGAGTCCAAGCTGGGTTGTGAACTCTGGTTTGGAAGACTCCCCCCCTCTACTGTGAACCACTGAGGCTCTGGGGGTGCGGGGGAGGGTAGGCAGAGTATGGGACTGCTGTCTCCCTATCCCAAGGCCCTGGAAAATCCACGTGCACTGTCAGGGAGGCTGTGGAGGCTCCGTGGACTGCCTTGATGACCTGGGAGGTCCAGAGCCCACTCTGACCCCCGCCTGCCCCAAGCTGGTCCAGGCCCCTGCTTCCTGTTTGGCTGTATCCACCCAGCCCCCAGCCCCCAGCCCTTGGAGGTGTAAATCACCGTGTTTCTCCGCTGGGCCCATGCTGACAGCTGGGAGACGCTGGAGACAGACAGCCTTGCAGATGTCTCGAGGGCCAGGCCCCCCTCATTAGAATTGCTTCACACCCATCACCTTCAGCGAGAAGCAAAACCCAGAGCAAGCAGATCCGGGAACTATCATTCAAGGTCTGCGCGAACAAGGGGGGTTGGTTCCTGCCCTGATTTGTGGATAAATATTTTCTTTAATGCATCGGTTTCTGGAGCCCCTGCCCGGGCTGGGCTGCCCGCATTTCTTCCCACCTAGCCTGGGGCTCTGGAGAAATATGGCCTGTCTGGGCCTGTCTGCTCACCCGCACACGGAGAGGAATCTTGCTAGGGCCTCCTGGACCCATCTTCCTCTCCTGCAGATGTGCAGCGAGCACATCCATGTCTTGTTCTAATGGATCTAGATGTTGCAATCTGAAATGTGGCGCAGGAGCCTGAATAGGGGAGTGAGGCTTCCTGGAAAGAGCTCATCCCGCCCAGCCCCTCCCCCCACCTCCGTGCACCTCTGCCACCTGTCTCTCCCTTCTGCGGGGACCTGGGAAGGCGGCCTGAGCAGGCCCTGCGGGGGTGTTGGCCTCTGGCGCCAGGCTTCTGAGAGCTCTGTCCGCAGGATCTCAGAACCAGCCTCGACTGTAGCTCTCAGCCTGCATCGCAGATGTGGGTGCAGACAGAGAGCTTTTTAATTAACTACGTGTGCACGCATGCATGTATTTCCCTTTATAAAGTGTTCTCCCACCCATTCTCTATACCCCTGCAAGGCCTGGGGATTTAGTGGACCCATTTCATAGATGAGAAAACCGAGGCACAGAGAGACAAGGTATGTCCCACCCACTGGTCTCCCCTGTGTCACAACATGGGTCCTGGAGTTGGACTGGGGGGTGTGAGGCATTTATTAGGGATCAACTGTGCGAGGCAGAGGGGAGGAAGCAGGGCTGGCGGGAAAGACGCCAAGCTGTGGTCCAGGTCTGAGCACCTCTGCCAACGGGTCCAGAGCAGGGAGCGAGCAGCATGAGAGGCATCTGTGCGTGCTACAAACTGGCCCTCCTTGGCCGTGAGCCTGTCCCTGCACCTCTTTTACAATAAGCAAGTTGTCCCCGGGTCCGGCACGTTATTACGTGAGATCCCAGGCCAGTGGGTCAGATGCCGTGTAAACCCCCAGGTGGTGGTGCCGGCTGGGGCCCCACCAGCGGCACAGGGGAACCCGCACTAGGAAGACATGGCTACTCCTTCGAGAATAAGCCACTGGGCCTTTCCCACGTGCAAGGGATGCAACGCGGTCCACTCGCCGGTTGGCCTCCTCGAGGAACGGCACCGTGTCTGCGGCTTAGCCATGGTCTGTGTTGCCAGCAGGCTGGTTTCCAGAAGCAGCAGCGTTAGATCCTTCTTGGGGAGTGGAGTCCAGCCAATTGCGCCCGTGGGTGGCCTCCACGTCTATTGTGCCAGCATGCATCGGCACCTGCTGGGTCACTTTATGTGCTCAGTCCTTCTGTGCCTCTTCCTTAGTGGGTGCTCTCTGGTGAACATTACTTCCGCGATACAAAGACTTGAGCATGTATTGAGCATTTACTGTGTACTGGGTGCTGAGCTATGAGCTTCCCATCTGTTATCCCATTTAGTATAAGAACACTCACCATACTTCGTTTACAGGGGGGGAGACTGAGGCACAAAAAGGCTCAAATAACTTGTCCAAGGCTACTCAGCTAGGGGAGTGGAAGAGCCAGGGCCTAAAGGCAGGCATCTGGCCTCCCAGCTGGGGCTCTGACCCACTGGATCACACGGCTTCTCTGAACACCTGCACAGACCCTGGTCCTGCTCATTCCCCCTAAGGTGCCTCTTACCCAGTGATGCCTAGTACAGTGGACACTGCACACACTCCCGGCCCCATGAGGGCTCAGCCAGAGGTAAGGTGGCACCGATCCCGCCTTACAGAGCAGTTTCATTGCAGCTGGAGGTGCAGGAGAGCCTTGGGGGATCTACTCACTGAGCTTCTCCTGGGTACCCCAGCCCCTGTGCTGAGGATTCATGAGGGAACAACAGCAGACCCTCTCTTACCCTTCAGAGTTCACACTAGGGGGAGGAGTCAAGTTTAAAATGGCACTCCTGGGGCGCCTGGGTGGCTTAGTCGGTTAAGCATCCGACTTTCGCTTAGGTCATGATCTCGCGGTTCGTGGGTTCGAGCCCTGTGTAGGGCTCTGTGCTGACTGCCAGCTCAGAGCCTGGAGGCTATTTCAGAGTCTGTGTCTCCCTCTCTCTCTGACCCTCCCCTGCTCATGCTGTCTCTCTCTCTCTCCTAGAAATAAATAAAACATTTTAAAAAATTTAAAAAAGAATGGCACTCCTGGTGGGTCTCTTAAGACAAAGCAGATGCAGCCACAAGGGCCTATGATGGGGGCTCTGAACCAGTGCGGGCAGTCAAGGAGGGCTTCCTGGAGGAGGCGGTGCTGGAACAAGACACGTTGACTGCAACATTGTGGATGGGGCCAGGATGCCAGTTGAGTGCCTGGGCAAGATGATGGTGCAGATTCTCGAAATCCTAAAACCCTGTGATTCTGACTGAATATTTTCTAGTTTTACGATTCTATCCATTGAAGATTCTAAGGCTTTAGAACTTAAGACTCGGGGAGTCAAAGACCGTTGGGTTCTAAGGAGCTAGGAGCCCTACATGGGAGTACCTGCCACACCTTCCATGGGCCAGAAGCTGGCTTCCCCCTCCCAGGCCCCAGACAGGCTCACTGCATGGATATACAGGTGGTTCTTTGTGGCTCTGAGAATGTAAATTTATTCTACACTTCCAACAGCAGACACTCACCTTATCTGCATGTTCCAGTCGCCAGAATAAATATTAGGAGACAAGTGTGTGGAGATTTTCTATGTGTACACGAGTTAAATTCTCTAGCCAGTGGTTAATCCAGACAGGGATTTCAGCAGAAATGCTATGCTTATATTAATTCAAGGAGGAGCTGGTAACTGGGCCTCTGTGGCTATCTGAAGAGGGCCCCTGTCTCCTGCAGAAGGGTCTGACAGGGGCCTTTGTGTGCAGAGGCTTCAGGCCAAGGTCGGACGAAGCAAAGGGGAAATCTTTCCCCAGCGGCTCTGAGCCATGTGTGTGAAGATGGGGGCATTCTCCACCCGCCTTTGGGGGTCTCCCGTGAGTCCCTGGGCCTGGGCTCACTCAGGCCGGTGCTGTAGGGCAGCCTCCCCCCCCCGACCCCCCCGCCGCGGGTCAGATGCTGCAGTGGGCACTGGGTGGGCTCTGTGGTCAGACAGAAGGGGGCAGATCTCAACTCTCCTGCCCCAGCTCAGCCACGTGACCTTGAAGAAGCCACTTCACCTCCCAGATTCAGCTTCTTCAACAGAAGGGATGGTTCTGACTACCCTCTGCCTGGCGGTTCTCAGGTTAGTAATTGAGCATCAGTCCCAGCAAATGCCCTCATGATACCTGCTGGGTGTCAGGCACAACCAGAGGTGCTTTACTTAGGTTTATCCTCACCCCAGCCTGGGACAGGGAGCTGTCGTTGTCGCCATTTCACAGATGAGGAAACTGAGGCACAGGGAGGTTCGGTAACTTGCCCAATATCACATAGGTAAAAAATGGCAGAGGTCAGGTTTGCAATCAGGCAGTTGGCTCCTGTGAACTTAAACACGACATTTAAATGTTTCCAATAACCCTTTGAGCTGGTTTCTCAGGAATCTGGCCCCATTTCAGCAAAGGCATCCTAAATCTGACCCTCATTCTTTTGCTATGACTGATGCTCTTGTTATAACCAGGCAAGAGTGAAATACACTTGATGCCTCCGGGGCTTTGCTGATGCCTTACCCTACCCCTGGAACACCCTACTGCTGCTGGCCACCAACATCTAGTGAATTTGGCCCCTGCCCTAAGACTCATTCAGGAAGAGGGGCACCTGGGTGGCTCAGTCAGTTAAACATCCGACTTGCGCTCAGGTCATGATCTCACAGCTCGTGGGTTTGAGCCCCGTGTCAGTCTCTGGGTTCACAGCTCAGGGCCTGGAACCTGCTTCAGAGTCTGTGTCACCCTCTCTCTCTGCCCCTCCCTGGTTTGCACTTTGTCTTTCTCTCTCAAAAATAAATAAACATTAAAAATTTCTTTTAAAAAAGACTCAGGAAGAGAAGATCAACCCCACAATGTTGGTATTATTACCCCATTTTAGAACATTCCTACTTACAAAAGTTTTGTAATTTCCTGAGGCCACGGGCCCCGCTGGAAGATAGCAGCCTAGGACCTGTGACCCCATGCTGGGCTGCCGAGATCACCTTGGGAGATTAACAGAGAGGCTGTTCCATAGGTGTCCCCATGCCTCATCCATGCCGGTCCCTCCGTCCTACAGCCCTGAGCACCGGAAACACACCTCCTTCACAAACCACACCACTGCCGTTTAGTCATGTTAATTAAATATTGACTGTCAGAACATTACTTGAGATTTCAGAGAGACACACTTAAGAGAATGATAGAGGAAGAACATAGCAAAACTCTTGCTTTGACAAGTGTTTTAGAGCTGGCCTCACCAGGAAATTAAGGACTAAAAGGAATTTTTGAAATTTTTGGTTAATGTCCTTCCCAGTGCATTCCCCCCGGTTCCAGAACATACACTCCATGTGGGTGGGAATTTTTGTTCATTTTTTTCCACTGCTGAATCCGAAGCAGTTAGAACATTTTGTGGCACACAGTACGAGGATCATACACATTGCATAAATGAAAACTAAATAAAAATAAAAGAGAAACATTTAGGTGCCAGGTAATTAACTAAAAATTTTAAAAAAATTTAAATATAAAGACAAATCATTTGAGAAAAATCAATGAAACCAAAGCTAGTTCTTTGAAAATGTCAATACAATCAATAAGCCTCTAACTAGGCTAAGAAAAGAGAAGCCACAAAGTATTAATACCAAACATGAAACAGGGGACATCACTACAGAACCCATGGAAATTAACAGGATAACAAAAGAATATTATGAACAACTCTATGCTTATGAATTTAATAACCTAAACGAACAGACCAATTCCTGGAAGAACACAATCTGCCAAAACTCACATGAGAAAAAGCAAATGCCCTGAATAGGCCTGTATCTATTAAAGAAATTGAATCAATAATTGATAGCCTTCAAAAACAAAAAGTGCCAGGCCCACAGGGTTCACTGCTCAATTCTATCAAACATTTAAAGAAGAAATGATACCAGTCCTGTATAATCCCTTTCAGAGAATAGAAGAAGGATCACTTCCTTATTCCATGAGGCCAGCATTACCTTAACACCAAAACCAGGCAAAGACATTACAAGGAAAGAGAACTACAGACCAATATCTCTCATGAACATTGATGCAAAATCTTCAGTAAAATATTAGCAAATTAAATCCAAAAAAAATTAAAAGAAGTATATACTATAGTCAAATTGGATTTATCCCAAGTAAGCAAGACTGAGCCAACACTTGAAAATCAATGAATGTAATTCATCCTTTCAACAAACAAAAAAAGAAAAATCACATGATCGCATCAATAAATGCAGGAAAAGCATTTGACAAAATCCAGCAGCCTTCTCATAATATAATCTCTGAGTAAACTAGGAAAAGAAGGAACTTTCACAACTTGATAAAGATTGTCTACAGATAAAAATCTGTACAGATAACATCATTATTTTTTTTTAAAGATTTATTATTTCTGAGAGAGCACAAGCAAGGAAGGGACAGAGAGAAGGGGGCTCAGAAGATCCGAAGCAGACTCTGCACTGACAGCAGCGAGCTTGATGCAGGGCCTCAAACTCACGAACCGCAAGATCATGACCTGAGCCGAAGTCGGATGCTTAACCCACAGGTGTCTCTATAGCTTACATCATTCTTAATGGTGAGGAAATGGAAGTATTCCCGCTAAGATCAGGTACAAGGCAAGGAGTACCCCTCTCACCACTCATTTTCAATATTGTACCAGAAGTCCTAGTCCTTGCTAATGCAATAAGGCAAGAAGAGGGAATGACAGATATTCATATATATATGTGAAAGACATATGGCTGTCTTTTTTCACAAATGACATGATTGGCTATGTAGAAAACTCAAAAGAATCAACCAAAAAACTTGTGGAACTAATGAGAGAGTATAGCAAGATTGCAAGTATACAAACAAGGTTAACATACAAAAGTTAATTGCTTTCCTATATATCAACAATGAACAAGTAGACTTTGAAATGAAAAGAACAATACTATTTACATCAGCACCCCCAAAGTGAAATAGTTAGGGATAAATCTAATAAAATGTTTATAAGAGGAAAACTATAAAACCCTGATGAACAAAATGAAAGAAGTAAATAAACGGAGAGATCCTGATCTATAGATTCAGTGGAACCTAGTCAAAATCCCAGCAAGTTATCTCATGGATATTGACAAACTAATTCAAAAGGTTATATGGAAAGACAAAAACAAAAAACAAAAAACAAACAAACAAACAAAAAAAACCCCCTAGAATAGCCAACACAATATTGAATGACAACAAAGTTAGTAGACCAATGCTCTTGATGTCAAGACATACCACAAAGCTGAAGTACTGAAGACAGTGTGGTATTGGTAAAATAATAGACAAATAGATCAGTGGAACAGAATAAAAATCCCCCACAGACATAAATATAAATAAATACAGTCAACTGATCTATAACAAAGGAGCAAAGATAGCCTTTTCAACAAATGGTGCTGGAACCATCAATTGGATGTCCACATGCAAAACAAAACAAACAAACAAAAGAATCCAGACTCACAAATATTAACCTGAAGGATTTTAGACCCAAATGTAAAACACATAACTATAAAACTCCTAGAAGGTAACATAAAGGGAAAACAGATAACCCTGGGTATGGTAACGCCTTTTCAGATAAAACACCAGAGACACGATCCATGAAAGAAACAATTGATAGCTAGACTTCATTAAAGTTAACAAATGTCTGCTCTGTGAAAGACAGTATCAAGAGAATTAGATAAGCCGCAGAATGGGAGAAAATCTTTGCAAAAGACATCTGATAAAGCTCTGTCATCCAAATATACGCAAAGAACACTTAACAGTTAACAATAAGAAAACAAACAACCTGGTTGAAAAGCAGACCAAAGACCTTAACAGATGCCTCACCGAAGATATATGGGTGGCAAAGAAGCATATAAAAAGATGCTCCACATCATATGTCATCAGGGAAATGCACATTTTTAAATGTCTATTTATTTTGAGAGAGAGAGTACAAGCAGGGGAGGGGCAGAGAGAGAGAGGAAGCAGGCTCCAGGCTCTGAGCTGTCAGCCCAGGGCCCCACACGGGGCTCGAACTCACAGACCATGAGATCATGACCTGAGCTGAAGTCGACACTCAACCAACTGAGCCGCCCAGATGCCCCAGGAAGTGAAAATTTAAAAACACCACTACACGCCTATTAGAATGGCCCAAACTCTGAACACTGACACCTTCAAATGCTGACAAGGATGTAGAGCAACATGAACTCTCGTACATCGCTGATGGGAATGTAACATGGGACAGCCGCTTTAGAAGACAGTCCTGCACTTTCTTCCAGACCTAAACACACTCGTACCATACGACCCGGCAGTCACGCTCTTCAGTATTTCCCCAAAGGAAGATGTGTGTCTGCACGAAAACCTGCACAGGAATGCTGACAGCAGCTTTATTCATAGTTTCCAAAACTCAGAAACAGCAAAGATGTCCTTCTGTAGGCAAATGGATAGTACATTAATGATAATAAATAAATGACAAGAAAATAAATGGTATTCAGCATTAAAAATAAATGAGCTATCAAGCCATGAAAAGACATTGGAGGAAACTTCAATGCCTACCGTTAAGTGAAAGAAACCAATCCGCAAAGGCTACGTACTGTACAATTCCAATTATATGACGGTCTGCAAAGGACAAAGCTATGGAGACAGAACAAAGATGGGTGTTTGCTGGGTTGCGGGAGGTGGGGGGGCAAGGGAAATGAATGGGCAGAGCAGAAAGGATTTTAAAGGCAATGAAACTACGGGGTATGATTTTATAAGGAAAGATCTATATCATGATAATGTTTGTCCAGCCCCATAGGATGTATTCCACCAGGAGTGAACCCTAAGGTAAACTGTGGATTTGAGTGACTATGGTGTGCCAGTCTAGGTTCATCCTTGGCAAAAAAATGTACCATCGAGTAGGTAGTGTGGATAATGGGCCTCACAGAGACGGGCAGGTCAGGTGAGACTGTCTGATAAATGTCCAGGTGCAGGGCTCGCACACTAGCCTGTATGGCACGGAGGGTGACCCACAGGGACCCAGCAAGGCCACATGTCACATGGCCCAGAAGACCCCAGTCAGGGTCCCATTCTTTATCCTGAATGACGGTTAGCCTCTGAAGGGAGCAGCCCGAAGTCTAGACGACACTAATCTCAGAGTTGGAGTCAATTCTTATGGAAAACTAGGGGGGCACCCCAGACCTCCCAGCAGTGAGGTGGCCACATAACTCTCCACTAAACCCAGACCAGAGCTGAGGGCAACGGCCCCCGTCATGTCCCGCCCAGACAGGGACCCCAGGCACACAAGGCGCAGCCACCCTCCTCATCCAGCAGCACCTACTCCTGGCACCTACGATGTCACATACGAGTGAGAAACCCTCTTAAATGAAACAAGGCAGGTCGACAAGCCAGGGTTTGGGGGCTGTGGTGTTCCGGCTGGTGCTGGGACGCCCCTCAGGGACTTCACTATCATTTCTGGATTAGGAGGTGGGGCTTCCACTTCACCATGTGCCTCTGCAGGATGATTTATGACCCCAAATGGCAGAGCAATAGGAGCAGACACCTGCCTGTGCCTCCTAACACCACATGTAGACTCTCAGGAAAGCCCAGCCAATTCCATGAAGTTCATTGCTGAATCACACTGATTTTTAAATGCACTTTAAAACTGGGGTCAGGAGAGTCATTTGGGAGGTGTTAATAGTTGGCAACTTTATACCAGCAGACTACGTGGACTTTTTTTTTTGCTCATGTTGTTGAGAGCCTATAACAATTTCATCCCAGGCCGCCATCACATCAGGTTCAAGTCTATCCACTAGTTTCAATCAGGGCTGTTCAATCACTGTTCCCTTCGGAGCCTGAAAGGCCCAGCGAGAGGCATTCACTCCATGGGCTTGATGTCATTCCCCCCACCCAAATCCACGCATCTGGCACAGACCCCACCCCCACCCCTGCTCCCTTGTCTGTTTAGGCTTGGGATTCAGACCCAGCCAGCCCCAGACATGGGATCCATGTAGCTAAGGCAAATAGAGCTTTAGCCCTGGGTCAGCAGTTCAAATCCTGGTCTCTGTTTGGTCACCAATTTACCATGTGACCTCGGGCAGGTTACTTCCCCAGACTGGGCCTCAGTTTCCCAACTATACCATGAGGAGGTTTAATCAGATGAGCTACCTAATTCCTCTCTACCCTGGTGGCTCAAGAATCTACGATTTTGTGCCAGAGGGCTTTCCCAGATATGGGGAGACAAATGACATGGGGTCTATTGACAATGATTTCTGTTTGGGAGGTGAGAAAGGAAAAGGCATCAGCCTAGTCATGAACCATAATCAGAAACCAAAAGACAACCTCCTACTGATCACCACTGACCTGACAGAGGGATATTTTGGTTCCCACATGAATAAACTCTGCTAAACCAAGATGATGTGCCATGAGTTCTGCCCAAACTCGAATATGTGGGGTTCAGGATTAACTGAGTCAGTAAAAGAATGACGCCGTTACTTGATCTAAGAGCCTCAAGGAGGATGGTTCTGGCCAGTGAGGGGGGGTGGTTGGCTTCTGATGAGAAGGGTGATAGGAATGGCGGTGGGGAAGCATATAAATAATAACAGTAATAAAAACAGCAAGTGGTATCATGTGCCAGTCTCCTTCTCTGGGCCCTTTGCAAAGCAGCAAACCCAGGGCCCAATATACGGTCAATGTCCACTCTGGTTTGACTGATTAATCCAGCAGCCACCAGTGAGGTCTATTTTTGCTGCTGCTGAAAAAAGTGCCTCCTCTCCTAACTGTGATCACAGCCCAGCTCACAGGGAATTTCTAAGAAGGATGAGTTTACAGGAGAAAGAGTGCAAGGCCCCCACATCCCCAGACATGGTAGTGTTTGCCAAGGCCTCTCCACTGTGAACACGAGGCTGCCCTTCCCAGCGCCAAGGTCAGAAGGTGTCTTCACATCCTGAACATGGTCATAACACAACTGCGTCTGGAAAGCCTGGAATAAATCGCGCCTGTGCGTCCCTGCCCTTCTCAGGCACCTCTCGGGCCCCAGCGGTGACAAATGCTCTGTTTCCATCAAGCTCCAGCTGTTTTAATGGAGGGTTTAAATAACCCCTTTGCTGCCAAGAAATTTATGTCCTGCAGACGTGTGTGGCCATGAACAGATGCTGAGAGAGGTTCAAGGCCCAGCGGCTGTTGGACATGACCATGAAGTGTCCTCCGTGTCCTTCCCTCCTCTGGGACCTCAGTTTCCAATGACTCAGCAGATGTCACCACTCAGTGCCAGGCCGTGTGCAGGGCTCTGGGGACAGAGGGAAGGCTCAGCCATGTTTCCGGGCTGCAGGAGGTCACAGTCAGAGGGGGGAGGCAGACCTGCCAGCAGCACACACCATCCAGCCGGCAAAGCACCAGGCTCCTTAAAGGCTGCTTACTCCTTGGGCACCTCCTGTATACAACTCCACCCCTTGAGTACCTACTGTGTGCTGCACCCAGGTGTTGTCCAACCCTCGAAACAACCCTCCCTGCCCCAAGGTCGTTAATCATTCCTGTTTTAGAGATGAGGCCACTGAGGCTCAGAGCAGTTGAGGAACCCACTCAGGTCACACAGCCTGGGAGGCAGGTCAAGGCAGTGTGTGCTCCAGGGACAGCCAGCTTCAGAGCAGCTTTGCCCACCCTGCCCCCTCAGAAGGAGGCCACGTCTGCTGGGTGGACCAAACGCAGGGTGCTAACCGGAGCAGGTGGTCAGAGTCCGGAGGGGGTGCTAGATCACAGGTGCACCGTCTCCCGATTGTGGAGATTCCTCCAGGTCACCCCACACTGGCCCAGTGGAGTTGGGCTGTCCGAGGCCAGCTGCCAAGCACAAGGCAGGATTTCGGTTCACCTTAAACAGGAAGGTTGTTTGCACCTGCTCAGAACCCAAGCCCCGCCTCCATGGCCTTGTCATTTTTCTTTAGAAACCACACCTCCCTCCCAAACACACACTGTGTCTTCGGCCACCACGGAGCCCACCAAGCCTTAAGGTAAAACATGTGACTTGGGCTGGCCAATCAGGGGCTTCCATTCTCCTGGACTTAGTGATTGGCTCAGACATGGGCACGTGACCCAAGTTAATCCAATCAGAGCTTGGCCTTGGGCCTTTGCTAAAAGTAGCATCAAAGAGATTTCTTTTCAGGGGCTGCCAAGCCGGTCACGTGCAGGACTGTCGTTGCTGGTGGCTGTCCCAGGAGGGGCCTGTGGGGCAGGCCCAGGTCAACAACTCCGAAAGCTGGGGTGAAAGAGAAAGAGAGGGCTGGCCGGGGAGGCAGAATGTGGGCCCCTGCAGGCGACGCCCTCGCCCGCGGTTGCTCCTGCCAGAGCGTTCCCGTGTAGATGCGGCACAACTGCCCGAGCCCTGGCTGGAGGCAGGCCTGCGGCCCGCAGCCCCCCAGACGTTCCTGTGTCACGAGCCAGGGCATTGCGCGTCTTGTCTCAGGTGGTGTGTTTCTACCACCCACACCCCGTGCGTCCCAGCCAGACTCCGTGGCCGCCGCCAGGAAGCACCGGGCCTGGCGCGTAATGGATGCCGAGTAAATACTGGTGCGGTGTAGGAAACAATGGATGAACCGGGCCATGTCCCCCTCTGCCTCCCTCAGCCTCACCCCTCCTCCCCTCCCGCTGCCCCTGGCCGCAGACCACCTACGGGGACCGTCCCTCCAGGGACTAAGAGGGATGCTTGAGAAGCATTCAGCTGCCTCCCCCCTACCCCCCCGTCCCACCTCCACCCCTGCAGCAGGAATGCCTGCTCCTTGGGCCCTTGGAGGAGGGAAGGTGGGAGGGGTGGGGGGAATTACAGAAGTGATATGACCCTGCCCCTGCCCAGAGAGTTGCAGAGAGTTGGGAAGAGCAGGGTCCAGGGTCGGGGCTCTCTGATTCCCGGGCCAGTGCTCCACACGTGGCATCCTGAGCGCTCAGAAGGAGGGTGACAGGGAGCTGCCTGCCATCTCCCAGAGGACCAGGGACATTCTTCCAGCCAGCGGCTGCCTGAATGGGCATCACCCAGACGGGCTCAGGGATGCATAGATGGGTGGGGCACTTGTGGATCAGACTGAGGACAGGTCCCAGGAAGGCAGCTGGGTGCACAGTGGCCGGGATGTCCCCCTCCACATTCCCACTGGACACTGACCTTCAACAGAACCACAACTTGGGGCTCCTGGGTGGCTCAGTCAGTTAAGCATCTGACTTCGGGTCAGGTCATGATCTCATGCTTCGTGAGTTCAAGACCCACTGGAGCCTGCTTTGTTATCTGTGACTCCATCTCTCTCTAACCCTCTTCTGCTCATGCTCTGTCTCTCAAAAAATAAATAAATGCTAAAAAAAGAAAAAAAGAAGAACCTTAACTAAATTTCCATCACCATAGAATGCATGGATGCCTGAATGAATGAATGAATGAATGAATGAATGAATGAATGAATTGAAATAAATCATTTTAAATGGAGTTCCCAGAAAAGTCAAATAATTTGCCCAAGGTCACACAGCTCGGGATGGCAGAGCAGGTTCAAACCCCAGACGTCCCCCACTAAGGCCCAGGCTCCTTCCTCCACCCCACCCTGCCCCACAGAGCCTGGGAGAGGAGTTAGGAAAGGAAGAGCCAGCATGGGCTGGAAGCACCAGGGAGGGCTTCCTGGAGGAGGGGGATCCCAGGCTGGGCCCTGAAGGACAGACCAGAGAAGAACACACAGGGAGGATGGAGCAGCTCCTAGTTTGCTGCTCCCACTTCTTTAGGCCTCTGGGTCTGGAATTCTCCAGGAGGAGGTTCAAGGTCTCCCTGGAGCAAGTGCTCCAGCCAGGAACCTTTCCCCAGAGAAGGTGAGGCTGTGTCCCGCCCAGGCTGGAGGCTCCCAGGTGGGGGGGAGGGGGCGAGCAGGGGCTCCTGGGAACTTGTGTTCTCCTGGCTTCTGTCCCACGTGTTCCTGAACAGGAGCGAGGACACAGCATCCATGCCCGTCTGCAGTGAGGGGACAGCGGTCTCACAAGCGTCCTGATGAGGCCATTAGACCGCAGTGCGGCAGCCCGTCAACCCCGCACACTGCAGACCCGATGTCTCCTCCCGGGGGACCTGACCTGCCCGGGGCCACTGCATTTCCCTTGCAGATTCCCCGAGGGAGCAGCACCCCACGAAGGTAAGACCCTGCCTCACTATGTCCACAGTCGGGGGATCAGTGTGTTTCCCTCCCTGCTCGGCCCCTGAAGCCCGTTTCCCCATAACGAGCCCGCAGGAATAAAACCCCACGCGGCCCGAAAACACACATCGGCCCGCCGCTTGGTGGGGGTTGGGGGGGGTGGTTCTCAGGGAGCGTGGAGCCAGAGAAGCCGCAACTATTTTGGAAGCAGATGCTTGTGTGTGGGGGCGCCTCGTCCCTTCCCTGCACAGCCGCCTTTCCAGTCTGGGCCGGAAGCTGAGTCAGCGAGTCTCCAAACCTCAAACTCCACCCCCTCCCCTGCCTTCTTTGACAAGCAATTACTGATGCCAGTTAGGTGAGGACTGTGTGGGGACACCTGGCTGTGGGGAGACGGATCCCCGCCTCCTGGGGCCTGCCTGTCTCGGGGAGACAAGTAGACTGTGGGAGGGAGACCCTGCAGAGAAGAACAGCCTTGGATCGTCAGTGCTGATTCCTGGGCTGCCCCCCGTCCCCACCCCTCCTCCCATCCTCTGGGGACTGAGGAGGGAGCTGGACTGGAGGACAGGCAATCACCTCTCAATCTCCTGCTGTTGTCTTCCCTCAACACAGGAAGCTCCAGAGGTCTCCCTGTACCCAGAACATTCCAGAGCTCACTGCAGAAGCTCAAGAATGCTGGATGGGAGGAAGAAGAGGGGAACTAAGGGGCTTCTCTTCAGAGGCACCGATAGAAGTGGAGCAGAGAAGCCCGTGGGAAATGAGCAGGGGTGTAGAGTGAGGGCATCAGAAAAGATTCAGCATTGAAAATGGTCACATGGTGGGGCGCCTGGGTGGCTTAGTCGGTTAAGCGTCCGACTTTCGCTTGGGTCATGATCTCGCGGTTCGTGGGTTCGAGCCCCACGTCGGGCTCTGCGCTGACTGCCAGCTCAGAGCCTGGAGCCTGTTTCAGTCTGTGACTCCCTCTCTCTCTGACCCTCCCCTGCTCACGCTGTCTCTCTCTCTCTCTCTCTCCTAGAAATAAATAAAACATTTAAAAAAATTTTTATTAAAAAAAAATGGTCACACGGTGACCTATGGCGTTTGCTTAATCAGGAACAAATTACGCCGCACCCCGGGAAGAGCTGAGGTGCCACCTGGCTCCACCTGGGAGCATGACCCTACCTGCTCTGTGGAAGAGGCTGTTTTGGGCCCTCTAGGGTGGCCGTGGAGGACCCCTGTCACTTGGGTCCTCTTCCTGGGGCCCCTGGGCGCCAAGCCCTCTCTCTGCCTCCTGCTGACGTGATGCAGGGGTCAGAAGGGCAGCAAGGGTGGGCGGTTCCCCAGCAAGGGCTGCTGCGCTATTGCACTTGGCTGGGTAGGGAAGAAGTTCTGGGCTGTTCTGAGCTGACTGCGTTTGCAGCCTTCTTGTCTGCTGGGCTGCTAACTCCGGTGCCATCTGCCTGTGTTTCCAGCCCAGAGCCCCAGGGAACTACGTTTTCTTTGGTGGTTGTTAAAGAAGGTTTCAGCGGGGGTGGGGAGAGAGGAGGCAGGTCCCGGAATCATCTGGTCCCTGAGGAGGAGGCTCTGCCAAGGCATGAGACTGAAGTGTAATTTGCATGGAGCTCTGAGCCTCATAGGAACCACCTGAGGTTGGTGTAATTGGGCCCATTGTACAGATGGAGAACCCAAGCCCCAGAGAAATTAAAGAATTTTCGGAAGGTCAGACCTTGATGGCTCAGCGTGTGTCAGTCCCTTCCGCTGGAAGCACCTTGCCCCTCACCTTTCTGAGGGACGGCCTCTCTCACTTCAGAATTCTGGGCCAGAAAAGCTGAGGATGGAAAAGGAGGTTTGCGGGAACAGCGGGCCTTGCAGGAAGGGTCACACAGTGATGTGAGGAGATGCAGGGGTGCAGGAAGGGCACGGGCTTTGGAGAGGCTGAGGAGGAATCCAGCTGGGCCCCGAGCTGGCTCTGTGGCCCTTCCCAGCCTTACCCTCCCTGTGAAAGCTCTCCCTGCCACACAGGGAGGGGTTTCAACCATCACGTCCAAGAACACTGAGCCTCTGCTTGGCCCGGCCAGCCAAGGCTTTCAGGATACCTCTTCACTTTCCAAGTGCAAATGTCAGTGTGGGTCAGGTGAATACTGGCAACTGGGATAGAGAGAGAAGCTGCATCCCGGGGCTTAGTAGCCTCAGAAGTTTCCAGAGCAAAACTGACTTGGAACAGGGTGCTAGCTCTGTCCCCTCCCACCGTGCAGTGGGACGCTAGCCACTTCGCTGTGCTTAAGTGGGCTTATATATAAAGTGGGAGTAATGATGGAATCTCCCTCATATTTTATTTAAAAATAAAACCATGGGGTGGCTCAGTCAGCTAAGTCTTGACTTTGGCTCAAGTCATGATTTCACAGTTTGTGGGTTCAAGCCCTGTGAAGGGCTCTGCACTGACAGTGTAGAGCCTGCTTGTGATTCTCTCTCTCCCTCTCTCTCTCTGCCCCTCCCCTGCTCATGCTCACACCCTCTCTCTCAAAATAAACTAAAAAAAAACAAAAAACAAAAACAAAAACAGAAAAGTGTAAAAATCCTCAGTATTAGGCCAGAGACAAAACATTACAATAGCTAAGATCTTTCTAACAGAATTCTTGAGGTATAGTTGGCATTCGATACACTGCACATACATAAGAGTCCAGTTGGATGAGTTTGGACATGTGCATACCTCTGCAAAGCCATCGCCGCAATCAGAATGATAAACATATTCTTTACCCCCAGAAGTTTCCTTGTGCCCCTGTGTTATCCTGACCTACAACCAGTTCTCACCCCTCTTGGCCCCCAGGCAACCACCCACCTGCTTTCTATCACTCCAGATCAGTTTGCATTTTCTAGAATTTCTTGTGATGGAACCAGACCCGATGTAATCGTTTTGTCTGGCTTCTTTCACTCAGCGTAATTATTTGGACATTTTATTCCTATTGTCACATGTGTCAGTAATTTGTTCTTTTTTAAGGATGAGTAGTTTTCCCTTGCTTGGGTGGAATTTATTTATCCCTTGATAATCCTGCTGACGGACACTTGGCCTCTGGTTTGGGACTACTATAAACAAAACCACTCTGAACACTTATGTACAGTTTTCCTTTAATTTCTGGTCTAGCAGCATCTCACAAATCAGTATAGGTCGTGTTTTCATTTCCATTCACTTGAAGACGCTTTCTAATTTCCCATTAGATTGCTTCTTTGTATCATGGTTTATTTATTTAGAAGTGTGTTACTTAGTTTCCAAATACTAGGGCATTTTCCAGACATTTTTATCTTGCAATTTCTAATTGAATTCCATGGTGGTCAGAGAACTTATTTTTGTGTGAATTATAACTTCTTAAAGTTTTTGAACCTTGTTTTGTACGACCCAGAATATCATCTGTCTTGGTGAATGTTCTGCACGCCCTTGAAAAGAATGTGTAGGGTGCTGCTGCAGGATAGAATGTTCTATAAATGCCAATTAGGTGAAGTTTGTTGATGGTGCTGTTCAAGCCTTCTCTATCGTTACTAATTTTCTATTTGTGCTCTCAGTCGCTGAGAGAGGGATGTTGTGATCGCTTTCCAGTGGAGATTTGTTTATTTATCTTTGCAGCTTTGTAACTTTCCCCTCATGCATTTTGAAGCTCTGTTATTATGTTCATAAACAGTAATGATTGGTGCATCCTCTCCATGAATTGACATCTGTGTCATTATGAAATGACCCACTTTATCTCTGGTAATATTGTTTGCACCCAGTCCACTTCATCTGTTACTGTTCTCTCCAGCTCCAGCTTGCTTCTGATTAGTGTTACATGGTATATAATTTTCCACCCCTTACTTTTAACCTATTGCTGTCTTTACACTGAAAATGTGTTTCTCGTAGGCTGCTTATAGCTCAGTCTTGCTTTGTATCCATACAACAATCTCTGCCTTTTAATTAAATATATGTAATGTGATCACCGATACGCTTGGGCTGAAATTTGCCACCTTGCTTTTTATTTTCTGTTTCTCCCATCTGTTTTTTGGTCCTGTTTCCCTCCTTTCCTGCCTTCTTTCGGATTAAGTGGGTCACTTTTATGATTCGATTTTATTCCCTTGGTTGGCTTCTGAATTGTAATGCTTTGTTTTGTTATTTTGGTCTTTGTTTTAGGATGGATAGTTTCTGTTTTTAACCTACCATGGCCCAGTTAACTTGCAAGTGATAATAAACAACTTCACATTCAGTGTAAGAATCTTACAACAGCCCCTCCCAGTCTTTGTGCTTAAAGCAGTTACATATTTACTTCTACATAATAAATTGTGACCGTCAGTTCTTTCTCTCTTTTTTCTTTTTAATTTACATCCAAGTTAGTTAGCGTATGGTCCCACAGCGATTTCAGGAGTAGATTCCTTAATGCCCCTGACCCATTTAGCCCATCCCCCCTCCCACAGCCCCTCCAATAACCCTGTTTGTTCTCCATATTTATGAGTCTCTTATGTTTTTGTCCCCTTCCCTGTTTTTATATTATTTTTGCTTCCCTTCCCTTATGTTCATCTGTTTTGTATCTTAAAGTCCTCATATGAGTGAAGTCCTATGATATTTGTCTTTCTCTGACTAATTTCGCTAAGCTAATACTACCCTCTAGTTCCACCCACATAGTTGCAAATGGCAAGATTTCATTCTCTTTGATTGCCGAGTAATACTCCACTGTGTATATATACCACATCTTCTTTATCCATTCATCCATCGATGGACATTTGGGCTCTTTCCATACTTTGGGTTATTGTCAATAGCGCTACTATAAACATTGGGGTGCATGTGCCTCTACGAAACAACATACCTGTATGCCTTAGATAAATACCCAATAGTGCAATTGCTGGGTCCTAGGGTAGTTTTAATTTTTTGAGGAACCTCCATACTGTTTTCCAGCGTAGGATTCCCACCGGCAGTGCAAAAGAGATCCTCTCTCTCTGCATCCTCGCCAACATCTGTTGTTACCTGAGTTGTTAATGTTAGCCATTCTGACAGGTGTGAGGTGGTCTGTCATTGTGGTTTTGATTTGTATTTCCCTGATGATGAATGAGGTTGAGCATTTTTTCATGTGTCGGTTGGCCATCTGGATGTCTTCTTTGGAGAAGTGTCTATTCATGTCTTTTGCCCATTTCTTCACTGGATTATTTGTTTTTTGGGTGTTGAGTTTGGCAAGTTCTTTATAGGTTTTGGATACGAACCCTTTATCTGACATGTCGTTTGCAAATATCTTCTCCCATTCCATCAGTTGCCTTTTAGTTTTGCTGATTGTTTCCTTCTCTATGCAGAAGTTTTATTTTGATGAAGTCCCAATAGTTCATTTTTGCTTTTGTTTCCCTTGGCTCTGGAGACGTGTTGAGTAAGAAGGTGCTGAGGCCAAGGTCAAAAAGGTTTTTACCTGCTTTCTCCTCAAGGATTTTGATGGCCTCCTGTCTTACATTAGGTCTTTCATCCATTTTGAGGTTTTTTTGTGTGTGGTGTCAGAAAGTGGCCCAGGTTCATTTTTTTGCACGTTGCTGCCCAGTTTTCCCAGCACCACTTGCTGAAGAGACTGTCTTTATTCCATTGGATACTCTTTCCTGCTTTGTCAAAGATGAGTTGGCCATACATTTGTGGGTCCATTTCTGGGTTCTCTCTTCTGTTCCATTGATCTGAGTGTCTGTTTTTGTGCCATCAATTTATCTTTTTAAGAGATTTAAATAATGAGAAAAATGTCTTCTCTTTTTACCCCCATAGTTATAGTTTTCAGAGCTTTCTGCCTGGATATCCAGATTCCTACTTCCATCTGTTATCTTTTCCTTCTGCCTACCTTAAATATTTCTTGTAGTGCGTAGCACCTGATGAATTCGTTCAGCCTCTATATCTGAAAACATTTTTTGCCATTATTTGTGAAAGATATTCCCCCTGTCTATAGAACTCCAGAATGACTCTTTCGTGGGTTTTTTTTTTCCTTTTAGTACGTCTAAGATATTGTGCTACTGTCGCTGGCCTACATCATTTTCGATGAGAAGTCTGCTATCCTCATTTTTGCTCCTTTGTAGATAACTTATCTTTTTCCTCTGGTTACTTTTTAAAAAAAAAAATTTTTTTTAATGTTTTATTTATTTCTAGGAGAGAGAGAGAGACAGCGTGAGCAGGGGAGGGTCAGAGAGAGAGGGAGTCACAGACTGAAACAGGCTCCAGGCTCTGAGCTGGCAGTCAGCACAGAGCCCGACGCGGGACTCGAACCCACGAACCGCGAGATCATGACCTAAGCGAAAGTCGGACACTTAACCGACTAAGCCACCCAGGCGCCCCACCTCTGGTTACTTTTAAGATTTTCTGCTTATTGCTGGTTTGGAGACATTTTATTATATGCCTTGGCACAATTTTCTTCACTTTTTTGAGGGGGGTTGTTTTGTTGTTGTTGTTGTTGTTTTCTTAAAGTCTGTTGAGTTTCTTGGATCTATAGATTAATAGCAGTCAACAAATTTTGGTGGGGGGGATTGGCCATCATTTCTTCAAGTATATATATTTTTTTAAATGTTTTATTTATTTCTAGGAGAGAGAGAAAGACAGCGTGAGCAGGGGAGGGTCAGAGAGAGAGGGAATCACAGACTGAAACAGGCTCCAGGCTCCGAGCTGGCAGTCAGCACAGAGCCCGACGCGGGGCTCGAACCCACGAACCGCGAGATCATGACCTAAGCGAAAGTCGGACGCTTAACCGACTAAGCCACCCAGGCGCCCCTCTTCAAGTATATTACTAACCCGCTCTATTATGTATATGATAGACAGCTGGAGGCCATCCCACAGTGCACCAATGATTTGTTCATTTCTTATATTATTCATTTTCTCTGTGTTTCATTTTTGATAATTTGCATTTCTATGTCAAGTCAGCCGATCTCTTTTTCTGCTGTGTCTCACCTGCCATTACAACCATCAAGTGTAGTTTTCATCTCATACACTGTGATTTTCAAAAACTAACTAGAAATTCAGTTTTGGTCTTTTGTGTATCTACCATAGCTCTACTTTTCATTTCCAATCTTTCTCTTGTATTTCTAAATGTATGAAATGATGCTGTAATAACTGGTTTTACCGTTCTTGTCTGCTAATTATATCATTTGTGTCAGTTTTAAGTCAGTTTTGATTGATTGGTTTTATATTCACTCTAAGTCCTACTTTTCTGCCTCTTTGCTTGCCTGGGAATTTTTTATCAAATGCTAGTCATTGTGTTTTTGTCTTTTGGGGCACTTGTGTTTTGTATTCTTAGAAATACTCCTATACATTGTTCTGGGGCACCATTAAGTAACATGAACACATGTCTTTCAAGTCTTGCTTTTAAACTTTGCTAAAGGTAAACAGAATTTAGTCTGAGGCCAGTTCCCCACTCCTGAAGCACGACCCCTTCTGAATACTTTATCCAGTGCCCATGCCTGACCTGGATTTCGACTCCGGTGCGAGTAGCAGCTGTTTTGAGTTTCAGGCTCGTGCCTCAACTCCTTTGGGCTGTGTTTCCCCAGCCTCAGGCAGTTTCCTCACACCCCAGCCTTAAGCAGGCACTCTGCAAATCTGTGTTGTCTCTCTGTGGCCCTCTCTGATCTGCAGTGCTCTGCCTGTGAACCCTCCCTGGCTAGGCCAGCCTCGCTCTCCGCTGCACCCAGCACTTCATGCCTCTGGTGCCCCAAACGGGTTATGCATAGGGTTCCCTTCTCCAAGGGTCAGATGGCTGGGAGCTCTCACATGGGGAGCAGCACTGTCCCCCACTCCAGAGTGCTAGGAAAACGCTGCCACTCTTCCAGGTAGAAAGCACGGCTGTGCTCCATGATGTCTGTCCTCTCATAGCGAGTACTCAGCAAAGAAGGTGTCACTGTTGCTGCTGCTGCTGTTATTTATATTATTAGTGTCACCAGAGCCATGATTCAGCATGGTGCTTCAGAATGTCTACACACACTGGCAGTTCTGGAGAATGTACATCATTTAAGAGCACCTAGGTGCTGGCTGCAAATTCCCATTCAGGCTCCTGCTCTGGGGAACTGGACCAGGACACTTTTGACTCTCCCAGGCCCCCTGGACTCATCAGCCCAGATGCTCCGGGCCTCCAAGGAATGAGGCTATAATCTCATTGCCACAGCAGGCATGCTCTTCTCCCATACGAGTTTAAGGAAGAATAAAGACACATGGGGAACATTTCTTATGTGGACTTTGGAGTCAGAGACACACAAGCTCAAAGCCCAAGTCTTCCTAAGCTCCGTGACCTTGAGCCCCAGCTTCCTCCTTTATAAGCAGAGAGTTGTAACAGCTGCCTTATAGGAATATAGGGAGGGTTACACTTGAGCATCGGCAGGGAAGGGCATAGCACAGGCCTGGACCAGTCTCATTACCTGCTGGCCTAGCAACCTTGGGTAAGCGGTGTCACTTTTCTGAGCCTTGCTTTCCTGATCTGTAAAATGGGGAGAAATAACATAGTTTTCCTCATCACTGAGTTGTAAGGATGAGATGAGACCATCCGATCCCCCGGATTCCTACATCACTCACCCCCACCCCTTTTGTTTCTGTGACCTCCAGGCATCCTTTCTTAGCGCCTCCATCCTTGGGATCCCCATGCTCTGAGACTTGGGGGAGCAGAGCCAAAGACTGTCCATGCCTCTGTCTGCGAGCAGACGCGGCGGCCCCCAGAACAGAAGTTGCTTCATTGCTTTACTAACTTCTCATAAAGCCAAAGAGCCTGTTGAGGAAGCACCGATGTCATCTCTAATTTCTCTGATGCTCCATTTAAACACAGCGTTACCCTAAGGCTTCCAGGTGTTTAGAGAAACAACAGAACACTATGGCTATTGCCTCATGTGCATGTGGAATTATGCTCTCCCTGGAGCCCTGTGCATGCTACACATACTGAGATGAAAACCAGGTGAGTCTCAGCTATAAGAGACAGACAAGACTCTGCCCCAGAACATCTGCATGGGCCGGAGTTGGCTGGAGGCTCAAGAGCAGACATTCCGTGAGCCTCGTGGAATGGCGGCGGCAATAGATGTCACATGGTTAAGGATCACATCAGCATCTCATCCAGTCCTGGGGGTCAGGTGACATGGGCCAGAGCCCCAGCATCTGCAGATGCAGCAGGCAGCAACCAGAATGCAAGGTCAAAAATTAGCCAATAGTCAAAAAAAAAAAAAAATTAGCCAATAGTTCCTGAGTACTTACCATATTCCAGTCACTGTTCATTTTTCCCATTTAGCAGATGAGAAAATTGAGACACAGACGGGTGAAATGACCTGCCCAGGGCCCCACAGCTGGTAAGTAGTGGAGCTGGGTTTTGAACACAAACCACCAGGTTCTGGAGTCTCCAGTAGAGACTCTACAATGAAGTCTAGATCCCCCGACCTAGCACAGAAGGTACCTCCCCCCACAAGTTGACTCCCTCTCACATGTATTAATTAGCTTTTGCTGCGTAACAAACCACCCTGAAACTCCGAGCTTAAAACACAAACATGTATATTTCTAATGGCTGTCTTGTCTACAAAGTAGTTCTTCTAAGCCAGGCTGGCTTGACTGGAGCTGGATGGTTTCAGGTGGCCTCAGTCCCCTCAGTCCCCAAGTGGAACCGCCTAGATGGCTGGGACATCTGTCTGCATAGTCTTGCATCCTCCAGAAAGCCAGCCTGAGCTTGTCCCGTTGTGCCGGTCACAGGTCTCCTGGAAGCAGGAAAGGGCTGGCCGCACGCACAGCACTCTTCAAGTCTCTCCCTGTGTTATATTGTTACTGTCACCTTAGCCAAAGCAAGTCACCAGGCTAGGCCCAGACTCAAGGTGGACATGCAGACCTGGCCTCCCAACACAAGGGAGCAGCAACACTCCA
>NW_027532008.1:731469-775114 GCF_008692635.1 Crocuta crocuta
GTGCGGGCATGTGGCCATCTGCATCTCCAGCATCACCTGTTGCCCCCCTCCCTTACCTGTCTGCTGCTACAGTCACAAGAATGCTCTAGACTCTCCCACACATGCTGCTGCCTGTGCCTGGAATGCTGCTTCCTCAGCTTCGCCCCGGGAAGATCTTATGTATCTTGCAAAATGCAGCTCGGGGACAAAAGCCTTCGTGGATCACCCACCGCAGACTTCTCTTCCCTTTCACTACACTCATCACCCCACGGGGTGGGGGGGGTGCCCTTCCCAGGAGGCTGGGTGCCCTGAGGCCAGGAGCGGCATCTGAGAACCCCCTGGGCCCTGCGTAGGGCCTAGAATGAAGGATCAGCTCAGTGACTGCTTTGGGGCCTAGAGGAAGGGAGGGAGAAAGAGGGGGAGTGAGGAAGGAAGCAGAGAGGCAGGGAGGGAGAGAGGGAAGGGGGAAGGGGGGAAGGTGGTTAAATGAGCCTTTGGTGGACCCAGGGGACCTAGGGTCAGATGTCAAGCCAGTGACCAGGCAGGGCCAGCCCCAGCTCAGGTAGCAGCTGCCGAAAGACCGGCCACCCCTGGCACAAGAAAGCCTGAGCCCAGAGTGTGTCCTGGCAGGTGAGTAAAACATTAGCAGCTAATAACAGAGTTCATTTCCAAGGGCAAGAGTGCCGCTGAAGAGAAGGGCAAGGTGCCGAGATGGGGCACAAGGCTTGAAATGCTCCCAGCTAAGGTCAAGGGAGTTTTTGTTAAGGAGGCGATGTGGTGGGGCGCCTGGGTGGCTTGGTCGGTTGAGCGTCCGACTTTCGCTTAGGTCATGATCTCGCGGTGGTGGGTTCGAGCCCCGCGTCGGGCTCTGTGCTGACTGCCAGCTCAGAGCCTGGAGCCTATTTCGGAGTCTGTGTCTCCCTCTCTCTCTGACCCTCCCCTCTTCACGCTGTCTCTCTCTCTCTCTCTTCTAGAAATAAATAAAAATATTAAAAAAAAAAAAAAAAAGGAGGCGATGTGGTGACATTTGATCAGAGACTGGGGTTGCAAGGAGTTAAGTAGGGGGGCGGCATGTGGGCAGGAGGAGCAGCAGGGACGTCTTCTCCAGAGGTAGGGGGAGCAGAGCTTGTCTGAGGAGCCAAAGCCCCTGGCTTCCTCTCAGAAAGGGAGGCAGGAAGGCTCTGTGTGAGACCGGGATGGTGGCCAGAGCCTGGAGTGGAGGTCCAAGCCCTCCTTGGGAATCCCGCACAGCTTGGAGGTATCTGTGAGGTAGGAGGAGGGGCCGGAGGGGCTGGGGTCTCAGGAGAAGGACCAAGGCAGCCACTCAGGTGCTGAAATCAAGACCAAGGATGAGAGCAAATCCTCACGTACCACGTAATACCCAGGCCAGGGCAGTGCTCAGTGTTCACTCGCTGAATCGTTACAGCAACCGGAAGTGGTGCGTTGTCTTATCATTCCCATTTAACAGATGAGAAAACTGAGGCACAGAGAGTCTTGGCCAAGGTCACACAGCTATGAAAGTGGTGGAGCGGGGCTTCAAACACAGATCATGTCACTGCAAAGCTTGTGCTCTTCCCCATTACCTTCTCCTGCCTTGTCATCAGACAGTCATTCATCAAGCATTCGTTAATCATCTAATGTATGCAGATGCTGCCGTTGGTGCTAAGGACATGGTGGGGGTGGGGAGGGAGGGAGCACAAGAGAGACCTGATCTAGGTCTCTTGGCATCGGTGTTCCAGCCAGCCAGAGAGGTACAGCAGCAGATGCTGGGTAGGTGTACCTGTCCTGATGCAAGTAAGAAGGCAACAATGAGACACTAGTGATGGTGGGACATGGGGACAAAGTGGGTTGTGTGATTGGAGAGTCCCTAGGAGGTGACATCAGTGCTGACACATCAATGCCATGAGATGCTGAAAAAAAGTGTCCCAGAGAGAGGAAGGCAAATGTAAAAAGGCCTTGAGGGAGGAATGAGAAACTGGACAAGGGCCAGTGTGGTAGAAGCGGTGAGTAGAGGGCAAAGGGCACGAGACAGGTTCTGGGGGACGGGCAGGGGCAGATCTGGTTCAGTCTCGGGGACCATGTGTGCTGTGTCCTGTGTGCCCTCGGACTCACCACACTGCCACCCTTGCTCCCTGCAGGGGTGCAAGGACAGGGCCCTGAGCCCTACTGGGCGCTGGCTTCTGCTGGGTCCTGGAGGCAGCAAAGGAGCCCCAGGGCGGGAGGGTGGGGAGCGTTCGGTCCCCGTCTCCCTCTGCTCCAGCCCCGGTTGGTAGTGGCGGCANCCTGGTGGCCCCTGTCCTGTGGCTGCTGCTCCCTCCCCTGGCGCCTGCAGACCTGGGATGGACAGGCTCCCCACTGTTGCTAGCCCTGGGCCCCCCCCCGGTGGCCCAGCAGCCCCTGCGGGTTTCCCGTTTTCCTGTCCACACCTTGGTGACCGGTGACCGACTGTCCTTCCATTAAACTCCCTTCAGTTACCTTCTCCCATTGGTCCTCCACTCTCTGCAAAGACCATACTCCACTCTGCGATGAGAGTTCAGATCTCACGTGAAGTGCACGCGGGGGCGGGGGGCGGGGGAAGCCACCAGAGAATTTGAGCAGGGAAGGGACTTTAATGATTCACCTTTCAGGAAGACGCCCCTGGCTGCCATGGAAACAGATGCGCAGAGACAAGAGTGGATGGGGGACCCACTAGGGTCCGGGCCAGTTTAATGAAGTTGGTGCAAGGTGGTGGCAGAGAGACAGGACCAGTTGTGACAGCCATGTGACCCTGACTCCCGAGTCCCTGGCCAAGGTCCTGAAGCCCCCAGTGAACAAGAACTCCAGGGTGCAGAAGCGAGCACCCCAAGGAGTCTGGGGCAGGAGGAAGGGAGCTCAGTGTGGAGGCGGGGCTCCCCTGGGAGCAGAGAGCTCTGTAGGCGCTAACCAGGAAGAACAGGGTTAGGTGCACCAGTGGGAGCCAGAAGCCGCGGGCCTTGGGAAAGACCTGCCTTGAGCAAGAACGTCGGGAAGCCCATGCAGTCCTATGCAGCCTGCATCTGGACAAGGGCTCAGTAAGGCACTAAACCGCAGCCTTAAGTCTCCTCTTTCCATCTAATTGTTTTGGTCTATTAGTGGTGGTGGGAGGAGCGCCAGCACGAGGCAGGGCAGTGACACAGCGGTCCTCCACGGCCTCCTAATGAGCGGAACCCAGATATGCATCTCAGACCCCAACAAAGGTCTCTGGTCCCTGCACCCTTCCCTCTACCCTCCAGCCCTGGGGTCAGGAAGTGGGGGAGATTGGGGGATCTCTGGCCAGTGTGAAAGCCAAGAAGTTGGGGTGTCTTTTCCCAGCTGACCAGTTTTGTTTGGCTGGAGGATTAGCTGTGGGACGCTGGACAAATCGCTCACCCTCTCTGAGATCCTACTTTCCACCTGTGGGACACGGGCTCATGCCTGCCTCGCAGGACTGATGTGGGTCCTGAGCGAGATGACACACATCGAGCCAGGTGCTTCCCCCAGCAGGTGCTCCACGTGGTGAGCCCCATCCACACGGCAGAGAGCTTGGCATCGACAGCGCCCCAGAACCCAGCCCTGCGTCATTCTGCCTTCCCCACAGCTGTCTCTGTTCCCCCATCTGATGGTCCAGGCACTGGGTGGGGACAGCCACCAAGTCCCTTTCCAGCCTAATAGCATGGAGGTCCCTATTTCCTTACTGAGGTGCAGCCTCCGCCCGAGCTCTCCCCGCTGCGTCCCAGCTTCCAGAGCCCCAGGAAGCCCCCCTGCTGATCTCCTGGAGCCGCAGGCAGGAGAGACCAGCAGTGACAAGGGCCTGCTGCGTCCGGGCCCTGGGATCCCAGGGACAGACGCGCCCTGTGCCCTCTGAGGTCGTGTGTGGGCAGGAGGGAGGCAGAATCTCGAGGATGGACCCTGGACACGGCCCCCCCACACCCGGGAGCAGGACGCTAACCGGGAGACTCGGGGACAGAAGGCGCGGGGTGCACGTGAGCACGAGTGGGAGGCCACGCAGGTGCTCCGGCCTGTCATCAGCGGCAACAATCAGACTCCTACAAAAGTCCCCTTATTTCTCCCCGGCCATGAACCCTGCGGAAAAAGGGATGTTTCCTGCCAGATCGTCCCCGAAGATGTGTTTGTCACAGGCTATTGTGTAAATCCGTGTTTGGCCCATTTACGAGATGTGATTTGTCCAGTTGACTGGCCTTAACGCTCCTTCTACAAACTCTCAAAACGTGGCTGCTATCAGGAGCCCGGAGAGGAGCCGTAAACATGCCGGGGCCAGGCCCGCGGGCTCCGAGCCGCCTCGTGCTGCGGGGAGAGTCGAGGGAGGGCCTGGGGGTCATGCTGCTGGGGACAGGGGTCAGTCCCCAGGGAGAAAATGTGTGACGTCAAAGAAGGGCCAGTTCAGGTCCGCTCCCACCACCAGGCTTCCTGAGGCCCTACTATGTGCAGGCCTGCCTGTGCAGCGGTGAACTGAGAGGGCCCTGCTCTGAGGAGGCCGAGTCCGGAGTGGGAGGCAGGAAGGGCAGGAGTGTGCAGGGTGCGAGAGGCGCAGGGAAGAAAGTACAACAGGGTGATGTACAGAGTCTGGCTCTGGGCGGGGTCGGCAGTGCCCCTTGTGGGGCGGGTCAGGGAGTCTTTCTGAGAAGCAATGAATCTTCCAGAAGCAATGGAATTTTAGAGCTGAGGCCTCAATGAGGAGACGTTAAGACTGAGAAGTTAGTTCTGCCTGGGGGCAGAGGGTAGGGGTTCCAGGGAGGAGGAGACACCTGATCCACACTTGGCAGATGCTTAGAATTGCACCAAGGGGGGAAAGGAGGTGAATTCCGGACGGGTGCAAAGGCTGGGAGCAGTGCAGGTTTACAGCACATTAGGGGGGTGTTTATTGTAGCCAGAAGTGGGGCTGCAAGCGACAGACCTCAAATCTGTGCTCAGGAGATGGGCTGCTATATCCTAAGGCAAGGGACTCCAGAAATGTCAAAGCTGTAAGCAAGCCACACCTCTGAGCAGATCACTCAGGACTGGTACCGCCCCTTCCAGCTAGAAAGCTCCATGAGCCAGACCTGCAAGGGCTGTTGACTTCAGCTGAGTGGAACTTGAACACTAATAGACGTGCACTCAAATAGACCTGAGGGTCGCAAAATCCTGGGCTTCACAGAGACCAGGGCTGGTGGGGGGAGAGCTGGACCTTGGTCACCAAGGCCCCCTCTTGCAGGGTCTTCCCCCTGATGGACACAGACAAATGCAGAAATTTCCGCCCTCCTCCAAACAGCGCTCTCACTCAGCTCTGCCCACTCACTGGAAGTGATAGCAGCTCCTGGACCTCCCACTGCTGCTGCCCTGAGCCCTCGCCCAGCGCCCTGGGGAGCAGCCCCTGGAAAGCCAGCCCCAAATAAGAGACCCTGAACCAGCTCAGCCTTCCTCTCCTGTTTTAGATCAACCCCGCCAGGCTTCCCTCTGGGAGCAGCAGACGCTCATCTCTCTCCTGGGCTCACCAGATGGGGAGGACCCTGCGATTCTCCCAGCAGGCGACAGAAGAAAAAGTTTTCAGAATTTCAGGCCCTTTGATGGAGAAAGTTTGCCTAATAAATAATTGAGAAGAACCCAGCTTCCTGGGAACTATCATGAGCAGTGAGGGCGCCCGGTTCTCCCACCAAAGCAGAGCTTCGGAGCGCTCCGGCGGAGGTGAGGAAAGCCTCTGCTTAAAGATGTAACAGAAAAGGCAGGCCGGTTGGGGTGGGAAAGGCCTGGCCACGCCAGGGGAGGGCCGGTGCCGGGAGGGCACCTGCTTCAGGTAAGGATGTAACCAGGCGGTGAGTGATTAAAAGCATGGACTCCATACTCAGACAGACCTCGGTAGGAGATCCTTATCCATGGACATAAGACAAGGTCAGAAGCCCCGCTCATCCTTTCTTCCAAATGGCCAGACAGATGGAGACCATGGCCAAAGACAGCACCAGGTTTTCAGCAGCCCAGAGGAAACAGAGCCTTTCTCTGCCCAGCATCCATTCCTAACACCCCAGAGAAGGGCTCTGATTGGCCTGGCTTGAACCACGTGCCTACCCCTGCACCAATCACAGTAGCTACCTGGGTCACATGCTCACGCCTCCTGGGGAGAATGCTCTTTGATTGGCAACCAGACGGGAAACTGGGAGTGGGGGCGGGGCAAACAAGAATGAAATAAAGGGCCGGTAGCAGAAGGAGAATGTGGGAAGGGGGTGGGGGTGTTGCCGCGCGGCCCCTTCC
Source organism: Crocuta crocuta (assembly GCF_008692635.1). Taxonomy (NCBI): domain Eukaryota; kingdom Metazoa; phylum Chordata; class Mammalia; order Carnivora; family Hyaenidae; genus Crocuta; species Crocuta crocuta. Next base: position 737,689 of record NW_027532008.1, read on the forward strand.
AGCCACACCCATCCTAGCCTCCATACTCTGGCCCTCCGATTGTTTCCAGGGGCCTGGCGCCCTGCTCCCTCTCGCCTTACCTCCCTGCCTTGCCCATGCGTGCAGTCGGCTTTGGATGACTTCCGGCCACCACGAAGGGAAAACAGTCACTTCTTTAAGTCTCAGATGTCACCTGCGCTGCTAAACCTTCCATCCTGGCCCCTGACATACTGTGTTCCATTCCCGGCAGCACCGTGTAAAATAGTGATGATCGTGAGGATGATGGTGAGAATGACGGTGATGAAGATGATCACGTGACTTTTCCCCCTTATTTCTCCTCTGTTCCCACCCCCACCCCTCCTTGAGAACAGATCTTTAATCTGAGGCTCCGCTATTTCCCTAGTGCCTTGAGCACCACCTGGCACGTGGTAGCCATCAGTGGTTGTCTGTCTGTCTTTCTTTCTTTCTTTCTTTCTTTCTTTTTAAATATTTTTATTTATTTCTAGGAGAGAGAGAGACAGCGTGAGCAGGGGAGGGTCAGAGAGAGAGGGAGTCACAGACTCTGAAACAGGCTCCAGGCTCTGAGCTGGAGCTCGAACCCACGAACCGCGAGATCATGACCTAAGCGAAAGTCGGACGCTCAACCGACTAAGCCACCCAGGCGCCCCCAGTGGTTGTCTTTGAAATGAATCAGTCAATGAATCAATCGCAGTTATTGGCAGAGCCGGTCTGGAAAGGGCAGATACTCTCCATGTGCCTGGTTCAAGGGGCATGGGGGAATCTCCCTGTCCCAGGTGAGATTCCTCACAGGCATGGTGGAGAAGTCCCTTCCCCTCTCTCACCTCAGTTTCTTCATCTGGGAAATGGAGGACTGAGCTCCCTGGCATGTAACTCCAGTTCCGGTCCTGTGAGTCATGAAGAGGACCAGCCTTGGGAAACCCAGGGCCAACTTAGGAGTCCCAGCAGGGCCCTGGGAACCCGAGCAGTGCGGGGCATGGGGGCCGGGACAAGAGAGGTTAACAAGTGTATGAAAGAGGAAATCTGCTGAATTTACAATTTTGCTAATATTAGGATGCTGTCAGATACTCCCAAAACTTCAAGGCAGGAGTTCCGAGCCTTGAATTCACCCTTGCATTTTAATGTAGAAATTTACACCTATCTCTGGAAGTATAACATCTCACTCACACAAATGGGTCATGATTCTGGGCACATCTGCATTAGCTGGGGGGAAAAATGTTTTACTAAATCAATTAACGATAAAAGCAGGACTGGAAGTGAGACTATTTCCCCAACTAAAATTAGCAAATCATTTTCAAGCCTCTTACTCACAAATCCATGAGTCTGGAAAGGACCTCAAGACCTTCTAGCTCCTCTCTCCCATCCTGCTCGCATGCCCTGTGCCCAAATGTGTTCTCAGAAACTGGGAACAATAGCGAAGGAAGTCCTGTGTGCTGACAGTCGGGCTAAGCACTTTGAATCCTCGCCATGCCTCCCCTCTGGCCTCATCGCCTGCTCTTCCCACTCTCCCTCTGCTCCAGCCACAGTGGCCTTTTCTCAGTTCCTAAAATGGGCCTGGCTGATGTTCCCCTCCAGCCCTCTGCCTGCAGCTCTTTGCCCCCGAGTCTCCACCTGGCTGGATCCTTCCCATTGTTCAGGCCTGAGTTTAAATATCTTCTCTTCCAGGAAGCCCTCCCTGATCATGCTATCAGCATTTCCCTCCTCCAGTACCACAGCATCTGCACAGCCTTAGCACAGCTTTACCTTCTCCATAGCCTTCGGCATGGCCTGAAATCAATCTACTCCCCCTCCAGATTGTAAACTCCTGCTGGGAGGAACCCTTGTCTGTCTCTCAGCGTCGAATTCCCAGTGCCCAGAGTGGAGATCGGTGCACAGCTGGGACTCCATAACCTTGTGCTCAACACATCAATGAATGACTGTTTAAATTATTTCCAGTTCTCCAAGCCCTAACCTCATCCATGGCGCTTTCCGATAAATGTCTATACCAGGTAGGAAACAAGGTAGCCCCACATGGCTCAGGATGCATCATGAGCCAGGAGTGGGTTTATCTTATACCTCAGGGACAAGTTTTCCTGAGTCATTTGAATATGTGAAGAGGGCGGATCCTCCCCCCCACAGGATCATTGTGGGGGGGTAAGAGGGCAGGGGTAAATCCTGGCCCACTTGCTGCTGGAGAGCCAGGCATTGAACCTCCCTCCTCACCTCACCTGATCTCATTTACAGAGTCATGAAGAAGCCAAATGCTGAATTCACTGAGATTTCTCCATCCTGCAGTTTCTACTGAAAATTATGCCTCTCGCTTATCTTTTTTTCCCCCCTCCTCCTAAAGTGTCAAGTAAGCCTTTTCGAGAAGCACTGAATGGAAATAAAGGGGATTAGCGGATCATTTTATCATTTTATTCCATTTAAAGGGAACCTGGAGCGAATGGAAGTAAACAGACCCATTAGGCAGCCTCAGCCCTGCCCCTTCGCCCTCCAGGGCCCTGACCCCTGCTCCCCTCCCCGCTCCTCAGAGGCACCTGGGAGCTCCCACACCGAGAGAAGTGTTGCATCCACCAAAGCCCTTGCCAACGCCTGCCTTCCAGAAGTCCGCTTCCTGCACTCACCTGGTCGGAGGCAAGTTGCCAGTGACAGGCTCTGATCTGGAAAGGACAAGGGAGGAGCGCCCTGGAAAGAAGCCAGAAGCCCCAGCCCTCGGCCTGGGGTCACTCGGCCGACACTCCTGTCCGTGAACCCACATGTCGCGAGGAACTACACTAGGGAGTCTGCATCTGCTGTTTCCGGGATTCAACTCGCCTGCGCGGGGCGACTTTGCAGCCGGACAACTTTTGAGAAGTGATTCTGCAGCCGCAGCCTAGAGGCAAAGCTGAGCATGGGGACCGGGTGACAAAGGCAGTCTGCGCAGGGGGCCAACATAGGCAATGGCACGGGGGTGTGCAAAGCAGGAGGTGTGCAAGGAAGCAGGAAAGGGCTCCATAGAGCCCGAGACGGAAGGATGGAGGGACACGGAAAGGTGGGGGTAGGCAATGAGGCTGCAGACTTTGACCAAGGGCAGATTTGAAATGCCAAGCCTGGCATTCTGGAAACCAAAGCTTTTTCTTCCCTGAGCTGTTTCCCCTGAAGCGGCCCAAGGACTGGGGTTGCCAGATTTAGCAAACAGAAATAAAAGAGGGACTCTCCGTTACACTGAATGTCAAGCAATGGATAATTTTTTTAATGTTTATTTATTTTTGAGAAAGAGTATGAGCAGGGGAGGGACAGAGAGAGAGAGAGAGAGAGAAAATCCCAAGCAGGCTCCATACTCACTGCAGAGCCCAACATGGGGCTTGAACCCATGAACCGTGATGTCATAACCTGAGCCAAAGTCGGACACTCAACCAACCGAGCCACCCATGGTGGTGCCCCATGAATAATATTTTAGTACAGGCATGACTCACACAAATTTGAGATATACTTTTTCTTTTTGAAGTCATTTTTTATCTAGGATTCAAATGTAACTGGATGCCCTGTATTTTCTCTGGCAATCCTTCCTGGGGCAGACGAGGGAGAGGGGACACTGGGCGTGGGCAGGCCCTTTCTCTCTCCTCTGCAGTTTGGAAGACTTTGCTGCTGTCAGCTTTAGATTTAGGGGAATCTGTGTCAGTTTCCATTTGAAACAAGTGTCTGACTTTTAATAATAATACCAAAATGTACGTAAAACCTCTGCAACATCTTGCGTAAGATTCTTTCCAGCAAGTGTCTCACAAACTTTCTTTTTCTATAAAGACCAGAGATTAAACATTCTAGGGTTTGTGGCTCATACAATCTCTAGGAAGTCCTCAGGTGTGCAGACACATGCAACGTGAAAGCAGCCATAGGTGGCACGGAAACAAATGAGTATGGGTGTGTTCTAATAAAACTTTATTTACAAAGACAGACTGTAGGGCCAGAGGTGGCCCATGGGCTGTAGCTTGCTGACTCCTGATCTGTATTTCTGGGCACCCTCAGCATGGCTCTGTGCTCTGTGCACAGAGACAACTCCCTTTCAGGAGCTGGTAATCTTTTTATTTTTAACATTTATTCATTTTTAAGAGAGAGAGAGAGAGAGAGAGAGAGAGACAGAGCTGAGATGGGGGAGGAGCAGGGAGAGAAGGAGACACAGAATCTGAAGCAGGCTCCAGGCTCTGAGCTGTCAGCACAGAGCCCAATGCGGGGGTCGAACTTAGTGACCCCCGAGATCATGACTTGAGCTGAAGCCAGATGCTTAGCCAACTCAGCTGCCCAGGCGCCCTAGGAGCTGATGGTCTAAATGAGGACATCAGCATCTCTTTCTTCCACCAACTTGTTGGGTGACCGCGGAACGGGCTGCCTTTCCCTCCTGGGGTTTCCGAGGCCCCATCTCCAAGATGAGGCCGTTGGGCCCTCAGGATCTTCCCCAGATCAGACACTATGATCCAGAAGCAGCAGGTGCTTTCCTTCCTGTCTCCTTTCCTGGAACTCCCCATGGCCTCAGCACTAAGTTGCAAAGACCCCCTTTACGTAGTCTGTCCACCTCCACCCTCTGGACAGCGTTGTTGGATTTTTTTCTAGGGCCTGCTGACCTTGGGGGAACCCTCCACCTCCGCCCCCTCCTTAGCCACTCAGCTGGGGGGAGAGCCCCAGGCCCAGAGCCCCGAATCAGCCTCCCACCAACGCCCCTCATGCAAATAAATAGGTGCATAGCCAGGGGCCCTCGCTCCAGGGAGCTTGCAGGTAATTGGAGATATATCTTTAACACCCTACTGACGGCTTTCCTCCAATTGCTCTGTGACCTAGAGTATAAGCCACACAGGTCCCTGATTGGAGCTGTGAGGCCAAGATCAAAGCAGAGAAGAGGTGGGAGGGAAACTGCGCAAGACGGTGGGCTTTACAATGAAATCATGGTCCTTGCTCTCTTGGTAGCATTTCTTCTGTGCCTCAGTGGCAGACAGCTCCACTTGACAGTAGATTTGTATTTCAGGAGGACCCTTTTGTCAAAAGATCAATGATGCTCTCGGAACCGCTCGGCCGTCCACGGGGGCAGGTGAGCCTGGTGAGAAGCCTGTAAAGATCCAGCTACAATTAGACAGCTGCCCACAGAGGCTGGGTTCGCAATCAGAGAGCATCGATTTCCAAAGTGATACTCAAAACTGAGGGAGTTTCATTGGTCTCCCTGTTCTCTTTGTGGAGACGGGCCTTCTGTAATGAAGTGGTTCTCTCTCTGGGGAAATGGAGCTTTTTCAAAGCAGGCTGGGAATTTGGCAGATCAAAGGGGTGGGGGGAGGTGGTGAGGATGTCAGGGTCTGTTCATGCTCCTTTAACCCTTGGTTGTCAAGCTGAGGCTCATGAGGGAAAGCAAAGGGCCACATGCGGTAATCTTGGGCATCGACCTCTCTGGCCTCCGTTTTCCTCATCTGTAAAATGGGTGCCTCATCCATTGGTACCATCCGATGGTACCTCATCGGGGGGTCGTTCTGAGGATTTAATGACTGAATGCATGCAAAATGGTCGGCAGGGCGCCTGCACCAAGGGACTTTTGCTGACATCTTTTACTAAACACCTTCAACATCACACACCACACCTTGTATTTCCCTTACCCAACTTTGTAGCCACCTTAAGCACCTGAGGAAGCATTGAACACATTAAAAATCGGCTGTGAGATGGCAGATCTGGGTTTCAAGCCCAAGTCTGTCTGATGCCAGAGTCCACATGTCCAGACCCAGCCCAGCCACGTGAGCCTCCTATCTCCTTCTCCCCCTCTTCCTCCCACAACTGCACACCCAGGCCAACTGCTCACAGCTTCTCCATCTCCATGGGGCACCCGCTGGCCCTTCCCTCCCTCTGGCTTCTGGGAGTCCATCTACCTGTTAGGTCAGGACGGGGCCCCTCCCCAAACCCTCCCCAGTTCTGGGGCTCACCCTCTCCTACAGCACTGACTGTCCCTGCCTCAGCATCTCACCCTGGCCTCCCTAGGGCTTTGCTGATGCTTTTGAGGGCACCATGGTTCTGGGAGAAAAGGATTGGGCTTTGAGCCAGATGAGCTTGGCTTCCTGTCCCAGCCCAGTGACTTCCAAGCTCTGAGATCTCTATCAGTTCATTTAGTTGCTGTCACTCAGTCTCTTGACATAGTTTTATCCTCAAGCCCACCAAGATTGAATGGGAGGAAAATCAACACAGTGACCTTGCTGAAACCTTAAGCCCCCTGGGTGCAGGAAGGGTGGGAGGAGATGTGAAGAGGGAGATGAGGGCAAAGTCATTACCATTCTCACCCCCATGGTGCCTGGCATAATCATACGTCTTGCCAAACATTTTCATATCTCCTCCTTACAGGCCCATGGTGGGACTGATCTTTCTGTCCCCTGGGGCTCAGTGGGACCAGGTGACCAGTTCCGGTCAATGAGTTGTGTGAGCAGAAGTGACCTGTGTCACTTCCTTGCTGAGCATATAGTATCTGGTACATCACCCCTCAGAGCTATCTTCACCTCTGGCATAGCAGCTACTTTGTCACCCTGGGTCCACAGGTGGCCCTGATGGGCAGAGCCACCCCACCCAACCCACACCAGACATGTAGGATTAATAAGCAATAAATATATTTGGGGAGGGGGGTGTTTAAGGCACTGTGATTTGGAGATGTTTGTTACAGAGCAGCGCCTTGCCTGGGCTGACTGATACAGTGCTCAGCGTGGACACGGCCTCAAACCAGGTGCCCTCCATGATTGGCTATTGAATTAAGCACAGAGCACGAGCTGGCCCACTGACGCTGCTCCAACAGGGCCAGGGAGGGGGCAGCAGGGACTACAGGCCTTGGTCTAGCCATTGAGGAGAAGAGACAGAAGCAACATGTCCCCCACTCCGCTCCACAGACCATCAGAGTCCTGGTGAAGACAGCTCTAAGTGACCCAAGGCACATGGGCTTGGCAAGTCAAACCGCAGAGGCCACAAAAATCCAGGCAGGAACGGTCACACAGCTGCAGCCATCGCAGGGGCTCAGGGCTCTGGAATCGGTAATCTTGGCCTGGCAGCACCTTGCTGTGTGACTTTAGACAAGTCCCTTTGCTTCTCTGGGCTTCATTGTCCTCAGCTGGAAAATGGTGACGACTAAACCCATCTCAGGGGTTCCTAGGAGGATTCAGGGAGGGGTTGGGTAGGGGGCTTTTACAGGTAAGGACTCAATGAGCACGAGTGAGGTGCCTCGGGGAGGCCCTGGGCTCAGGGAGGCCAGGACCAAGCGACAGTCCATCCGACTTTTAAAAGTTATTTTGAGAGGCGCCTGGGTGGCTTAGTCGGTTGAGCGTCCGACTTTCGCTTAGGTCATGATCTTGCGGTTCGTGGGTTCGTCGGGCTCTGTGCTGACTGCCAGCTCAGAGCCTGGAACCTGTTTCAGATTCTGTGACTCCCTCTCTCTCTGACCCGCCCTTGCTCACGCTGTCTCTCTCTCTCCTAGAAATAAATAAAACATTTTAAAAAAAATTTAAAAAAAAAGTATTTTGAAACAGCCTCCAGGCTCTGAGCTAGCTGTCGGCACAGAGCCTGACACAGGGCTCAAACCCACGAACGGTGAGATCATGACCTGAGCTGAAGTCAGACACTTAACCGACTGAGCCACCCAGACGCCCCCTTTTTTGGTTTGTTTGTTTCAGATTCTGTGTCTCCCTCTCTCTCTGACCCTCCCCTGCTCACACTGTCTGTCTGTCTCTCTCTCAGAAATAAATAAAACATTAAAAAAAAAAAGTTATTTTGTTCTCTTGTTTACATCGCAACAGTTTAATGTGTAAAAAAGTACAGAGAATAACAAGACAGAGAGGCGCCTGTTCAAGCACAGATATAGGGGCACAGACCAGGCAGGGTTCAAGGCCCAGCTCAGCCCCTATTGTCCATGTCACCCTGGGCAAACCCCTCTGCCCCTCCCTCACCTCTGAAATGGGGCTGACATCGGAGCCTTGATCGCAGGTGTGTCTGAAAAAAGCAGGTGTCTACAAGGTGTGAGAAGTGGGTCTGGCTCGCAGCAGGAGCACATACAGAGCTTTGTAAACTGCAGACACGCTTCTGAACCTCTGAGACAGTGAATTGAACCCAGTTTGATTGATGAGCTAGAGTGAGCCTGTAAGGGCAGGAGGAGGGTGGGGAAAGAAGGCCCTGTGGGGAACTTACCGATTCAGTGGGTGGGAGCTGAGGCCACCTGCAGCCGGCTGCACGGCTGGCGGTCACAGGGGAGACATGCGTATATGTTCTAGGGGCTCCTGAGGAAGAGCTAGCACACAGAGGGTGGATGGGGCCAGCATCCAGCCCACCCAAGTCCTGGCTGAGTGCTGCGCCCAAGTCTGAGCCAGCTCCTTGCTCTCCGGCCACAAGGAGCCCCCTGCACCTACCTCCCCTGCATTCACCCCTGCCCTTCACCCCTGGAGCCCCTCTCTTCTGCCTCATGGTTAGCTCCCACTTGTTCTCCAGGACCCTGCTCAGAGCCCCTCCTCTCCAAGCCCACCTGCCAGTCACTGGAAGAGCTCCATAAATATTTGCTATTTTTAAAAATTTTTGTTAATGTTTATTTATTTTGAGAGAGAGAGAGAGTGATAAAGACAGAGTGTGAGTAGGGGAGGGGCAGAGAGAGAGGGAGACACGGAATCTGAAGCAGGCTCCAGGCTCTGAGCTGTCAGTACAGAGCCCGACGCGGGGCTCAAACTCACAGACCGTGAGATCGTGACTTGAGCTGAAGTAGGATGCTCAGTCCTATTGAGCCACCCAGTTGCCTCTACTGCTACTTTTTTTTAAATTAATTTTCTTTTAATTTGATTGTGGTCGACACACAATGAGATGTTAGTTTCAGGTGTATAACTTAGCGATGGGACATGAAACGTTATGCCGCGCTCACCGCAAGTGCCCCCACTCATCACCGCACAGTATCACTGACCGGATCCCTCCTGTTGTGTCGCTCATCCCCATGGCTTACTCATTCCGTAACTAGAGGTCTGCATCGCTCTCCCCTTCACCCATTTTGCCCATCCCCCATCCCCTCCTCTCCGACACCGACACAGTTTACAGGTACTGCTGTTACTATCTTTAATCGGTCAGTTCTAGGCTCACAGTGAGGCTCACACTCCCTGGCTGTGCACCCTTGGATAAGCAACTCAACCCCCCCTGACACCCCAGGGCTGCGGAGGGAGGAGTGATAGGAGAAGCATCTTATCCAGGACTGGTTCCAGGTGTGGAGCTCTAGAACCTGTGAGCCGCACCGCACCCCCCCCCCCCGCCCCCACCACCAGGGCCTGAGGGGCCAGTAGGGGGTGAGGTGTTCATTTGCAAGAGAGATGGTTGGTTCTTCCAGAAAGGGCGCAGGGGAAGGTAAAATAAATCACAGCCCTCCCACCTAACTGTGTAAGCATTATTGATTTGAGGCGGGAGTCAGGGTGTTGCAGGTGTATTGATTGACTGAGCCAGGCCGGGTGTTTCAGGGTGCTGTGAGCTGCATACACAACTAGCTCTGTCCGTGCCCCCTCTCCTCCGGCCTGACCCCCAGCACATTGATTACAAGATTAAAGGTGCCCACAGGCATCGAAGGGCATGGTCTCAGCCGCTGCCCGGGGCAGAGGGGCAGGGGGAGGAAAGCAGGTGTGTCCAGGGGTGTCAGGGGCACCTGAAGCACGGTGTTCAGCCTGATGCGCCCCCATTTCCAAGAGGGATGGAGGCAGTGAGATCAGCACTGCCGGCAGAGGAGAAAGAAAGCAAAGGAAGTGGACAGAATTCCCCACCCACATGGAGCTTCTAATCTGTGCAGTGTAGTGACTTCGCTCCTTACCCAAGTGAATTTCCTCACTCTGGAAGACGTATCCTTCGAGGTCACGGTACAGATCTGCTTCCCTGGAATACAGCTCTACGCTTAGCACATAGCAGATGCCTACTGGTTTCATCAAGTCTCCCATTTGTCGGGAACCTCACACTCCTGGAACGTTCAGACGATAAATATCAGAGGTGACGTGGGAGCTTCTGAGGCCCAGGGAGGGGAAGCGACTTTCCCAAAGCTGCACAGCACGGCACCGTCCCATCCAGGACTGAACCGGGTAGCGCTGGCGCTCAGCGCGGGGTGGGGGATTCTCATCCACCGGCACGTCCGAGGTTGCGGAACAGCGATTTTATTAGAGCGTAAAAACAATCTATTTTCCCCTAAAAATAACTACAAAATAAATGACCGAAGAAGATACCCAGATGTTTATAAATGCGCTGAAACCGCGTAATCAGCACATCAAGGGCAGAGGCATAAACAAGAGAAGTCTCCCGCCCCCTGGGCAGCGGTGAGCCCGTCCCGCGTGCGTAACTGCGCAGGCTCCGTAGGCCCTCGCCAAACCCACTGGGAAAGCGGGAGCCGGACCCCCCGAAAGTGAGTTTCAGATGCCTTCGCTATTCCAGCTGCACGCAAGCAAAGAACAGAGGACGGAATCCACATTGTCTTGTAAATGTACCAAACACCGCATCTTTCACAGAAATTCACAAGCAGCTTTTACTCTAAGGGGAAAAACAGTTGGCTGCTTCTCGAGTAGAAATGGACAGGTTCCGACCTGACCTACGAAAAGAGGATGTGGTCTAGAATGAGGAGAAAAAGCATCTAATTTATTGCAATTCGACTGCGCTTGACACAGAGTGGCACTTTTAACTCCTTGTCTAAATCCGCCCGCAAACCAGGCGGAGCAGGTGTTACTCTTCTCAAAGCCTCGCTCTGCGGCAGCTCCACAAACATCCGCTGAAATCAAACACTGTCCGTTTAGCTGGGGCTGTTGGGTTCACTTAATGGCAGAACAGGGCCACTCTGCCCGGTGGCATCGATCAGCCAGAGGGGACAGTGTCTGAGCACCTACCTGCTTGCCGGGCTCCGCATCCCAGCATCTCCCGCAGCCTGAGGGAGGAAGGAGCCACCTGCCAGCCTCCTCCAGCAGGGGGCAGGCGTGTCCCAGGCCCTCCGGGTATCAGAAGAGAGGGCGCTGAGGGGCTCCTGGGTGGCTCAGGCAGTTAAGCCTCCGACTTCAGCTCAGGTCGTGATCTTACAGCTGGTGAGTTCGAGCCCCGCATCAGGCTCTGTGCTGACAGCTCGGAACCTAGAGCTTGCTTCGGATTCCATGTCTCCCCCTCTCTCTGCCCCTCTCTTGCTTGTGCTCTGTCTCTCAAAAATAAAATAAACATTAAAAAAAATTTAATGACAAAAATAAAAGAAGAGAGGGCAGTGAGCCTCTCACAGGGAGCCCAGACCTCTCCTTCCTGCTGTGTAGGAGATGATGGTGAGGTTGCACGGACAGGGCATAAGCTTTGAGTCTGCAGACGTGGGTTCACAGCCCACCCGACTGCCTCCCTGCACCCCCATCTGGGTAAGGGTGTCCACTTTGCCCCAACAATAAACTCCACCTGTAATGGTTCTGGAGTGTCCCGTGTGAACACGGAGGGCAGGGCTGGACTTCCTCCTCTGGCTCCTCAGGACTCCTCAGCCCAGAGTCAGCAGGGCAAGATCCAGGTGCCAGCTCTGCTCCTCTAGCATCTCCAGCATCACAAACGACATGCATGGGTCCAGACTCATGAGCTCCCCCTGCAAACCTGCCCCCTTCTGGGTGAACCCGGCCCTGAGAGCCGTCTATACCCGCAAGGACTGCCCACCTTCAGTCCTCAGACATTGACATTCAGTGCCCCCCGCATGCCTACTAAAGGCCCTACAAAAGTCAGAAGAGACACACAACCTGAGACCTCTCAACTGATCGCTTTGTGACAGAGTCTAGATGCTTCTAAAGACCCTACTGTGGGCGAGAGAGACACATCCGCTGCACTGTGCTCGGCTCCTCCCAAACCAGCCCCATTCACTCTTCAGCGAGGAGCCCTGGGAGCGTCCACACGGGCCTCAGGCTGGGCCCCAGCCGCCTGGTCATGAACTCTCAGCCCTCCTGTCCTCAGCAGACACGGTGGGCACAGTCTTCTGTCCTCAGCAGACATGGCGGCCGGTCATCAGAGCCTCTCGCGCCCCTGCCGGCTCCTTTCCACGGTGAAGGATGTGGAGCAGTTGGGAGAGCAAACGGGGTGGGCCTGACCCTGCGGGGAGGGCCCGGGGCGGAGGCTGACCGAGCGGCCGAGGCCTGGGCCACAGGTCCACGGGCGGCCTGGGCCGGGAAGGGCTTTGCGGCCACGAGCAGTGCGGGACCCCGAGACACAGGGGCGGGGAGGAAGCATCTTTGCCGACTGTGACGAGGCCCCCTGGTGGGCGCAGGCGGCCGGAGGTGGCGTTCCTGGACGGGGTGCCAGGGAGGGGTGCGGGGCGCAGGGACTTGCAGAATCTGGGTTTGAGTCCTGCTCGGCGATCTCTCCAGATGGTCAGCCTGGGCAGGGCTCGTGGCCTCTCCGAGCCTCAGTTTCCACGCCTGGGCCGGTGTGGGAGGGGCTGCAGGAGGCAGGGCAGGAGCTGGGCTCCCAGGGCCTCGAACCCACTCAGGTGGGCTCTTGGCTTTGGGAGCAGCCGGAGGACAGGAGGCCCCTGCCTTTCGGACAAGCCACGCAGGCCCTGTGGGCTGTGAGAACAAGAAGGGGAGACACTGCTGGAAGCTCAGCCCCCCGACAGCTCAGCGCCCGCCCAGGACCGACAGCACAGGTCAGGGGGCGGAGACAGTGGAGCCGGACAGGCCAGCGGCTGCGGCGTCCAGATGCACCCGCCTCCCACCCATCAGAGCAGCAGCGGCTCCCACGCGGGTGCGGAACTGGACCTGGCACCTCACAGCCACCTCCCTGCTGCGTCCTTACCACCCCCTTTCACAGAAGGAGAAACTGAGGCTCAGAGGAACCGTAGATTGGGAAGGACCTGGGAGAACCGCCCTGCAGGCCCACACGCATTTCACAGAGGGGGAAACTAAGGCACAGAGATGGGCCATGGGTTGCAGAAGAGAATTGGCCTAATACAACACTAAATGGAATATCTCGGGCAAAGCCCCTGGTGGGTTCAAGCACGCACCCGAGTTTCCCCTCTGCTTCCCACCGTGTCGGAGCTTCGCTGGGGAGCGTCCTGAGCACCATCAGGATGTACCTGAAACGTGGACAGTCTGTCTTCCCTGCTCTGTGTGTCCCCAGTCCTCTGGAGCCGGCAGTCTGCCCCCGGCTGTGACACGAGCCTCTGGCCGACTCCCTCCCAGCCATCCTCAGTGGTCTCCCCAGGCCTCCGAGGGCAGAAGCCAGGCTGGGTCCCCACCCCTCCCAGGAGCCAGATCCCAGCGACCGGGAGAGTGTCGGTGTCNCCCCTGAAGCCTTGCGGGGTCTCCCTGCCCGCGCTCCGCTTGGCAGCCCCACGTCCCTGGAGAGGGCAAGTCACCGCCTGCTCCCACAAGAACACGCACACACCCTTTGTCACAGCGCCTGGAGGGAGGGACCCGTGGAAATTCTCTCTCCGCTGCTGCTGCTTCCAGGTGCTGGACCGGGTGACAGATGACATCCAGGTGAGTGGCAGGCCTGTGTGAAGGACGCCTGCTGTCCCTCCTGTGTGGCTAGTGTGTCACTGGACACCACACGCGGCTCCTCTGTGCCCATCCTCCTTAGAAGCTGCCCCATGTGCCCCCGGCCTCTTTTCACCTATTTCAGGGGCAGACCTCCAAGCCGGCCTTTTCTAGAAGGTTCCTAACTGCACTCCCATCAGGGGAGCCTGGACGCTGCCCGTCCAAGAGGCAGACCAGACCTGGGTCTAAGGGCAGCAGCCTTGCAGCATCTGGCCCACTTTTCTTCCCCTCCCCCCCGTTCTTCAGAGGGGAAACTGAGGCTCAAAAAGGAAAAGTGGTTTCTCACGTTTCCACTGCAATTTGGGGACAAAATGTCTCTTCTTCTCTCCCTCTCACTCCTCTACCTCCGTCCCTCCCCCACTTTTCTTCTTGCTGTCTGGGTCTTGCCCCACGTCACACGGGGACCTTATTGTGTTGTGATCACGAGGCCTCGGGAGCAGGGCAGACCTGGCTCAAATCCCAGCCCTGCCGCCTCCTGGCCTCACCGTCTGACGGGATCTCTGAGCTTCTTGGAGCCTCAGTCCCTCCTAGGGAAACGGGGCTAGAGTCCAAAAGAGACAGAAAGACAGAAGAAGTTCCACTTCGGCTAAAACCAGAATCAGGCCTCCTGACCCTTCTTCCTCAGCTGCCGTGGTGACAAAGGACCTACTGTGTGCTGGACTTTTCCTGGGTTGTGTTTAAAATGCAATTGAAGGAGAGCATCTTGCCCATTTGAGTACCCAAAAAGGGGACAATAGGGGCTCAGTATGGGAGTTATTTTTCAACTCCACCTGGGGTAACAGTCCCCTCCCCCTGCCGTTCGCCTCCTGAGCTTCTCTGCTCATTCGGGAGCAGCCAGGCCCTACCCAGATGCCCCCCACTCACCCCGCCATACCAGTGGCCCCTGACAGCCATCCTGGGACACAGGGACAGGCAGGTCTGGGATGGCCCATCGGTTCTCCTGCTCCTCTGCGTCGGGAGGGTCTGTCCGCACCAGCAGCTTGTAAAGATGCAGGAAGCAGCACTGTGGTCCGCGCTGCACGGCTGGCTTTTTACTGGGAATGAATCCCTCTCTGGTGCCGGGCAGCTGGGGGTCCTCCACCGGCCACAGTGAAGCCCGGCCCAGGGCCGGCCGGCCCGTGCGCCGCAGCCACTTCCGGGCAGGGCAGAAGATGAAGCGTGACGCGGGTGAGTGGTCTCAGGTGGTTAAGGAAGGCCTCTTAGAGTGACGTTGGAGCTGAGACAGTCATAGAATCTCAAGGCTGATCCTCCGGCCCCAGGTCACCACTTGGGGGTGGAAGCTGCTGGCCTCCAGCCGACCGTCCAGGCCACAGCCGGCGCAGCCAGACCTCCCGATTTTTCAGCAGAAAAGGAAATCAAATTTTTATGTGTGATATTCCAATTTTTAGACTTTTTTTCAGAAGACATTTTGGGGGGGAACAAAGCCCAGCCTCTACCCGAGTACATCCTACAGGCCACCTTTTTACAACCCCGATCTAGTCCAACATCCACATTTTACAGGGGGGATGGGACTCTTCTGCCTCTGTCTCTCCCAGCCTTGGCATCCCACTTCCATCCCCCGCCTGGCTCTCCTCCTCCTCCCCCTTGTTCCTTCCCTCCTCCCCCCTCCTATGCCGGGTTTATTTTCAGAACCTCGGAATCCTTCCCAAGCCTCTGACATTTACTCTTTGGAAACAAAATTTTCTATTTCTCTTTCCCAGAGCGAGGCTGGCAGAAAAGGTTTCCCCAGGGATCTTACCTGCCCTTCTGGAGGTGACGTGCCGGGGGCAGAGCTGGCTTATGTCGGGCCAACATGGATTGTGTCAACCAGCAATTATTAGGCACCCACTGTGCCCCAGGCCCTTCCCGTGAGCTACCACACTCTGCATTTAAGAACCCTGTGGGGTTGGCATTACCATCTGCGCATGTCAGGCAAATGGGGCAGGGGGTAACACGTCTAAGGTCACCCGGCAAGTGAGAAGAGCAGGAATGAAACCACATCTCTCGGGCTCCAGAGTCCATTTCCTTCCTCTGTGCTCTGCCTTCAAGGTCCAGGGGTGTTGGGGCCCTGAAGGACATGCAGCATTTGGGCAGAAGAAGAATTTGGAAGGGAGCCATTCCAGAGAAGTAACTTCAAAAACAAAGGCACAAAGTTAAGAACAGTAGCAGAGACTGCGGGGTGGGGGGGAGGTCAAGTCCAGGAGCAGGGAGGGACCAGCTCAGCTGCAGAGATTCACTTGCCTGGGTGGTCAGGGCTCTTTGATCATGAGTGGCAGGAAAGCCAGCTCATCCTGGCTGAGTTTGAAAAGAAGCCACACTGGCTCCTCTGAGAGCGGGCAGTCTGAGGAGGAAGGGAGCAGGGGTGGGAGGAGAAGGGGCTGCTTCCAGAAGGAAAACATCCTGGTCAAACAAAAAGAAGGAAGGGGAGGGTGGGGGAGAAGCAGGAGGCGACGGAAGAGGTCACAACAGGGGTGAGGGCTTTCTACGCACAGGGCACTGCTCTGAGCATCTTCCACTCCTCTATCCTCATAACCACCGCGTGAAGTACGTATTAGTGTTACAGCCTCTTTATAGATGAAGGAATGGAGGCTCAGAAAGGTTTAGTAGCTCATTCAGAGTCACAGCCAATCCAAGAGTTTGTAGCCTGGCTTCAAAGTTGAGGTCTTCACCGCTGCACAGAGCAGTGACCCCTCCCCCCACCGGGGACCACAGGACAGGAGGCAGACCCCTCCCAGCAACCTCCGCCAGCCCCTCGCATCCATCAGCCCCTCAGTGCCATCTCTGTATCACTTGGCTGGCTCTGCTGTCACAACATACAGCAAACTGTGTGACTTGAAACAAGAGAAACTTCTTTGTCTCCTCGTTCTGTCCCTATCAAGTCCCGTACCAAAGTCCCCCCTGAGGTCACTGTAGAAGGATCCGCTCTAGGCGTCCATAGCTTCTGGTAGCTCGACGCATTCCCTGGCTGACTGATGGCCATCTTCTCCCTGTGTCTTCACATTGTCTTCTCTCTGTATCCGTCTCTGTGTCCAAATTTCCCCTTTATGTAAGGACACCAGCCATATGAGATTGGGGCCCAACCCAATGGTCTCCTTTTAACCTGATTACACCCCTGGGAAGACCCTATGTCCAAGAAAGGTTACGTTCTGAGAGTGGGGGTCAGGACCGGAACACATCACTTTTGAGGGACACCATTCAGTTCATGACAATCATCAGCTCCACATCGTAGTAACACCCTGGCCATTCTCACCGTCCTCACCGGCCACATCAGGGCCTGGAGGAGCATAGATGGGGTGGTTAAGGGTCTAGATCTGGAGCCAAAACATGCATTCAAATCCCTCTTCCAAGGGGGCAGCCACCATGAGGAGGAAGCAGCACCAAGGGGGAGGGGGTGTAGGGGGAGCAGAAGGCTCAGAGGGAGGGCGGTGCTCAGAACATGGCATTTCCAGCTGGTCATGAATGTTGCAGATTTTGAAACGCGATGCACAAAAAGAGAAGACGCCCGATTGAAATGGAGATGTATTACGGTGGGCATAAAGGAAAGAAGCTGGAAACTGCATTTCCTTTCAAGGCATGTTTATGTCACTCCTAAAAGCAAGTCCCCTCATGAAAGCAGCCCCGATGCCAACTGGGACGGAGCAGAGGAGGGAGCACCGGGCTCCCGGGTGGAAAGATGCCAGCGGTGATGTGTCCGGTCACTGTGAGTCCCAGCCGCTTGGGGACACCGCCTGGGGAAGAGGGGCTCACGGTGATCACGGGGAGCCTGGAAGGAGCCAGGAGCCCCACCAACACCGACTTGCTGAGCAACCCTGGGGACGTCACCCAAGGACTCCGAGCCTCCTTCCTCACCTGCCTCCAGCAGCCGCACTCACACCCAACCTCCCTCCCGGGCACAAGGTCAAGGGCCATGGGCAGCCACTTCCCGGTGCAGAGGAAGAAGGGGCATTGGGATTTAGTGATGTGGTGCACACCTGGGAGGTGGCTGGATGGTTCACATCCACAGGTGTTAGCTACAGGTGCACCGCGCCCCTGCGGGAGGCCCCAGCACCCAGGGCTCTCCTCCGACATCGCCCCCTACAGGCAGCCTTCCTCCAGAACCCAGGGCCCAGGGATGAGGGCGGCCCCTTCCCACTCTCAGGAGCTGGTGATCCCTACACAGGACAAGGGCGAGCCAGTGGGGCCTTTCAGTGGTGAAGGGGGGAGGAGGGAGTGCGGGAGACTCGCGGGTCAGCAGGGATCACCCTGCCATTTCTCCACGTGGGGTCACCCATCTGTCCCTCCCAGCAAACCCACACCATCCCCATTCTGCAGATGAGGAAACTGAGGCTGGGGAGGGCAAGGGAAGCGCCCAAGTCACCCACAGGAGAGTGAAGAGCCAGGACTCAGACTCAGACCTCCTGGCTCCAAAGCCGGCCCCTGGCTCAGCCTCACACTGAAGGTCCCTATAAGGGGGCATCTCCCCTCCAGCCCGTGTGTTCCTTTAGGACAGCAGCTCCCCTTCACTCACCTCTGTGTCCCTGGTGTGCTGCTTCCCAAGCGTCAGACCTATGACCCCCTGCACCAGCCTCCCCTGGGAAGCTCTTTAAAGATTCAGACTCCCAGGCCCCTCCCACAGCTGCTGTATCAGTCTCTGGGCTGGGGGCCCTACTTGCAGTTTTAAGACACTCCGCAGGGGAGCCACGTCTAAGCACCAGGGCCCTAAAACCCTAAAGGCCACTCTCTCTGACTATGTCTTTGGGCTCGAGGGGCAGGTATAGTTCTGAGTGCTTCACACATGGTAATTCAGGCACTCCTCACCCGGAAGGTCTACCTTATGTCCCTATTTTATAGACAGGGCAGCTGAGGCGTGGGCCAGTTGAGCAAGGTGCCTCAGACACCAGCCAGTGTCACTGCCTCTAACTCCTACACTAACGCGGGCCCTGACCTGCTTCCCAGAGCGAGGGGAACAGCAATGGCCAACACTCACTCAGCATTTCGCGAACACAGGCACTGCCGCAAGCGTTGCAGCCAGGTCTTAACCAAACCTTCCGGATCTCAGAGGCGGAACGATGATTAACCCCATCTACATTCAGAAGGGCTAAGGCCTCTGCCCCGGCTCACACAGCTGGTGCTTTTCAGAGCAAAGCTCTGAACCCAGATTTTTCCCATCCAATCACAGCCCCCCCAGTCTCTGATCCTCTCGAGTGACAGATGCCAGTGAATCTTTGTAGATAAAAGAGAAGTGACATTTCCTGAGCATTTACTAAGTGCTAGGCACATAGAGGTTAACTTGATGCCTGGCATACAGCAGGCACTCACACGCATTGTTGATGCGCTCATGTACACACGCAGGCTCATTGAAGGCTCAACAAAAGTACACGAGTGGATCCAGTTCCCATTCTACAGAAAGGCAGGCTGAGGCTCAGGGAGGTTAAGGGGTTAAGAGAGGCAGTGTGCTTTACCAGACACTGTCCAGAGAGGACCAGCCTCTCCCAGGCTCCCGGCCCATGGAGTGGCAGGAAGGCCTGTGTTGACAGAGAGAGAATTGACCCCATGGCCTAGAGCCTCAAGGACCAGCAGTGGCCCCCTGGCTGTGCCACGGCCTGAGGTCAGGAGCCCCGACCCCCAGGAGGGAAGGAGTCTAGGTATGTCCAGAAAACCTATTTTAATGCCTTTTGTCTGCTCCCACACTGCACTTTGCTGTTCTCCTCGATAACGGATTCATTACCCAGAATGCTCCCAGCCAGGCTGGTGTCTCCTTCCATTGGGGCTCAAGTCCCACCCACAGTAGGTCCCTCCGGGCCCCACGTGGCCATGCCTTCCATGCCTCTGGAAGGGCCCTGGCCACTGCCTGGGGCCCGGTGGCTCACCGGGTCAGATGTCCCTTTTCCAGAGCTGAACCCTGCCTCCTGGAAGTTCCTCCTGAACGTCCTTGCTCCGCATCAGGCAGCAACACAGGACCCATGGAATCACCCGCCCAACAGTCTTCAGGACACAACCCATATCAGGAGAACCAGCAATAACAAGAGGTGTCATTTACCGAGAGCTCACTGCCGACCACGCTCCCTACAGAAGGATCAACTCAGATCAACTCATTGAGCCTCATAACCACCTGGGAGGTAGGGCTGTTGTTACCCAATTATGCAGAGAGGGAAACTGAGGCTCCTAAAGGCAGAGGCTTTGCCCAAGATCACACAACATGAGTGCTCAGTACACAGTAGCCAGTGGTACGCTCTTCTCCCTTCCCCTCCCTCGGATTCAAGCTGACAGCTTGCTGGGGTCCCTTTCTGAATCCTTCTAAAATCCCAGGATGGCCCTTGCGGCTGCAGAATCAACCAAACCCAGTCCTCACCCCTGCCCAGATTCTCATCACGTCCCGTGATGAATGTCATTCTTATGCAAGCCATTTTGAGTGTGGTTTCATTGACTTGGAGCCTAAGCATCATTATAGATACAAGGATCATGATAATGTGCCGGAAATGTAATGTGATCATTGAAAGAGATTATCAGCAAAGGATCAGTGAAGGAGGCTGGGAGCTAGGAGAAGAGAGAAGCACCAGTGTGACTGGGGGCACCCAGCCCTCTGCCCCTCGTCTGCGTCCCCTTTCGCAGCTCCCCAAGCACGTGTGTTCTGCATGCCCCGCCCCTGGCACAGGAGAGGAAACAGATGTTTAGAGCGGTGAAGTCAGTGGACTAAGATGCCTCTCGCAGGGGGAGGGCGGGGGCGGTGCAGAGCCCAGAAGTGACCCCATGTTGTCCTGCGCCC
This sequence comes from Crocuta crocuta, assembly GCF_008692635.1. Lineage (NCBI taxonomy): Eukaryota > Metazoa > Chordata > Mammalia > Carnivora > Hyaenidae > Crocuta > Crocuta crocuta. The sequence goes on from NW_027532008.1 coordinate 757,912, forward strand.
AACTCCATGAGTGTTTCCCCGCACCAGGAACATCACAGAACATCAAACCTAATTCCGTCGTGTGGGTTACAGAATGACAATGTCAGTTGAATTCACTCATCAGACAAGTCCCTTCTCCTCCCTCAAAGGAAAGCCAAGCAGAAGTGAAAGCTGAGGCAGGTGCTTCTGGACGGGGGTCCCAAGAGGTGGGGGGTGGACCGCAGGCTGTGGGGCAGGTAAGTGGGCTGTGCTTCTACCTGAGCCCCTCGCCAGCTGCAAGCTCCCCTTTCCCCCCATTTGGGAGAGAACACAGAGCACAGGCGAGGGAGATTGTGTGTGCCCACCCCTGGGAGAGCCCACCCCCACCTTCCTGGAATGGGGGTGAGCGGTTTCGTCAAAAGAGAAAGCGCTTTGACTCTTGGCGCCCTGAAAGAATTGATCTTTCTCTTTTCATGTTGAGGCTCAAAGGGGCCAAGTTTAATCCAGAGAAGCCTTTCCACTCAGTTATTGACAAGAGTGAGGTCAGCAAGAGCTAATGGGGACTGTTTCTACCTGTGCACACAGTCGCAGTGGCGGCGGAAGGAGGGTGTGAGCAGCCGGACCCCGATACGAAGGAGGGGGGTCATAACGGCCCCTAATGCTTTGCTCTTTCTTCCCCCATGAGCTGCAGTGAATCTGGCCCAGAGGTATGGGCCCCAGAGGTGTGGGACCCCAGGGAACAAAGTCGATTGAAGACACCAAAAGAATCATAAAGCCGTCAGCTCTCTCTAGAAGGGGAGGGGGGTCTGGGAGACTGCCTTACTGTGAGACCCAAATTTCCCGGTTCAAAGGCTTTCAAAGGCTTCCTGCACCCTGACTGGAAAGACAGAACTTCTCAACATGGCCGACACGGCCCTCCCTGGCCTGGACCCCACCTTGCTCCAGCCATGCCTCACCCCACACTCCCCTCCCTTTATCTGCTCCACCCACACTTGCCTCCTGGCCAGGCTACCCTGCTCATCCCCAGGGCCTTTGCACATGCTATTTCTTTTGCCTAGAATGCTTTTCTCTCCTGTCTTACTTGACAAACTCTCATTTATCACTTTCTCAAGGAAGTCTTCCCTGACCACTCACTACAGCTGTAATTGTTCATTAGATGATTGATTTTTTTATATTGCCTGTCCCCACTCAGGTCTAAGCTCTGGAGGCTAGGAACCATACCTGACTCTTCTCTCTGTTGTATCCCCCAAACCTAGGACAGGGTCTGTCACAGAGTGACAGAGTGAATACCCAATAAATACTGAATGAATGAATGAATGAATGAATGAATGAATGAATGAACTAATGAATGAATAAGGAGTTTCAACAGTAGTTAGCATTTGTTAACATTAATTTTATTTCTTTAAATGTTTATTTATTTTTGAGAGAGAGAGAGATACAGAGCATGAATGGGGAGAGGCAGAGAGAGGGAGACACAGAATCCAAAGCAGGAGTTTCAACAGTAGTTAGCATTTGTTAACATTAATTTTATTTCTTTAAATGTTCATTTATTTTTGAGAGAGAGAGAGATACAGAGCATGAATGGGGAGGGGCAGAGAGAGGGAGACACAGAATCCAAAGCAGGCTCCAGGCTCGGAGCTGTCAGCACAGAGCCCAATGCGGGGTTTGAACCCACAGACCGCGAGATCATGACCTGAGCCAGGGTTGGACGCTTAACCAACTGAGCCACCCAGGCACGCCACTGATTTTCTAAATATTCAGGTGGTCTTACTGGTCTGAGGGATCCCAGGGCTAACTGGTGACCCAGAGAGCACTTTGGCAGATCCAAACTAAGGGTTAGGATCCACATATCAGGGCACCCGGGTGGCTCAGTCAGTTAAGCATCCGACTTCAACTCAGGTCATGATCCCACGGTTCGTGAGTTCGAGCCCCGCATTGGACTCTCTGCTGTCCGCACAGAGCCTGCTCCGGATCCTCTGTCCCCCTCTTTCTGCCCCTGCTCTGCTTGTGCTCCCTCTCTTTCTCTCTCAAAAAAGTAAATATTTTTAAGAGAGAGAGAGAGAGAACCACATATCAATGTCAAGGTTGAGGAAGATGGGGAGGGAGGAGGGAAGACAGGGAGAACAGGTGGCCCATCTCCTTCCCTCTCCCCTGATTCCCAGCAACACTCCCCTCGTCTACATTCCTGGGTGCAGCGAGTCTGCCAGCGCCCCGCCAGGAGATTCTCCCCATCTTCCTTTAGTAATCGAACCTTGAATTTCAGCTTTGTACCTGTCTGCTCCGACTACATTTCCTAAGGCTGAGAACACCTTGACCTCAGGCTACTCCTGCTACCTTGAGTTGGGCACAGGTGTGCACAGAGCAGGGAAAGGGGGAGCAAAATGTATGGCACCACTGATGGTGATGACGGTAATGAACGGCTGGCTGGCCAGCCACCGCACGTCACACCAAAAGGACAACCGTCAGGCGGGTGGCTCATGGACCGAGTCCTTACTGCAGGACACGCTCGGCACCAGCCTAGTGGAGTCATCAAATAAATCCAACATTTAGAAAAGGGGGGTGGGGCGGGGGACTTCAGCGGACACTTTCCTGAAATGTAATGGTAATAAAAGAGAAAAATGGTCCAGCTTGCTCCGGATAAGCAGCGCCAGAGAAGTAATTATCCCCACTCCGGTCCTCGGCAAGGATGCCGGCGGCCGAGGCACCTGCCCAGGTAATTCATCAGCCTCAGATTTACGGACTCCTCGGGAGCCCCTGTATAAAGTCTCCCCTCCAGTTAACTCGAGACAATGCTATTTAGATTTTGTCAAGATTATCGCTCTTCTCTGCCATCCCCAAGTGGGGAGGCGGCCACCACGGCCTGTGGCACAACTGGATATGGGTCTGCCGGTGCTGACCTGAGGAAAAACGTCCACGAGTAAGCCCGTTGTTTCCAACTGCCCAAAACCTCCCCAGGGCCTTGCTTTCCCCCAGGAGCCCCTGACCTGCTAGTGTCACATCAGGCAAACAGAGCCCAGCCGCACGGTCACAGGCGAAAAGGCTGAGTTGTGTACAAAGTACCATGAGCCTGTTTCTTCATCTGTAAAATGGGATGCTTAGGAGCCCTTGTTTTCTCTGTTGTTTGAAATCTTTTAAAGTGAGTATATGTCACTTTTGACAGGAAAGCAACATATGAAATATACATGAACACAATGAAATATACATAAATAAAATGAAGGGAGGAGTCCATGCCCCCTCAGTCTGCAGCAAGGTTGAATCAGACGGTACCCGGACGCTGACAGCGCATGGCGGGACGCATGCTGGGCACACAATGCCTGCAGCTGCCAGGCTGTTCCAATTACCGTGGCTGATGATGGTCATTGCTGCTGGAAATCAGGGTTTTGGGCAGGTGTTGACTGTGTGACTTTGAACAGAGAGGACGACTTCTCTGATTCATCTATAAAGTGAGAAAGACACTGTCTTCCTGTCTAAAGGCAGGAAGATGGACTGAAAGGCCTTCTCCTGCCATTTCCAGACCCAGAAACCTCTTCCATGTGACAGCAGGGTTGGTGGCCTTTGATGTGAGCACTTCAGGGGGACGGGAGGTGCTGCGGTGCTGCGGGGGCCCCCTCGCTCCTCCGTGGCCCCACACTGCACTCACACATTTGTCATTCAAGCGCCCAGGAGCATTTATTTAGCACTTAACAAGCTGTGGCCCCGTCTCCTGGGAGCTCTAAGCCTGGTGGGTGAGGAACACGTGGGGAGATCGGAGGTGCCGGCTGGAGCTGGGGGACATGCAGGGGTGAGGGGGCTCTGAGCAGGGCTCATCTGCATGGCCTGGGGAGGGCGGCAAGCTTCCCAGAAGGGGTGACATGGAACCGAGAAGGGGGAGGGGGTGTCAGGAGGTCATGGGGAAGGGCACTCCAGTCAGGGGGAACAGCCTGTACGGTGGCCCAGAGGCTCGAAGCATTTGGCCTGTTCAAGGAAGAGCACCTGGCCCGGAATGGCTGGTGGATGGATGTGTGTTCAAGGGGTGGAGCAGGAGGTGAGAAGGGAGGCGGGGAGCCCAGTGCCTGGGGTCCTTCTCTCTGTCCCCACTACTGACACCCACCTCACTGCTCTCTGCCTGTGAGGTTAAGTCCCAGCTCTGCTTTTGATCCACTATGTGACTCTGAGTGGGTGGCCTCATCTCTCTGAGCATCAGCTTCCTTGGTGACAAAATGAGGCTCAGATGGCCTCATAAGCTTGTCAAAGAAATAAAGCTCTCATTCGTTCATTCATTCATTCATTCATTCATTCGCTCGTTTGTTCGCTCGTTCAGCAGGTGCTTATTGAGTGGCCGCAGGATAGCCAGCTCCCTTCATGGGGCCATAGCAGGGAGCAGCACAGACCTGACTCCATACATGCCACCGCCTGGTAAGAGACACATTATTAAATAATCACTAATGAAGACACAAGTGCGGATTTCGATGAACAATACGAAAGGAAAACTGAGGGCCTGTACTTTGAATGAGGGCCCTCGTTGGAATTTGGATTGGAAGGGGAGGTGTCCGGGATGGCAGCCGAGGGCGGGGCCGGGGCTTGGACATCCACATTGGGTGCCAGCGTGCATGAGGGCCTTGGGGGAGGCAGATGGAAGTGGTTTAAGGACAGGGATTGGGCCAGTGTGGCCACAGCAGGTGAGCGAGGGTTGGGACCAGGGGCTGAAGCCAAGGGAGGGCAGGCTCTCCGTCTGGGACCCTGGCCTGCACGGGAGCATTATCAAGGCCTCACCTTGCTGTGTGGCTGCTGAGGGGAGTCTGACAGGACCCCGGGGCATGGCCACACTGGCCTGGCCACTGGAGGCACGACTCCTGCTGCGGGAAGGGGTGGGCTCTCCCTGGAACCCCTCCCTCCAGCTGGTCCCTGTCTCTCACTGCCCCTCAGGGCCACTCCTTCACAAGGAAGCACAGGGTTGTGGCCAAAAGCTCTCACTCTGGAGACAGACCCATCTCGAATGCTAGCACTGCTTCTCATGAGCATGGAGGCTTCAGATGTTTCCGTCACCTCTAGAGCCTTGGTTTTCTCATCTGTAAAACAGAGGCGATAACAGCTTCTTCCTCACAGAGTGAAATGGGATAAAGCATAACAATGTGCAAAGTATACAGTAGCACTCAATAGTTGCTTACTATCATTGGTCTGACAGGAATTGAGCTCCACCTCTAGGTCGTCCCTCTGGCTGCCTCATCTCCCCACCCTGAGACCATTGCCCCCCGCCTCTGGGGCTGGCTCATGACTTTGCCCCAGAGAAGCCGAGCGCCTTTAGCCCAGCCCCAGGCCTGGCAGGAAGCTTAGCACTAGGCACGTGGTAGGCACTCGCTGTACGTGGGTGAACGGTCTTGAGGGAACAGCACCCTCCTCCCACGGCCCAGAGCTGCCTGTGCCCCAGTGGCTGTCGCATTGTATCACCAACCCCTCCCTGCCCACGGCTCCTGTCCCCAGCCTGCAGCTCTGCTCGCGGTTCCTTCCCTGAGCCTCTGGCCTGTGTCTGGGGCCTGCCGCTTCCCAAAGACGCCAGGGATCTGGACTTGCCCCTCTGGGCACCCAGGCGCCACTTCCTGTGGATCCCCCTTTCCGCGCTCCCGTCTAATGGGACAACCTTGCCATTTACCTGGAGCAAACTGCATTTATCAGCGACAACTGTGCTGTGAGCTGCAACCAGCTAGTGTCTAGGTCTAAGGGTACCTCAGTCTTCACAAAGCTGGCTTGGGGGCAAAACATGCCAACATCGCACTCCTGATGTCCTGGGTCTACACGGTGTCAGAATGAGGCCATTTCCCGAAAAAACAACTGAGAGAAGGAGGTAACAGCCAGAAGTGGTGAAAATAAATCATAAACAAATGGCCGTTCACAATAGCATCTTTAATGAGAAAATACTTGGGAATAAATTTAATAAGTGAAGGGTAAGACTTGTAGGCTGAAAACCTTGCTGAGATTAATTAAAGATCAAAATAAACTGGCAGACGTTTCACGTTCAAGGGCTAGAAGACTCCATATTGTCAAGTTGGCAACTCTTCCCAAATTGATCTACAGATTACATGCAATCCTTATCAATATCTCAACAAGGTTTCTTATAGAAAGTGACAAACGGACCCTAAAATTTATATGGAAACTCAAAGGACGAACAATAGGCCAATTTTGAACAAGAACAAAGTTGGAGGACTTACCCCAACCAATTTTAAAACATAGTATGAAGCCACAGTAATCAAGACAGTGTGATGTTGGAACAAAGACGGGCATGTAGGTCAATGGAAGGAAACTGAGAGTCCTGAAATAAGCCATTACATTTATGGTGAATTGATTTTCAACAAAGGTGTCAAGACAATTGAATGAGGAAAGGACAATCTTGTCAACAAGCAGCGTTATCCCCAAGAACTCAAACACGCACCTCATGCCATACACGAAGATTATCTCACAATGGATCAAAGTCTTAAATGTATGAAGTAAAACTATAAAACTTCCAGAAGAAATCAAAAGAATAGATCTTCATGACCTTGCATTTGGCAAAGAGTTCTTAGAGATGCTACCAAAAACATGACCCATTAAAGAAAAAAATCAGCAATTCTACCTTATCAAAATTCAAAACTTTTGTTTCAAAGGACACGAATAAGACAATGAAGAGACAAGCCATAAACAGGGAGGAGACATTTATAAACCACGTTCTGTGAAAGGTCTTATATCCAGAGTATGACAAGAACACTTATAATTTAATAAGAAGACAAACAGCCCAATTAAAAAATGGGCCAAGACTTGGATACACATTTCACTTAAGAAAATATATTAAGGGTTAATTAGGCTCAAATGTTCAACTAATGACATTAGTTATTAGATAAATGCAAACTAAAAGCAGTAAGGAGACCCCAATACACACCCACTTGAACGTCTATAATTTTTTGAATGTCTGTATTTTTTTAAAAACACAATACCATAAGGATGCAGAGAAACGGGAAATCTCATATCTATATCTATTTCTATCTCTGTATCTATATGTATCTATATCTATATCTATATCTATTCCTAGGTAGGTAGGAATGTAAGATGGTAGGTACAATCATTTTATCAAAATAGCGTGGCAGATATGTAAAAAGCTAAACTAAACATAAACTTACCATAAAACCCAGCAATTCCATATTCCCAGGAATCTCTGCAAGAGAAACAAAAAACATACATGCACTTAATGAATCATGGACAGATGTTCATAGCAGAATTATTCACACTGGTCAAAACATGGAAACAACCCAAACGCCCATCCACGTGTGATACGCTCATTTGCAGATTTGCAAATGTGGTGATCCGTCCAATGGAATATTACTCGGCTGTGAAAAGGAAGGCCCACCGATACACACTACACATGGACGAACCTCAACTCTGCTTTGCTCAGAAGCCGGATGCAGAAGACCACATGCTCTAGGGCTCTCTTTATATGAAATGGCCACAAAAGGCAAATTTATAAAAACAAAAACCAGACCGGTGAATGTCTAGGACACCATGTGAGTGTGTTGCAGGAAGAAGGGAGGTAGAGGTGGGGCTTAACTGCAAGCACAAGGGCACTTTGGGGGGATGGAAACGTTCGAAAACAGGATCATAGTGATAACTGCACAACTCTGTAAGTTTACTAAGAATCCTTGGATTGTACTCGTAAAAATGATTGAATTTTATTGTCAGATTATACCTTGGGAAACCGATTTACTTAAAAATAACTTATTCAGAGCTCTGTGCCCCACAGGGATGGCTACATGAAGAAGATTATAAGTAAGGAACACGTTTCTCTCCCTTCTCCTCTGCTGCTCTCATATCCTTCAGAGAAAAGAGGGGCTGGAGAGAAGCCTCAGGGGTTTGCCCCAGACTTAGCAAGAAGGCAGAATGGCCAGGCCCCGCCCCTCCTCCTCCCCTCCCTCTCCCCACTCTTCTCCCACGCCATACTTCCACCCCAAACACACTGGCCTTCCCAGAGCAGCGAGGTCCTTCCCACCTCAAGGCCTCAGCCTGTGCTAGCACCCCTGCCAGGGACAGATGTCTCTCCCTGCCTAGTTCTACTCAACCTTCAAACCTCAGCTCAGTTGTCTCTTCTTTAGGAAAGTCTTCCCTGACTGCCTGAGCCAGGCCAGATCCTTCTATGCATTAATATCATAGACCTGATTATATCTTTCGCCTTTATATAACTTACCGTATGAGCAACTCTGCATTTAGTTGAGGCACCATTTGATTCGTATTAGTCCAGCCGCCGTGAAGACAGGGACCGTATCCACTTTGCTCACCATCATCCCTGAGGGCTCAGCACAGTGTCTGGCACATAATAGATGGTCACTTAACTGTTACATGACTTGCCGAAAATTGAAATTCTAAACTTCTTTTTTTAATTTATTTTTTTAATTTATTTCTGAGAGAGGCAGCGTGAGTAGGGGAGGGTCAGAGAGAGAGGGAGACACAGAATCTGAAACAGGCTCCAGGCTCTGAGCTAGCTGTCAGCACAGAGCCCAACGCGGGGCTCAACCCACAAACCGTGAGATCATGATCTGAGCCGAAGTCGGACACATAACTGACTGAGCCACCCAAGTGCCCCTAAAATTCTAAACTTCGAAAGATCAAAAGATTGTAGCATTCAACACTTTCTGTCATTTTGATAGATGATAATCCATCTCATTATGTAATTATTATGTTCCTGAAATAGTCCATGTGTCAAAGAGCCAAACAACTACAAAGCACTCATGAAACCTCAGCCTGCAGTTTGCATTTTTAAACTTAGAAGAGGTTTTCTCCCTCTCTTTAGTCAGGCTGAACAAGGAAAAAGGAAAGAATATACAAATTGCCAAAATCAGAATGATGATCACTATCGGTCGAATGGACGTAAGAAAAGATGCTAAGGGAATAATAAGGGAACCAAGGGAAATAATAAGCGCACAGATTTGATGGTTTATATGAAATGGGATTGATTTCTTGAAGAACAAACTACTAAAACTCTCAGAAAGACAAATAATCTGAATAGCGATGTATCTATTAAAGAAATTGAGTCAACGACTATTTCTAAATCTTCCCCTCCCCCCAAAAAAACCGCCAAGCCCAGATGGTTTTACTGGTTAAGTCTACTGCATGTTGAAGGAAGAAGTATTACCAGTTCTTCCCAATCTCTTCCAAAAAATAAAAGCTGAAGGAATATGTCCAAACTCATTCTATAAGGCCAATATTATCTTAATACCTAAGGTGGATAAAAACACTATAACAAAAGAAAACCACAGACCAATATCTCTTTTAATATAGATGCAAAAGTATCAAGAAAATAGTATCAAATCAAATATAACAATGTATAGTAAGAATTATAAGGGACAAATTATAAGGGCTTTATTCCAGGTATGCAGGAATAGTTCAACATTTGAAAATCAGTATAATCCACCATATCAAAAGACTAAAGAAGAAAAATCCTATGATCACATCAATTGATACTGAAAAACCATTTGACAAAATCCAGTGCCTACTCGTCATTACCCCTTTGTTGGGGGTGAGGTGTCCCCTAGGTATTTCAGTCCAGTAACTGGATGAGTGAGTGCAGGTGCATCCATGGAGGTTCCCAGCCATGGAGGGAAGGCTAGAAGCCCTAACTTTGAGAAATTAAGTCTGAGGCGCCTTTCAGATGTGTGGTTGTGTATGATGAGGAAGCCAATCTGTTTACCATCTCTGTGTTTTTGCCTTCTCCTGAACGTCATGTAAGCGGAATCAGAGTGTAGCCTTTTGAGACAAACTTCTTCCATTTAGCAATACATATTTAAAATTCACTTATAATTTTCTGTGGCTTGATGGCTCATTTATTTCCATCATTGCATACTGTCCCATTGTCTGGGTATAGCCCAGTCTGGTTATCTACCCCCCTACTGAATGACACCGTGGTTGCTTACAGTTTGGGGCAACTGTGAATAAAGTCTCTATAAATATTTGTATGACTGGTGAGTGTGTGTGTGTGTGTGTGTGTGTGTGTGTGGTTATTGTTTTCAAATCCATTGGGGAACTACCTAGGAGTGTGCTTATCAGATCATACAGTAAGACTATGTTTAGCATTGTGAAAAACTGCCAACCCCCCTTCTAAAGGGTACCATTTGCATTCCCACCAGCAGTGAGTGAGAGTTTCTGTGGCTTTATATCCTGGGAAGCAACCAGCATCATTAATTTCTTTTTAATTTTGGCTTTTTAGGGGCGCCTGGGTGGCTCAGTTGGTTAAGCATCCGACTTCAGCTCAGGTCATGATCTCACAGTTTGTGAGTTCAAGCCCCGCATCGGGCTCTGTGCTGACAGCTGAGAGCCTGGCGCCTGCTTCAGATTCTGTATGTGCCTCTCTCTCTCTCTCTCTGCTTGCACTCTCTCTCTCTCAAAAATAAATAAACATTTAAAAATTTTTAATTTTGGCTTTTTAAATAGGTATGTAACATTATGTCCATGGTTGTGATCATTTGTAGTTCCCCAATGACAAATGACGAGCATTTCTTCATATGTCCTCTCACCACCTGTACATCTTCTTTAGCAGAGTCTCTGCTCAGATCTTTTGCTCATTTTTTTACTTGGCCTGTTTGTTTTCTTACTGCTGAGTTTTAAGAGTTTCCTGTGTATTTTGTATGCAAATCCTTTACCAGCTACGAGTTTTGCAAATATTTTTTTCCAGTGTCTACCTTATATTATCAGTTTTTTAAAAAGCACTCTCCTCCTCACAGCAAACATTTTCAATTTTAATACAATTCGACTTGTCAATTGTTTCCCACATAAGGTGCTTTTGGTATTGCATCTGCAAACTTGCAGCCAAACCCAAGGTTACCTAGTTTTTTCGTCCTGTGTTTTGCTCTAGAAGTTTGATAGTTTTGCATTTTATATTGAGGTTTATGACTAATTTTGAGTCAATTTTTGTGAAGGATATAAAGTTTGTGTCTCAATTCTTTTTTTTTTTTTTTTTTTTTGCATATGGAAGTCCAATTTTTGTAGCGCTGTTTGATGAAAGGACTATTCTTTATCCATTGATTTGTTTTGCTCCTTTGTAAAAATCAGTCAGCTGTATTTATGTATGTCTATTTCTGGCTCTCCATTCGGTTCCACTGATCTATGTGTCTAATTTTCACTCTCTTAGTTACTGTCACTCTATTGTGAGCCTTGAAATCAGAGAGTGTGAATCCTTCGAATTTGGAGGAGTATTGTTTTTCACTATTGTGCTGCCCACTCTAGGTCCTTTGCCCTTCCATATGAGTTTTAGAATCCGCTTGCCAATAGCTACAGCATAACTTACTGGGATTTTCATTGGTCTTGCACTGAGCCTGTCTGTATATCAAGTTCAGAAGAATTGACATCTTAACAGCATCGGGGCTTTTAATCCACAAACATGTCTTTTATTTAAAGAAATTCTTTTGTCATTTTAAAGCTTTTCTGTACATAGATCCTATACATATTTTGTTAGATTTATATCTAAGGACTTCATTTTTTTTGGATGCTGTTGTCACTGGTGTATACAAAATATTTCAAATTTTGATTGTTCCTTGATGGTATATAGAGAAGCAGTAGACGTGTGTATATTGACCTTATATCCTATGGTTCTGCTATACTAATTCTATACTAATTAGTTCTAACAGGGTTTTGCAGAATCTAGGGATTTTTCTCTAAGCCCCAATGACCTTGTCTCCTCAGTGTCTCCTAAGCCGCCTGCTTTACTGCTTCCCCTCTGAGTTCACTTGCCCGCATCCAGTTCCTGCACCTCTTATCTGCACCCCTGCATCACGACTGGTGTCCCTGCTTTCTCTCCGGCCAGCCCCACCCCAATGCATGCCCCATCCATCGGCCATTATGGTGTTGAGAAAGAAGTCATGATCACGGCATCCCTCCAATCAAGGATACTTCCATGTTTCCCTTGAGTCAAAATACCCTTCTACGGTCTCTAAAGCCTCACAGGGTCCATCTCTCTTAGTCAACTCACAGCACCATCTGTCTCTCCCTCTCTCTCTCCCTCATTCTCTCTCTCTCTCTCTCTCTCTCTCTCTCTCTACCTTGGGCTCTGGCCTCACTGGCCTTCCACAGGTGAGTATGATTTGAGTGGTGTTATCAACTTGTTTTGACTATGCCGTTCTCAATTGCACCACAGGGCCTTTGTACATGCAGTTCCCGCCTCCATGGCAGGCCATTCTTTTTTTAATGTTTTTTTTTTCTTGAGAGAGAGAGAGAGAGAGAGAGCGTGAGCAGGGGAGGGTCAGAGAGAGAAGGAGATACAGAATCTAAAGCAGGTTCCAGGCTCTGAGCTAGCTGTCAGCACAGAGCCCGCCGCGGGGCTCGAACCCATGAACTGTGAGATCATGATCTGAACCGAAGTAGGATGCTTAACCGACTGAGCCACCTGGGTGCCCCCATGGCAGGCTGTTCTTAACGGCCTCACTAGTATCCGTGTCAGCTGCACGCAGTGCTTAGTGGCCCAGGCCCGCTCCCCTGCAGGAAAATAAAGGAAAAGAAAGCTATCACTGCAACACTGCCCCACGGATTCACAACCCCCAAACAGCAGAGGTATAAACAGGTTCTAAAATGCAGAGGACTGCTCGAGGGTGACATAAGGGCAGGGCATAGTCCTGAGAGCTCTGAACAGGCACTATTCACTCCTCACCTGCCTCCTCTGGGTGTCCCTGGGGCTCGTTTTCATTAATGCCTTTTTACGGTAGCCTTGAAGGCCGTCATGTCAATATGTTATCCAATGTTTTTCAAGAAGTTCCACTTTCGTGGAGTATGGCCAGTGGCGAGGGACGGGAGGGGACAGCTGCTCTGACCCCTTCCACCGCCACCCTTCTGTCTGTAATCAAGCCCCTCCTAGCTGCCTTCAGGATGTCAGAGAGAAACGCAGCTGGCTATGAGCTACTGCGGTGAAGGCAGAAGTTACTGGGTAACTACTGCCCGTGGGGAAAGAGCCGAGCCCGGCTCAGATCTGTGCAGAGGTGACGGGTGGCTTTAAGGGGAGAAGGGGGTGAGGGGGTTGGTGGGAGACGTCAGGGGCTCCAGCAGAGTCAGGGAAGTGAAGAGCGGGAAGGAAGGTGGGTGACTGTGAACCCCGTCTGGGTGTGCTAAGGGACATTTATCCAAGCTGGGCTCTTACCCTCCCTCCGAGGCTGGGAGGCAGGGGCCCTCCCGTCAGGTGTTGGCTGGATCAACTCTGGGAAGCCTTGAGTTTTCTCAGGCAGGCTCTTTAAGAAGGGTCAGGGTCATCCTAGGGATGTGGCCTTGAGCTCTTAGAAAATATGTCAGCGGTTATTCAAGTCTTTGCAGACCGAGGGTGAGGGAGGGCTCAGAGGAGCTGGGCTAATTGGGTCAAGGTCAGAGTCTTTGTCTTTCTTCATTTTGAGCTGTGCTTCGATGCGCTTATGATGCTTAGGATGGAGCTACATTTCCTGTGGCATCAGCTGCCTGAGTGAAGTTCTTAAAAGCCTTCTCTGTGAGTCGACGGTACGTTTTCTTTGCAACATGGATCTGACTCACTTTTGTGCCCCGACAGGGCCAAGCACAGTGTCTGGCTCTTCGTAGGAACTCAGGGAAGAGACTGGCTGAACTGGACAGAACTTGAAACAGAAATTGAGCTTGTGTTTAAGGGCTGCATCGGAGCGTGAAAAAGTAACATGTTGATAAATAAAAATCATTTTCTGGGGGCCCCTGGAGAGTGCAGCCTTTCAAAAAGGGCTTTGGGCAAATCATTCCGTAAAGTGTGGAATTGCTTTCTAGTGTAAATAGTCTCTGCTTGTAAGGCCGGTTCACACATGCGTGTAAATTATAGAGGTAACATATGATTTTGGTAGAAAGAAAATGGGGGGCAGGGTGTGGAGAGAGAGAAAGGATTAGGTGGTTGGATGTATGAGCCTAGAGCTCAGAGACATGTCCAGGCTCAAATGTACATTTGGGATCATCAGCCTGTGAGTGGCATATAAAGGCCACAAGTCTGGTGAGGTCCCCAAGGGACTGAGGGAGGATAAGGAGGAGAGACCCACGGGCAGAGGCCAGGGGACAGTACACAGTTTACAAGTTGAAGAGCCAAAAAAAAAAAAAAAAAAAAAAAAACCAGTCAAGGAGAGAGAGGAGAAGCAGCCACGGAGGTAGTGGGAACCAGGAAAAGTGGGATCCGAGGAGCAGAGAGAAGGAAGGGCATCTGAGGGCAGTGAGCAGCTATGCCGAACACCGATGGGTCAAGTGTTGCTGAAAGTTGACAGTTGGGTTCATCAATGCATAGGGATCCAGTGACCTTGACGAGAGCAGATCTGGTGGAGAGTGAGGGGCTGAGATCCAGTTCGAGTGGAAGGAAGGAAGGAGGGGAATTGGTGGCTCTTGCTCTACTGTGGAGGGAAGCAAAGGTCGCAGAGAGGTATGACACTGACCTGTGTTTATTCGAGGGGATTCCAGGGTTAATGCTGGGTGTGCACACCAACGGGAATGACCCAGAAGAATTGGGAACAACAATGATGTGGGCGACAGGGGAGGGATCTCGGGTACAAACGGCCTTGGATGAGGCTGGAGAGCTCACGTAGGCAGGGGATCTCAACACAAGAGGAACTTCCCTGAGGCTCTGTCGGCGGAGGCGCACATCCGTCCAGTTATCTGTGTACAAACCAGGATTATGAAAATCATTAGCATGCTGTTCGTATTTTTCAGCAGCCTACTTTCTCTATCCCCAAAACATGTCATGGATATTCTCCAAAGTTGGAGCACAGAAGCCAAACTCAATCATTTTAATGGCTGTTTGGTATTCAAGGGTGTGGACCCGCCATAGTCTAAGTAACCCATCTCCTCCTGATGGACAGTTAGATTTCTCCAATTTTGGTTATTACAAGCAGCATTGTCATGAAGATCCTCGCATGGCTTTGTCTTCTGAACTATTTCAGAATGATCGACCCCTGGAAGTTAAAAGGGTGGGTGCACTCTGAGTTTTGACAGACGCCTGCCCAAACGTCATCCCCTAAGGTTGCCCCCGGGAACATCCCGGCAGCAGGATGTGAGAGAGGGGCTGTCACACGGGCCAGGGGTTGGTTTGGGTGTAGACTTTCCAGAGCAGACTTGCCGGAAGTGGTTCAGCCTGCAAGTGGTGTCGGAACCGTAAGGCGTGAGCCAGGCGGCTCAGCTCCCCTCTGGGCTGCGGGGACGGCCCACCAGCTGCTCGGGGCTGGACAGACAGACAACTGGACGGAGGGGAGGGGGCTGGGGCAGCAGCACAGAGCTGGGGAGCGGCGGGTGCCCTGGGCAGCGAGTGGGGGCTCTGGCTGGCCCTGCAAATCGCTCCTGTGGCCCCCGGCGAGGGGTCGGCTCCCCCTGCCCGATCGCAACAACCGAGCCCTGCGGGTGCAGGGAGGTGACAAACGGGACAAGGAGATCTGTGGGTGTTGGGGCAGCAACCGCGCGCTGCCCACCGACAGTCACCTCCCTTCTTCTCTACGGACGGATCCCCCCCCCTTCCCGACAACAATTTCCCAGCCTGAAAACCTTACCCTCCCCCACTAGTCAGTCCTGTGACACAGCTCGGGGCCCCCAGACGGGGCAGAGCGTGTCGCGGGGCACCGGCCGGGCTCGCCTGAGAGGGACCCCCCGGCCCAGGTGGAGCAGCCGCGCTGTGACCTCAGGGGCCATCCGCACATGCCGAGGACGCTGAGGGGAAACCGAGGGGGACGCCGGGCCCTGGGGCATCTTGGAGCTGCCGGGCCTCCCCCGGGGCCCCTGCCTCCTCAGGAAGAAAACCTGATCTGTTTACACCCGTGGGCCAGGCCCCCCTGACTGCCGACTGCCATCGCTAACCGTGCCGGCGGCCGTGCGCGGTGACAGGGCACCAGGCTGGCCTCCAGGGAAGCTGCCCACCCTCTTCACCAGCCACCAGCGGCCAGGGGCAAGGGACCCAGCCCTCCCCCGTCGGTCCCCAGGGCAGTGCTCCTAGGGCGCCAGCCGCGCGGGAACAAAGGAGGACAGCAAGCTGTGAACTCTGCGGCTTCTGTCCCCTGGGCGGGGAGGCAGAGCCAGCTCGGACGGGGCAGCCGCTGACCTTGGACAGCCCGCGGCTCTCTCTGGCCCTCCGCTGTCTCCTCTTTCAGCAGAGAGAGGATGGATACGCCTTGCACAGGGCCACGCGGTTCAGGGGAGAGGGGTTGTCAGCGTGTGAGTATTGACTTCAGGATGGTGGACGGTCCCTCCGGGGCCATGCAGACCACAGCCCAGGGCTGGTGCAGGCAGCCAGCAGGGGTGTGGTGGGAGAGCACTCCACTGGGAGGTGGGAGCCCTTCACGCACATTGTTCTGCCTGCCTTGGAATGCTCCTCCTCTTCTGGGCCCCCATTTCCTCCCCTGTAACATGCAGGGTTTGGGGTTTGTAACCACCAGCAGCCTCATCATCTCTCATACTCTTGGAGGTAACTTTGGGGTTTGCACAGACCAGCAGGGAGGCAGGCCCGGGTGGCAGAGGTTGGGGTCAGCTCTGTAATCAAGAGTGTGAAGGGTGAAGAGCCCCCAGATCCTCAGAGAGAGAGAGAGAGAGAGAGAGGTCTCCAGCAGCGCCCAGCTTGACACATCTACTGAGACTGCCCATGTAGGGCAGGGGGTGGAAGGGTCAGGGGGTAATGAGGGACCCCCTTCCCTACTCACCCAGGGCAGGTGGACTCTGGCCCATGCAGGTTGCCTTGCCTGGCTTGAGTGAGAGTGAGGCTTGCTTGCCTTCCAGAGAGTTCTCTGTAATGCAGCAGCTGCTCTGCGCAGATAGGCACTCCTGGATGAGCTCTCTCTGGGAAGACTTAGGTCTTCTGCTAATGAGCCACATGATCTTGAGACAGTCGCTTAGCCTCTCTGGGTCTCTACTGCCTGATCTAGAAACCCAATGAGGGGCGCCTGGGTGGCTCAGTCGATTAAGCGTCCAACTCTGTCTCAGGTCATGATCTCACGGTTTGTGAGTTCGAGCCCCAAATCAGGCTCTCTGCTGTCAGCACAGAGCCTACTTTGGAACCTGTCCCCCTCTCTCTCTGCCTCTCTCTCCCCCCCTTCTCAAAAATAAATTAAACTAAAAAAAAACCACAATGATGTCAGACCAGGTACTTTTCTTTTCCTTTTTCTTTTTTTTAATATTTTTATTTATTTCTAGGAGAGAGAGGGAGAGACAGCATGAGCAGGGGAAGGTCAGAGAGAGAGAGGGAGACACAGACTCTGAAATAGGCGCCAGGGTCTGAGCTGGCAGTCAGCACAGAGCCTGACGCGGGGCTCGAGCCCAC
>NW_027532008.1:775364-777652 GCF_008692635.1 Crocuta crocuta
CGGTTTGTGAGTTCGAGCCCCAAATCAGGCTCTCTGCTGTCAGCACAGAGCCTACTTTGGAACCTGTCCCCCTCTCTCTCTGCCTCTCTCTCCCCCCCTTCTCAAAAATAAATTAAACTAAAAAAAAACCACAATGATGTCAGACCAGGTACTTTTCTTTTCCTTTTTCTTTTTTTTAATATTTTTATTTATTTCTAGGAGAGAGAGGGAGAGACAGCATGAGCAGGGGAAGGTCAGAGAGAGAGAGGGAGACACAGACTCTGAAATAGGCTCCAGGCTCTGAGCTGGCAGTCAGCACAGAGCCCGACGCGGGGCTCGAGCCCACGAACCGTGAGATCATGGCCTAAGCGAAAGTCGGACGCTTAACCGACTAAGCCACCCAGGCGCCCCAGACCAGGTACTTTTCAAAGATCCTTCCAACACTAAAATACAGGATTCTAGAATCAGGGCCAGAATAGCTGCACTTTTATCAGATTATGGAAGAGGTGAAATGAGACCAACCCCGCCCTGTGGATGTGAGGCTTGTCTCCCTCATTTTCATACACTTGCTTTTCTTGTCTTCCCCCTAAGCCCCATGGAAACTATCTGTGGGCTATTGCCATCCAGTTCCTGGCACGCTTTTCCTAGCAGAGCTGTGCCCAGGCTCAGGCTGAGTCAGCCTTGCCCCCCACCCCACATTGGATTGACCCAATCACCACATTCCTACTCGCTGACCTTCCGAACTGGCCCAGGAGTCAGGATGTGGCCCCTGGAGCCAACAGGAGTCAGCTCAAGGCTTTGGATCAGGGGTTGGGGAAGCTCTGTCTTTGCTGGACTCTAGTCTGAATGGAAAACCATCTGCCCCCAAGAAGAGGACCTCAGCACGACCTCACCATAGGGGAAAGATGCTGAAAGCCACAGAGAAGGCCCTAGGGGCATCATCTGAGCCACAGCAGCGGGGTGTACTCAGGGCCCCTCCATCCATCCCTGAGCTTTTCAGTGACAAAACCAGTAAGTCCCTCTGGCCTCGGGCCAGGCTGCCCTGACGTCCGTCACAGAAAATGGAAGAGCCTAATGGCTGCCTCCCCTCTAACACCTAAGTCTCCAAGCTGAGACCAGCACAAAACTTTGCTGCTTCAGCTTCTCCCCGTCCCCTGCCCCGCCCCGCGGGGGTGTGGGTTAAATTCATCTCCTGCTGCCCCTTTTCTCCGTTCTCTTCCCTCCCACAGAGGAAGCTGCAGAAACCACCCAGTAATGGCATCTCCCAGGGCGAGGGCACATTATCCCCAGACTCTAATGAACCGAGCAGCCCCGTCACTGCCAGGCCAGCCTCATGCGGGGACCGTGAGGCCTGCTGCGTCAGCACAGGGGCTCCTGGCCCTGACTCGCCTTCCTCTGGCAGAGGCGGGTTTGAGCAGAGAGGCCCCAGGTCAGATCTAAAGCTGGGGGGCGGGGCAGCCTCACGGAACCCCGGAGAGCCGAGGCACAGTCTGGGAGCCAGTCTTAGAAATGACCTTGCTCTGCTGACGTGCAGGCTAAGCCCAGAGAGGCTGAGGGACTTGCCCCAGGTCACACAGGGGTCTGAGGACCGAGCTGGGTCCAGAGCCCAGATATCCCCACTCTGAGTCCGGCTCTTCTTCTGCCCCGCCAAGGTAACCCCCAGGATTGGCCTTGTCTCCTCCCCGGTCCCTCCAGGAAGTTCCCCTTCCCTTTATGATTCTAGGGCGCAGCCCTTCCGTGGGACCCTTGCCGTCTCCCTGAGCCTGAGTTACCCTGGGCACCCCCGGTTACACCCCAGATTTCCTCAGGTCTTCTGTCCACCTCCCCGCAGCCGTGGGTGCAGAGTGGAAGCGGATGGATGCCGCGGTGTTAAGCGGCCGGATGCCTGTGCCCGAGCTGAGGTCTGAGCTCGGGCACCGCTCCTTTGCTCAGACCCCGTGGGTGCCCTTCTTTGCCCTGAGGCAAGATCTCCCCTCCCCCCATCCCAGCCCCCATGGCGGGACATCCCTGCTCTGTCCTGCTGCTGGGGGGCCTGGATGACTCTTCTGGCCTCTGTCACCTGCCCCCAGTCTCTAAATGCTGAGTCTTGTCTCCCACCCCTGTGGCTGGGCCCTCCTCTGTACCCTCGTCCGGATCCTGCTGCTACGTGTCTGGTGTCCCCTCCGTGTGCACCCGTCACCCCGCAGCCCGGTGCTGCCCAGAGCCTCCTCAGACAGCGAGGGATGGGACGGTGGGGGCTGGGAGCCAGGGCCCCACGTCACCCACACCCAGCTCAGCGCGTCCTCTGTGCCCCCAACTCAAGTCACCAG
>NW_027532008.1:778406-785423 GCF_008692635.1 Crocuta crocuta
CCCCCTTATTTGGTTTCTGTTAATACCCTTTCTTTGATTTCCCTCTGCCTTTAACTTATAATGGGGCATCTCTGGGCTTTTGTGGTCTCATTCTCAATCATTCTTTTACTGATAAAGCCAGACCCTCCCCACTCTGAGATTGGGTGCTGAGATTGGGTGAGATTGACCTCACTCACGGGATGGACCCAGATCAGCTTAAGCCACTCAGCACAGTCCAGACCTCTGTGCAATCTGAAGGTGCAGGGGTGGAGGCTGCAGTCTCTTAGTTCAATGGCCCAGGACTTCAGATCAACCTTAAGAGAGAGAATTTTTCTCTTCTCTACTGGACTCCAGTCTGAATGGAAAACATCTGGTCACCAGGATGAGGGGTTGAGAGTGGTCTTGCATGGGAGAGAGGTGCTAAAAGATGAAGAAAGAAGAAGCAGGTCCTGGCAGAATCATTAGAGCCCCTGAACCAAGCTCCTCCTGAAGGCTGCCCTATCCCTGAATTTTCCTGTCTGTGTAGCCCAGTAAGTCCCTCTGAGCTCTGACCAGGCTGCCCTGACGTCCGTCACAGGAAATGGAAGAGCCTAATGGCTGCCTCCCCTCCTACCTAAGTCTCCAAGCTGAGACCAGCACAAAACTTTGCTGCTTCAGCTTCTCCCCGTCCCCTGCCCCCCAGGGGTGTGGGTTAAATTCATCTCCTGCTGCCCCTTTTCTCCGTTCTCTTCCCTCCCACAGAGGAAGCTGCAGAAACCACCCGGTAATGGCATCTCCTAGGGCGAGGGCACATTATCCCCAGACTCTAATGAACCGAGCTGCCCCATCACCGCCAGGCCGGCCTTACATGGGGACCGTGAGGGCTGCTGTGTCAGCACAGGGGCTCCTGGACCTGACTCGCCTTCCTCTGGCAGAGGCGGGTTTGAGCAGAGAGGCCCCAGGTCAGATCTAAAGCTGGGGGGCGGGGCAGCCTCACGGAACCCCGGAGAGCCGAGGCACAGTCTGGGAGCCAGTCTTAGAAATGACCTTGCTCTGCTGACGTGCAGGCTAAGCCCAGAGAGGCTGAGGGACTTGCCCCAGGTCACACAGGGGTCTGAGGACCGAGCTGGGTCCAGAGCCCAGATATCCCCACTCTGAGTCCGGCTCTTCTTCTGCCCCGCCAAGGTAACCCCCAGGATTGGCCTTGTCTCCTCCCCGGTCCCTCCAGGAAGTTCCCCTTCCCTTTATGATTCTAGGGCGCAGCCCTTCCGTGGGACCCTTGCCGTCTCCCTGAGCCTGAGTTACCCTGGGCACCCCCGGTTACACCCCAGATTTCCTCAGGTCTTCTGTCCACCTCCCCGCAGCCGTGGGTGCAGAGTGGAAGCGGATGGATGCCGCGGTGTTAAGCGGCCGGATGCCTGTGCCCGAGCTGAGGTCTGAGCTCGGGCACCGCTCCTTTGCTCAGACCCCGTGGGTGCCCTTCTTTGCCCTGAGGCAAGATCTCCCCTCCCCCCATCCCAGCCCCCATGGCGGGACATCCCTGCTCTGTCCTGCTGCTGGGAGGCCTGGACGACCCTTCTGGCCTCTGTCACCTGCCCCCAGTCTCTAAATGCCGAGTCTTGTCTCCCACCCCTGTGGCTGGGCCCTCCTCTGTACCCTCGTCCGGATCCTGCTGCTACGTGTCTGGTGTCCCCTCCGTGTGCACCCGTCCCCCCGCAGCCCGGTGCTGCCCAGAGCCTCCTCAGACAGCGGGGGATGGGACGGTGGGGGCTGGGAGCCAGGGCCCCACGTCACCCACACCCAGCTCAGCGCGTCCTCTGTGCCCCCAACTCAAGTCACCAGCCACTTCCTTTCCTGAGCACCTACTGTGCACCAGCCCTGCTGACAGCTCCCTTTCCTATGGTCCTTGCACCCCCTGTGTGGGAGGGCTCACCAGCTCTACCTTCCAAGTGGGAAACTGGGGATCTGAGAGGTGAAGTCATCACCTCAAGGTCACCCTCCTGACCCTAGGGAACCCTGAAGGGGACTCACACACATCCCCGCCCTCCCACTGCCCTGTCTGTGCAGATGTGGTTTTGTGTAACTTCCAGGCACAGGGCCAAATAGCAATTCCCTTCCTAAACACCCACCCTCCCTCCGCTGAGATGTTCGCCTGGAATCATCCCGCAGATCTGGCCAGAATGTCGGGAACCATCTCTGGCACCGCAGGTCGGGACCACGTGTCTGGCAGATGCATGTGAAAGCCTCGCCCTGCTCCCAAGAGGCCTCATGTAAGTGATGGTCACCTTGCTGTGTCCACAGAAGGCCGCTCTACCCCACACTGCAAGGCCATCATCGGAGGGGCTTGTGATCAACACTGGTGTGTGGAGGTCAGGAGGTTTTGGACGAAGATCTCGGCAGTGGGTGCTGGACTTGGCAAAATTGCAAAGCCATCATTTAGCTGTTTGGGTAAAGCACAATGACCATCATGAAATTTTCATTAAACTCTTCCCCGGGTCTGCTCTGGAAGGAAAGCTGGGCAGCCTCCCTCAGCTTCAGGTGCAGGAACCGTGGGGATTCTGAGGGGCGAAGATGCATCCCTGCCCATGCCAGCCCCGGGAGCCGCCCCATTATCTCTTCTCTCAAGAGAGTCGTTTTCTCCCCATTTCCCGCTCTGCTTGGCCCAGCAGGAAATGACAGGTGAGAGGAGCAGAGAGAGACAGGGAAGCAAGAGGGGTCGGGGGTTGGAGTTTGGAATCCAGCTGCACCGAAGGTACGAATCGTGATCTACCCCTCGCTGGCTGTGTGATCTTTAGCAATTCACCGTACCTTTTACAGCTTCAATTTCCTTATTGGAAAAATAAGGACTGTAATTCCCATCTTTTTAGAAATGTTGACTGGGGTGCCTGGGTGGCTTAGTCGGCTGAGCATACGACTTGATTTTGGCTCAGGTCATGATCTTACGGTTTTGTGAGTCTGAGCCCCGTGTCCAGCTCTGCACTGCCAGCAAGGAGCCTACTTGAGATTCTCTTTCCCTATCTGCCCCTCTCCTGCTTGCACTCTCACAAAATAAATAAATAAACTTAAAAAAAAAATGTTGACTGGGGCACCTGGGTGGCTCAGTCGGTTGAGCGTCCGACTTTGGCTCAGGTCATGATCTCGTGGTTCATGGGTTCGAGCCCCGCATCNGTCCATCCCTCCCTGCTGAGCCCACAGCCCTGATAAGTGACTCCCCCACCCCTACCCCCAACCTCCGCCACCAGCCCTTAGTCTATTAACAGTATGGAGGTGGACTCTTGGTCCACACTGGACATATGATCAGGTTTTCTCTCCCTGGAATCTCAGTTTGGAACACGGAGACAGAATCATCAAGCTATGGGAGTCAGCAGGAAGAGCATGCAGTTCAAGGGCAGAGGCCACCGTTTTGGCACAGCCCTGGGAGGCTGGAAGTGAGAAGAGCCAGTAGTCACCAGTGAGAAGGAAGAAGATGGGCAGATGGAACTAGATACAAGCCATCCTGCAGATCCAGACAGAGACACAGACAGAGACACGGACAGAGAGACAGGAAGGGTCGATGTCAGGTGACCCCAAGCTATTCTTTCTTCAGATGGGGGCTGAGGGGGCCCCATGTCCTTCCACCAAGCAATCTTTCCATGGGAGCTCCGTTGGGTAGGTCTGTGAACCAGCTGGGGTCTTCTCTGCTATACACGTCAACAAACTCAACCCAAACTGGCTTAAGCAAAGGAGAAGCCATTGAGTCCTGCCGTGGAAACTCTCGGGGCTAAGGTTGATTTCAGAAACAGCTTGAAGGGGCCCCAGCAATATCACCAAGACGTAGCTTCTCTCCAGTTCTTCGCATTGTCTTCATTTGTAGGCTGCACCCAAAATGGCAGCAAGAGTTACAGGCTCCGAACTTCCAAGTTCCAAATTCATAGGCAAGAGCGAGAGTCTCTTTCTCAGACATCCCAGTAGAAGTCCCATTACATCTCACTGGTTCTGTTGGGTCCATGGCCTCCCAGAGCCAACTACAATGGCTAGAAAATGCCAATGCACAGATTGGTTTAGGCCTTGGTCACATGGCCCACCGTGAGCTACGGGCGCAACCTCATCCACAGACTGGAGCGGGGAAGGGACTCTACAAAGTCAGTGCAAGTGCTCCCCGAAGAAGACGATGAGCAAGCAGAGACCAGACTCCAAAGTGAGGGGAGTTCTCCAATGAAATGCATCAGTATGATTTTTCCTACTTTTTGCCCTCAGGTTGGTAGCTTTTCTGTACAGCACAGATGAGTACAAGTAAAAACCGAGGAAATCTGTATTGATGTCCACACCCTGCTTGAAATATTGTCCTATGGTTTTACCAAAGAGTAAATACCATTGGGGGAAGCTGGGTAATAGGCACATGGGATCTCTCTGTATTCTTTTTTACTATTTTTAAAATGTTTAAAGTAAATGTTGTTAAAATCAATTCCCCCACAAGGATGACAAACACTTTCTGAACTGGGTTTGGGGTAGGACCCCCTCGCTCATGTCACCTGGTGGTGTGGGTGGGGATCCCATTAGAACTGGGGGGGACAGGAACCCAGCTGGGCTGCCTTCTTTTGCTAAGTTGGGGGTAATAGAGAAACTGGGTCTGGGTCACCTTACTCAATGGGCGGGAGGTCGGAGATGCCCTGTCTGTGTGCTGTTCCTCCAGTGCTGGGGACCCTAGCCCATGTGCCACCCTCTGTGTCCTCAATGAAAGCCTGCTCCTTTCATTGTATCTAATGTCATTTCCAGAGTCGATAGCTGTACCAAGTAAGGAGGAGCAGGGAAAGACCTCTGTATTATTTCTTGTAACTTCATATATGGCTCTACAACTATCCCAAAATTAAAAAGTGAGATTTAAAAAACAAAATAGGGGTGCCTGAGTGTCTCAGTGGGAATAAGTGTCCAACTCTTGAATCTTGGTCAGGTGTGCGCTGATAGCATGGAGCCTGTTGGGATTCTCTCTCTCTCTCTCTCAAAAATAAATAAATAAACTTTAAAAAATAAAATAAATGTGTGGGAGGAATCAAAGCAATAAAATTAAATAATAGCATCAATCTCATTCAGTCATTGCAGGAAGGAAATTAACATATGCAAAAAACTTAGCCGGTGCCTTTTGTTCAGGTGATGAGTGATAGATACATGATCGTTTCTTCTGCAGTAACTTAGGAATGTTGTGCTCCTAAAGTTTTTTGGAACTAAAAACGTATTTTTTTAAATGTTTATTTCTGATTTTTGAGAGAGAAAGACAGAGAGTGGGGGACAAGCTGAGAGAGAGCGGGAGAGAGAATCCCAAGCAGGCTTCATGCTGTCAGTGCAGAGCCTGACACAGGGCTTGATCCCACGAACTGTGAGATCATGACCTGAGCCAAAATCAAGAGTCAGATGCTTAACCGACTGAGCCACCCAGGTGTCCCTAAAACCAGAATTTTTTAATAAAACCATAAATTTTCATTCATAGACTGGAATAAATCAATCCAAAAGTCTTAACGGCTGCTGCCACTACTACTAACCATAATAACAGCACTTCTTTGGGAAAATGTAGTCCAGACTTGACACACCAGCAGCACCTCCTCCCATCCATCCCTAGGCCACTCCCAAGAACGGGGACAAAATTGTTCGGGTACCCAAAGCTGAGCGAGGTGCAGCCCTACAGACAGAGGGATGGAGTGAGGGCCTACAGAGCCCGGGACAGTGAATGAGCCTCAGGTTCACGGGCGTTAGAACGTGAGCGACCCCATCCACTGTGGGTGGGGTCCACTGTGTGCCAGGCTCCGTGTGGGCACCATCTCACTGATTCTTACCACCAGTCTCTAGGGAACGGACTGAGATTAACCCATTTTATAGGTGAGGGGATTGATACTTGGGGAGGTTAAGGAACTAAATCCCAGCCCCTGGCCATGACCACTGCACTTACCCCCACACACACTCCCAGGTGTCCATTTGTGCAGCTTTTAGGGGTCATCTCAAACACCCTGGGAAGTAGGAGCCGATCACATCACTGTCCCCCATCTACAGAGGAGGAAACTGAGGCTCAGAGAGAGGAGGCAACTTGCCCAAAGTCACACAGCAGGGAAGTGGGGAGCCCTGTGTGCCTGACTCCTCTTTGGTTCCTACCTCTGCTCCCCACTTCCCTCCCCACAAGACCTCTGAGAGGAAAGCACAGATGGGGCCCCCTTCTCTCTGGGGGTGGGGGGACTCAGGCTCGCAGAGAAACCTCTGTCTGCAGCGCCTCCTGTTCTGGGCCAAGCTGCCCTTCCAGGTCTACACCACATCCTCTCTCCTCCTCCTCCTCCCGGGAGCCCTGGGGCTGTTCCTTCTTTGATGTGTCTGCTTTAATTATTACCTTCAAGGAGAGACTCCAGGAGGCGAGCACAAAAGACCTACCTCTGATAATTGAAGGTATCATGCCTCCCTCGGATGCAGACAGGGCCAGGGAGGCCCTGTACTAACACGCCGTCAGTCCCTGCCCGGGGCAGGACAGCCACCCACACATGGGGCCCGCAGGGCTGGGGCCTGAGTGCGGAAGCGGGAACCCCGCTGCCCAGTGTCGTGCCCTGTTCTGGACGGGAACTGCCCTCTGACCTGGCCCTGTTCTCAGGAACACTCCCCTGAGACCNGTGGGTGCGTGTGCATCTCGCTCAGACACCGTTTCACTCAGGCAAGTGGCTAACCTCTCTCAATCCAATCCCAGCGTCCTCATCTCAAAGCGGGGAGAAAAAATACCTCCTTTTCCGTCTATAGACCTCAGTCCCACCCCCCAAGCCCCCCCACCCCGCAACTGCAAAATAAAGCCCACGTCCGTCGGCTCTCACTGTCTGTGCTCCCAGTGGGTGGGGTGAGCTCCACAGGGCGGAGCAGACCCATCTTGCCCACCGTGTCGCAGTGCCCAGCACACAGTAGGCCCTCAGTGAATACTTGAAACGTGAACACAGGAGCAAGATGACCCCTGACCGCCCTGGATCGTCAGCTAGCACGCGCTGGCCCAGCGGCACCAGCATGGCCGGAGGCTTGCTGGGAAGGCGTGGCTCCCCCCCCCCCCCCCCCCCCCCCCCC
>NW_027532008.1:785967-808590 GCF_008692635.1 Crocuta crocuta
GGCTGTCGCCCCCCCCCCCCCCCCCCCGCCCCCTGGGTCACATCTGTACCCACGTGGCCTCAGGGTCATGGAGACTTAGCCTCCCCTCCTCTGCCATCCTCGTTGATGCTGGTTGGTCAGATCACCTCCCTGAGCCTCTGCCTTCCCTTCTGAAAACCAGCAGCTGCACCCACTTTCCCTGAGGACGTCGGGAAGATTAAGGGGATCGTGGCCCCAGCACGCCGGCTCCCAGGAGACACCCCACGAGTGGGGCTCCGTCTCCTTCCGTCTCTGGTCCAGGCTCAGCCCCTGCAGGAAGTGCAGGAGCATTAATTCACGGTGCAGCTCGGGCTGGGAACGCACCTGTCACAGGGAGCCCTGGGCCCCGGTCAGCAGCTTCTTTCTCTGGCGGGATGCGGGGACCCAGTCCTCAGTGCACAACTTGCCTGCCCGGCACTGTGGCCCCTGCCCTGTGCTTCCCTGTGTGCCTCTGCCTGGTCGTCCCCTTCCATGGGGACAATCTCCCCTTCCCTGCTGCCAGGCTGGCCCCCCGACTTTTTGTCACAGCTGCCACCTGTACCCAGTCTCCACTGCCTGCCTCCCCAGCGAAGCTAAGGTCCCAAGGCCCAGTGAGCTCTCAGAAAGGCCCGTAGGTTCTGAAGCTCCAGGATTGGGAACATCGATCCTGTGTGGCTGTCCTCCGCCCTCAGCCACAGGAGCCTCAAGCCACCCCTGCCTCTCCGATGGGTCCCAAGTCTCGTCTGCCCACTTGATGCTCCACTAGGAGGATGTTCAGTAAACCTGTGCTGAGCAGAGAGCAGACGGCCAGTGACTGGGATGTAGCTGAGACTTCTCTCCACCTGTGGGGTGGGCGCGGGCTGAGGCTGGTCGCGGCTGTGTGGGTTGGCGTGGCCTGGCAGCAGTGCAAGGGCACATTTGTCTCTGGTGGGGGCTGCGCTGACCTTGGTCATGGGGGTGGGGCTTGCTGGCTCTGATCCCTGGGCGCTGCGAATGCTTGAGGCTCTCAGTGATTGTTGCAGACCCCGTGGGTGCCCCGCCCATGTCCCCAGTTGCTGGCGCTCACACACTGTTAGAGGTGGGAAAGGGACAGAAAAGTGTTCCCCAAACTAGGAAGGNTCTCTGGTGGGGGCTGCGTTGACCTTGGTCATGGGAGGGTGGGGCTTGCTGGCTCTGATCCCTGGGCGCTGCGAATGCTTGAGGCTCTCAGTGATTGTTGCAGACCCCGTGGGTGCCCCGCCCATGTCCCCAGTTGCTGGCGCTCACACACTGTTAGAGGTGGGAAAGGGACAGAAAAGTGTTCCCCAAACTAGGAAGGTATTTCGAGACCAGAAAACGAAGCAGGCAACTCCATCCAGCTTACACACAGTTCTGTTCACAGTAACTTACTGACAGGGAGGGTCTGGCGAGGGACCGTCCATGACAGCTGCGTAGTTATTCTCCGCAAAACCCAGACCCTGGTCCACAGATTTCATAGCCCCGGGGGACAAGCAGAAGGGCACTGCAGCGAGAACCAAGGCCCTCGTGCACCTCAAAGGGCTTGCGTGCACCTCGGGGACAGCTGACCTTTACTTAGATCTGTGGCACCACCTGTGCGTCAAGAAGGGCAAAGACTGTGCTCTCTCTACTAGGTCCGCGGGAGCAAGTTGCGTCCCCCCCTCCGGCCCCGGCCCAGCCTTGGCGCACATCGCTAAAGTAGATATATTAATATCTGAGGGCCTCACTGGAAGTTGTAGCGCCAAGAGAGTTCATTGAGGGAACATGAGCAATATGGAGTCAGGATTGCCAGCCCCCCTCCACCCACCGAGGGAGCTGCCCAGGGAAGGCGCCTGGCTCTCTGTGCCTCCTGTTTCCTCCATTAGAGCACATTCAGGGACATGCACAACGCAGGGTGCCCACTATATGCCAGGAGCTGTTCCAGCTCCTGGGGACATCGCTCTGAGAGGGACAAAAAAAATAGATCTATTCTCCTGCAGCTGATGTTCAGTGAGGAGACACACATTAACACTCTAGAGTCACGTGGTGGCATGCGCTAAGGGGACACAAAGCAGGACGAGGGGACAGAGGTGGCAGCGTGCCGATTGGAGGCTGGTGTGACCTCACGGCGTGCAGAGGGAGGGTAGGGACCAGGGCTCGTCCAGCCGGAATCTCCAGCCCAGGCGCAGAGCGGACACGGGCTGGCCCTCAGCCGGCACTGGCTAACTGGACATCTAAGTGAACAGCCCCCGCACCCCCCACCCCGGGGCCTTTGTCCAGGAAGGGGTTACAGGAGGCTGATCTCAATCCTCCCATCTCTGGTGAGATGTCTCTACATGGCCCACACCCCTAGAGAACTGGGGTCCCTGCACGCCCTCTCCCCAGCGTCTCCAGGGTTCCTTCCCCAGCAGATGGGAAGTGGGAGGGATTGAGGAGACAGCAGGACCCCTGCCCACCCCCCTTCTCCAGGCAAAGCCAGAACCTCCCCTCCCCACCCTGCTGACCAGAGGGGAGGGAGTGACTCAGACACCCCTCTCCTTATGGGGGCAGAGCCAGTGGGGGGTGGGGATGGGAGCCAAGCCATCAATGCTGCATCAGATAGCAGAGAGAGGGATGCAGGGCATACATTCCCCTCTTGAATGCAAATGCAGACATTTGAGGCCGGCTGAGGGCTGAGTTCAGCCCCGAGCAGGCTCCAGACTCCGAGGGCCTCTCCTGTCTCCCCCTTCTTGATGCGAGGCAGCCCTTCATTTTCCTTGTAGTGTCTTTTTCAAGTGCATTGTTTTTCTCCCTTTGATAAAGTGTAATTCATTTAAGGCTCTCATGGTTATTTTATGTCTCCAAAGCCTACTCTTCACGGGCAGATCAATTCCAAGAAAACACTTAAAGCTCGTGGAAGTTAGATCCATTAACAAGTGCTAAGTGGCCAATCGCTCACGGAGGGGGGCCTTTGACTAAGACCGAGAAATGATAACTCTGCCGAGACCCAGAACAAGGTTTTACGAGCCTTTTCTTTTTCCTCTGTCTGAAATCAAAGCTCATTTTGGAGACCAAGGACGATGATCAAGAGAGCAGCCAGGCGGCCAGGCCTGCGTGGGAGACAGAGAGGCGCTGTCAGATCGTTCCCCGCCCAGAAAGGGGTCTCTGCTCTGCAAAGACTGTAAATGTGTCTGTGAATCTGTGGCTCCGGGAACCTTGCATAATGTGAATCAGTCGTGTCCAGGCGCCCGCGTGTGTGGACGGGGGAACAAGGAAAGGTCACCTCGATGCCCAAGTTCGGTGGGAAGGGGAAGGCGGGATGGGAGGGTTGTGAATGAGCAGAGACCATTTCTAGAAGAAGAGAAAGGGCCCAGGGGGAGAGCAAGAAGGAAGGGCAGACCACTGCATGTCAGAGATAAATGATGGGGTTGGCTCTACAGATTCAAGAGTATTGAAAGGAGGTAACAGCCAACACCTCATCTGATGACAGATCCTCTCAATAAAAAATGAAACATAATGACATAAGCTTCTGGCCACTGGGTTCTTACATGTGCCTGACTCTATGGTCGTGTCCTAGTGGATTGGGTGGTATTATGACTCCATTTTACAGATGAGGACATTGAGGCTCAAAAAAGGGAAGTCTTTTGCTCTGAAACACACAAGGTGCAATCCACATCCAGGTCTGTCTGACGCCAAAGCCTGAGCACTGGGCTATTATACCTCCTTTGAACTTCTGTTTGCACGCCTCCAAGGATGGGGAGCTCCCACCTTCCCAAGGAGCCCATTCCGTCTCTGGACAGCTTTGGATGTTGCAAAGTCCTTCCTTCAGGCCACACTGAATGCAACTTCTTCCTCTTCCACGTGGCAGTCTATTCTGCACTTGAAGAGAGCCCTCTCTTCTCTCCAGAAATGTTCCACCCCAGGTTTGACAAGCCCACTCCTTCAGCATGTGCCTTGCTACACAGCCCCCTGACCAACCTCTGGCTTCCTGTCTCCCTTGCATACTGACAAATCTGGACGTGGTTCTCCAGGCAAGATCTGTGCCCCACGGATCCATCAGGGCCCCAGAACGAGGTTCCCACCCTTTCTGTTGACTCTTCCTGAATGAGGACACATGTGTGGAGACATGTGGTCATGGACAACTGGGTGAAATCTCCTTCCTTCCCTACCCTGCTTACCTGATTCTTGTCCAAAATCTACCCTTTCTATGAACTGTAGCTGGAGATCTGGATAAGAATTTTCTAAACTATTTTGCTGAGGCATAATTGACATAAAATAAACTGCATTTATTTAAAATGTACAATTTGATACGTTTAGCCACACGTTTACATAACCGCAATCAAGATACGGCAGCTACACTTGTGGTGAACACCGGTAATGGATAAACTTGTCAAATCACTATGTTGTACTCCTGAAACTAATGTAACATTGTGTGTCGACTATACTCAANTCACACTGTCTCTCTCTCTCTCTCTCAAAAATAAACAAAATGCTTTAAAAAAATTTTTAAAAGACAATGAATTTATCCATCGTCCCCAAAAATTTCCACCTGCTGCTTTACTTTTTTTAAATTTTTTAATGTTTTTTTAAATTTATTTTTGAGAGCGAGAGACAGCATGAGCAGGGGAGGGGCAGAGAGAGAGAGACACAGAATCTGAAGCAGGTTCTAGGCTCTGAGCTGTCAGCACAGAGCCTAATGTGGGGCTCAAACCCACAAACTGTGAGATCATGACCTGAGCTGAAGTCAGATGCTTAACCAACTGAGTCACCCAGGAGCCCCTTCTTTACTTTTTTTTTTCAACACTTTTTAATTTTTAGAGAGAGCACAAGAGGAGGGGGGGTAGAGAAGGAGAGAGAGACAATCCCAAGCAGGATCCACGCTCAGTGTGGAGCCCAACGCAGGGCTCAATCCCACCACCCTAGGATCGTAATCTGAGCCAAAATCAAGAGTCGGCCACTCAACCGACGGAGCCACCCAGGCGCCCCCTACCATGCTGCTTTATAATCCCCCTGTCCTGCCCTTCTCGGTTCCCCCATCTCCATTCCCAGACAGCCATGCATCTGCTTTCTGTCACTAGCGATTTGTTTGCATTTTCTAGAATTGTATGTATGGCAATGTGGCCCTTTATATCTGGCATCAGGATAATTATTGTGAGACTCACCCATGCTGTCACATGTATTGGTAGTTATCTTATTGCTGAGTAGTATCTCATTATATGAATATGCCAAATTTGTTCATCCATTTGCCTGCTGATGGCCATTGGGTTATTGGGTTATTTCTAGCTTGAGGCTCTGATAGTTAAAGTTGGTATAGACGTTCATGTCCGCCTTGTGTGAATAACTAGGAGTGAAAGGGCCAGATCATACGGCCGGTGTTTCACTATGTAAGAAGCCATCCAACTTCTTCCTCCACTTTGGTGGCGCCATTTTACATTCCCATCATCAGTGGGTGAGCGTTCCAATTCTCCCACATCCTGGACAAAACTTGATACGGTCCATCGTTTAAAGCTTAGCCACTCTAACACGCCAGGTCTGTAGAGACCCTCCATGGCAGTTCTAACCCGTGCTCCTCTGATCCCTAATGACATTCAGCATCTTTCTGTGTGCTTATGTATATACCATTCATGCATCTCCTTGATGAAGGGTTCAAAACCTTTGCCTGGTTTTTATTGGTTGATTGTTTGGAGAGTTCTCTACATACTTGAGATAGAAATCTTTCATCAGTCAGTGCTTTGTAAATATTGTCTCTCAGTCTCTGGCTTGTATTTTAATTCTCTTAATATCTTTCAAAGAGAGGAAGCTTTTAATTTTAATTAACTCAAATCTATCGATGTTTGCTCTTATGGACTGTGCTTTTGGTGCTGTATCTAGGAAAACTTTGCCTAGACAGAGGTCACAAAGATTTTTTTCCTCTGTTTTCTTTTGGAAGTTTTATAATTTTAGGATTTAAATTAGATCTAGGATCCATGGATCCATGGATCTTTATATCCATGTGGTATAAGGTATGAGCTGAAGCTCTCTTGGTTACATATGGACATCCAATGATGTCAGCACCATTTGTTGAAATAACTATTTCTCCACCGTATACCCATTGTACCTTTGTCAAAAATCAGTTGTCTGCATATCTGTGGGTTCATTTCTGAATGTTTTAATATTTTTCCATCAATCTTTTTGTCAATATTTATGCCAGTACCACACTGTTTCAATTACTTCAACTTTATTAGTCTTGAAATTAGTATAAATCCTCCAAATGTATTTTTTTCACAGCTGTTTTGACTACTCTAGTAGTCAAACTTCCCTAGGAAGTTTAAAACCAATCTGTAAAAGTCTACAAAAAAAAAAAAGCCTATTGGCCTTTTGATTGAGATTGAATTAATCTAGACATCAGTTTGGGAAGAACTAAATCAACACTAGGTCCTCTGACCCATTAACATGCATCTCTCCACATGTTTATTCAATTTCTCTCAGGTATGTTTTTGTTCAGTTTAGAATATACAGGTCATACACATCTTTTGTCAGTTTATCCCTAAGTATTTACTCTGGATAGGGGTGCCTGGGTGGCTTAGTCAGTTAAGCGTCCGACTTTCGCTTAGGTCATGATCTCACGGTTCGTGGGTTCGAGCCCCGCGTCGGGCTCTGTGCCGACGGCCAGCTCAGAGCCTGGAGCCTGTTTCAGAGTCTGTGACTCCCTCTCTCTCTGACCCTCCCCTGCTCATGTTGTCTCTCTCTCTCTCCTAGAAATAAATAAAATATTTAAAAAATACTTTCAGTACTGTTGCAATGATATTTTTATTTCAATCTCTAATTGCTCATTATGAGTAAATACAAGTACAGTTGATTTTTATATAAGGATCTTGTATCCTGCCACCTTGTTAAGCTTATTTATTAGTTCTAATAACTTATAGATTCCTTTCGGTTTTCTATGTAGATAATCTTGTTGTCTGATACTAAGATTTTTACTTATTCCTTTCCAATATCGAGGCACTTAATTTCTTTTTCATGCTTTATTGCACCGGCTAGACTCTTTTAATGTATTTTTTAAATTTACATCCAACTTAGCATGTAGTGCCACAAAGATTTCAGGTGTAGATTCCTTAATGCCCCTTACCCATTGCCCATCCACCCTCCCACAACCCCTCCAGTAACCCTCTGTTCTGTGAAGTCATATGATATTTGCCTTTCTCTGACTGATTTTTCACTTAGCATAATACCCTCGAGTTCCATCCATGTAGTTGCAAATGGCAAGATTTCATTCTTTTTGATTGCTGAGTAATACTCCATTGTGTATGTGTGTGTGTGTGTGTATATGTGTGTGTGTATATATATATATATATATATATACACCACATCTCTATCCATCCACCCATTGATGGAAATTGGGGGTCTTACCATACTTTGGCTATTGTTGATAGCGCTGCTATAAACATTGGGGTGCATGTGCCCCTTTGAAACAACATATCCCTTGGATAAATACCTGGTAATGCAATTGCTGGGTTGTAGGTAGTTCTACTTTTAATTTTTTGAGGAACTTCCATACTGTTTTCCAGAGTGGCTGAACCAGTTTGCATTCCCACCAGCACGCACTGGCTAGACTCTTAAGTTCAATGTTGAACAGAGAAGACACTGGGAAGAGCAGTTATTCTTCTCTTGTTCCTGATCTTAGGGGTAGAACATTTAGTCTTTCACCATTAAGTATGATGTTAGCTGTTGGTTTTTCATAGGTGCTATTTATTAGCTGGCAAAAGTTCCCTTCTATTCCTAGTTTACTGAGAATTTTTGTAAGGAATATAAGTGGTGAATAATGATATAGTAAAACATACATGAAATATTGATTGAAAAATAGCCACAGTACTTCTTCTCTGTCTATATCTCTTCCCTGCCCTTCGAAATGGTGAGCTGGCTTCTCCTCTCATCAAGAGATGAGGTCTCTTGGGACTCCTAGGTAGCTCAGTTGTTTGATTGTCTGACTTTGGCTCAGGTCATGATCTCACAGTCATGAGTTCAAGCCCCACATTGGGCTCACTAGCTGCTGTCAGCACGGAACCCACTTTGGATCCTCCATCTCCTCTCTATGTCCCTTCCCCCTCCCCCTCCTTCTAAAAATAAATAAGCATTTTTTTAAAAAGAGAGAAATGAGGCCTCTTCTTCCAACTCTTGAATCTGGACTGGCTCTGTGATTTGCTTTGGCCCATAAAATGTGTGTCAGAGTGATATTCCAGTTCTCGACTATTTTAAAATATACCCAGTTCAGGGGAGGGGGTGGTTATAATCAGATGTAAGACATTCAGACACAGAAATGATTGTCATTAAGAAAAAGGTTTATATTCACAAATCCCTAGAAACAGGAGGCACAGTATGCCACATAGGGCCACCTGCAGAGCCAATAGCATGGGTCAGAAGAGAGAAGGAAAAGAGGGGA
Source organism: Crocuta crocuta (assembly GCF_008692635.1). Lineage (NCBI taxonomy): Eukaryota > Metazoa > Chordata > Mammalia > Carnivora > Hyaenidae > Crocuta > Crocuta crocuta. Next base: position 794,339 of record NW_027532008.1, read on the forward strand.
GAGCATGGCTCAGAGCCTTTATTGGTGTTTTCATAGAGGCAATGAGCAAGGCAAGATAGGTATGCTGAGTGAGTTTAGGACTGGATAATTTGAGTAATTTTGGCAGCTCTGGGCTATAGGTGTGGTTCCCAGGTATCCAGTACTATATCCCTGGATGATGTAGGGCAGGAGGAACAATGACTTGGTATATTAGAGTTCAATGTGGTTGGGAGTATGAGCTCTGGATTGGTTGGTTTGTATATGAATGGCATGCTTACAGCAAAATCATTTGCTATTTCCAGGAATTAACCACAAGAGGAGCAGTCTTTCCAGAATCCAGGCTCCAATGCCAGAGCATAAAGAATACAGAAAATAAGAATATATGGTCAAAATATCTTGTGTGCTTTTGCTCCCTCTTTTGAAATTTTATCTTCATCATGAAGGTAAGTCTGGCCTGGCCTGCTGTCAGATGAGACCGCATGAAACAGAAAGGAGCCATCCCAGCTGCAGCCATGCTAAACCAGAGAGCCCCCAATCCATCCACAAGCTGACTGCAGGTGCACGAGTGGGCCCAGCCAAAATCAGTCAGATCCCCTCCACAATACATCCAGGTCAGCAGAGAGTACCCAGCTTACCCACACACCTCTGAGCTAAATCAGTGCTTGTTATTTTAGACCAGTAAGTTTTAGGGTGGTTTGTTTTGTAGCATTAGCTAACTAAGACACCAGATCTCTCTCACTACCCAGCTGCTGGACTCAATAGCCTTGCAATATTTCATCTAGTGCCTCGACTCTTCTCAATCATCTCTATACCACCATCTTTGTCCCTAAAATTCCACAAGTGTTTCACCCTGAGTAAAGAAATTATAACTGAGTTGTTAGAACTCATCTCCCCCTTTCAGTGCAACCTTTATTCAACCAATCAGCAAATGTTTGAAGTGTGCCCACTACATGTACCAGGCACAGAAGAGACAATAAATAAGATAGACATAAACCCTGCCACCAAAGAACTTATAGGAGATATGAAAATTAAATACATAATTGCAGATATAATTGCAGTGGAGCTAAACATAGCATTTTACCCAGAATTGATGACATTTAGCATATAAAGTACCCCAACCTGCAATTAAATTGCACCAGCAATGCTTGACCAGAATGTCCAAAGCCCATCTTAGGAAAGAGCAGGTGCTCACGGTGAAAACTCACAGCCATCAGTGAACAGCTGGGCTCCCTCTGCAAGGTGGGAACTCTGCAGCTCTGAATCAGAGGAGTCCCCACGCAGCTGTAATTAAGGGATTACAGAGTCCTAAAGAATAGAGTCAGGAGGGTTTTGGAGACAGACCACCAGGAGGGAGAGGCCATGGGGCTGGAAGAGGAAACCTCCACCAGGGTCAGGCGGCCTGGGTCACAGCCTCAGCTCTCCTGCCCACATGCTGGTGACCTTGGGCACCCCTTAGCTCAATTTCCCCACCTGTAACCCTAGGCCAAAAGCACCCGTCTCCCTGGGAGCCTGTGAGGGTTGCCTGAGTGTAACACACGTGGAAATGCCTAGCACTGTGCTCGACTCAGTAAAGATGGGCTGGAACCGAACCTTGTCTGCTGTGCTGGGGACAAGACCCAGGACTAGACCCCGGGGCTCTGATGCCCAAACTGCAGCTGGGCTGCCCTCCAGCTTGTAGCAGAGGCTAAACCACTGTCCTCCTCGGGGACCCAGCAATGAGTCATACGACACATGGCACCTTGGCCATGCACCCTTCACCACATGCGAAGGTGCCAGAACTCACGGGGCAGCCCTCCCGGGGAAGCTCCCTCCCCACCGCAGCTCCTGGCCAGCTTCCCTCCCTCCCTCCATGATTCCACATCCGCCGTCCACCATCCACGGGACGATAGCTGAGCGCATCTGCGGACAACTGCTAGGGGCTTGTCGGTCCCTCCGAGGACTACTGTGCATTCCCTGTAATGACATTCATTAGTCTGTCTGACATCAACACTGTTCTCAGGTTAATATGTTTAACTTAATGAGGCATTATTTTCAGTTAGAAAAGTCCTGAAGAAGCATGTTTTCTCCTGATGAGCTCAGCTGATGAGTAGATTAATACCAGGCTTGAAAAGCAGACCTAGAAATTGAGTCTAACCAGCTCCTTTTTCTCCTTCAGGTATGAACTGAGCTCAAATTAATTTAAGTTAAACTTGTCATTTCTTAGGGGAAGAAACAGGTAGAAGATCCCCACTTGACTCTGTGATTCAGCCTCCAAGTGCCGTTTCTTTCCCTCCCCCCAGCCCAGCCCCAGGTCCAAGGACATGAAAACATGGAGGACCCATATATGATGGGGTGAGGGGCTGCCTGACACTGAGCAGCAGGAGGGGCCAGCGCTCAAAAGGGGAGTCACATGTGGTGACCAAGGTGTCAACCATAGTGGACAGAGCTGGGGTCCATCAGGCTCATCTATCACTGCCAGCTCTGAAGGGTTCACTGTGTCCAGCACTTGGTAGGTGCTTGGCAGATGTTTGTTGAATGAGTGACATCGATGCTCAGCAGATGGCTTCTATTTATTCAAGGAATCACATGATCTCGAGAGAAAGAAGGTGCTTGATGTTCCAGACACATCTGATGGGTAAGCCAGTGTTCATGACTCCTGGTCCTGGGGCCAAATATGACTCAGAGATCCATGACTTGCCCAGTGGACATTCCCACACCCCTCTCCCCATGCCAGCCAGCACAATTGCCCTTTCTCCCAGGAATGGGCTTCTAAGCCACCCCAATTCACTGCTGTGTCTGTCCAAAGGTCAGTACCCTTCCTGTACTCACCTTGCACAAGTCAGCCTTGTTTCCACTGCATTCAAAGTCAAAAGTAAGGGTGTTTGCTGTGAGAGTTTTATAGGCAGAAAGAGGTTATTTCAAACCTTATTTCTGCCACTCCCCAACTGAGAGAGTTTGAACAAGTCCCTCCCATCACTCTGAAGCTACACTTACTTGTAAAATGGCAATAATGCTACATTCTTTATCAGGTCACTAAAATGAATTAAAGGAAATCACACATATAAATATATTAACACAGTGAGTGCTCAGTGACCATGTGTAAAGATGAATTGGAAGGAGCTGAGAATCATCAGGCAGATCATGCCGGGATTTTACCTTCAGTCTCCTCTAATCTATCTTCCCTGCTGCTGGTCTGTTCTCCAGCTCAACTGATTCCAACCCGTGAGCGCTGCTTATTCAAGGTCCTGACAGCCAGCCTATCTACGGCCTTGAATAATAACCTGATCACAGCTTGCAAATGCTCCAAGAGTGCCTCCCCCCGATCATATGGCAATATCAAAGCTGATAGAGAGAGCTTGACTTTGGTCTCCTTGTTGCTGGACCACCCAAGCCTCAGACAGACACAGCCTCAGCACCTCGTCAGTGAGAAAACAAAGCCACCCCATCATTTATCATTGTCGTCCTGCCTGCAAAGGCCCCTGTCATATGTGGTTTCCAAGGCTAGGGTATGGAGGGCACCAGTATCTGGCACATAGATGGTAGAAATGATGATGCCGGGGTGGATGAGGTGAGGCTCTGAAGCCAGTTGAGCCCCCCTTCCCTTTGTTGTGAATGCCTGGTGGCATGGACTGGCCCTCACTCTCCTCTGGACCTTGGACAGCAGCCATGCTGTCTATATGGCCATGCTGGACCTTGGACAGCAGCCAAGCTTCTAAATGGCTTTTATGATGCAAGGAATTGTACATTAATATACTGGAAAGGAATCTCAGAGACCATCTTAATGTAATAGTGTCTCTCCTTTCAAAGGTGAAGAAATGCTAGAAGTATTGAATTGAATTGAATTGAATTGAATTGTTGAATTTGATAAAATGGTCACTGGACTGAAAGGTCCAAGTCTCATATCAGCTTCATGTCCCCTTGGGGAAAATAAATCCTTCTATGAGCTACAGCACTCCTAAGGCCTATGATACTAGGATGCCTAGTTGGAGATAAAATGCAGGTGATACTCCTGAGTTTCACAGCCCCAATTCTGTCCCCATATGGCGACAAGGGCCCAATAGGCTTTGAGTTTGCTGACTGCCCATCATATCTTTGTCCCCAAAGTATTTTATCTCTTCTCTCCTCTTAAGTAGAAGACTCTTGATGAATGGCTACTAAATGTGGCCATATTTGTAACACTAAACTCATTCAAAGGGTTGTTGTCTTTTTAGAAGACTCTTTATTAGAGACCTCATGAGACATTGAAATGGTATTCAGGTCAAGAAAGCTACACCCAGATTCAAAGAATGTTCCAGCTGGAAGTACCTTGGCAACTGTTCTATCCAACCCTCTGCATTTTATAGATGAGGACACTGAGACCCAGGAAGATGAAAAGACCCTTGCCCAAAGTCAATCTGTGAGTTGGGGGCCGAGCTAAAACCAGAACCAAGATCAGCTCTTGGTCCCCAGCCAGCCAATGCCCATGTCCACAGTCCTCTGCATGTGTCAGGGAAGTCAGCCCTGAACATTCTGATCACATGCCTGGGCTGAAGACCCTAAGATCAGCCCTGCTACGGTGAGAGCTACTGATAGCTATGATGCCACCATCAACTAGACATCGCTATCTGTGGGCTGCTTTGTACTCATCATTCCATTGACTCCACAAAACTCAATGAAGGAACCCCCAATGTTGGTGCCTTTCTACAAATGAGGAAATTGAAGATCAAAGACAGTTAACTGGTTGGTGTGGAATATGAGGTATGTGACAGTGTCCATAACTCTGCTCTTCATCTCTCAAGGCTCTCTCAGGCCAGCTCTAGCCTCCCCTTATTCTATTTACCTCCAAATCTCTCTTCTCCAGTTGGTGGGGTCCCAGGCATAGCACTTCTTTGAACCATAACCCAACCTTCTCAGAGTATCAATATTACTCAAAGATGTTATGGGAGATTATTATGATCCAAGCAAATGCAAAAATATAATGGAAGAGAGTGTAAATTACCCATCATCTTTTTAAAGATAAGTAAGCAGTCTTTAAAATGTTCTGCTCTGTGGTGGGCCCTCAGAGTCCCAGAGAGCATTCATTACCCCCTCTGTGCACGAAAACTTCCAGGAGCACTATCCTGAATGCAAATTGGCATCCTAAAGATCATCTAAGTCCTCACTGACCCTAATCCCTCAAGGTCAAGTGGAGCATAAGAAGTGTGATGCCTGACAGGGGCCCCTGGGTGGCTCAGTCAGTTAAACATCCGACTTCAGCTCAGGTCATGATCTCAGCATTCATGAGTGCAAGTCCCACATCAGGCTCTGTGCTGACAGATCAGAGCCTGGCGTCTGCTTTGGATTCTGTGTCTCCCTCTCTCTCGCCCCTCCCTGACTCTTGCTCTGTGTCTCTCTCAAAATAAATAAACATTAACTTTAAAAAAAATTTAAGAAGTGTGACCCCTGAGTGTGCCTGGGGAGAGTACCACAAACCACAGGAACCATAGCTCAGAGGTGGGGGTGTGCTCAGTGCCCTGAGGGTCAGCAAAGAGGCTTGCGTGGCATGGGCTTAGTTGGTTAGTTGGCTGGTGGGGTATTAAGGGAGGTGAGGTCACAGGAGTCACAGGGATTGTGGGGGCCAATGAAGGACTCCAGCTTTAATCTGAGGAAGATGGGAGCCATAAATGGTATGAGCAGAAGAAGGATGCGGTTGCACTGACACTTTTAAAAGCTCTCTCCTTCTCTATGGAGAGGAGAGAGATCAGAAGCGCCAAAAGTGGGGTCAGAGAGAAGGCTGGGCACCTCCTACAATAATTTTCTATGCTTATTAACTTGTATTATGAATCATGAATGATGAATAATAACTAAACAAACAAACAAGAACCCAGCACAATGCATGGCCCACAGTAGGCTATCAGGAGATGGTAGCTATTATCAGGAAATAAAAGTACAGATAAATCCGAAATCAAATCCTACAGCTGCCTGGCCTCATTTTTCTCAGTCCGGTAGCTCTGTCCAGTCTCTCAAGGGGAACTGAAAAAGCAAACCCTTAGGCTGCAAAGAGAAATTGTTGATGACACACTGAGACAAAGGAATCTCGTACCAAGATCCTCCTGTCACTGGAGAAAGGTTTAGGTAAGTGATAAAACCCTCACATTTCACACATTCAACCTGTGTCTGAGTGGCATATATCCAGAGTAATTTTTTTAATGTTTTTTTTAAATTTATTTCTAGGAGAGAGAAAGAGACAACATGAGCAGGGGAAGGTCAGAGAGAGAGGGAGNTACCAAGATCCTCCTGTCACTGGAGAAAGGTTTAGGTAAGTGATAAAACCCTCACATTTCACACATTCAACCTGTGTCTGAGTGACATATATCCAGAGTAATTTTTTTAATGTTTTTTTTTAAATTTATTTCTAGGAGAGAGAAAGAGACAACATGAGCAGGGGAAGGTCAGAGAGAGAGGGAGTCACAGACTGAAACAGGCTCCAGGCTCTGAGCTGGCAGTCAGCACAGAGCCCGACTCGGGGCTCGATCCCACGAACCGTAAGATCATGACCTACGGGAAAGTCGGATGCTTAACCGACTAAGCCACCCAGGCGCCCCTATCCAGAGTATTTTTTAAGGGAAAGGTAACTTTAAAAATGATTTGGTCTTTGTTGGTTTAAAAATTAAATTAAAAGTTGAGAAGCAACTTGAGGGCATCTGGGTGGCTCAGTCGGTTAAGGGTCCAACTCTTGGTATTAGCTCAGATCATGATCTCGTGGCTCTATGGGCTTGAGCCCCACATTGGGCTTTGTGCCCCACATTGGGCTTTGTGCTGATGGCATAGAGCCTGCTTGGGATTCATTCTCTCTCTCTCTTTCTCTCTCCCCCCCCAAAATAAATAAACTTTTAAAAAGGGAACTCCTCTCCCTTTATTTTGTCATAAACACTTTTGATAGGATTTTTAAGCTGGATACAATTACATTAATAGCGTCCTATGTTCACATGGTCAAGAGATCGAGTGTGCTTGCTTTGGAGAGAAGTCGACAGCTAGTTTGGGTCAGAAAATGTGGCCTTTGGTGGGGTCTAAAAATAAAATATGGCCCCATGGCCAATTAGCCTCCAGCTTTTCAGAGGCAGCAGCTCATGTTTTGTTGGGTTTTGCTTGTCCAGAATCAGTCAGAAAATTCCCAGACAAGGTTGAACATCTCCCTGGAGCACAGAGTAGGAGCCACACTGAGCCACAGCATTCACTGTCCTGGGACTGGAAGTCCTGAGGGCACTAGCAGCTGAGCCACGGCTGGCGGGGTGACCTTGATCCCATTGTTCTACTTCACTGGGCCTCAGTTTCCCCAAAGTGTAAAACAGGGGGCTTGGGCTCGTCAGTCTCTAACAATCCTTCTGAGTCTAAAATTACAATAAGCCAGGGCGAGCCCAAGAGGAAGGAAGGTAAGTGAGCAGGGGGCGGGGAGGAGGAGGGAGGGCCCACGCACTGAACCCAGGCATAGCCGTCTGTGACAGTGAGACAGCTGGCCCCCTGGGGTGGATGAGGCAGCGGAGCCTTTATCTACAGCCCTCCTGGTAGTCCCGGGAGGAGGGGACTGTCATCCTAGTTCATGGCTGTGGTGCCATGAGGCTCAGAGGGTGGTGGGACTTGCCGGAGTCCACACTGTTGGAGGGTTGAGAAGGAAAATACCAGGGAAAGTGGCTTTCGCTGGCTGCAGCCCCCACAGGGGTCACGGAGGCAAGACCCTCCTGAGCTTCTAGCGTGAGTCTTCTCCCTCAGTCGTCTCTTCCCGGATGTACTATGGGCACCTCCATGTTGTTCTAATCACCAAAATTGGGGCCGTCGGCTCCCAGCCACACAGCTGGGCATAGGTGCCCTGGAATGTGAGCCCAGATGCGATTGATTCTAAAGTTCAGGTCCTTTCTGTGCTGTGACATCACCCCTGTTCCCTGCACTACCCTCTCCAGTGAATCAGATGCCAGGCTCTACAGTCAGATACCAGGTGCTGTCTACACAGAGCTCCCCTGTCCGCTTCTTCCACTCAGGTCTGATTTCCCGTCTTTGATTCATAAGAAGAAATGCCAGGTCCTATCTCAGATGCCAGTCTACAAACCCTGAGGAGGGTATCTAAAACTCCGGGGCTCAGGAGAAGGCCTAACTCATTGGCCTGGTCCCCCAGGAGGTAGACTGGGGTGCATGGAAGGCCCTTCTCCCAACCAAGAGCCTGGGGTAGGAGAAGCTGCGCTGGGCCCTGATGACATCACCCAGGATGGCTTGAGGCTATGTCTCCAGCACCAGGACTGGATGGAGCCAACGGCACGACTAGCAGGAAGGGAGCCCTGCACCGAAGCCCCAGGGAGAGCAGGGTTTGGAAGGGAGAACTGAGCAGGTGGCCCAGGGGGACCTGAGACAAATCAAGGGAGATGCAAGGTGATGGGACATGCAAGAGACTCAGAGGCAAGTCTAGGAACAAAGATGGGCCCTGCACACTGCTAGTGGGAGTCTGAACTGGAATGACCACTTTGGAAAACCGCAAAAGCCCCATATGTGTGTAGCCCATGAAATTCAGAACGTCTACTCCTTAAGCGTCCACCCAGGAAGGAGTTCACCCACATGTTCGCAAACAGGCGTGTGCAGGAACCTCACAGCAGCAGCTGGCGTGACAGTCCCAGACTCCAGAGCACCTGGTGTCACCTTGAGGCACAGGGGTGAATATTCGTACAGTATGCAGATGCCAAACCCATCAATCAGAATGAACAGGGTGCAGCTTAACGCAGCCACGTGGATAAACCACACACACATAATGTTGAACAAAGTGGAAGCAAACAAGACACGCAGGAGCACAAGACCGTGTGAATCCATCTGTATGAAATTCTGGGACAGACATGGGTAAGAGTGGGAGAGGTCAAGGCGCTGATCACCCATCCCAACCCGGAGTTACAGCAGCAGGTAGGGATCCAAGGGGGCTGCTGAGGTACTGGGAACATTCTCTTGCATGACCTGGTGCCTATCTCACAAGTATGTTTAGATTCAGAAAATTCTTCTAGCCATACACCTATAATTTGTATATTTTGCTCCATGTAGACTTTACACTACCTTACCTATAACAAAAAGTTTGTTTTTTAAAAAAAAGATAAACCCCAAGGCCTCTTTTACTGAAATGCCTAGAATATGCCAGAAGGGTGGCAGGGCTGCAGTCACACCAGATGGACACACGCAACACGTGTATGAACCAATCATTCACTGTTGAATGAGGAATGAATGGACGGACAACCGCATCAACCACTGAATGAATGAGTGAACCAAGGACGAAATGATGAATGAATGAATGGACGAAATGATGAATGAAAGAGCACGTTCATGAGCCAAAGAACAAATGAGCCAATGAAATAAAGAGCAAACAAATGAAGAAATCACTGGCTAACTGAGGGAGGAACCAAGTGCTTAAAGGACCAAGGGAAGAAGAATGAATGATAGCACAATCAATAGAATTAGAAACAATGGGACCCAGGCACCAAGCAAGGGCTAAACCAACACAGAAAGAGGGAAATGAAAGAATCAATAAATGAATGGGGAAAAACTAGTGGAAGAGGCAATGGAGAGGATATAAAAACCAATACGCAAATGAATGAATGGATAAAGGGGTCCGTGTGTCCTGGCTGCCCAGGACCGGGAATGGTTCGTAGAGCAGAAAACCCCAGACATTTCAGGGAAGGTGTCTACTCAGACATCTGGGGCCAAGGGCATGGTAATTAGCGTGTTCCTTTCTGAGAAGGCTCCTAAAGTGACTTTAATTTAGATGTAATAGGAATATGAGTGCACAGATATCACTAATGCCATTGAGTATGCCGCTCGCTCCCTGGGATTAAATGTGGGTTCTGCGGAAACAGCTAAATAGAATTGACTACATTGTTTTTCCAATTATGTTCCAGATAATTACCTATTATGTAGCAAACCCCCAGCATGATTTTAATAATCACTATTTAAATAACACATTTTCACTGTCTCCTTACAAATTAACCTCCGGGAGGTGTAATTAACGTCAGCGTGGGAGAGTTGGCAGAGGGGCCTGGGGATGAGCAGAGTCGCAAGCGCTGCGATGGTCTGCAGACCCCCGGGCCAGGGGATGCTGTGGACAGAGGTCAGGTTCGGGAGAACCTGGGGCCAGGACGGCAGGCACGTCACGCCCCCACCTGGGCCTCACTCACCTGTCCCGTGAGGTGGAGACGGTTCTCCAAACCCCAACCCTCGCTGGGGGCCCGGGGGCTCTCACCAGAGACCCCGCTCAGGGTCAGAGTCAGGCACCACCCCTGACCCCCAGCGGGGGGCTCATCCTCAGCACAGGAAACGGGGGCTCCTAGGACCCGGCTTCTCCCCCACCAGACCGAGGGCAGGACCCACTGCCCTCACTGGGTGCTCAGCTCGCAGCGGGGGGCCTGCACACAGTAGGTGCTCAGCAAACACTGGTGGGAGGAACAGCGGATCCCACCGTGCAGCGGGGGTTTAGAAACGTCCCTTTCAGGACAAGAAGGTTTGATAAGCAGACGGCCCCTTCCCGCTGTCCTCAGGAAGCCTGTCTCTGAGGCTGGTGCAGGGGTCACTGGTTCCCTTTACTCCTCCGCCTTCGGCCTCTCTGGGCCCCTCTGCCCCCCACCCCCACCCCTGTGCGCCCCCTCTAACATCCGGGGCCTGGGAAGGAGGAACAGTGCCAGAGGACCGCGTGACTGTGCCTGGTCTCTGTGAGCACCCGGGCTCTGACCAGAGGCCCCGGGGCTCTGTCCTGAGGAGGAGCCTCCAGGGAGCATCTCCCCTCCTGTCCTCACAGCCCTGACCCACCAGAGACCGAGGTCGGCTCGTGGGCCTGAGACCTGCCGAGCCCCCACGGCGCCCGGAGCTGGACGGGGACACCAGCCCCTGACAGCCGACTCGATGGTCCCTGCTGCTGGCCCGGACCGAGTGCGGCGGCTGCACCTGTGAGCCGAGGCTTTCTGCCTCCTTCCAGAGGGACAGCCGGGGAAGGACAGTCCAACAGGAAGGCTGGGCTCCTCTTCCAAAGCTTCCATTCCTCAAATAGTCCTTGATCATCGCAAATTGTCCTTAGAGGAAAAAGTTATAAAAAGAAGAGAAAGAAAGGTGGCCCCTTTGCAATGAGATCAGTTTTCCTTTTACACAATCGGTCTTGACGCTGAAAATGCCCTTCACCCCAGTGAGGCCGAGTCTTCAATTATTAAGTGGCTGGAGGATGCTGGTGGTACATGCTCTGGCCATGCTCGTGGTACAAGGGACCTCGGCTTCTCAGACCTCTGTCCCCAGGGAAGTCTGCCCCTCAACAGCCAGGAAACAAACCTTTGCCCTGTTCTCACTTTCCGTGTCTCCCTCCTGAACGGATGAGGGAGATCAGGACGGAATCCCTGTTCGGGGAGGCGGGGATTCAGAGATGACCAAAGGGAATAAACCTGCTCCCACTGGGGGAAAGATGAAGATGGCATGATATTTTTATTACCATAAAATTAATTAATAATTCATTAATAATTATTAATTAATACCGTCACCAACATGGGTTGAGAGACTTCTATGCACCAATGTTCTGTGTATTAACTTATTCGATCCTCACAACAGGCTCATGAGATCAGTACCACTCTTATTCCCATTTTACACACAAGAAAACAGAGGTACAGCATTGAATCGATTAGAGGAAAGGGAGGCAGGTGGGGTGAACAGCCCGGACTTGGGAGTCAGGCAGGTCAGAGCTCACATCTCTCCCCGTTTTGCCCCTCACCACCTGAGTGGCCTTGAATAAGTGACTCTGTGTCTCTGAGCCCCAGCTTCCGCTTCTGTGAAATGGGGAGACAGGATATGACCTCTGCAGGGCCTGGGGGTAGGGGCTGCGGAGATGAGATGTCCATCTCCTTCCCGGAAGCTGGAGTCAATGCCAAGCACCCCACTTGTTGGCTCTGGGCACATTCAGGGCTGGGCACACCCAGAGGAGGATGCCGGCCCCTTAGATAGAGATGGATTGGCTGAGTCACTTCTGCAGGCTCCCCCCAGGTCCATGGGGTACGGAAATCCCAGGCACATATAATCCCGGTGTCGTTTCTGGGCAGGGTCCCATGCCAGCAAAGACTAGTGGACACACAATCCCGGTGTCGTTTCTGGGCAGGGTCCCATGCCAGCAAAGACTAGTGGACACACCTATTCCAAACACCTTTTCAGCAGAGGAGCCGACTTGCCTCAGTCAAGCCAGAGTCTTGGGTGAATGGAAAGCCTAGATCCTTCAGGACATGCAAGTTAACATTTTAAGAAGCCACCAGACTGCTCCCCATAGTTATGGTGACATTCCATGTTCCCGCCGGCGCTGTATGAGCGCTCAGTTCTTCCACATCCTCACCAGTACTTGTTACTTTCAGTTTTTTCCTTTTAGCCATTCCAGTGGGTGTGTAATGCCGTCTCATTGTGGCTTTAATTTGCATTTCCTTGATGACGAACGATGTTGAGCATCTTTTCTTGTGCTTATTGGCCATTCATATATCTTCTTCTTTGATTACTTTTTAATGAAAACCACATTTGCATCCAAACTGAAATTATATTGTCAGCAGTTAATTATCACTTGTCAAACAAGCGTGTGCCCAGATTGCGGGTTTAATTTTCATATAGGTTTGCAAATGCCTCGTTCCTCACATTTGACGAGGCCCTTATGAATGAGAGACAGTCATTGTTGGAAATGATGCTTTTTTTTTTAAGCAGTTTTAAAAATAAATAGGTTTCCTTGGTGTCTGAGTCAGGGTTCTTTGCAACTAACAGAAAGCCATTCAGTCTAGCTTAGGCAAAGAGAAATTGTGTGTAGAGCAGTATTTTACCAGGTTCGGGCTGAGCGGAGTAGTTCATGAAACTTACAGAAGACCCAGCCTCAACAGAGCCTGGACCCAGGGCCTCAAAGCCTCGCTGGGACCCTGCACCCCACCCCCCACCCCATCTGGGCTTCTCTCTATGCACCTGTTCATCCCCCTCTCTCCTCTCACTGCCAGAATGCCCATCCCTCATCTCTTGAAATCACAAATCCTCAGGTCAAGGGCCAGCAGAGACCGACCTCTCCAGTGGCCTGTGGATCCTTACCCTCGAGGACTTGTACTTGTCTCCAAGGCCAAATCCTGCCTCATATGACCGGTGTCGTGTCCCTATTGCTCTTCACTCGGCCAGAGCGGGAAGTGTCTATGCCCGTCTGTGGGGGAAGGGGACTCAGCTGCGCTGAAGTCAGAATCCATTCCCGACTGTGATCCATCACCGTCTCCTGTGATAGGATTTTTTTTCTTTCTTTTCTTTCTTTTTTCCCAGGGCCCTCAGCCCCCAAAACTCCCACCTGGGGAAAATGGGACTGACACCAGTAGACTGCTCAGTGTAAAACCAGAGGCGTTCAGAAGAATCTTCCATCCATGCTGGGAGCAGAGATGCAGGAATGGGCCCTACAGGTCAAGGGGAGACCACCCGTATCTGGCCCTCCAAGCCCAAGACCCCGTTCGGCCCTCCTGCCCCTGGTCAGCCTCCTCAGGAAGGGGGCAGACTGCCGGTGCCACCTGTGCTCCAAGGGTCCCGCCAGGGTTTTCCCGCAGGAACTGCCCGCCGCCGTCAGGGATGGGCATCTGGGACGCTGGTGTGAACCTTCTCCTCCACCCTGGGAAGTGCCTGGCTCCATTACTGTGTCCCAGAGATGCCACCACTGAGCAGTAGGGCAGAGGGGAGGCCCGGGCTGGACCGGAAGGCTGCCCCTGGCCCTGCCCTGCCTTCACCCCTACCCTGGCCCTGCTCACAGTCCCCTCACGCCCTGGATGAGGGTCATCCAGGGAACAGGCAACCCGGCCCCTCACAGACGGGTATCCCGGAGAGTGGGTAAGAGAGAGAACATCACAGCCCATTCTACAGCAGGGGCTCAGAGGCCCAAGAGGCAAGCGGCCCAACCCACGTCAGAGTGGGGCCCAGGGACAGCACCTTTCCTGACCCCAGGGTGGAGATGCTCCTCCCCTAGCCAGCAGAGCGTCTGTGAGGGACATCCCTGTGACCCAGTGGCCGTACAGGAAGGAGGGCTGGTGACTTGATTACTCACCACCACCGGGGAACTGACGGACGCCTGGGGCTTCTGGCTCCATCCTGACCATCCCAGCAGCTGTGAGCAGGACAGGGGGCCCCTGCTCGCGTTCCTTGGGGCACATGGGGTGCCCCACCCTGGCCCTGTCGTTCCCCCCCTTGCCCCTCAGGGCGGTGCCTGATGGGATGACGAGGAGGAGGCTCCAGGTAGAAACAGGTGCTGAGGCTCAGAAGGAAGACCAGTGTCATAGGACCCGCTTGAATGG
>NW_027532008.1:809775-817126 GCF_008692635.1 Crocuta crocuta
AGGGGCCTGGGTGATGGGGGGGGGGGGGGGTCAGAGGTGAGCAGAGACCTCCCTGGGCCTCGGAGGCTGCGCGAGGGATTCAGGACTCCATCCTAAGTGTCATGGGAAGTCACCCACATGCATTGGGGTTGTGTTGTTAAACTTCCACCCAGCTGCCTTGTGCTGAGAAGGGGTGGGGCGGAGAGGCGCGGCTGAGCCACCGTCAGTGGGGACGGTGCCCAGTGCGGCAGGGCCCTGGGGGCGCGGAGCAGGGCGGGGACGGCTCTGCCCGGAGTCTCCCGGTCACCTGGCTGCTCTGGGGGCAGTGACAGGGGCCGGGGCCGGGCAAGATGGTGGAGGGGCCAGGGTGGGAGGCTGCAGAGCCGAGAAGGTCCCAGACCTGGGAGTCAGTGAACAGGACCTGAGGAGTATTCTCTCCTTAAATATTAGCCGTTTTCAGTTCTTAAAACGTCACGCTATTTCACCCCACGTTTCCTTCCTTTATGGGAGACTTTTCTAACAAAATAGAAATTTAGACGAAGGTTAAAGAATGAAAATAGTTCTTGCAGTGTTATTTATAATAGTAATAAATGAAATCATTTAGATTACATAAATAGGAGATTAGTTAGATAAACGATGGCACATTAGTCAAATGGACTATATGAGGCAGAAGCCCGGTCAGACCGGAGTGCCGGGTGGGGACCCCGATCTGCGCGCCAGCGTGAGGAGGGCGTGGCCGGGGTTCGCCGGGACCCGGGTGTCCTTCCGGCGCCGCCCCCTCCCAGGATGCCCCGCGTGCCTGTCACCTGCGAGGCAGGTGCCCGTGAGACCTGCTTTGGCCAAGAAGCGAGGATAGAGGTGGAGCGAGAACCTTCCAGAGGGAGCACGGAAGGCTCAGAGCCAGTTCTGTCCGTTCCTCCCGGTCACCGTGACCGAGAAGCNCTCGGGGCCTGGAATGAGAAGAGCTCATGCCGAGGGCCAAGCGCTGTGCTGAGCACCTGGCGTGCATTAATCCACTTAATTACTCCAACAATCCTGCGGTGGAGACGCTGTCCCCCATTTTACAGATGCAGATTCTGTAGCTCAGAGAGGTTTAGAAATTTGTCCAAGGTCACACAGCTGCGAAGTGGTGGAGCTGGACCTTGAACCCGGGTGGCCTGCTCCCCAGTCCCTGCTCTTGCTCTACTGAGCGTCAGATCTTTGTATGCCCAGGCCTGTTCCGGGGGATTCGTGCCCAAGGACAGCCCGGGGGCATTTCCCTGACCGCTGAGTGAGGATGCTGATAACACCCGCGGTGACGCCAGGTACCGCGTCGCGGGCTCGCCCTGCGGCGCACACGTGACGCACGTGAGGGCGCGGAGCCCGCACACCGTCCCGCACACCAGAGATGGCGGCAGTCCCCACGGCACCGAGGAGGAGCCGGGACACTGAGCCCCTGGGCGCCCAGAGCGTCCCCCCACGTGCTACCCACACATGTCACGTGAGCCCAGGAATCCGGGTCCCGCTGAGACGGCCTCATCCGGTCCTCACAGTGACCCCCTGTGGTCGGTACTGCTGCGCCCACTTCACAGGGGGGAAAACCGGTGAGGCGCATGGAGGTTAAGCCACTTGCCGAGTCACACGGCGACTCAGTGCCAGAGGCTGTGTCTGCACCCGGGCCGTGGGGTCCCAGGCGGTCTCTGCTCCCCATGCTGGTGGGGAGAGGCCCGGGCTGGGGGGCGCCCTCCAGCCGCGGGAGAAGCTGCTCACGGGGGCCGAAGAGATCAGCAGCCCTGACACGGCGTGAGAGTTCTGGTGACAGAATCCTCCACTGGGAGTGTCAGTGTTGCCACATCGAAGTCCGGCCTCTACCCCGTAAGATGAGTGCTTTTACATCTTCAATGCACACATGACATGACTGAGCTCAGAGAGGTTAAGTAACTTTCCCAACATCCCACAGACTGGAAACCAGGGTCAGCCAAAGCCAGGGGCCCAACCGGTGGGCCACTCTACTCCCTTCCACCATGCCTGGGGACTGAACCTCCACTGTTGGGCTTTGGAGTCAAAATATAAAATCACAGGACAGCACTGCTTGAGACGGGGGAGGGCTAAGCAGAGGAGCCTCAGAAGAGGTCAGGATTCAGGTCTGTCTTCCCATCATCTAAGTATCGATCACCTACATACTCAGGGCTGAAAGGGGTTCAAGGTCACCTCCAACCGGGGGTCTCATCTAAAGCTCCCCATTTGAGTCATCTGCTTTAGAACAAGCCTGATGCCTCACCCAGCCATTGTACGGATGGGGAAACCAAGGCTGGGGAGCCAAAAAAGGAAGTGTCAGCACCAGGACCAAACCCAGGCATGTCCAGGGTCCACCCCGCGCTGCCCCTGCATCTCCCAGCTCCTGGGACATCCTCCCATCGTGGCCCCGACCGCTCCTGAGGAGGCCCTGGAGACAGGACGCTCCCTGCCCTTTGTGCTCCCCTCACCCTCGGCATGGTACCTCGCAAGGGACCAAGAGTTGTCAGTGTTTGCTGAACCCCAGAGTGGGGACAGGGACGCCCTCCCTGGGCAGGCTCGGTTCCCCACCCCACATGCCTTTGCACACGTTGTCCGGGATGCATGCTTCTGCCTCACTTCCTTCACTTCTCCACTGATGTCACCTGCTTCCCTGGTGGGGGTGACCTTGAACCCCTTTCAGCCCTGAGTAT
The DNA here is from genome assembly GCF_008692635.1 of Crocuta crocuta. Taxonomy (NCBI): domain Eukaryota; kingdom Metazoa; phylum Chordata; class Mammalia; order Carnivora; family Hyaenidae; genus Crocuta; species Crocuta crocuta. The sequence goes on from NW_027532008.1 coordinate 812,442, forward strand.
GTAAGTGATCGATACTTAGATGATAGGAAGATAGAAAGACCCGAATCCTGACCTCTTTTGAGGCTCCTCTGCTTAGCCCACCCCCGTCTCAAGCAGTGCTGTCCTGTGATTTTATATTTTGACTCCAAAGCCCAACAGTGGAGGTTCAGTCCCCAGGCATGGTGGAAGGGAGTAGTGTGACCCACTGGAGAGCATCTAGAGAGATGTCACTCTTTTCCCACACTCCCTTGTCACCTCCTCACGGTGCCCATCACCACCTGGCACTGTCCTGTGTCCCTCCCCCATGTGCCCATCACCACCTGGCATTGTCCCCTGTGTCTCTCCCCCAGGTGCCCATCANTCCCAGACCCTACACTGCCCAGGACACTGAGTCACAGCACCAACGAGAAGGTGGTACACACGGGTGGCCCCTGCCTGGAGCCCGCACCTCCTTCCGTCACTCACAGAGCCCTGGGCTTGTTCTGCAGCCACAGACTCAGCCCTGGGGGCCTCCCCGGCCCAGGGTGCAGCCAAGCCTGGCACACCCCCTCCTTCTCCAGATATGGTTTCAGGAGGGAGTGTGTGACCCAGATCTGGTCACTGAGGTGTGAGGAAAGTCTGCTGGTGCAGGGAGTGCTCCTGGGAATTATTGTTTCTGCCTCACTCAACTCCCCTCTTCTAGACTTGAATGCTGTTGTGTGAGACGATGTTCAGAGCTGTGGCAGCCATATTGCAACCCTGAGGCAAGAAGCTAAGAAAAAAGGCCAACACAGCGGAGGATGTTAAATAGGAAAGAAAAGATCCTGGCTTGTTGGCATCACTGCACATCTGACCGATCCTGGCAATGTCTCCTTCCAGAATCTTTTTACGCAGGATCATTACATGTCTGTTATGTGAAACATTGTTGTTGGATCATTTGTTACTTGATACCCAACATTTCCTCTCTGAGGGAGGCATCTGCTAAGTGCCCAGCTCATGACTCTCACCACCGTCCGCACACACTCACAGTCACAGCTATTTGTCTATACCTCTGTCTCTGATTTCAGACCCAAGGATGATGACCAAAGAAGAGGGAGAAAGTGTCTGTGTCTTTGCTGACATCTCTGACCTTCTGACCAACCCCAGGACTTCTCCAGACATCTGCTCCCTGGAGATCACTTCGTATCTCAATGGCTTGAGCCACTGTTGTTGAGCTTTTTATTACTTGTGCCTCAAAATATCCAAACCGATGGCAGCACCCCACTATGCGCCAAGCACCCGGCTATTTCTCTATTACTTCAAACCCCTTACCAGTTCTTGAGCTCGTACAACATAAGACTTGTGTCTTTCTGACTCTGTACCTCTCCTGCTCTCCTGGGCTGGGCACACGGCCAGCCCAGTTCCACAGGGTGAGTACCAAGAAAACAAGGAGCAAATGCACAAATGGATGAAAGAACAAACGAATGGATGAGCAACAAGGATGTGAAAGTGCTTTGCAAACTGTAAAGAGCTGGGCCCCAGTGCAGGATTCAGATCTGAAAGGTGGGTGGCGATGGGGAACGGAAGAGGGGAAGGGTGGAGAGTGGGGGTTAATGGAAAAGCGGCNCCCCCGCCTCTCCATCCTGCCGCACGGCACATGGACTCTGGGTCTGTAAACCCCCTGCCCACCCGGTGCGCTGTCATCCCTGGGCTGCGGGGGCCGCTGACAGCAAGTGCCTCTGTCCCTAGAGGCGGGCTTTGTGCTCTGTCGTTTCCCCCTAAACACTGTCCTGAGGAACCAAATGGTTGTCACTATCCCAGCCACACTCCTCTGCTGCGCTGTTCCGTAGGAGACAGAGGACCGGGCACCAGAAGGGGGGGGGGTGTGGAATGAGGAAAAAACAGGGTGAACGGGCTTGAAAATCTCAGCGTCAGGTTTTGTAGTGATTAAAGAATCATCCCCAATGAATTTTGCCATCAAAGTAAGCAGAGTGAGAGATCCGTCTCCCCCAAAATGTTTTACTTTGACAGTTGGCTTCAAGGGGCTTAGCAGAATTCGTTTTGTGAGCAGATAAGATCAAAGAATGATATAAAACACAGGCCGCCGTGAGAACTCCGTTAGCCACTTGACGTAATTGTGTTTCTTCCCGAATTGGACTTTTGGCAAAACTGAGAGTCATTTTCTTCCCTGACGTGTGGTATTTGCGGAGTCTGGAAAGGGTCCTCGGGGCGGCAGTCGGCAGGCACGCAGAGGCCTCCCCCCTCTCCGCTCCTGTCCTCAGTCACCCAGGGAGACCAGCAGAGGAGAGCACCTAACAGTAACAGGCCGGGGACTGACCTGTGTTTCCAGCCAGAGCCTCCCCAGGGTCTGCAGCCCAAGCCCCTGCCATCCCTGTGCCAGAGGGTGTCTTCGGAGTTGGACACCGACCCTTTGTCACCATCTGTCTGCCTGACCCACAGCCCTCCGTACGCTTTCAGCATCACCCTGGCAGCCGGGTGTTCCGAGGGGGGCCCGAGCCCTGCCCCCACCCCGCATCTCCCCACTGTGACATCGCCAGGCCCATTAAACGGGCAATTTACTGGCCTGACACATAGATTTCTATGAGCTGCACCAAGATCAATTTTAATGCCTCCTCTGACTAAGATTATGCCCTTGAACGGCTCCTTCCCCTTAGAGAGATCTGAGCACTCACCCCTTGTCAATTACTGCCTGATCGCCTCCCACCAGCCGGATCATCTCCTTGCCAACATGCAGGTACTATATATTCATTCATTCATTCCTCAATTATCATGAGACAGACCCGATGAATAAAATAAAACTACCTTTGCCCTTTAGAGGTTTGTAACCTGTTTCTTACTTGAAGGCAGCTGGCCTAAAGGTCAGGATGGAGGAACTGGGGTGGACCTCAGGAATGCTGGGGGTAGGGACAGCATGGTGCAGTGGTCACAGGCACAGGCTGTAGGTGACAGACCTGGGATTGATCCCCTGCTCTGTGGTTCACCAGCTGTGTGTCCTCAAGCAAACAACCTCACCTCTCTGAGCTTCAGGCTCCTCGTCTGAGCAGTGGTGGTAAAAGAGCCCACCGCACAGGGCTGCGTCGGGGAAGCTGAAGCCCGGCACCGGAAGGGTTTCATTCAGAGCTGGGCACACAGTGAGCGCCCCCTTCAGAGCAGCCTCTGTTCTCTGGGACAGGCTTTGGATAAAGAACCAGGCTGGCCTGAGTAAAATGCCGTCCCTACTGCTCACTGCCTCACTTACCCTCCCTGAGCCTCAGTTTCCTCCTCAGTGAAATGAGGAAAACAGAGCCTAACCCTTGAGATGAGATGGAGGAGGAACTGGCGATGGAGGGGGTGAATGGGACCTTGAAGTGTCCCCCACCCACGTGGTATCTGCTGGTTCCTCCCCGCTGCAAGTCTATGAAGGGCAGGGGAGACAGGCAGAGTTCAAGTCCTGGTCACGGCCCCAGCCCGGCACTTGATGCCTCGGTTCCTGCGAAGCGTGGCCCAAGCTCTGGGGACCCCGGTAGTGATGGGGAGCTCACCACCCCCTGCACACACGGGATGGGGAAGCCCAAAGCTGATGGGAGAGGACGAGGCAGGGAGCCCAGGCCGCTGCAGCTCCAGGCACTGGATCCCAGGGCAGCCCAGGGCCGCCTCCTGACAGGTGCCCTCAGCCCTGCTGGGAGGGGGGTATTCCCGGAACCTCCAGCTGCCACGGGAGATGGGGAATCTGTGTTACTGAATAAAAAACAGCAAAAAAAAAATTTTTTTAAACAAATGATTTTATTTATCAATTTCTCTTTGAACCATCTTTTTAAAAAATCTATAAACACAGTTGCCCTTTAATTTCTGATTCCAGGGGTGGTCCTGTTGCTACGTGAGGCTTTCAGACAGCCGGGAGAGCCGTGACTTCAGCCGCTCATCAGTCGTGTCTGGGTAACACCGTGTGGTGAGAAGGCACCTGCTCTGGGATCCCCTTCCGTCTTGCTGTGCGGCCCTGGGAAATCAAGCTCCTTCTCTGGGCCTTTAAAAGCTATGATCAGCGTCTCACCAGTTCGTGGGTTCCAGCCCCACGTGGGGTTCTGTGCTGACAGCTCGGAGCCTGGAGCCTGCTTCAGATTCCGTGTCTCCCTCTCTCTCTGCCCCTCCCCCGCTCACACTCTGTCTCTCTCAAAAATAAACAAACATTTTTTTAAAAAGACGTGATGAGTGGACAGCATGTAATTGTGTTGGGAGCAGTAATGGAGGGGTGCTGTGAAGGGAGGGGTGCTGCGAAGAGAGGGGTGCTGTGTAGGGAGGGGTGCTGCGAAGGGAGGAATGCTGGGAAGGGAGGGGTGCTGCATAGGGAGAGGTGCTGCATAGGGAGAGGTGCTACGAAGGGAGGGGTGCTGCGAAGGGAGGGGTGCTGTGAACGGAGGGGTGCTGCGTAGTGAGGGGTGCTGCATAGGGAGGGGTGCTGCATAGGGAGAGGTGCTGTGAAGGGAGGGGTGCTGCGTAGGGAGGGGTGCTGCAAAGGGAGGGGTGCTGTGAACGGAGGCGTGCTGCGTAGTGAGGGGTGCTGCATAGGGAGGGGTGCTGCATAGGGAGAGGTGCTGTGAAGGGAGGGGTGCTGCATAGGGAGGGGTGCTGCGAAGGGAGGGGTGCTGTGAACGGAGGGGTGCTGCGTAGTGAGGGGTGCTGCGTAGTGAGGGGTGCTGCATAGGGAGGGGTGCTGCATAGGGAGAGGTGCTGTGAAGGGAGTGGTGCTG
>NW_027532008.1:819689-941962 GCF_008692635.1 Crocuta crocuta
GTGCTGCGTAGTGAGGGGTGCTGCATAGGGAGGGGTGCTGCATAGGGAGAGGTGCTGTGAAGGGAGGGGTGCTGCATAGGGAGGGGTGCTGTGAAGGGAGTGGTGCTGTGAAGGGAGTGGTGCTGCAAAGGGAGGGGTGCTGCATAGGGAGGGGTGCTGTGTAGGGAGGGTGCTGTGAAGGGAGGGGTGCTGCGTAGGGAGGGTGGGAAAGACCCCAGAGGAGAAAGGCCAGGAGAAACCTCCTACAGTGGGAAGGTGAGGAAGGAAAGGCAGAAGAGGCGCAGACAGCCTCCCCCAGAACTGCTCCCGCGTCCTGACACCCCTGGGGCCCTTACCCTCGCCAGGGACCTTGGGGGCCGTCCCCGACCCTTCCCTCTGACTCCCTGCACCCAACAGCAAGCCCATCCCCGGTCACTGTGATCCAGACTCTCTCCAAGCCCACGGCCTCTTCCCTTCCCAGCACCTCCCACCTGCACCTTTCTGCAGCCTCCGCCCTGACTCCCGCACCTCTGTCTTCCCCTGACCAGTGGCCAGAGAGAGCGGGTTCTTCAAAAAAATCTGCTGATGCTTCTCCCTCGCAGGGGCTTCCCGGGGCCTTGAAGATAAAAGCAGACCTTCTCGCAGCCGGCCTGACCCAGCACCTCTGCTCCTGCCGCACCTGCTTCCTCTCTCCCCACCCATCACGCCTGGTCTCGAGGACCACCATTCAGGCCCCGGAATCACCACTGCCCTCCCGCCACAGGGCCTTTGCATGTGCCATCACTGCAGCCATCCTCGCAGCCTAGAGCACCCCTCCTTCTCATCTCAGAGATTCCCCTCCCTACCCCTCAGATCTCAGTGCAAGTGACCCCTCCTCGGGGAAGCCCTCCTCACCTTCCTGACAAGGTCAAGACCTGGGAAGCTTTTCCTCAGCTCACTGCTCACAGGGCCGCTTGCTGGTTGTCAGTGACTATCTGTGCCCCCCACTGGCTGTGAGCCCTGGGCCAGGGCCTGTGTCTGCGGGTTTCACAGCTGGAGCCTCCGGGACAGCTGGTCCCCAGCCCAGCGCACTGCACCCTCCGCGGCCTTCGCCCCCTCTGTCTCCTCTCCTGGCAGGCTCCTCCCCCGCCCCTGCCCCTGCAACTCAAGTCCCCTTCCAGGCTCAGCTCCCCTGTCACCTCCTCCAGGAGGCTCTCTCTGGTTCCCTCTGGTGCCAGCTCTGCTTGTCCCTCCTCGGTCCCCGGAAAACCCAGCGTCTGTCCCCTGACACGCGTGCTTCAGCGTCACGGCTGGGGCCTGAGCCCCTGGTGACTGGAGGCTTTCTCCTCCCCCGACCCTGGCACGCGGCCTGGCCCTGGCAGCTCGCACGGTGGGCGGGATGGACCAGGGAGGGCAGGGAGCGTGGGCGTGACCAGTCGTGGCCCCCGTTTACCCGGGACCCCCCCGCCCCCCCGCGCACCAGGCACCGCGCTGCCGCCCACGGTGCTGCTTCATCTCGCCCTCCCTGCCCCCTCGTACTGCGCCCACGTGCGCCCATATTCCAGACGGGAACACGAGGCGCGGGAGGTGGGGACGCCCGCCCAAGGTCCTGCGGCGAGAACACAGGGCGGGAGAGCCCTTCCCCCGCCGCCCTCCGACGCCTCTGGCCCTTCCCGGCTGAGCGCACGCTTCATGGCCACGCCCGGAGTGTCCGTGCAGACCCACCGCTCGCTGGGACCCACGACGGCTGCTTTGGCTGAAAGCCAGAATCACAAACACACAAGCTCAGTTCCAGAAGGACAAAGAAGAGCCACCAGGAGTGTCTGCAAGAGCGTGTCTGAGAGGCTCTCCGGCCAAGGAGACCTTCCTGCTCCGCTCCTGGCCCGGTGACTGTCGGGCGTCAGCGGAGAGCCCCGTCAGGCCCACACCCATGCTGACAGTCCGGCTCCTCGGCCCCAGGGTCGTCTATAGGTCATGGGAACACGGGCCCTAAAGTGAAGCCCTTCTGTGTGCCTGCGTGGATCGGGCTGCGGAGCCATTCAGACCCCAGATTCCAGGGCGGGGAGGAGAGATCTGCGAAAAGTAAAGGAGAGAAAGGGGAAACCGGGATGCGTCAGGGAGATTGATCTCCTGCTCAGACTTGAAAGACGTATGTTCAATTATATTTTGTTTCATTTCACTGGGATGTACACGTCTACTCAGCGGCCTGCAAGCCTCAGATTACCCGGAGAGAACGCACAGGGAAAGGCGAGAGAATAAACACACAGCAAAACAACATCCTGAAGCTGGAATGACGGAGAGAGAAATCAGAGAGCCCTGAAACAAAGGCAGCCGCTCGGCACCCGGGCCCTCTCGGCCCCGACACCAGGGCCCTGTGGCCACGCTGCCCACCGGCCCCGCGGTCCCACCTGGTGGCGGGGAAAGTCCCAGGCCAGAGTCAGGAGGCCCTGCCGCCTCTCAGAGCTGCCCCAGCTGCTGTGTGAGGAGCCTGCCACCCTCCGGGGTCCCGGAAGTGCTGAGCAGGAAGGGCCACCCTGGACCCACCACCTGGGAGGTGCGCCCCCCTCAGCAGGTCCATCGGGGAATCTGGGCCAAAGGTGCCTGATGAGTCAGCACAGCCCTCCTCCCTTCCAGTGCCTTCTGTCCCTAAGAGAGAGGGTCTTGGAGGAAGAGGGGTTCCCGGAGCCCCCAGTTTCCTGGCCACTGCTTCTAGAATCTGGAAAACCATGGGAGGGTGCTCCAGGCTGAGGAGCTGGGAAGAGACCACACCCCCCACCTGCTCTGTGTGTGTGTGTGTGTGTGTGTGAGTCAAGGGCTGCCACACCAGGCTCTTCCTAACCAACGGCTCCAGCCCCACCTGGGCCAGGGTCTCTGCACATGAGCTACTTGCTCTGAGCCAGAGGCCAGATTTTACCTTCTTTTTTTCTCTGCAGGAGTCACTGTCCAGCCCCGCCCAAGTTCAAATTCAGCAACTCCTTACTCTGCAGCCTCAGACAAATGGCTCAACTCCTCTGGCTCCAGTGTCCTCACTGTGAAATGGGACTAAGAGTCCTGCATGAGAATGAAATGAGATGGCCCAGGCAGCGTCTGGCCAGAGGGGGCACTCTGTATTTCGGTTGTTATGATCCTCCACCCGATGGGGCTGCTGACTACACAACTCTAGGGGGAGCTAATTGTGTCATGGTCTCTGGGGAAGCATCTCTGGAGTTGTGCAGTGCACCACTGACACAACAGTATACTGGGGCCCTGGATTCTGGGAAGCTTTTCCTGAACCACCCCCCCCGGCTTGGTCAGGGGTCATTCCCTCCTCTGTTGCCCACCCCCTTCCTCACCAGACGGTGAGCTCCGTGAAGACAGGGACTTTGTCTTACCCGCCCTGGCGTCCCCAGGCCCAGCTCAGAGCCTGGTCCCCAGTGCGGCAGACGCCAGCAGCCATCTGCTAATTTCAGGAATTGCCAGCAGCCGCTCCCACAACTAGTAAATGGCTGAGCAGGGATTTACACCTGAATTTAGGTTCCAAGCCTCTTCCCTGCAGTCCAGAAGGTCAAGTCGCTGGAGGAGTTAGAGCCACCCTGTTGACACTTGCAAAGCCAGACCTCTGAAGGTGGCTAATTAGGCCCAGGGTCCAAGTGCACAGTCCCTGCTTCTCATCGCCAGACAGCGTGGCCGCGACACCTTGTCCCTCCCCCTCCCCTGCGTAGCCCAGGCTGATCCCCCAGGAGACACCGTCTGCACTTCTGCCTCAGGCGTCACTGACCTCTTGGGAATTGCCCGGGTGTGAGGGCTTAGTCTTTAGGGTGTGTCAGATTGTTCTGGCATCGCCCCGAACAGCACGTCAGGCACTCCTGCAGCCAACCAGGAAAGAGAAGAACATCGAGCAGCACAAGCAGGTGTAAGGGGCAGACCCCCACCTGCAGGGGCGGGGCCCCAGGTGCAGGAGAGCCTCAGCCTTCTGTCCCCACCTGGAATGTGGGGGCTCGTGGCCGGCCACCTGCTCCCCTCGGGAGTTCTGCTTCTATCCCCTGCTGGTTCCTCGTGATGCTGCTACAGGCAAGGGCCCCAGGAAGGGGCGTCAGACTCAGGTGGCCTTTGGGGGGCCTCTGAGCGGGGCCCTGAGCTGTGTGCCGAGGATGCGCGACGCCGGGTGCCCTCCCGTGAGTGCGCTGGCAGAGGAGGGTGTCTCCTCGGGGCCATGGCGGGGGGGGGAGGGGGGAGAGACACTACCCAGGTCGGGGAGGGACGGCCAAGCGGGTCAGCTGATGGAACACTGACTGTGTGCTGCGCCCTGCTCTACAGGCTCACTGGTATTCACGCATTAAATCCTCACAGTTACCCCCCAAGAGGGTGAGGTAGATACTACCACTATCCCCATCTTACAGGTGAGGAAACTGAGGCACGGAAAGTGAGTGGCAGGGCCAGGTTTCAGGCTGAGAGGGTCCGGCCCCCTAAATGCCATGGATGGGGACCGGGAACAGCAGCTGCAAAGGCTCAGAGGCAAGAGCGAGGGGCATGGAGGCCTCAGGCCTCGGGAGCAGTTCAGCCTGTCCTAGAGTGACAGCAGTGGTGGGGGAAGCAGGAGGCTGGCTCGTGGGGGGCGGGGAGTGTGCCGAGTTAGGGAGTGCGGACCCCACAGTCACTGCCCTAGGTGGAGGACAGGGACAAAGCTGTGCCCGGCATCCTGGACGTGCTGAATGAAGGGCACCTGTTTTCTCCCTCCCCAGGCTCAGCCCCAGGTGGGCACCACTGGGCCAGACCACACAGGCCTGCTGGCCTTGGGGAGGAGTCTGCACTTGACCTTGGGGTCAAGGAGAAGCCTGAGAGTCCTCAGCTTCAGGAGTCAGAGGAGGGGAGGGAAACGACCAATTCATATTCAGAAGAACATTCTCTGGGCCCAGGGCTTAACAGGGACTGTTAAGGGACTGGCATACAGTGGTGTTCAATAAATGCTTCTAATAAGGACACCACATGAAAAAAGTGGAGACTCTAGGGCAATATTGTCTCGTCCTGGCCAACCTGTGTGCTCTCAACACCCAGCAGGGAGTATCCACTGAGGACAGGGAGTGGCTGGTGCTTGTGGAGAAGCTGTTACCTGCCTGGAGCCCCGGCACTTCTCACATGACCTCAACGAGGGCCCCACGAGAGTGTCCACAGATGTCCCCAGTGAGGAACTGGGGTTGTTTTTACCATAAGACGGGTCCAAAATGAAAACACTCTAATCTTGATGCCAGCACACGTGAATCAGGATTCTCATTTAAAAAGGCATCGAGAAATATCTCAGTGTGGAAATCAATGGACGCTCATGAAAGGAATTACGGCTGAATAACGAGGAAGGACAAGTCAATGGAAGTAAGTAAATGCAGAGGGAAAAAAGCCACAAGTCACCCCTGATTATAGGATAGGAGACACTGAATTGACAAAACCATAACACTGAATTATGAGAAAATGGGCAACTTCTTAACAGAAGAGGCAGAAACCCACTAATGGGATAACAAACCATGCTGAGGAGGGGACATCAGAGCCTGTTGCCGGGTCTGAGCACTTTCTAGCCAGTAAGTGATTTCTAGAAGCCCTGCCTGCACCCCAAAGTGAGCCCTGGGGCCGGACCCTCAGCCTGGCCCTGCCCTCACTGTGGTACCTGAGCTCAGCCTTCTCTGGACCACAGGCCGGTCTGTCCCGCCCACCTCTCTACCTCCTCCAGGAAGTCTCCCCTGATTACTCTAGGCCCCAGCCACCCCAGCTCTGACCTCAACCCATCTCCCCACAAATATGAGGTGGGTCTCAGCAGAATGTGAGATTAACAGTTTGCAGAGCACACAGCAGATGTTAGGTTCAAATTGTCTTTCCCACAGAAGGCGACCCCATCTGGCATTTTGAGAGCATTTTAAGGTTTGCCGGACCCTCACACCCTTTTCAGATTCTCAGAACCCCAAGCAGCAGGCAAGAGGGTGAACTCTGGAGTCAGAATCCCCAGGTTCAAATCCTGCCTCCACCACTCACTAGTTGGCTTTGATCAAGTTAGTCTCCCATTTCAGCCTCAGTTTCTTCATCTATAAATGGGGCTAACAGTGAGATCTCCCTTGTAGAATGATTGCAAAGCATGTAGAGTAGTGCCTGGCCTGTGAACGCCCATCAGTCATGCCTGAGACCTTATCAGCCTTCCCATATTACAGGTGAGGAAACCGAGGCACCGAGAGGGGACATGACCTCCTGTGTCCTCACAGCCAGTGGCTGAGCCAGGATTCAAAAGGCTGTGACTTCTGAAGTGTTGTAACTTCTCCGGAGGCAGGGAAGGGCCGGGAGAGGCTTTATCCGCCAGCTTCACCCGCACAGAATCCCTCCTCCTGCCCAGGCCGGCCCACGGCCAGACCTGCAGCTTCTGCCTCGGCCACACGGGCACCCAAAGTGGGTCAGTAAAAGCATCCTGACGACTGACCACATGCCCCACACAGGGCTAAGCACTGACCACCACTCTATTCCCACTTCGCCGAGGGGCAAACCGAGGCTCGGAGGGGCTAAGGCATGCATCCCGGATCACACAGAGAATAGCCATCAGAGTCAGCTCTTTACCTTTATCTGTCACCCNCCAAGGGCTGGGCTGCTCCCTTCACACTGCATCTCATCTCATTCCGCTGCTCAGAGGGAAGTCTCCTCACCTCCTGTTTCGCAGGCGAGGAAACTGAGGCCCAGGATGTGCAAGGAGCCGGCAGGTGGAAGGAGCCCATGGAATTCAGACCCAGGGCTCCCTTTCCCAAACCCACAGAGAAGGTGGGTCCCTCCTCCTTTCCTTGTTCAGAGCCTGCAGGGGGACCTGGGGGGCCCGCTGAGGGGAGGGGCTGCGGGACAGGGACCGGCGGGGAGCTGTCCGTGGCAGGGAGGGGAGCAGCCAGCCCCCAGGTCCCTGGAGATCACCTCTTAGTTCTGAAGTTGCTAGAATTTTGCAGGCCTCAATCCTCAGCAAAGCCAGAGGGCTTAAGGCCGAGCCAGTTCTCGGAGACCCTGGGGGGAAGGCAGCGAGTGGAGCTCATTTCCTTGGGTTTAAGTCTCGTGTCCCTCTTCTCTGCGCCACTTGGAGAGCTGTGTGATGCATTGAGCCACATCTCCAAGTGGCCAGTGATAAACCCTGTGAGGACGGATTTATGATAAACTCATTATCTCGCCCTCCCCAGGGTCAGGGGGCACGTCAATAACTTCCTGCCCACTCTCTCCCGCAGAGCTGCGGCAAGGCTGCAGACCTGGTTCTGGAGCCGTAAATCCATCTCCTTTCCCCCCTGGAAATCAATTGGAAAGCCAGTTGCTAAATCAACCCTCCATGTAAGAGCTCGTAAACCACAGGACTTTTCTAGGTAGGGATGAGGCTGCCTCGGGACATGCCCCCAAGGAGACGCCCTCCTCGCGTCAGACCCAGGTTCTATCCAGGGTCCAGGGGCACAGCAGGGACCAACCAGGGGCAGGCACAGTTGGGGACACAGAGAGCAGATGACAGGACAAAGCCTCAGCGGGGTGGGGCTCCGTGTCTCCCACCCCCCCCTACTCAGGGGCCCATTCTGCCTACTAGTCTCTCTATCAAAGAAAGAAGTTCAGCTCAGAAAGGGAAGGGGCCTCACCAGCTTCCATCGAAGTCCAGGCCGAGGGCAGGGACCATGCCTGGCTGCCCCATCCAGCCTTCCGTCCAGGAGACAAGGCTCGTGGACCACACTGAACACGGAGTCACCAACGCAGGCTTTTCCTGAGGATACTCTGGCTCTGACTTAACCCAAGGAGCACCGTCTCCACAAGCTGCTTTTGGAGAAGAGAAAACTTCCATGTGTGAGGAGAGCATTGACTAGCCCTGTGTTCCCAGACACGGTGTGACGGCTCCTGGGAGAACTTCCGAGGCTCTCGTCTCCTCCTGTGGCCTTGGGTTCTAGAACAGAACAGAACAGGGCATGTGCATTTGCAGAGCGAAACGACTGGTCGATTTGGGTGCGTTAGATCCAGGTGCGGCACCGAGGATTCAGGGGTAACCTCTGAGAGGCTTTCTGCAACAACAATATTCTCTGTCATCCGCCTTGGTGATTTTTTTAAATGTTTTTTTTAATTTATTTTTGAGAGTCAGAGAGAGAGAGCATGAGCAGAGGAGGGCCAGAGAGAGAGAGAGATACAGAATCCGAAGACAAGCTCCAGGCTCTGAGCTAGCTGTCATCACAGAGCCCGACATGGGGCTCGAACCCACGCACTATGAGATCATGACCTGAGCCAAAGTCGGATGCTTAACTGACTGAGCCACCCAGGCGCCCCACCTTGGTGATTTTAAAGCAAGATCTCCAAATCCTTTGGTTTCTCTTCCTAGGACTCTTTTGTGAACAATGGTGTATGGTGGAAACCACAGGTCATCCAGGGCTGCTGGGAGAGAAGTTCCACGGTGGCCATGCTGTAAGAGAGCCCAAGCCACATGGAGAGCATCTGGTCAATATTTTCAGCCGAGTCCAGCCTTCAGACCCACCCCAGCTCAGCCATCAGGCCCGTGTGTGAACCACCCTCCTGATGTCAACACCCACTCCCAGCCATTTAAATCTTTGCAGCCGAGGCCCCAGACATGGTGCAACAGACCCTGAACCATCCCTGCTCCTGAGCCTTGTCCAAATTCCTGAGTCATAATCTCTGGTGGTTACTTCACATGGCTAACTTCCGAGTGGTTCGTTACACTGCAGTGGGAAACCAGACTACCAACCTAGGGAGCAAAATAGTATTCAGAGTGATCTGACTCTGAGCTTTCACTTTGTAGTTCTCATGAAGTTGATTTTCTTCTCTTGGGAAAGACCCCCAGTGCTGAGTGTTGCAGTTAGCCTTTGCTGTGTAACAAAACACCCAAGCCTGAAAATCTTGAAACAGCAGGAAGTGTGTTATTTCTCACAGTCTGGCGGCTGGTTTTGTGGATTCGCTGCCAGTTTCAGCTCAACCCAGTCCTGTGCTGTGTCTCATCTGGCCTGAAAAGTCCAGTCTGGCCTCACTTGCTTGGCTAGGAGTCGGATGTTGGCCCGGGTGCCTCAGCTCTCCACACGCCCACTCGCCCTCCAGCAAGCCAGCTTCCTTCCTTACATGGTGGTCTCGGGCCAGCAAAGCCCCGAAGCCGCTCTCAGGAGGCACACAACATCTGTCCGCTGGACTCGTGGGTAAGAGCCATCCATGGGCCTGAGCAGGTTCAAGGAGAGGGGAAGGAGAGTCCATCCCTGAATGGGACAAATGACACAGACAACACACGATGGATGGGAGGAAGTGGGGCCATATTTTATAAGTGACCTCCCACTCAGGAAGCACTAGGCAGCCCAGTGGGAAGAGAACGTGTGTTCCTTGTGGAGAGAGGGGATCAAGGGTGAGCCTACAACCCCCAAGGGACTTACTCAGTCCCACGGGACATCACCATGTCCCCAAGAAGAAAGCAGGCACATGCTCTCTCTCCATGGGCTCTGTGGCCATCCAACCAGTCCTGTCCCTGGTGTCGGGGAGAAGGGGTCACATCCCTCCCTCCTGGCCTTCTGCAAATGGTGGGGGGTGGGGGGTACATGCCCAGAGACAGCCCTGCAAGTGCCAGGTGAGGTGTGGAGGGCAAGGACCCACAGCGGGGTTTCGCCGTCAGGCTGAGGGTGCCAGGTGGGTCTACATTGTGGAGAGGGTGGCATCCAGTCCCCAGGGGTAAGCCGGGAGGATGATGGAGAGGGAGATACAATAACACCTTGCTTTTCAAGCGTAATTCCAGAAACATGCTTGTGGTCCAAAGCACTCGCACGTCAAAGCGAAGTTCAAGAACCACCCGCTCAGCTGTGATCACGTGACCTTGGGCATCACATCCTACACGTATTGCATTGCTGTCTATCAAGTTAAAATGTATTAGGGATGGGGAGCCTGGGTGGCTTAGTCGGTTAAGCGTCCAACTTTCACTTAGGTCATGATCTCGCGGTTCGTGGGTTCAAGCCCCGCGGCGGGCTCTGTGCTGACTGCCAGCTCAGAGCCTGGAGCCTGTTTCAGAGTCTGTGACTCCCTCTCTCTCTGACCCTCCCCTGCTCACACTGTCTCTCTCTCTCTCTCCTAGAAATAAATAAAACATTAAAAAAATAGAAAAAAAATAAATAAAATAAAATAAAATGTATTAGGGATGTTTGCTCGACTTGCGGAACACTCGCAGAACATGTTACTTGGAATCCAAGGCTTTACTGGTCAAAGCAATAAAAAGCTGGGGGCTGGTGTAGGGCTCCGGCAGGTTGGGGAAGGGGTGCCTGCAGCCTCACCGGAAGCTGCTTTGGGGTGTGTAGCCCCCCCTCCACAGTGCCCACCCCGGGAACTCACCACCATGTGGAATGGGGGCCCAGATCATCTTGAAGTTCTATGAGCTGAGGGACCCGAATCGGCCCCATTTTGGTCGGGTACCAAATTTAGACGAATTTGCAGTGGCCAAGAGGAGGGGGCAAGGTCAAGCAAGACCCTGGGAGCCCCCACTGCACCACGTGGAAAGGGTCGGGGCCAGGTGCCTCGAGGAGGGAGAAGAATGGGGAAACAGGAAGAAACTGAGGCTCAGAGCATAGGAGCTTCCAGAGGCCATACCAGAGGTCAAGCAGCAGAGCCAGGACCTGAACCCAGGTCCTCTGGGCTCCGGCAGCAGAGCCTCAGGCTGCAGCCTTAGGAGGCCCTACAAAGGCTGGAGAGGCCGCGGGGCCCCAGGGACCAGGAATAAGAGCCCAGGGGGGGAGTGGGCGCCTGGGGGGCTCAGTCGGGTAAGCGTCTGACTTCAGCTCAGGTCATGATCTCACAGTCTGTGAGTTCGAGCCCCACGTCAGACTCTGTGCTGACAGCTCAGATTCTGTGACAGCTCAGATCTCCTTCAGACTCTGTGTCTCCCTCTGTCTCTGCCCCTCCCCTGCTTGCTCTCTCTCTCTTTCTCTCTCTCATATAAAAAATAAAACAAAGAATTTTGTTTAAAGAGTCCTGACCCCAGAGCCCCAGGGGGCTGGAGGGGAGCCCCCGGTGGCCCCCCCTTGGCTTTGGGAGCACATCTTGGGGGTACTGACTGAACCGGGTGCACATCTCGAAGCTTCCACCCCTCACAAGCAAAGTTGGTGTCAGTAAATCACCCCAAATAATGGGGCTGTTTGCTCAGGAAACTGAGGAGGCAGTAAGCAGTTGCTGAAGTCATTAAGCACAAACAGCAGACAAGCCAGGCTTCTCCATGCCTCCAGGCTACTCCCATGACAGCCTCCCCTCTGCCGGGTGGGACCAAACTACGGGGTTGTCTGTCTGCTGAACTGAGAAACTGAGACTTGGGAATCAAAGAAAATCCAGGAAGAAGGCAGTAGAGGGTAGTGTGTCTTGGAAACCACCAAGTATAAATCCCTTGGTTTATAGGTAGGGAAATTGAGGCACAGAGAGGAGGAGAGACCCGTCCAAGGACACACAGCAGGCTAGAGTCTGTAGTGTTCCTAACACACCTAAGTTTAGGGTCAAGGTTATGGGGATAGGGTGGGATCTGACAGGTGGTAAATAAGGAAACTGAGGCTCAGAGAGAGTAGGTAACTAACCCGAGGACTCACAGTAGGGTAAGTGGTGGAACAGAGGGTGAACCTGGGTCTGCCTGACAGGTTTTAATTGTGCCCTGAAGCCTTCCTGTCTGCAGCTTCTGCATCAGGACTTAAAGAAAAAGGGCAGGGAGAGACCAGGGAAAGCAGGTTTCCAGGGGCAAGGGGGAGTATTCCAGGCTGAGGGAAGGAGCAAAGGCACGGAGGCAGGACCCTGTCTGCTATATGTTGCGGCGCCCCCTCGGTAGCAAGTAAAGTCCCACTCACCCAGCCTTCAACGGTCAAGGGACTGCATGGGCTCATGTAACGGAGGCCAGAGAGGGCCAGAGCTAAGCCTGGGTATCTCCCATGTGTGCATCCAGATCCACCCTGCCCAGCACCCAGAACGATGGCCATGTAGGTTACTGTTCCTCTGGCTTCTAGAAAGCTCAGTCAATGGCAAGCACCAAAGGGTGGAAGGGTGGAAGGGAAGAGTGTGGCCCAGGTATTTACTGCCTCTCTCCGACCGCCCACACAGCTCCTACAGGGGGCCCTCTGCACACAGCCCTGTCTCCATCTTCTCATTACTGCTCCCCTCCCTCACCCTTTTCAGGCCCCAGAGAAGTGGCCCCTCTGTTACTTATTCTGTGGTGGTGAACTATCCCTTGTGGTGTCCACCACCACTGCCCTGACTCCTATAATTGTCCACTTATTCAACTTCCTTCCAACTTCCCAACTGTGTTTCCCAGGGAGGCCCAGACTCATAAAATTGGCTTCAGGTGTGGCTTGATCCAGGGGCTCAAATGATGTCATCAGAGCCCCAGGCTCACTTCATCTCCCTACTTTGCTTGCTGTGACACCAGCTCTGCATGGTAGCCCGCCCTTCCCTCCCTCCATCCTCTGCCCCACCCATGCTCACCTCCAATTCCCCACGCTCTCCAACTCTCACTTCCATGTGTCACACTAGCCATGGGGAAGAGAGAGCCTCCTTGGGTAGCTGAATGGAAAAACCCACTTGTCTCCCTGAAGCCAGAGCAAACATCTTCACGTCTCCTTGCTTCTGAATTGATTTGTTCCCACCCAAGCCTATAACTGTAGCCAATGGCTAACTGACTCAGGTGAGTCGGGCCCGCCCTGAAGCTGTGAGAGGCCCAATCCTGCCCAAACCACATGGTTGAGGACACAAAAGGTGTCAGCTCCACAGAAGGGAATCCAGGAGAGCCTGGGGGTGCTGAGGCTGAGGGAGGGCAGTCCGGAGGCTGTTTGCAACTGTGCAGGTGAGCACTGACAGGGCCCAGTGCAGGGCTGGAGGCAGCGAGAAAAAAGAAGTGTCAGGGATCCATGTACCAACATCCACTCCTGCATTCCTAGGGCCCGGGTGAGAAACTGAATTCCAGAGAGGGCACCTGGCCTTGTATGATTCAGGACCTGCCCCCCTGGCCTTCCCAGACCATGCTGATGGGTAAACAGCAGCTGTGGGAGGTGCAAGCACAGAGCCCAGGCCCAGCAGCCACCCACACCCACAAGTCATGGGGATCAGGCCACCGATAAGCACAATTCAGCACACAGATGGGTCTCAGTCAGGGTAGGATCCATCCTGGGGAAAGACAGACAACTGTGCAGGACGGGGGAAAAGCCCAAACGCTGGAATCAGGCTCCTGGGTCCAAATATCCACCCCGCTCCCCACTTGGGATGCAGTCTTAGGCAAGTTACCGGTCCCTCAGAGCCCTGGGTTTCTTCTCTATACGAAGAGGGGTTAGACTGGATCACAGGAGCCCACCATTCAAGGTACATTCTGGAAGCATGTGGACTGTGGCTCAAAGATGGACCCCTGAGATAGCAAAGTCCCTTGCCCAGACTGCTACCCACCCAACCTGACTCCTTCTCCCCCGCCCTGCCCCACCCTACCCTCAGCTACAGGTGGCACGATAGAACGCCTCAGGGGTGCTGCCCCCGTGACCTGAAAACCCGAGGCCCCTGGTCCACTCAGGCGTGGCTGCCGATTGGAGCCCACCGCACTCCGCCAGAGGAAGCACTTCTGGTCCACCATGGGCCACGTGTGGATACTAAACGGTGGACACAGCCCCTCCAGGTAACACTTCACCCAGATATTCCTGTCTTGGCTTGAGTCCACTCGGGTTCTGACCACAGTGTTGGAAAGGCACCGAGGTATCACCTTGGTAAATGGAAACGAAATATTCAAGAAGGAAGCAAGTGTGGTCCCATAGGTGTGTCCTCCAATACAGGAAGGCGTCACCTTTAGGGGCCACTCTCCCTCTCCTCAGTCAGCCACAGGGCCACCCTTTGGCTACCTGGAGATACTAGCTTTGGTTCCAGAACCATCAGCTGATGGTTCCACTGTGCATCTGTCCAGCCCTAACAACTCTAGAAGCCCAGACTGAAAGCCATCACCCTTGCTGTGACACTTCTTGGGCTGTAGCTAAGGCCTTAGGTATCTGGTCAAGCACACAGGGTGGTTGACTGATATATTAGAACGGCCCCAAGCAGCTGCTTTCAACCCTACCATCCCAAAGAAGGGAACTCTCCCATCAGCTCCAGCAGAAAGTCCCAGAGAAGGCTCTGATTGGCCCATCTCTGAACCAATCACTGGAGCTCAGAGTGCAGTACTCTGATTGGCCAAGCCTGGGTCACATGTCTATTCCTGGGCCGGTGGGGAGGTGAGGTCAAGGAATTGAGACTTCTCAGAATCGTCTGGGGCTGATGGGAAGTCCTCACAAAGGGAGAGATATGGGCGCCTGGCTGGCTCAGTCGCTTAAGCATCTGACTCTTGGTTTCAGCTCAGATCATGATCCCATGGTTTTGTGAGTTCAAGCCCCACAGTGGGCTCTGCTCTGGCAGCTAGGAGCCTGCCTGAGATTCTCTCTCTCCCTCTTTCTCTACTGTTCCCTCACTTGCACAGTCTCTGTCTCTCTCAAAATAAATAAAGTTTAAAAAAAATTTTTTTAAAGGGAGACAGGGCCTGTTGCTGGAAGAGGGAGGGAAGATAAAAAAGTAAACATCCTTCTCACCCCCCACACACTCTCAAAGTCTGATGAATTCCACCTGGTTAATTCCCACTCACCCTTTCAGACTCAGGCCCACCTTCACCTCTGCCAGGAACCTCCCCTCACCACCTTCAGGCGCTGTCAAAAGCCCTGCTTGTGTGTCCGCACCACACCCTGCAACTACCACCATCACAGCCCTGACCAGCTGGTACAAGTGCATCTCCCCTTCTGAACGTGACTCCCAGCAGAGGAGGGCAGGGCCTGTCCACTCTGGCACTGGGGAGGCTTCAGAAACTGTTGTTTGTTAAATGGTTTACACATCTCCTCCTGACCTTTCCTAGGACTCGCTCGTGACATAGATGGAAATCCTTCAAATAACTGGTCAGGCCTGGATTGATCAGTCCAAATGTCAGTACTGGGAAGGAGAGGGACCTGGGGCCTCAGACAGGCTTTAGTCTGGCAAACC
This sequence comes from Crocuta crocuta, assembly GCF_008692635.1. Classification (NCBI taxonomy): domain Eukaryota; kingdom Metazoa; phylum Chordata; class Mammalia; order Carnivora; family Hyaenidae; genus Crocuta; species Crocuta crocuta. The sequence continues at coordinate 834,645 of NW_027532008.1, forward strand.
CCTCCACCAGGCGATTCCCCCTCTTGCGACCAGAGAAAATTCCACATACCGATGCTAGAGAAAAACTCCCATGTGCACACAGTGAGGCACACACGAGGATGTTTCTTACAATAATCTTTCCAGAGAGGAAAAAAAAATGGGAACAACCTGCATATCTAGAAGGGAATGATTTAGGAAGGGAGGGAAGGAGAAAGGGAAGAGATCCAAGCAATTGAACGTGACACATGCGTTGTGAAAAAAAAATGAGGTAGCTCATCTTTTCGGAAAGATGTCAGTGATTTCAAATGATAAAAAGTCAAATACAAAGCAATATATATGGCGTAATGCCTTTTATGCTCTTAAAACACACAAAGCAAACATGAATAGCTCAACATACAATTAATTATATATGCAGAAACGCGTATTAAAAGGATCTGTGCGGATTTGATAGCAGACGGACAGCAAGTACTATGGGGAAGAGATTGAAAAATGGAGGTGATTATAAAGGAGGATAGAACAAAGACACTCTTTCTTTATCTGAATTCCTGAATGTAAGACAATGAGAATGTCTGCACGTGGCACTTGCATAATTAAAAATAATTTTCAGCGAATGGGGGAAATGGCAAGATACACTTATTGCAACATTTTTATAATAAGGGAAAAGCCAAAAACAACCTAAATATTCATCTATAGGGAACTAACTAAATAAATGATGGTGCCTATGGCAACTGAATACCAGGCAGCTATTGAAGAATGGAGCAGGGCCATGTGGGAAGATATTCTTAAATGAAAAAGCAACTTGAACACAGTGTGGCGTGATCCCATTTTTGTAAAAGAAAGAATATGTAGAATACATTCTTTCCCCTGCCATCCAAAAGTAGAGCATTACTATGAGACCCCCCTAAGCCCAAATGGTGTAAAGTGAAGAAGTAATTACTGTTCATTTATATGGAAAATTTTTTTAACATTCCTAGACCCAGAAAACAACCTCTCTTAGGCTTTTCTGATACCGTAGGACACATCTTGCTGATGGATGCACAGAATGAATGGAGATAAAACACAGATGCTCCCGGACACAGTTCAAAGCTATGGCAGCTTGATGCTGAGTGTAGCTCCGGGGAAGGGGCTTGGCGGGACCACTCTCACCGCTCAGGGTGTGCACTGCTCACTGCTAAATAAATGCTAAATGCTAATTTCACTTTTCACCTTTTCTCATAAAAGTGAAAATCGGCTTGGATTTCTGCTGGTCAGCAAAAGCATAACAGATGTGCAGTTATATTGAAGTACAAGTGAAATGCGATAAACTGAATGTATTTAAAGTGTAAACTTGCCTACGTTTTGATATACAGACACGCCTATGAAACCATTACCACAATCAAAATAATTAATAGATTTATCACCTTCAATAACATCCTCATGCCCTTTTAATATCCATCTTTACTGGTTCCCATCCCAAGCAAGCACTGATTTGCTTTCTGTCCCTATAGATTAGTTTGTATTTCCCAGAATTTAATATAAATGAATTCACACAATATGTGTGTTTCTTGATCTACTCTTTTCACTCAATATAATTATTTGGAGACTTAGCCACAATGATAAATGTATCAAGAGTTCATTCCTTTTTATTGATGAACAGTATAACATTGTCAGATTTATATAAATCTTTTGTTAGATTTATCCCCGTGTATTTTGTATTTTTATGTCATTGCAAATAAGATATTTTAAGTTAAATTTCTAATTGCTCATTGCTATTGGAATAATCTTGTTTAATTGTTAGGTTACTGTGTTAATATGTTAATAATGTATTAATTATGTTACACTATTAACATATTAATATGATGAGTTACATTTATATTTCTGTAAGAGATATAAGATTACTTGAGTTATCTATTTCTCCTTGAGTGAAGAAGTTTCGGTTATCTGTGTCCTTCAGGAAATTGGCCCATTCCATCTAACAAATTGCTGTGCATAATTATTCATAGTGTTCCCTTATTATAATTGTCTGTAGGCTCAATACTTCCAATATTGGTGTTTTCTCTCTCTCTCTCTCTCATTGGCCTGACTAGAAATTTATCATTTTGCTTGTCTTTCTCAGAATCAGCTTTTGGTTTTGTTAATCCTTTCTACTAATTACCTGTTTTCAGTTTCATTGATTTATGCTTTGATTGTTATTATTTCCTTCCTTCTGCTTTCTTTAAGTTTAATTTGTTCTTCTTTCTCTAACTTCTTAAGGTAATTTTTAGAGCTTTCTTCTTTTCTGACATATATATTTAGTGCTATAAATTTGTCTCCTAAGCACTGCTTTAGCTGCATCTCACAAATTTCTCTATGTTCTATTTTCATTCTCATTTAGTTAAAAATAATTTTTAATTTTCCTTAAGATTTCTCCTTTTGATCTGTGGGTTATTTAGAAGTGTGTTGCTTAATTTCCAAACATTTGGGGATTTTCTGGAAATCTTTCTGTTACTGATTTCTAGTTTAATTCCACAGAAGCCAAAGAATGCAGTTGGTATAACTCTGGTTGTTTTTCTTAATTTGTAAAGATGTGTTTCCTGGCCCTAGATATGGCCTATTGTGCAAATGTTCCATGTGTACTTGGGAACATATATTCTGCTGCTATTGGGTGGAGTGTTCCATACATGTCAATTCAATTAAGGTAGTTCATAGCATTGTTCAAAGCTTCTATATCTTTACTGATCTGTGTCAATCATGGATCAGTTTCAGTGAGTTGTTTTTTTCTCCTCATCATGGAGGATATTTTCCTGTTTGTCTGTATGTCAGGTAATTTTTGATTAGGTGCTAGACATCATGAGGTGTCTCTTCTTGGGTGCTGGACACATGTATTCCCATGAGTTTCTGGGCTTTGTTCTGGGATACAGCTAAGCTGCTTTGAAATCGTTTGATCCTTTCAGATCTTGCTTAAGCTTTGCCAGGCAGGCCCAGAGGAATGTTCAGTCTAAGGTTAATTATTCTACTTCGTGTCATGTGAGCCATAAGGTTTTCTGATCTGGGAAATAGAACTAGCAGATGCTATTCCCAGCCCTGTGTGAGGGCATGGTGCTGTAATCTGGATGATATCTGCCCCAAGCCATGGGCAGATTCTTCACATATTTATCTTGATTAGAACTCAGTTGAAAACTCAAGAGGGTAGATCTTTGAAGCTCTTTCAAAAGTACCCTCTTTTGTGTATATCCCTATTTCTTCACGGTGTTTTCTTTCTGCATGAGGGACTCTGTCTAACATTTCTCACGGTGTGGGTTGGCTGGTGATAAATTTTTCCAAACCCTGGTTTTCAGAGCTTTGGTACCCAGAAGCCCAACAGCCCAGTGGCCCAAGGACGATGCCATGCAACTATTCGAAGTGGCCCGGCATTGCCCGCCCACCTGGGTGGAGGTGGGTGGGGAGACAGCTGGATGTGAACACCACTGGCCGCTAAAGTTCAGCCACACAAGTTTCTCTTTGCAATTAACATCGATGGGGCCCCTAGAGCTGATGCTCTGGGGGACAGATGGGGAGAGTGGGGGCAGCACGTGTAGAGCGCCTACTATGTGCCAGAGGCTGTGTCACATGTACCTCGTCGGGCCTGAAGAGGACGAAATGAGCCCAGCACCTGGTACGTGTCAGCCCTCCGAAAAGGTAGCTATTATGATCATCTTCCTCGATCAATTTAACAACCTCATGCTACAGGCATTTTGATAACGGAGTTAGAGACGGGGAAGCCAGGCTTAGACAAGGGAAGAAATGGGGTGGGACTCAAACCCAGATCTGCGTGACTCCAACGCCCCGGTGCTATACCATCTGCTCTGTCCCAGCCCTCCAGGGCCAGGAGTTGTGATGGGCAGGGCAAGACCCACCTCCATGGTCAGAGGAATCGTGAAAAAGGATGTCCAAGAAATAAGGCTGCCTGGAGCCAGACTCCACTCAGGAATTAATCTGAAGTATCCAAGCAGGGGCGTGAAAAGAGGCCCCAGCAAAGCAGGTGGAGGGGGGAGCTAGGAGCACCCGGGAGCATGGGGTCTGGGGCTGTTGGCACAAAAGCCGCTGCACTCTACCTCTCTGGATTGGCACCCAGGACACGAAGAGCTCAGCAGCACGTTTGATCTTTTCTCTTTTAACAAATCAGTATGTTTTTGCCGCAGCCGAGTAGCGTGGAAAGTACAGTGTGTGCGGACTCGGAGATAGAAACACAAAACTCCAATTCTACGGGGTTGATTGGTNAACAAAGAACATCTGTTTTCTCTCTTTTTTCTTTTTTCTGTTGTTTTTTTTTTTCTCTCTTTCTCTCCTGTTTTCTTTCCCTCCTCCTCTGGCTGCTTGTCATCTCTGAGGACAGGGAAAGGTGTCTCAGAACGGTGTGGCCTTCCTTTACCCAGGACATCATTCCTTTATCACGGAGCTCCGAGATGGAGGGCTGCAAGAAAACAAGGCAGGCGCTGGCGGTGATTAACATTTCCCTCTCTGCAGTGCTCCCTGGGCATGGATTTCTTTTTAAGGAGCTTTAGCATATGAGGTGCTGGGAGGCCAGCCCCTGGATTAGCTGGTACCCCCTCAAGCAAAGCAAGAATTCAGAAGAAGGGAGGGCCACCAAGCTGCCAAGCCGAGAGACCAGAGTGTGAGCCCTGCAGCAGGATTGGGGAGACCCCAGGACAGGGGCTGGAGCCGGCCTGGGCCCCCGACGACCAGGACAGCAGGATGCTGGGGGTGGAGAGCGTCTGGACCAATTCTGCCAAGTTAGCAAGTCGGTTCCAATCTTACACCCCCCCTGATTTTCTTCCCTGCCACCGCCCATCACACTGAGTAGAAAGGTCTCCTCCATCCCGGCCACGGCGGGAGAGGACCCGTGGCCCAGGTGGAGGGTACTCTGGGGAGAATCAGGAAATGAGGCCAGAACGGGCAGCCCCAGGGAGAAGCTGCTGTAGTTCTCAGGGGAGAGACGTGGCCCGGAGGAAAGATGGGGACAGAGCTGGTCGGGAGGCGGCAGATGGTCAGCAGGGCTTGGTGGCAGCGGCCCGCGTGGAGCCGAATTTGGTGGGAAATGTGCGTGAAGTCACCCCGAGTAAGTGGCAGGGCCGCCCCTAAACCTGGACTGGGTTGGGGAGAGGCGGATTCTGAGGGAGGAGAGCCCGTCTCCCCAGCGACAGCCGGGACATGGGAGGCAGGAGCGGAGGAACAGAGAGGTCACTTCACAGTTCATTTACCCTTCTCCTCCCACACCTTCCAGCCTGGGCCACTTTCCCGCATGACTGGCCTGTCTCCCAAGGCTGGCCCAGAGTCCGGGGTTGGGCCCTTCAGCCCCTCTCTGGCTGGGGGCCTCGTCTCTGGGACTCAGTTACCTCCTCCACCGAGTGGGTTAATGCCCCCTTCCTCCCACTCTGTACGGGCTGTAGTGAAATAGTGACAGTAAAGGAAGCCAGGAGTGGCCATGCACCAAGGAGTCAGGTCAGGGCCGGGGCCTGTCTGTCGGGTGCCCCTCGTTGATGTTGGGTTTTACCAGATCCAGCATAGAGTAGGACCCTGATCATCAGTTGATGGTACGAACCCATTAGTTAATGGGTTCGAATCCTTGCTTTGACATTTAACAGCTGCGTGACCTCCAGCGAAGACATAGCGCCATTCACTCCCTGGATTCTGAGTGAAAAAATCGCAATAAAACAGACCCAGATTCAGGAAAGGAGCTGGGGGCTGAAAGACAGGAACACTTTGGAAAACAGTCAGGGAGGCACGGTGTATGGGCACCTGCTTAGCCACTTGGAACCCTACACACTTGCTTTAATTCTCTGCGATCACCGTCCTGAAATTCCTAATAACTTTATCTTGAACTTGTGTTTTGTGAGCCACGTCCAGCGGGACAGGGGGGTACAGGCACATGACCAGAGTTACACATGTGCGTCCCCTGGCTCTCGCCACCCCACGAGGACAGACCGCTGTTGTGGCCCGTGGGCTCCCAATTCCAACCCCCACACTGTGTGTGTGACTTCAGCAAGACTCAAAGTGGGTGCGAGGACGGAGAGTCACGTGCACAGCCGAGTAAGTGGAGGACTGACAGCCCCGAACGGCCAGGTTTCCCATTGGAAGTACAGAAAGACGTCTGCAGTATCATTCTAAGAAACATACATGGTCAAGGAAACCTACTAGATCCTTTCTTATCTGCATCACTTCCTGTACCAGCCAACCGCTCACCCTGAAAAGGGGGACGGACGAAAGGAAAAAAAGTAAAGCAATTCGTGGTTCCCTTCCTTTCGGCCTCTCCTTGCTCACCAGTTAGCCAGACAGGGAGAGGGGTGGGAGTGTGGACACGTAGCAGGAAGTGAAATAGAGGCCACGAGGCTGGTTTTGTGTGGCTCCCACTCTTCCTGCAAGAATGAAATACACCTGCATTTGTGCCCGTGAAATATAAACTGTAATTTCCGTACTCCGTATGCAAATTAAATGCTCTTATATTTGCATTTAAAACTGGCTTTGCACAATATAAAGATGAACGGTGAAGTTCATGCTAATAATTTTAAATTCTAATTTTTTTTTACTTGGAGCCACATTAAATAGGAAATAAAATACACCACAAAAGATGAGGCAGAGAGTACGGCAGAAAGGAAAGAGCTTTATGTTTTTGTGTGTTTAATGGATTTTTTTTTCAGCTTTTTGAACAAGAACACCACATGCTCATTTTTCACCGAACCTGCAACTTAGGTAGCCAGTCCCGCAGGGAGAAGCCAGGCGCCTACACACGCTTCCCCTGGGCAGGGAGACTGGGTTTCTGTTAGGTAACTGCTCAGCCCACAAGACTGCTAATTAAGCACGCAGCATCAGGAAGTGTGAGTTCTGAGGTTTTCCTCATTCACTCTGAAGGTGGGGAGAAGCGGGTGGTGGGGAGCCCTGCAGAGGCTAGAAAGAAGGGAGGTGGGGAGACGGGGGGGCCACCACCCACTCAGGTGTGCCCGTCACTGCCCGGCGCTTTCCACACGTGTCTCATTTTGTGCCACAGCAATCCTGGGAGATGAGGATTGTCACCCCGTCCACAGATGAGGTTGCTGAGGCTCTGAGTGGTCAGGAGACACCCGAACCCCCCGGCTAGTGAGGGGCGGAGCCATCTCTCCACGAGCGGATGTAGGGGGCCCTTGCCACCCACAGGGACTAAGACACCACCGCCGTGGCCCTCCAGGCTCCCAGTCCCGTGGGAGACAGACAATGACCAGGCAGTGGGACCTGATGGGGGAGCACAGGCCGTGGGGGAGCCAGAGGGGGGTCCTCACCCAGCCTGTCTGCACTGGGGCCTGGGGGTGAGCAGCAGATAAACCTGCCCTGAGAAGGGGAGAGGAGGGGGAGGAGGGGGAGGAGGGGGAGGAGCGGGAGGAGGAGAAACAGGTTCAGGTGGAGGGAACCATCAGTTCAAAAGGTTCCCCTTCTGAGCAGCTTTCATTCCCTCCCGGGGAAGGAGGTGCTTTTAACTGGATTAACTGGACACAGACAGTCCGAGGGCCCCAGATCCATGTCCCCCTCCCTGGGCTGCCCCTTCCCCTTCCTCTCCTCCCCTCCCCCCGAGGCAAAGGCAGCCCCTGGGGTCCCAGAGCAAGGCCTGTCATGTGTCCCTATGTAAGTCACTTACCCTCTCGAAGCCTCAGTTTCCCCATCAATGAAATGAGGAGCTTGGACAGGGAAGAGGGCCACACCTGAGGACCCCTGCCGTGTGCTGAGTCCTGACCTCCCGCCCAGGATTGCTGACACTTCCTCGTGAGTCCCGAAGCACAGCCCTCTGCCCCTGCCCCTCCCCTCCCCCACGCGACATCGGGGCGCCGGGCAGAACGGCTGTCCCCACATCACAGGCATCCCTGCTCTAGGGCCTGCTGTGGCTCCCACTGATGNTTCCAGGGGCCCCCATTAGTGCCCGGTCCCTGGGTGACCAGGGCGGAGAGGCAGGCGGGAGCCGGGGCCTGGGACCCAAATGAAGTCACATCCAAGCTGTCTAGACCCCCTGTCCCTTCAGCGTGTCTCAGCGGAGGCCAAGTCACGCCCCCAGGGCTGGGGGCGGCGCCACACCCCAGGGCGGGTCGCGGGAGAACTGACCAGATCCAGGGCGAGCTCAGGGGTCCGGGTGGGACGGTGGAGGGAGCGAGGCCACCGCTGAATGACCGAGGAAAGGTGACAGCCAGAGGGCCTCCCCGCAGCCCCCTCCGTCCCTGCGACTGCCCTGAGGGACAGCTCCCTGCTCCACTTCACCTCGCGGGAGGCTGTGGGGCCCAGGAGGTGGGGGAACTTGCCCCGTGTCACACGGCTTCTGCGGCGGAACTGAGACCCCAGCCCNAGGGGGCGGGGCACTGCGGGGGCGGGGCGTCCTGGTGGCAGGCCACCTGTACCTGCCATGGCTCCTGGGGTACCCTCACCTCACCCTCCTGGACGGCGGCATCCAGGGCCCCCCTGCCCCCACACCGGGCCTGCAGCTTCACCCCCACATCCCACACTGCGTGCTGTACCCCAAATCCTCCTGACACACTCTTGGCTCCAGATTTTGCATGAGCTGCTTCCTTTACCGGAGAAATACTGTGGATCCCCCAAGGCCGAAGTACGGAGGGGGGTGGGGGAGGGGAGTTAACCCCCTCTGCCCTCCTGCCACGTGCCCAGGGCCATGCTGGGGGAGGGAGGGAGGACTACTCTCAGTGAGTCCCCCTGCAGCCCAGGCACCAGTCACTGAGTGGGCCTCAGTAGCCCATTTTACAGATGGAGAAACATTGAGTTACTTACTCAAAGTCAGCCAGTGGTCAGTGGCAGGGCTGGGATAACTGGGACCANCGTTTTCCTGCTGTGTTAATTATGAGGCACATGATGGGGATCCAGTCCCTGCTAATTGGAATTTTCTGGTGTGTCTCCTTCAGTGCAAGCCACTTGGGGATGGAAGGCAGGAGCCCGCTTACGTTTCAGTTCTGTTTGTCTTTCCCTGACGCACTCCCCTGCTCTGCATGGATGTCTCTCCCTGCTCCCTCTTCATCTGGGGCGCTCTCAGTGAGCAACGGCTGTCCTGCGGGGTCAGTGGGTTTCTCCGGAAGGAACCCGATCCAGGGACAGGAGAAATGGAGACAGGGCAGGTGGGGCTGGAGCTCTGGAGGAGCCGGGTCACGGTCGGTTCTCCGGGATGGCCTGGGAGCCCCTCCTCAACCAGCAGAAAGGCTGGGGTCCCTGGCACCTATGGCAGGAGAAACCCGGAGCTCAGAGCCCGACAGGCTTGGCCGTGGGGATTGGGACAAGCCACTCTCCTCCCTGAGCCCCAGGAGCCTCCCAGGAAATATCCTGAGCAGGTGGGGAGCTCCTGTAGCCCTGAGACACTGACCTTGTGGAGGCTACTCCTCATCTGGGCATTCCCTCCCCACCCTCCTTTATTAGGGAACTCTTCCTGGCCCTGCAGGGCTCTGTTCAGATGCCCCTTCCTCCAGGCAGGCTTCCCTACTTTTGCAGGGGACACCACAGCAGCCTGTGCTCCCCTTCATGGATGTCCTCACACTTCACAGTGTTCTGTGCTCAACACCAGTTTCTCTGCTCCACTGGAGCACCATGAAGGTAGGACCTTGGCTGTTAAGCGCTGTCTACACCATGGCATTTGTTGACATAGCAGGTGGTCAACTGCCATTTACTGGGTGTATAGATGGACAGATGGATGGATGGATAGATGCATGGATGCATGGATGGATGGATGGATGGATGGATGGATGGATGGACAGATGGATGCATGGATGGATGGATGTATGGATGGATAGAAGGATGGACAGATGGATGGATGGATGGATGAATAGATGGACAGATGGACAGATGGACGGATGGATGCATGGATGCATGAATGACTGTGTCAGATACAATACTTCTAAAACTTAGAGCTGATCCAAATGATTCCCCAGATTTTACCAAACTGCCTGCCTGACCAGCAGATCTCCACCCCTGGTGAAGACAAAATCTCTCAGGAGATGAAGCCCTACTATTCTGAGGACTTGACCTGCCTTTCCTTGCTGCTCCTCACAGCCACAGCCCTGTGGGGTAGGTCTCAGTCCACAAACAAGGACACGGTGGCTCCAAGAGCCTATGTCACCCCCCAGTGGGGGGCCCGGCTGGACACACACACCCAGGCCTGCCTGGCCCGGAGCTGCAAAGCGTGAGGAGGGCGCCCCTGGGGGGGCTGCTTGGGGGGGGGGGGGCTGTGTTCATTGGGCGACAAGCTCTCCTCCCTGACGGAAGTCATCAGTCCCCACACCTAGAACCCGCCCCCGGGGATAGCAGGATACTCATGCTAACAATAATAAAAGCACCTGTCCTAGCGGGGCGCTGACCCCGGGTCGGGCTCTGGGCCAGCACCCCGTTTACCCCGTCCACAGCCGAGAGCTGCGTCACACCCCGCGTGACAGAGGGGGCGAGTGGGGCGCCAGGAGCAGTGGCCTGCCCGTGGTCCCTTAGCCACAGGCAGGGCCAGGCTGGGTCCCCCGGGATCTCACACTCAGTTCACGGGCCTCTTCGGCGTCTCCCAAGCTCCGGTAGTTTCTCTGGCCTCCTGTGCTTTTGGCCACCTCCACCCCCAACCTCCCTTCAGATTGACTCGAAATAGGCTCTCTTTTCAATTTGTCTGCCCCTAAGCAGTCTTCCCTCATTCATGGTCTCAGTCAGCCTTGGTCAACTGCACTCTGGAAGCCAGATGATTCTCCTTCTTCCTTTTTTTTTTTTTTTTTCAGAAGTGTGAGTCAGAAGTGAGAGAGAGAGAGAGAGAGAGAGAGAGAATCTTAAGCAGGCTCCACGATCAGTGCAGAGTCCAGTTCAGGGCTCGATCCCACAACCCCGGATTGTGACCTCAGACAAAATCAAGAGTTGGATGCTCCACCGACTGAGCCACCAGGCGCCCCTCTGAGTCCTCAGATTTTGACGTATCATCAGAAGGTCAACGGCAGCATACCTGAGTACAGCACAGTAAGATATGTTATAATTGTTCTCTCTTACTCTTGGTTATCGTTATTAATTTCTTCTTGTGCTTAATTTATAAATACAACTTTATCATAGGTATGTACATACAGGAAAATACATAGCGTATGCAGGGTTCAGTACTATTCACAATTTCGAGCATCCACAGGTGGTTTTGGAACATACCCCACAAGGACAAGGGAGGGGTACTCTACCATGAAATCAAAGGTCCAATGCACTTACTGCTCGTGGAGTTTTCCCCCTAATGTTCATTAAAATAAATACACGTCTGGTAAATATAAAATATAAAATGTTCTTCTGGGCACCACTCTCGTCCTGTCTCTGACTCACGTGGAGCAGATCCCGCTCCCTGGGAGGCCGGGAGGGGCAGGGAGGAGGTGGCCTCTGGGCAGGTGGACAAGGCGTGGCCTCCCCCAGCCCCGCCCAGGACAGCAGAGTTTCTCCTTCTCCCCGGGAGGCCTCACCCCTGCCTGCTGCCCTGCCTGGGTTTCAACAAATGAAACACCGTGGCGGCTGGATGGGCGCCCAGCTGACCATGGACCCGTGGGGAAGGGATCAAAAGGCCCCAGTGGCCCCTCAGAATGGGATGCACCTGGGGGTGCTCACCGCAGGCCCCTCCTTTCTTCTAAAGAAAGCCCCAGGCACCCAGAAGCAGAATCCCCAGCTCTGTGCCGCCCCAGGGAGAGAAGCCAGGAGGTGCCTTCTGTTCGTGTGCAAAGGGTCCTGCCAAAAATGAAGACAGGAAACTGCAAAGGAAAATTTGGCAACCAAAAAACGGAAACAGAACCTTCTAGAAAGGCAGTCACATCCCCAAGCTCAACAAGGCAACTGTGATGGGCTGAAGAACAGAGAAAAAAGCCTCCAGACGGGAGTGGAGGCTGCACAAGTGGAGGAAGAGGACTAAGCTGGGCTGTCTGCCCCCGGGGCCCCCACTAAAGGGGGTGTGGTCAGGCCACGGGAAGTCCAGATGCAGCACCAGCAGCCCAGCAGAAAGAGATGCACCAGGGCTCATGTGGGGTGACTTGGGTTCAAGTCCCAGCTCCTCTTACCACTGCAATAGCCTTCCTTCTCCCTGAATCTCATTTTTCCCCATCTATAAAGTGGGAGAGACTAGAACCTATGTCCCCAAGTCGTTGTGAAGAATAACAATGCTTAGCACACAGGAAGCACTCAATGTGTGTCAGTGATCAGAATTTTTATGTTATTGAATATTTTATTTACTATTGGTTCAGATGATGGTCTGCAGGTAGCAAAGGGAGCAGGTGTGTTATGTGTGGCCCCAGATATTATTAATTCACTTATTTACCAAGCATGTTTACTAAGTGATCCAGATAGTGCCAGGTGCTGGGCATGGGTACAGAGCAGAGCTGGGAAGCAGAGTTCAAACTGGGAAATAATTCACCTGCAGCCACACTCTCCCGTGGGGCACTGTAGGGCTGATGGTGGCACTGGAGTGTCAGGGACTCTCACACTGAGGACGTGTCCCCTGTGTGTCTAGCCCAGGCCGAGGCTCGTCCAGCAGCAGCCGGTCACGGAGCCATCAGTGGAACCTGGGAAGCTGGAGGCTAACCCTCACCCCATGGACAGACAGGGAGCCCCGGAGAAGGGGAGGGGCGGGTCCAGCATGTCCCATGCTGGGCGCTCTGGCAAGTCTTACACCCAGGCCCGGGCAGAGGCAGGGTGGCCCTCGGAACCGCCCGGGGTCTCCTTAAGATGCAGGTTCCAAGGCTCCCACCCATGTGCAGACTTCGGGTCCCTGCACCAGGGTCTGGGAATCCCAGGCGGCTGGGGGACAGCAGAGACCACGCAAGGGAGCCCCCAGAGAGGGAGCAGCTGGGGCACTGTCAGGCTCTTCTCCAACCTTGACCTTCCCGAGTCTGAAATCCCTCACCTGCGTGGAGCCAGGATCCAGGCCCAGCGCCGAGGACCAGCCACACGGGCTTGGGGACAGTTGGCACTCTCCCGCGTGCCATCCCCATGCTGTTCTCCCACGCCGTCTGCGGTGCTGGCACATCCTCCCAGCCACCTGCTGCGGCCCCACCTCAGATGCCCTCTACACCGTCCCCCTGCACACCCCACGCTCCCCAGCTCTGTCACCGAGTAGGGCAGCCACTCTCACTGTACAGCAGGGAACAGACAGGAAAGAGCCACTTCAGGCCCTGCTAACCTGAGGGGGCCACAGGAGGGGACATACTCTGACCTGTTGGGAGGTTTCCCACGAGGGAGGAGAGGACATTCTTGATCTGGAGAAGGTGCTGTCCCCCCCTCGAAGCCCTGGAGGGAGACCTGTGGTCGGGGGTCATCTAGGCCCAAACCCGGGCAAAGATGGGGTTTCCATCCTGAGCCGCAACAACACCTCGTCCTGCCCCTGGGGCCTCGTTTCAGGCTGCACGCCCCTGAGAGGTGGGAATCGTTCTCCCACTTCCCAGGCGAGCAAACTGAGACCCAGAGGGGCAGTCAGGTGCCCCAAGTCACACAGCATGTAAGGGAGGGTCCCGGGACTCACCCCAGCTCTTTGGATTTGGGCTCCAAGTTCTCTTCATGGCACCTATTTTGGGGGGCCCTGAGCCCCCTCTGCTTGGGTGTCTCATATCCACCTCCCCCCACCATGCTATAGCTCTTTTTGGCTCCAAAGCAGCTATACCCTGATTTGGGGACAGAAGACTCAGCCATTTGCAAAAAAGAACAAGAAGAAAGGGCACAGGAAGATGCCCCTCGGGTGTTGCTGCTCAGCCCCCAGCCCACTCCCAGCAGTCAGGTCTGGGCTGTGCCCTTGGCCGGCAAAGCCTGTGAACAGAGCAAGGCCAGGACAAGCAGACGGGCCATCACACAGACGTGCCGGAGTCAGGGATGCAGAGGGTGGCCCAGCAGGAGAAGGGAGGATGGCCTTTCCTGGGGAGACTGCAGACACATTTGCCCCATGACAGGTCACTGCCTCCCTGGGAGGCTTTGGGAGGACGGGCTAAAGGGGTCAAGTGACAGGGACAAAAACAGCTGTCTGACCAGTTCTGAGTCCTCCTCCCGGTGCTAGAAGTGGATGCCCCCTGTCCCCACAGAGGCCCCTGGGGCCAGACCCCTCCATTCCAGCCTCCAGTCGGCCATTTCAGGCCCACCCTCTTCAAAAAACACCACCCCAAAGCCTAAGCCAGCCTGCACACTCATCTTGTCCTGTCTCTGGGGCCCATTTCACAGGTAGGGAAACTGAGGCCCAGAATGAGCTACAAAATGGCAGCAAAGAGGAAGTGAAAACGGCAGGAAATGTGGAGATACCAGGCTGGGCTTCCGATGCCCGTTCCTGCACATCTCTGAGCCCCCATGTAGCACACCTGCCAGTGATCCCTGATCATCCATCGCCCACACACATCTGTGAGACTTAGCTCCCCTCTGTCGGGAAAGTGGGTCTGTAATACGATCGCTGTGAAGTTTAAGTTAAAACATCCATGTAAAGGCCCTAGCACGCGTAGGTGCCCAAGAAACGGTGGCTCAATAGAGGATCAAGGCTGCAGGGGCCGCGTCCTGTCCATCTAGTGAGCAGAGCGCTGGGCTCTCTGCCAGGAGCAGCTCCGAAGCCGTGTCCTCCTGGCACAGATGCCCCCTCCCGACGCCTGTCTTCTCCCACATAAATTGCATCTAGAACAGATGGGTGTCGGGGTTTCCCCCTCACTTCTCACAGAGCCCTGGGCCAGGACACCCATGCAATTTAAACAGGAGAAATGCAAAAGCACCTCTAGAAGGACTGAACTACCTTCTCTCCCTTGCAAACCCGTCAATGAACTGTAATTGCAAAGACAGACCCTTTATAGAAATCTCTTCACCAATTCACTGCGGGACGAAGAGGTTCCTGAGGCCTAAAGAAAGAAAGAAGTATATATTTCTTAGGTTAATTCTTTATCTATATAAAAGTCAAGAAAACAAAAATATTGGTTAGAAAGCACCTTGACAGTTAGACCATGATGGCCCCGGGGAGAGATGCTGGCTTTCTTTTCCCTGGGACTTGTTTCTAACCTTCTGCGGATCCAATCGAGATCTAAGAGAGACGTGGGAATTACGAGGAGAGGGTGGGCTGCGCCGGGGACCTGCAGCAGACATAGGGAGAATTGGGGAGAGGTAGGGGCAGGAGTTTGGGTTTGGGAGACCCCAAGATGCCGACCCTCGCCTTCCTCCCAGTCTGATGAGCAGGTCCCGTTCAGACTCGGTGCTGCAGGGGCAAGAACGTGGCAGGGGCCCAGGGCAAGGCTGTTCTAGGCAGGGATCCAGTGCAGGAGGGGCTCCCGAGAAGCAGAGGGAGAGGGGAGGCATCCCCAGGGGCCGATGGGTTCTGGAGGGCACCTCCTCGGGAGGGGGAGCGAGGGAAGGTCGTGGGTTCAGCTGGAGTCCAGCCTCGGCCTGAGCCCCCCAGGAGCCCTGAGCACATCGGCCACCACGTGGCTGTGCCCCTCGGGGACTGAACAGGGATTTCTGTGCCTGTGTCAGCCGGTCATTAGTTGGAGGTCACCAAGTGGGGAGAGTGTAACCTCAGCCTTTTCAAGTGAGTGGCACAGTCAGTTCTCTTCGGCTGAGGTCAGTGCTCATTGCTCCTGAATTCTGGGCGCACTGGCCCCGTAAAGAAGATCTAGGTGGTGTACCAGCTTCTACACATGTTATGGCTGGACTTGCGTGCTCCAAAAGTTCGTATGTTGAAGTCATAACCCACATACTTCAGAACATGTCCTCATTTGGAGAGCGGGTCCTTACAGAGATACCAAGTTACAGTGAGGTCATTAGGGTGGGTCCTAATTCCATGGGATCAGTGTCCTAATAAAAAGAGGGATTTGGGGCATATCAGGGGAAACTGACACATGAAGACAGATAGGGTGACGCTTCTTCACGCCAAGGAACACCAAAAGTCCCCAGCAAGCCACCAGAAGCCAGGGCAGAGGCATGGGACAGACCCTTCCTCACAGCCCTCACAAGGACCGCCAGTCCAGCTGACATCTTGACCTTGAACTTCTAGCCTCTAGAACCATGAGACAACAGAAGTTGTCTAAGCCACCCATCCACTTTGTTACGGCAGATCGTCAGTAACATCTGGTGATTCTGCTCACCCAGCACCCAGGCCTCACCTCTGCTGACAGCCTCCTGATTTTCCTCGAGGAACCCCTGGGCAGCCCTCCAGTCCCTGGGGGTCCTGCAGAAATCACTCCACACCCAGCCCGAAGGGTGGACAGAAATCCAGGCCTGGCCAATCAGAGTCTTACATCCCCGGCCACAGTGGTTGTTTCAGAAATGGGTGCATGACCCAATCCAAGCCGGTGAGGTTGGAATCAGAGCTTTCCGTGGACTTGGAGACCATATAGGGTGAGCATGGTCTCCACTATGGAACCATCTAGTTGAGAGGGCCTACCAGAATGTGAAGCCCTCCTGGCACAATCAGAGCAAAGAGGGGACACAGATCTAATGATCTGCTTTCACTTCCCCCATCATCCCTGATTTCTGTATGTATGTATGTATCATCAAACGTATAACTATAACCTATTTCAGATCAATTTTGGAACATAAATTCTAAAACTACAAAAAAAATAGATCGATTCAGACTGCAATCCAGGGGGACCTTGAGTTAGAAAGAGAGACTATGTTATTAAAGAAAAAATTAGTGATCATTTATCAAAGACAAATTATATACTCCGTGTACCAGGCATTAATGCCTTTTTTACATGCATTACCTTAAGCCTCAGAGCAAGCCTAGGACATAGGGGGCCTCTTATTTCTCCATTTTTTTTCCAGTGGAAGAAACTTGTGTTGCTTCCAACCAGCCACTCGTCTACCCCGAACAAAAAACTGACAGCGCACAGAAAGAAAATTACAGACGAATATCCCGTATTTCCTTCTCCTGCCTTCCTGTTGATTTCTTGAATATTTTCCAGCTTCAACTTTTATTTATCTGTATTGTTTTAGAGGGTATCTATTTGTACAGCTTCTTTAGTGTTAGTTCCGGGTGTTGCATTATATCTACAAAACTTACCCATTCTCCTGATACCATCATTTTACCACTTTGAGTGGAATGGAGAAAACTTACCTCCCCTTATCCTTCCCCACTTATAATATAAATGCCTTAACTATTTCTTCTGCCTGCATTTAGAATCACACCAGAGTTACAATGTTTGTTTCAACCATAAAACACAATATAGAAAACTTTAGAAGGAAAGAAAAGTCTATTGTATTTATTCATATTTTCACTTACATTTGGTCTTCTTCCCGATGTTTTGAGAATCCTCCTTTGATTGTTTCCTTTCCATTTAGAGAATATTTTTAGCCATTCTTTTAGGGCAGATCTTCTGACAACAAATTATCTTAGTTTTCCTTCACTTGGGTTTCCTCTTCATATGTCAAGGATATGTTCACTGAATATAGGATTGCCCTTGACAGTTCTTGTCTTTGAGCGTGGAGATAATGTTGTGCCACTTCCTTGTGGCCTCCATGATTTCTGATGAGAAATAACCTGTCATTTGGATATTTCACCTTATAGGCAAGGTGTTGATTCTCTCTTTCAAGGTATTTTCTCTGATGAGAAATAACCTGTCATTCGAATATTTCGCCTTATAGGTAAGGTGTTGATTCTCTCTCTTTCAAGATATTTTCTTTGTTTTTAATTTTTAGACTTTGTTTTTATTTTTTAGAAGTTTGTCAGTGATGTGTCTTGGTGTGTATTTCTTTGGAGTTTCCCATTTCAGGTTCAATCAGCTTCTTGAATCCATAGGTTTATGTCTTTTGTCAGATTGGAGGAGTTTTCAGCCATTGTTTCGTTGAGTTTTTCAGATCCTCCCTTCTCTTCTTCCTCTGGGACTTTGATGATACAAATGTTAGATCTTTTGTTATAGTCTCATATGTCCCTGAGGATTTGCTCTTTTTCTTCTACAAGTATATTTTGTCTTTGCCGTTTAGATTGGGTAATTTCTGTTGTTCTGTCTTCAAGTTGATTGGCTCATTTCTCTGTGCCCTCTATTCAGCTGTTAAACACATCCATGGACTTTTTTATTTTGATTATTGTTATTTGGATATCATCTGTCTTGGAGAATTTTCCATGGGCACTTGAAAACAAATGTGTGTTTTGGATAAAGCCTTCGGTAAGTGTCAATTAGATGCTTTTGATTATGTTGCTCTGTTCTTCTGTATCTTTGCTGATTTTCTAGCAGTTATATCAATTGCCAGGAGTGTGGTCTTGAAGTTTTCCAGCTATCATTTTGGATTTGTCTATTTCTTCTTTCACCTTTATCCATTTTTACTTCATGTATTTTGAGGTTCTATTATTTGGTACATATATCTTTAAAATTGTTATGCCTTCTTGGTGGATTGGCCCTTTAGTTATTATGTAATACCCCTCTTTGTTTCTAGTAATGCTCTTCTCTGCTGTATCTGATATTACAATGGGTCCTCCTGGTTTTTAGTTAATATTTTTGATATATCTTTTTCCATTCTTTTAATTTCACCCTATCTATGTTGTTGTATTTCAAGTGAGTTACTTGTGCACAGCACATTGTTGGACAGCACATCATGTATTCTTTTGGGTTTTTGCTTGTTGTGTTTTGTTTTTGAGCTACTCTACCAATCTTTGTCTTTTCATTGATGTAAATAAGCCATTTACATTTAATTATTGATAAGTTAGGGCTTAAGTCTGCCATGTTTATTTTGTTTTATTTGCTTCTCATTTCTTTGTATCTCTCTTCTTTCACTCCTGTGGTTACCTGAACATATCTTCTGGATTCTATATTGATTTGTTTATAGTATTTTCGAATATCTCACTTTGTATAGTTTTCTTAGTTTTCCATTAAGTATTACACATACATAATTTATTGCACTCTACTGGTATTGATATTTACTGCAATATAAATATGGACACTGCAAGTTATATATAGACACGTTACTTCCATTTTAGATCCCTCCACACTTTAAGCTAGTCTTAAATACTTCCTTTACACACACCAGATACCACATTCAATGGCTTTCAATTTTTGCTTCCACCACCAAATATAATTCTTTAAACTCATAAGAAAAAGGATGATCTATTCTATTTACCCCATCCATTCTAATAGTGTTCATTCCTTTCTGAAATTCCAAGCCTTCTCTTATCATTTCCTTTCTATTTTAGACTACTTCTTTTAGCCATTCTTTAAGAATACATTTGCTAGTGAAAAAAAAATCTTTATTTTCACCTTAATTCTTTAAGAATATTTTCACCACATACAGAATTCATGGTTGATATTTCTTTTTCCTCAGTACCTAAAAACTGTTGTGCCACAATTGTGGCAGGCAATTGTGCTCAACAATTTCATAAGAGTCATGCACTGACATTCAGACTGATGTACCTTGTAAGTAACATGCAGTTCTTTCTGGCTACTTTCAAGATTTTTCATTGTCTTTAGCTTTTGAACATTTAATTATGATGTGACTTGGCATCAATTTCACATCAGTTTCTTTGGGTTTGTCCTATTTGGTGTTCACTCAGCTTCTTGAATCTGTAGGCATATGTCTTTTACTAAGTTTAGAAGTTTTTAGCTGTAATTATTTCTTCAAATACATTTTCCATCCCACTCTCTCCTCTCCTTCTGACACTCCAATGACATCACTATTAGTTCTTTTGCCATTGTCTCACAGGTCTCTGAAATTCTGTTCATTTTTTTTAGTCTGTTTTCTCTCTCTTGTTCAGTTTTATAAACTCTATTGGTCTCCACTCAAGGTCGCTGAGTCTGTCATCTGCCATGTCCACTCTACTGTTGAGCTATCCACTGAAGTTTTTATGGGGTTTGTTGGCCATTTTATATTTAGTACTATAATTTCCATTTGGTTGTTTTTTATAACTTCTACTTTTTGCTGATGTGTTTTTCTGTTTGTTTTTCAGACAATTTATAATTGCTTATTGAATCATTTTTATGATGGCTTTAAAGTCCCTGTCAGATCATTCCAACATTTGATTCATCTCAGTGTTGCCACTTATTGATTTTTTTCTCATTCAGGTTGTGATTTCCCTGGTTCTTGGTATGATGAGTTATTCTTTTTTTATTGTATTCTGAACATTTTATAAGACTCTGAATTCTATTTAATCTTTTCTTCTTTTTTTCCCCTAGCAGTTGTACTAAGAGGCCAGATCGCTGTGTACGCTCAGCTCCCCCTAGCATGCCTGAAAAAATAGGGCACCAACTCTACTCCCTTGTTTCTTCTGAATGGGGACATTAGGCTCAGCTTCCCACTGTGCCCTATTAACACCAGGGATGAAGGAAGCTGAGGGCTGACTCATACTACTTTGTCATTGCAGGGTGGAAGCAAAAGCTGAGCTTCCCCACTGGAGACTGTTGACATGGAGGGAGGGATGAAGGAAGCAGAGTGTCAACTAGCCCTGCTTCCCACCACCTCATTCTGCCTCACTGCTCTCATCTTCTCTCTAGGGCTGGCAGATACCAGTTGGATGTTGGACAGAAATATCAAATGTGAATAGCCCCAGCTTCCATCACCAAGGAAGTTTCACTGATGCCAGGTAGGAGTGGAGGCTTAACTCATAGCTATACCCATATCGGACCCCATCCTGGAAGGGGAACCAGAGCATCCATGCCTGCTTACACATGGGGAGGGGGAGAGTGGAATGGAACAGTAGCTCTCCGAAAATGTAGAGCAGGGAGACTGGGAGGAGAATAGGTTTTCTGTTGCTCTTGGACTGGTAGAGGCAGATTTTGACAAAAAGGTTTTCTGTTATTAGGTCACCCTTTTCCTTGTCCTTTGACTAGGGTGAAAGGTTTTTCTTGGAGCTTTTATAAACTCTATCTGTTAGTGGTTCTGGGTTGGAGGCTTCAACGGCACTCTGTCAGGATATATGGGAGGCAATAAGAAAACCCAGAGAACCTACCATCACATCGTTCCTCAACTTCTGAGCTCCCTAGACAGGCTACATTCTTTCTGTCTTTTGGGGTCTTCCTGTGCTTAGTGTTGCATTATGTCCAGGGTTTTTTAACTGTAAATAGAAAGACCTGGGAGAACTGAGGATTCTCCCACTTGGAGGAAACAAAAGTCCAATCCTTTAGATTGTTCAATGTTACTCTTAGAAACCGAGAAGTCCTCCGTAACTCACAACAGGTCAGCCCTGCCAACTCATTTCCACGGCAACCCATGTGTTTCCTGAGTGGTACCATCAGTTGCATTTCTCTGTGTTTGTGTCTGTCTGTGTGTGCATGAGAGAGACAGACAGAGACAAAAGAGGAAAAAGTCATCAACTAAGATCAGTTCCAATCCTTTCACTTTTTCAATAGAGTCACAAGTGTCCAAGGACAGGGGCAGGTCCTGCTCACCTCTGTGTCCTCCATAAATAACAACAGAGCCTGAAAAGGAAGTGATGAGCTACACTAACAGCACGGGGATTGGGGCACAGATGACTCCTTTAGATAGAAGTTCAGGAAAGGCCACATTGAGGTGGTAACATTTAGGATGAGACAGAAAGACACAACAACAGAGCCAAGCAGGTGAAGCTCAGAGCCCCCCTGGCACAGAGAGCATCGAGTGACACCGCCCTATTGTAGGTGTGGGTTTGATGTATTTCCAGAGCAGCAGGGAGTCCAGTGACTGTGGAGGGAAGCAAGGAAATGGATCATGCAGATCTTCACAGGCCAGTGGAGGAGGGTGAAAATCCATTAAAGAGTTCAGTGGATGAGTAAGAAGTAGGATCTGACTTGAGTCTTAGGGGGGTTTCCTCTGTCTACTATGATCTGCAGGGACTGCAGCAGGTTCCCAGGGCAGAGGCTACTGAAACACTGGATGAGAGATGGCATTGCATGGGGGTTGGGGGGCTGAGTTAGGTTAAGGGAGGAAGTTAAGGGATCGTTGGATTTGGGAATGAATTACTCCATCTACAGAAGGGTACACAGGGTAAAAAATGGGGCAGGGTGTATAAAACATCAGAAAATAGTTTCTGCCCTTCTCAACTCGGGGCTGTCACCTCTCCCAAGGCCTCTGCAGAGAACAAGATCTGCATAGGCAGCCCCAGCTCTACAGGGAATGCCGTCAGCTGACTCCTTCAAAAGCAGATTGGGGCGGAGCGGGGTGGGGGTGAGGGACGCCCGGGTGGCCCAATTGGTTGAGCATCCAACTTGGGCTCAGGTCATGATCACACAGTTCGTGGATACCAGCCTCGCGTTGGGCTCTGTGCTGACAGCTCAGAGCCTGGATCTTGCTTCAGATTCTGTGTCATCCTGTCTCTCTGATCCTCCCCCACTCATGCTCTCTCTCTCTCTCTCTCTTAAATAAATAAACATTTAAAAACATGTTTTTAAAGAACCAGATGGTGTTCTTGCACTTACCACCTGTGACTTGTGGAAGGTCCCACCAGGAGCCAAGTGCACTCCAATACTGGGAGGGTCTGTGGAAGCATCTCCCACAAATCCTTACCTGCTCAATCCGGCCCACCTCACTTCAGGCCCCCCTGCAAGCCCCTGCCTACCAGACACCTGGCACGTCCTTCAGGGCCTGTCGACAAGATCTGGCTCCAATGTACAAGGGAGCCCGTGATTTCTGAAGCTTGCTCAAATCGTGGAGGCCAAGAGTTTTACACTGGAACCCTAGGCATCACTCACTCCAAGCCCTTTAACTTACAGATGGAGAAACTGAGACTCACTAGGGCAAAGGTCCTGAGGCTTAGTTAAGGAGAGTACTTTGGGGCCAGGGCAATCTTAGATTCACATCCTAAGCATTCCACCTCTTTGCTGAGACCTTGGGCAAGTGACTTTCCTTTTCTCTTGATTTCTTCTTCTGTAAAATGCAGACGATACTAACAGCCAGCACTTACATTGTGTCAGGAACTGTTTTAAGCCCTTTATGTATATTTGCTTTCTAAATCCCTAGGGTTTTTAGGTGCTAGGGATTTAGTATTCACTGCAGCTTACATGGAGAAACTAAGGGGACAGAGAGCTTATCTAACTCTGTGGACATGTACCCAATCAGCAACTGCAGAGTGGGGTTCCAGTCCAACAGGCTTGGCCTTCAAGTCTGTGCTCCCAGCCCTGATGCCGTCTTGTCCCCAGTCCTTGACAATGACCTTGAAGGTTAACTGATACATGCCTGTAGAATTAAGTGCTGATCAGAGTCCCTGGCACACAGTCAGTGCTCAGTAAATGCTGGTTAAGGTGTTAGGCTGTACCTTGCATTCTGGGGAAGCGGTGGCGACTGAGCCAGACACAGAGCCCTGGAGGGCTTCCGGTCCCATGTCGGGGTGGAGAAGAGAACTGTGGCTTATAGCACAGAGAAGAGCTGGACTGGAGAAGCTCGGGGGGCAGCAAGAGTCGAAGGAAGTCAAAGGAACAGAGTCAAAGGAAGAGCTGTGGGAGGGCCTGGCGGTGAGGAGAGCACGGCAGGCCCTCAGGCCCAGAGACGAGCAGCAAGAGAATCGCTGGCCCCAGAGGGCCCAGCAAAAGACACAGTGACACCTGCGGGGAGTTTGGGGTCAGTCTGGGGCGAGACAGGGATTCAATGGGGAGAGGTCAGCCTAAAAGTTGGGGAGACCAGTGAGCAGCTTCCGGGATGGGGCCCGGACTCATCTTCAGGTCTTTGCTCCCACATTTCATGGGCAAGGGGACTTTCACAGTAAGGGGGGGGGTGCCCCTCATTCCCCGTTCATGATTGCTCCGGGCTGAGGAAGCCGATTCTGCAGCTGCCAGGCTGAAGGGGAGCCAGGTCCCCCAACCTCCCCTCACCTCCCCTACCCAGCCCTCCGGGTGCCTCCGAGGCTGTTCCAGCACATTTAGACACAAAGCAGCCTCATTACTGAAGCCTGCGGCTCATTCGCAGCAGCTGGAAGGGCTGGGGGACCCCTGACTGAGCAGACTCCGGGTCGGGGTGGGGCGGGAGGGGAACCCTGGCCAGTAATACACACAGGCTCAGCGCTTCGTGCTGATGTTGGTGTGTTGGGATCCGCATCAGACATTCTGGACGGTTTGTAATCACTCATGATCCCATGTGGTCTTCACTGGGCCCTGAGGGGCTGCGGTCGGAACCATCCTCATTTTGGGCTGTGGATAAGGGCGCGGGGAGGGGAGATGACTTTCTCAAGGTCAGACAGCTGGAGGCTGCAATCATGGCCCTGATCACTGCAGCCCATGTTTATTGGGCTCCTCTGTGCTCTGGTACCGTGGCCTGCAGTACAGGGTGCTGACAACAACCCCACGAGGGAGGGACCCGTTATTATCCCATTTCATAGACAAAGAAACCGAGGCACAGAGGAGTCAAGGCACTTGCCCAAAGTCACACAGCTCCATTTTCTTACCCTCAGACCCTGTTCCTTCCACACTGAGATAAAACTGGAGTCTTCTGAGGAAAGGCCTAAGCCTTATAGGGGCCCTGAATGATGACACCTTCTCCCTATTACATCACCCTCCCTAGGAGTTCTAGGACCCATAAAGGGCCAGAGTGCGGAATTGATGCTGCTGAGGCTGGCATGGGGCCCCAGTGAGCCCTTCAGAGGCAGGAGAGAAGAGGTCCCCACCCCCTACCCAGAGCCCCCACCCAGCTCACCCTGCCCTCCCTCGGCCTCCCCCTCGGGGCTCGCCATGTCTGCAGGAGGACCTGTGTGATCTCGGGCAAGCAGGAAGCCCCTGCCGCCTCGTCCTCCGAGGCCATATGTATCTGATAGTGACTGTCATGGCATCATTAGAGAATGTCCCACCAGGAGATGTGACTCTCCGGGCCCAGACAGAGGACCCTCACTGAGACACCCTGAGGAAACGGAGGGCTTACTTCTTCCAGCTTCTCTCTGGGAGGTTCTGCTCAGAGACACACGGGGATGGGCTTTCTCGAAGACAAGACAGCTGGCCAGAGAAGGCCGTCTTTCTAGCATGACCAAGAACTCGGCCCCTCCTCCCCTTCTTTGCCTCCCGCCAGGTGGAAGGGGCTGGAGCCAGGCGGGGTGTGGGAGAACACAGGTGCCTATGGGATGGTGTATATGCAGCCCATGTGGTGTGTGTCGGGGGTGGGGTAGCAAAGTGTGAGCACATGCGTGAGACTGAGGTGACCCAGGAAAGGGAGGAGTCAGGAAACCCAGCACCACCTTCCTTCTCTGACCACTCTGGGAGCCTGTGAGCAAAAGCCTGGCTAACGGTAAGGGCCGAAGAGGGGCCTTAGCGGGAAGGAAGCATAACGGCATCAATAAAAGAGCCGGGGGTTTCAGTCTCCAAAGGACCTTGCTCTGTGACCTTGGACATAGCCCTACACCTCTCTGACCTTCCCTTTCCTTAAGCTTGATGAGGATCACACCAGATCAAGATGCTTTGTTCATAGCTGGTGTTGATTATTATCACCTCCTGGGGGGTCGGGGGGCCAGGGGAGGTGCTTGCAATATGCTAGTGACAGGGACAAACCTGTGTGACCTAAATGCCAGGGCGCTGGGGTGATCCCCCCCGCAGCTTCGAGGCTCGAGAGAAACAGCTGGAGAGCCAAGGAAAAGGCTTCTCCTTCCCAGAGTGCAGCTGCCAGTATGGGTGTCACACGCTGAGACGTGACCGAGGCTGTGACTGGAAACACTTAAATTTGTCAGCGCTCATTTGTTTACTCTCGGCTTTGTTCCACAGAGGATTTGGAGGAGCGCGCGGCAAAAGCCATTCACTAAAGTGAGAAAAATAAATAGAAACACACCAGTGGGGACCGGGAGACACACATCAGAGGGGATACAGAGGAAGGAACACAGATCAGCTGTCAGGACCCGGAGAGGCCAGGCTTAGAGGTGCAGACTCGAGACTCAGAGCATCCCCGGTGACCTGGGAGAAAAGGGCATGAGGTCAGTCCTTTCCATCCCGTCTCTAAGCTTTTGTATTCTTCTTAGGCTCAAAAGCAAGTGTCGCGGCTTCTGAGTTGTGCGGCTGAACCTCTGAAGGAGGCCTGGTCATGCTCGCTCCAGAACTATTATGGGATGGAAGTTCCAAGGGACGGAAGGAAGGCCTGCCAAGTCCTTCCAGAAGGATTCCCAGAGACCCTGCGCTTCTCCCCTGTGGGCCTCCCCACACCAGGCAGACTCAGTATTATTAGGTGGCAGTAACACTTTGGGATAAAGAGGCCAGACCTACGAGAGCTGCGTATTAAGCCCTCATATTAAGGACTGTGGACTTTATTGTAAAATGTCCTGGAATCCAGTGCTGGGTTTTAGGCAAGAATGGAGAGACAAGATCCAGGTTTATCTTTTATAAAAATAACTTGTATATAGTGAGAGACAGAACCATTGTTGACCCAGGTCTGCCCATCTCCAAACTCACTCCTGGCCCACCTCCACATGCTGCCCTCTTCAACCCATTTGACCCCCAAACCGGCCCCTGTGACCAGCCATGGGGCCTGGGCCCTCCCCTCTCTCCCAGGATGGGTGACAGGACATGTGCTGTGTGGCCTCCAGCCACTCTCCTGCCCTCGCTGGGCCTCAGCCTTCCACTCTTCGCTCTTTCCCTTCCCCCAAGTCTGCAGGATTCCCTGTGGAAGGCCGTTCGCTGGGGTCCCTGCTGGCCGGGTGGTGTGGAGGCAGGTGAATGGAAGACCCCTGGATGTGGCCTCCGGAGGGGGCTGGCTCTGGGGTCAGGGTCCTGGGACAGGCGTCTGCACTCTGCCCCTGACCCCCTCTCTGGGCACGGGTGGGCCGTGACTCTCTGGGACTTGGCTTCCCCGCCTGTGAAGTGGGATCAGACCCAAGCTATGCTTCGGGTGCCCAGAGGGGGCGGCCTAGCTCCTTTAATGGAGCCCACACTCAGGGGCAGTCTGGGTGAGGGAGGGCCAGCCTCACCTTTGCCCCGGAGTCCAGCTGCAGCCCTCCACGCCTCCCCTCCCCCAGCCACTGCTCCCTCCCAGGCACAGGTGTATGCAGAGGGCTGACCCATTGGGGGCCTAGGGGCCTGCAGGTGTGAGCGGCATTGGGACCGAGGGGCGGGGCTGCAGGGGAGAGGCAGTCCCCTGTGAGTATGTGAGGGGGTGTCTGTGTGTGAGAGGGAACGCATCTGTGTGTGTGTGTGTGTGTGTGTGAATATACGTCTTTGTATGTGTCCTGTGAGTGTGTGTCATTGTGTGTGTGTGTATGCACGAGTGTGTCTACATGTGTGTCTGTGTGAGTGCACGAGTGTGTCAGTGCTTGTGTCCATGTGCATGAGTGAATGTGTGTGCATCCACACGAGTGTGTCTATGTGTGAGTGTGCACGTGTGTGTATTTCTACCTGTGTCTGTGTGTGTGACTATGTGTGTGACAGCTCTGCTTCCCAAGGCCCTTTCCCCACCTCCTCCTCACTCCAACAGCAGACTTGGGGAAGGTTCTGGAAGGGTCTTGGGTCTCGGTGTTCAACGACTGAGCCCAGCCAGCCCTTGGGAGGAGGAGGGCCCTCCTGACGGGCCCAGCCCCTGGCCAGCGGCCTCCTCAGCACAGAGAGCACCAGGCGCCTCCCCGCCGCGTGCTGCCCGCCTGTGGCAGGACCGCGGGCCCAACCGTGCTGTTCTCTTTGCACGCCGCCAGGAGGGACCGCTATGCCTACTCCTACTACCCGTAAGTAGCCCCGCCCCCTCGTCCCTGCTTCCTCCCCCTCCCTCCCTCGTNCTCACGCAGGTCCACAGCCCTGCTCATGTGCGTCCCCACCCTGGCAGCTGTCCCCGCAGTGCACACGGCCGGGTCACCACGAGCCCCTTCTTCAGTCCGGTGGCCCCACGATCTTTGGATCCACTGTTTCTGGGCGCTTCCTCTGGGCTGTGCCTGTGCACGGGTCCTCACAGCCACCGACAGAAGCGGCACTGGGATCACCCCCGTGTCACTGAAGGGGGAGACCAGGCTCAGAGGGGACAGGAAGAGCCAGAGCTGGGGTTACCACCCAGGCCCTGCCTCCCGGGCCCCCTGCTGCTGCCGTTTTCTGCCTCTGTCTTCCACTCTGGGAACCTTCCAGAACATTCCCTGCTCCCGTGCTTGTCCTCCCCTCCTTGCAGAGCAGGCTCAGGAAGCCCCAGGGCAGCCCAGAGGGTGGTGGGCCCTCACCTCCTCCTCCCTGCGCCCTCTCCTGGCGTGGACGTCGTCTGGTGTCACAGCGGCTTGTCCAGCACCTAAGCCGCTGTCACGTCAGGGGAGGCTCCAGCCGGGCTTTTCCAGGAGTCGCTGACAGGACGGGTCTCCCTCCGTCTCCGCTCTGCGGTCAGTGTTGGGGCCCGAATGCGGAACCTCTCCCCGTGTCCGTAGTCCATGCCCCCTGCTGAGGGAGTCTCACCCTGAGATCAGCTGGGGGCCGGCGGTGCCCCGGGTCCCTCCGGCTTCTGTCGTCTGGGGAGCTGCTTGGCCGGTGGCTGTGGCTAGAGGCCCGGGCGGGGACAGAGCCCTGGGGCACCTCCCTGGAGACTGGCTGCTAGGCACAGCTTGACCGCCGTCCCCCGTCCGTGGCCTCTGTCTGCCCTCCCTGCGGTGTGCTGGCGTCTGCCTGTCCTTCCCCATCTCTCTCCTTGTCATTGTCCCTTTACTGTCTCTCCTCCCCCTCGTCCTTCTCTTACCCTCCGTTTCCCTTGCTTCCTCCTCACCTCCCTCTCCCTACCTCCTTCTTCCCCTACCTTCTCTCTTTTGTTGATGGTCAAGGTCACTACCATGGAGGCTTCTTTTCACTTGCCCCCAAAGGGGTCCTCAACTCTGCCACTGACCACAGTGAAGGTGATGCCTGGGGCCTAGTGGTTGGGCATCCAACGGTCACCCTGTCTCCGTGCCTCAGACAGCTCTTAAGCCCAGGACAGGCTGGATGGAATTTGCCTGTGTGGGAAAATCAACTCATTAGCTTCCTTGTCCCCATGGATGATCAGTGTCCATCACATATCCTGGCAGCCCTTTCTCAGGTCTACCCCACATCCTGCATGCTGTAGGGCTGAGTAGGGGAATAGCTCTCTCATCTTGAGGCTTCCCTGTGATAGGACCCCTGGTTCTAAAGCAGTCCATTTGGGTCCCAAGTCATTTCCCCTTTGCTTGTATAGGCCTCTGATCATGGAGCCATGGCCCCTGCCTCCCTGTTCCAGCCCTCTCACCCCTTCCTCCTGGTCCTGAGTTCCTTTCCCTCAGCCTCCTAAGTGAACAGAGTCAATCCCTTGCATGGCCCTCTCCTTATCAGATGCCCCCAGTCAATCCTAGAACAGCCGCTGCGCTCCTGCTGGCTACCAGAACTGGCATTTGAAATATAGAGAAAACACGGGCATCACCTCTACACTGAAGGATCTTTAGAACAATTGAGGACTTAGACAGAGACCTGTACAGGGTTATGAAAGAGTGAGGAATAGTTAACCCCCTCCTGGGCAGTGCTCTGGTCCAACCTAATATGAAAAGCAAGACACAGCAGGATCAAACAATTTCCAAGTAACTTAACTATGTCCCAGAGCAATGCTTGAGAATATTTATAGGAATACAAACTGGCCTCCAACAAGGTAAAACAAACAATGCTTGTCATCCAATCAAAAATTACAAGACATGCAAAGAAGCAGAAAGATATGGGGCGCCTGGGTGGCTTAGTCGGTTAAGCGTCCGACTTTCGCTTAGGTCATGATCTCGCAGTTCGTGGGTTCCAGCCCCGCATCGGGCTCTGTGCTGACAGCTAGCTAGAGCCTGGAGCCTGTTTCAGAGTCTGTGACTCCCTCTCTCTCTGACCCTCCCCTGCTCATGCTGTCTCTCTCTCTCTCTCTCTCTCCTAGAAAGAAATAAAAATATTAAAAAAAAAAAGAAGCAGAAAGATATGACCAATAATGAGGAGGAAACACATTCATTGGGAACTGATACAGGATACAGAACACATTCCAAGGGAGTGTAGCTGGGAACTCAAGCTGTATTCAGCACCTTTTGTGGTCCAGACACCACTGCTGTCCTTTCTTCTCTAAGGAAGAGATCCCTAACTCTATGGTTCAGATCTGAGAGGGACATTAATTTTTTTTTAATTTTTTTTTAATGTTTTATTTATTTCTAGGGGAGAGAGAGAGAGAGAGACAGCGCGAGCAGGGGAGGGTCAGAGAGAGAGGGAGTGACAGACCGAAACAGGCTCCAGGCTCTGAGCTGGCAGTCAGCACAGAGCCCGACGCGGGGCTCGAACCCACGAACCACCAGATCATGACCCAAGCGAAAGTCGGACGCTTAACCGACTAAGCCACCCAGGCGCCCCTAATTAGCAATTTTTTTAAAAGAAGTCCTGGGGCATCTGGGTGGCTCAGTTAGTTAATCATTCTACTCTTGGTTTAGGCTCAGATTATGATCTTGCAGTTTACGGGATCAAGCCCCATGTTGGGCTCTGTGCTGACAGTGCAAAGCCTACGTGGAATTCTCTCTCTCCTTCTCCCACTTAAGATAAGACAGATGATAAGATAAGATATAAGATAAGATAAGATAAGATAATAAATGAAGTCCTGTACATGCTCCAACATGGATAAATCTTGGCAACAATATGCTGAGTGAAAGAAGTCAGTCACAAGAGGCAACATGTTGCATGGCCAATTTTAGATGAAATGTCCAGAAATGTCAAAGCCATAGAGACAGAAAGTAGCTTAGTGGTTGCCAGGGGCTGGGGAAGGAGGGGCTGGGGACTGCTTCTGATGCATACTAGGATTCTTTCCAGGGTGATGAAAATGTTCTGGAATTAGCAGTGATGGGTTCACAATCTGTGAATATACTGAGAACCGCTGAACTGTAGGCTTTAAAAGGGTGCATCTTATGGTATGTGAATTACATCTCGATGTTTTGCAATCCCTCTTGAGACACATCCTACACATTATCTGAACAGTAATCTTCAACACCGTTAAGTTCAGGGGCACCTAGGTGGCTCAGCTGGTTAAGCATCTGACTTCGGCTCAGGTCATGATCTTGCAGCTCGTGAGTTTGACCTCCGCATCAGGCTCTGTGCTGACAGCTCAAAGCCTGGAGCCTGCTTCGGATTCTGTGTCTCCCTCTCTCTCTGCCCCTCCCCAGCTCCCACTCTGTCTCTCTCTTTCTCTCTCAAAGATAAATAAACATTAATTTTTTTAAAATAATAATGTACCCATATTGGTTCATTATTTGTAACAAATGCACCATTTGGAAGATGTTAATAATAGAGAAATTGGATCAGGAGTCATGGGAACTCTGTGCTCTCTGCAACTTTTCTGTAAATCTAAATCTATTGCAAAATTAAAAGTTTATCTATTTATAAAATCAGTGTATCCTATCAGGCAGGTAGTGGCAAGCTGGCGGGAGGGGACTTGCTGGGAACTTCCCACACCATTAGATCTGAGCTCCGCTGCCTCCAAAGCTCCTCCCCCCGCTCCTCCTAGAAAAACCCTCTGGGGTTCTCCCAGGCCCCATCCATCCTGAGCTCTTGTTTCAGATGGGTACCAGTGGATTTTACCCAGACGGTTTGCCAAGTAAGTGCCCGTTTCTTTCATTCCCACAAGTGCTCCTCTATCAGGGAGCCGGACAAGGGACACCTAATAGACCACAGGACCCCACAGTCCCACCAGCCTGGCTGTGAATCCTGGTGCTGCTGCCTCTTCTCTATATGTTGCGGGGCTCAGGGTATCAAGGCCAA
Organism: Crocuta crocuta; assembly: GCF_008692635.1. Taxonomy (NCBI): domain Eukaryota; kingdom Metazoa; phylum Chordata; class Mammalia; order Carnivora; family Hyaenidae; genus Crocuta; species Crocuta crocuta. Next base: position 866,102 of record NW_027532008.1, read on the forward strand.
GGGCAGCAGCATCACGCGCGGTCCTGGCCGGGCCGCTGGCTGTATTTGCATTTGTATTTGTATCTGCCAGCTTGTGTTGTCTTTAGACTCTGCCCGGGAGCTGCCCAGACTTGCCCTGGCCCCCTGACATTACCATGACCAGGTGGTACTATTCGCTTGTGGCCCACTGTCTGAGCCGCTGAGAGCCGCTGGCCCTTCAGGGAGCTCTCACCCCTCCTCCTCCTCCACCTGGAGAGCTCTCCCGTGAGCTTTCCAGAAAGAGCATGCAGAATCCTCGGTCTCCCGGCCCTGCTTTTGGAGCTCCCGAGAGTTCTCTGAGCAGGAAACAATTCTCTCTTGAAATCTGAGCACGTGCTTTATGTGTTGGCTACAGTCGCCTCTTTCAGATCCTCTCTCCATCAATGCTACCTTTCCCATCCTGGCCCAAACCCTCACACTAAGGCAGATGAGAGTCAGGTCAAGCCCCAGTCTTGGTGGCTTCCTCTTTCCTCGAGAAACTGACCCCCAGCTTTGGGGACTCAGGCGATGTGTGACATCACAGCCGATTCTGTGGCATTCACCACGTGCCGACAATAAACGGGCTTTCCTCATACATCGTCTCACGTAATAATCACAAAATCTCTGTTGGATAATAATGGCTTTATCCTCATTTGGCATATGGGAAAATAGTGGTTCAGAAAGAGCTAGTAATCTTGCCCGGAACACACACTTCCACTCTCCTCGTGGAGATTCACAATGGACATTGGTGTGTTTGTTCAAGGTCCCGGAATGGCCTGCAGGGAACGGATGAAATTTTGTTTACATCAAAATTTTCCAAACTCATTTCTCAAAAAAACTGAACACGTATTCATTTGGTTTATTTTGCAGATGGACGACCACCTCATCATCTTGTAACACCAGGGTCCTCTGGAAGAAACTTTGGGACAAGTCACTTCTCTCCGAGCCTCAGTGGAACTTCTGGCCATGATGGGGTGACAGGTGGCTTCCTTACCACTGTCAGCAACCAAACACAGCCCAAAATATATGAAAAACTGCTTTCAAATCTGGACAACAGGCAGCTCAAGACTGCAATCCCTGAGAAGAGAAACAACATAAGCTGAGCCCTACGATTGCAGAGTGTCCAGAGGCTTGTGTGACTGAGGACTGAGTGGCGGCACCTTACTCGGCCCCACAGCCCGATCTGGGGGATATGCTGGGATATCCTTGAGGAGGCTGACCAGATCAGGGAGTGGGTGGGTTTGGGGTAGGGGATAGCTTTCCTCGGGTGTGTGTGTGTGTGTGTGTGTGTGTGTGTGCGCGCGCGCGCCCGCGCGCATCACTGTGAACCTCTCAACCTGCTCCCGGATTGGCTGAGGCCACTGCGCAGGCTGACAATGGAAATGCTTGCGCAGGAGAAACACTTCTATTCAGGTGCCTCCTGTCGATCTGCAGAAGGGGTGACAGAAGCAGCTAATTTGGGGATTTGCTTGTCTTTGAGTGGGGGTAATTACTGGGAGTTGCCAATTGTTCCAGATTGTTCCCTGGAAGAAGGGTGGGGGGAGCACTCTCACGGGCTCTGCTGAGCGCTGCCCCCTGCAGGCAGTGTGGTGAAGTCACAGAGGGGCGGTCCGGGCTAGGGAGCAAAGGGATGGAGTCAGGGGACCCCAGGATCATAGCAGGCAGGGCTGGGCCAGTAGGGCCCTGAGAGGTCACGTGACCCAACCCGCTCATTTTACTGCTGGAAGAACCGAGGCAGAAGGGAAGGGACTTGCCCAGGGGTGCACCACGTGGGCCCAGCCAGGCTGCTTGGCTCCAAGGAACGACCTTCCTGCTGGCCATGCCCCCCGCCCCGAGTCTGTCTGGAACTCCCCAGGCTGGGGAACATGTGTGTCAGGAACCCCCTTTCCTTTCTCTGACTGCAGGAGACGCGCGCAGTGGCGGGGTCACCGAGGCCAGCAGCCTCCTGGGGGGCTCGCCGCGGCGTCCATGTGGCCGGAAGGGCTCCCCTTACCACACGGGGCAGCTGCACCCCGCAGTGCGCGTGGCCGACCTCCTGCAGCACATCAACCAGATGAAGACGGCCGAGGGCTATGGCTTCAAGCAGGAGTACGAGGTGCAGGGCCCCAGGCCAGCCGGGCCCCCTCGCCAGGGCCTCGCCTGGCTCCTCCTCACGGCGACCCCAACCCTGGTCTGACTTTAGACTTGTTCTAATCATCAACCTAATACCTGTTGGCCTTCACCCTCAACCCTCAACCCAACCCCAAAGTGACCTGGCCTCTGACTCTCGCGCTCAGACTTGGATCCCAAACCATTCTCCATGAGAATGTCGACCATGACCCCTAGTTATACTAATCTAAAGTGACCCTGACTTATAACCTTCTGGATTTTGACCTGTAACCTCATCCTAACACCTGATTTTGACTCTAATCCTAAACCTGACCCTTATCTAATCATTTCTCTGAACTTGACCTTCTTCCTGACCCCGTCACTCCCCTCTCCTGCTCTATGCCTTAGTTTTGAAAGCTGGTTCCTTGCTGATTAAAGGTAAACACAGTCATTCATCTCAAGCCTCCGTGCTGGCCCTGAGCCAGCCTTCACCATGACTCAGCCCTTCAGCCCACCTACTTTATCCCAGATGAGGAGCTGACCACCTTTTTCCTCCTCTGTAGGGCTTCTTTGAGGGCTGGGAGGCCATGAGGAAGAAACCGTCTCAGAGGCTCGTGCCTGAGAGTCCTGAGCGAGAGCCTGGAGCCCAGGAGAGCAAACAGGAGGCAGGAAGAAGGGGCTCAGCAGGGGGCCCCAGGGTTCCAGCTCAGCCCAGCGGGTTCCCGAGAAACTGTGATTCTGGAAGGAAGGGCAGAAAGCTCTGGAAACAGGGAGCTGTGTAGCCCGGGCTTCTGTAGTCCCTCACAGCGTGAGCTTGGCCAAGGCTTCTCTTTCTGGGCCTTAACTTCTCCATCCGTAAGACAAAGCTAATAATAACTTCAGTGAGGAGCCCCTTGTGAGGCGGTAAGAGACCCATTAGCCTCATTCATCCCCCAAGTCCCAGAGGCACTGAACTTGGTCATGCCAGCACTGGGCAGAGAGCAGCATGGTTCTCCAGAACCTCAACAGGGATCCTGCATCAATGTCCTACCCCTTGACCTCCACCAGCCCTTGCCTAACTCTGCTGATGGGGAACCCCCACGTCTACCTCAACCTGGCCCTGGTGGATGGAAGGGCTGCAGGCAAAGCGTACCCTAGGAACCTCCAAACCCCATCCAGGAAAGTCCCAGGGATGGAGGGAGGAGAGCTGCATCTCTGGGAGGGTCCCCTCTGTGCCCACCTCCTTGGGGGCCAGGCCTGTGGATGATGCCTTCCCCTCCAGGGCTTTCCTGTTTGGGGCACCAAGGCCAGTGTTCCTTCTCAGCGTGCCCACCTCCCTGCACCCTGGGGGCCTGGAGAGGAGGCTCTCTGGGCATCTTGGCAGCCCTGTGAGTCTCTGAGCTGGGGAGGGCCACTCTGGGGCTCCGTGGGGCTGGGTAGAGAAGCTCCTGGGGGCCTTGACGCCTGACCCCAGCCACAGGGGATCAACCCAGGAGCCAGAGGGCCCTGAATCTCAGACCACACTGAACTTGAGTCTGCAGAGAGCCCCATCGGGTGCACGAGCCTGAGTTTTTCAGTCTGGCTGGGACTGGCCTGGAACAGCTGCTAGTCAGGCTACCTCTGAGGCTTCAGGAAGTCCCAGGGAGGGGAGCTGGTGGATCGAGGAGGGGTCCCCTGTATCTCTGCCCTTCCCTTTGCAGGATTACAAAGGGCAAGTTCAGGTCTGGTCAGAGGATAAATCAGGGTCAAGGCCAGAAGAAGCAAGACAAGTGCCAAGGCTCTAGGAGCCTGTGCTAGCCACAGAGGTCAGGAAGAGAGCGGGGGTCAGGTCAGGGAACAGGGTTTTAGGAGAAAAGCGTCAGGAGAGGGAGACGTGGCACAGGTGGAACAAGGCAGGGCACCTGGGGATGGAGCACAGATGGGGGGAAGGCCAGGTACCAACACACTTGGCAGGTCAAGGTCAGGAGGGAGGAGCAGAGTCAATGCCCATCACTGTCTGGGGAGCTAGGGTTGGGGGTCTCAGACCCTCTGAGTCATGGAATTTAAAGTAATTCAAAAGCTTCATTCATTTATTTAAATGCATCGTTGAGCCCCTACTGTACACTGGGCACTGGCGATACCGAAGTGGACAGCACAGGCAGAGAGCCCCGCTTTCCTAGACCTTAGTTACACCGGGAGTGACCAATAACCAGGCAAGCGTGTAATGGAATGTCAGCAGCTGGCCAGGGCTCTGAACAGCCATCAGGCAGGAGAAGTGGGTAATGGGGCTCTCACTCACCAGCCTTGAGGCCCTGAGCAAGTCAGCTGCCCTTTCTGGGCCTCAGTTCCCATCTGTAAAACGGGAATGTAAAATCTGATATGATCAGATGAGTCCATGATTAAGTGCCTCGCGTGGTACCAGGCGGGCCAGAAAGGGCTCCCTTCACAAACACGCAGCAAGACAGACGCCCCCAGGCTGGGACGACCCAGGGGCATGAGGCTTCCATAAGAGGTGGAGTGGAGGGGGAGTGGGCTGGCTAGTAGGCCTGTGTCCCTGGGTAAGACACTTCCTGCTTCTGGTCTTGGTCTCTCCACATGAAAGCTGACCGTGAGGTACTGACTCTAATTCTACACTGGCTGACTCTCGCTTCCTCAGTCTCTCCATTGGCCAGAGGACACAAGCTATTCCAATGACTCCACAGTCCAACTTCCTTTCCTCTGAATTACGAACTCATGGGGCAGTACTCATGCTGGGCACCCCCCAACTCATGCTGTTGATGCATGGCTTGGATCCTGGCATGCCCCTCTGGGTGGGGCCTAGGGCTTTCTGGGGGAACATCTACTGAAGTGGCAGCCAGTCCCTGCCTCCCAGGAGCCTTTCGTCGGTTTTGCAGATGACAGGCTCTTGGAAGGAAAGCAAGCTTTGGACCAAAGGTGGGAGAGAGAATCCCCCCAGGTCAGAGTGACAGACTGAGACTCACATGATGGGATTTCATATGCATGCGTGAATTAAACATGCAGCACAAAATAAATCAGCAGCTCAGGGACAGAGGAGGGAGACCGGCCTCAAGAGGCTCATGGATAAGCTGAGCACGGCCTAAAGGCAGGGCCTCCAAACTGAGAAGGGCATGGAAACAAGGACATATTGATGAATCAATTAATTAATCAAAGTAGTGTTTATTAGAATCCTACTAAGTTTAAGCACTCTTCTAAGTGCTTGGAGATGGAGAGGTGAAAAAAGTGGACAAAATCCCTGTGTTCCTGGAGCTCGAATTCCAATAGTGAAAACAGATAATAATCACACAACTGCATGTTATAAAGTGATGAGTATGGACAGAGACTAGAGAGGAGGGGGCTGCACTGGAGTGGGTGGCCAGGAAAGGCCTCTCTGAGGAGGTGATATTCAAGTGGACACCTGAAGAAAGTGAGAGAGTGACTGTTGTGATAATTGTTGGGAGAATGAGCCAGTCGCAGGGAGCCGCAGATGCTAAGACCCTGCAATAGAAGTGAGTATGATGGGTGTGAGGACAATGGAGAGGTCTGGGTGCCAGAGGAGAGCAGGTAGGGGAAGGTGGGAGGAGACAGGTGTGAGGACTCAGCAGAAGGAGGACCATTTAGGGTCTGCAGGTCGTGCAGAAGTTGGGTTTTACTTTCAATGTTGAGTGGGGATTCATTGCAGAGTTTTGAGCAGGAGAATGGTGTGATCTGATTTGTGTTCTCAGATTGCTGTAGCTCTTAGGGCCACTGAAGCTGTTGAAGGGGAGGGACCACAGAAGTCCAGGAGGAGCAGAGTGGGGGCCAACCAGGGCATGAGAAGTAAGTGGTCCTTCACACATGGGGTAATTGAAGGAAAGGAATGCACATCCTTTAAAAAAGAAGGCCCAGAAAGATACAAGAGCCCACCTCCAACTTCAGAAGGGCTTTCACGTGAACTTGAAGTTGGACACATTCTGCAGCCAAGTCAGAACCACGACCAATGAGTGAGGCCACAGCTGTTGGCACTGGCTGAAGGTGGGGTGGCTTTTTGGCAGCTCCCCACGCTGAAGGTGCACAGCAGAGGTCAGCTCTCAGAGCTGTGTGAGATAGACAGAGGTGAGCTTTCGGAATCAGACAAATCTGAATTCAGATCATCCTCCCTTTTCTGATTGTTATCTTTGCCACCTGCGGCCACTTTTATCTTTCTGAGCTTCAATTTCCTCATCTGTACATTAGAACCAACACCTATCATGCTGGATTGTTCAGTGGAGTATGTGAGGTACCAAGCACTGTGCTTAGTACGAGGAAGGTGCTCAATAAGTGGCAGCGATGATGATGGTGATGGTGGTAATGGTGGTGATGATGATGATGGCGAGGGTGGTGGTGATGTTGGAGATGATGATGATGGTGGTGGTGGTGGAGCTAGAGATGATGATGGTGACAGAAGTGATGGAGATGATGATGAGAAGGAGAATGTAATGATGATAATGGTGATGGTGATGGTGGTGATGGTGGTGATGGAGATGATGGTCGTGAGAAGGGAAATGGTATTGGTGGTGATGGTAATGATGATGACAATGGATAATGATGATGATGGTGATGATGGTGATGGAGGTGATGGTGATGATGAGGATGGAGGTGATGGTGATGATGATGATGATGATGGCGATGATGCTGATGGAGATGATAGTGATGATGATGATGGTAATGATGATGATGGTGATGGAGGTGATTGAAATGATGGTGGTGACGATGGTAATGATGATGACAGTAATGGTGGTGATTGAGATGATGATGGTGATGACAGAGAGGATGGTGATGATGATAATTTACCTGCATTAATGAAGTTAAAATTATTTCTATGGTTGACAGTGGTTGTGTGGAAGGAATGCCAGGACCAAGCAGACAATTGAACTGTCGGTCGATTCTCCCACCATGGGAGTGTTAGACAGAGATAGTGCTAGAGACAGTGCTGGAGACAGTGGGTTGGAAACTCTTGCACCACCAGGCACAGTCTCTGGACAGGAAAGCCCTCCCTGACCCAGATGGGGGTTGACACTGTGCTTGCCCATGTTCTGGGTAACTATGGGAGTCAAGGAGGCAGTGTAGGGTCAGCAAGGAGGAGGCGTTTACTTCTGTTGGCATTTTGAGACCTCCCACATACCATACCTGCCCACGTAGTCATAGTCAGGTGTCCTTAGATCTTCTCACCCAACTACCTCCTCTCATTTGACACATGGGAAATCGAGGCCCGGGAGGAAAAGGGACTAGCTTAAGGTCACAGGTGAAGTCCAGGTATCCTGGCTTCCAGTCTCACTCTTTCTACTTCAGTAAAGTGGATCTGTTTGTGCCAGTTATCAATTGATTGCCTTTCAGCTCCAAGTTCACCCTTGAGTACCTGATCTATAACAGGGGGTCAAATTCCTTTAGGCCCTTCTCCTTTACAGCGAGCATGACATGAAGCTTTCTCAGTGGAAAGCGCTGAAGGAACACAACAGGAGGTAGAGGCTTCTCCTGCTGGTTTTAACGGCTTCACAGTCAGTCAGCAGCGTGGACCTGAGGACATCTGGCCATGCCTGGCCCCAGGCAGGTGCCCAGAACACGTATTCTGTGTGACCTTGCAGCCCCGCCATCCAGGGAGCTACAACTCCACCTTTTCTAGAAGGTTTAGACCATCCTTGAAGAAGAGCACCCCTTCCAAGGTTGTCCTTCCTTGGGCACCCTTCCTCAGCCCTAGGCTAACTACGGAGAGTTCCTTTACCGCATAGTTATTCTTTGTCATCGTTTGATCGTGTTTTATATTACACTTGCCCTGCCTGAACCACCATGTGGTTTCTATACTCCTGATTAGACCAAGCTAATCCACTGTCAAAACTTGTGTTGGAGCAAGTAATTGACAGCAATCCTCTTGGCTTCCCATGTGGGGCTGATCTACATTTACAAGTACCCATCTGGTTACAAAAGCCAGGTCCATCTAGCTAACGCTTACTTTATAGAATCTTTTATTTAGAGGTCTCGGCCTGGTTTATCTTAGCCCTGTCCTGCTCTCGCTTGCACTAAGAGAAGTTGCTATTTTCTCACCAATCCCATTAATGTTCCTCTGGGTTATCTGGGGTTTTGCCGGATCTTAGCCATCCGTGACCCTGACCCAGAGCATCTGTTAGAATATGCATTCATCTGCTAGAAACAAGGATCCAGAAAATAAGGTCTCAAACCAATTAAATATTTATTTTTCTCTCATATAAAAGAAGTCTGGATGTAGGAAGTCCAGAGCTGCTACTGTAGTGTCAACCTTAAAACAGCCAGTTATTTTACTAACAAGGTGGGTTTATTTGGGCATAGCAGGAGAACTGCAATTCAGGACATGCAAGCTATGGCAAAGCAGAGCTCAAAGGAGAGGGAACTTAGGAGAAAAAGAGGAAGTTGGGAGGGGCTGCTTTGAATGACAGCCCATTGGAGGAAAGCAAGGTTTGGGGTGGTAACAGTTTCTCATTGGCTAAGTTGCGGTATTTTCTTATTGGCTGAGCTTGTTGCTGGGCAAAGAGAAATTCTTCCTTCCTCCTACCTGCTGGGGTAGTGAAGCAGGATTCTTCCTGTTGGAAATGCAAGATACTTAGCTTCCCCTTGGTGTCTGCAATTAAGGACTAGTGGTGTGGTGTGAGAGCGCCCCCTTCAGGGCTTCCCAACTCCATTTTTAAAAAGGTTTTGTTTATTCAAAACCTTTCACAGTACTGTTTCACAGTAGATACACAAAGCTGTCAAATCTCAGGTTCTCTGTTTTTGCTCCACCATCCATAGTGGCACAAGACTTTATCCTAAAGGTTACCTCATGGTTACATGATGGCTGCTGGAGTTCCAGACCTTGAGAGCTGCATTTTAGGCAGGAAAAAAAGGGGAAGGGAGGTAAAGAAAGGGGAAAAGGGCTCCTTCCATCTTAAAAAAAAAAATACCAATGAAGAATTTTCCTGGAAGCTGCATCCACCACCTCCACTCATATTTCATTGGTTACCTCTATCTGCAAGGCAAAGCCACCCTAACAGCACTGACCTCTTGTTACTAATAAAGAAGGTGAGATTGGATTCTGGACAGATGACTGTCAGCCTCTTCCACAACCAGGAGATTAAATGCAGAGAGAGCTCCAACCGTAGCACTTCTTCCAGAAATCCCGAGAGTGGGAGAAGAGAATCCCTTCTCCCTTAAATCTGCTTTTAAATAGTTTAAAACAATAAAATAGCAATAGATGTTCATTGCAGAACAATTTTTAATGGAAAAAACCAAAACCCCTCTTAATCCCATCATCCAGTGTGATACTGTGATTTATAATAAATAAATATATATATATTTGTTCTTCACTCACTGTTCCAGGCAGAGTTCCTAAAACCCTTGTAATTTCTTGCATAAGATCCTAAGGGGCAGTTTTTGTTACAATATTTAGTTTTGTTCCCAGTTCCTGAAATAGCTTCATAGCTTAAAAGTGAAATAGGTGTCTTGTTATTCATAACCAGCCTCCTTTCAACCACACCAGAGTTTATGTTAATGAGGTAACTTTTGGAAAGCCCTTAAGGGTGGGGGCTGGTTGCCAGAGGAACCAACCACAAGATTAGAAGGTTGGAACTTTCTTTAAGTTTATTTATTTATTTTGAGGGAGAGCACATGCAGGGGAGGGACAGAGAGAGAGAGAGAGAGAGAGACTCCCAAGCAGCCTCCACATCACCAATGGGAAGCCCAACTCAGGGCTTGATCTCATGAACTGTGAGATCATGACCTGAACAGAAACCAAGAATCGACACTCAACTGACTGAGCCACCTCCTGGGAGGGCTAGAGATTGGTTTGATCACTAATAGCCAATAATTTAATAAACCGTGCCTACATAATGAAGCCTCCAAAAAATCCTGGAAGGGTTCTAAGAGCTTCTGGGTTAGTACACAGAAATGCAACCAAGTCCTGGGAGGGTGGTGGATGCTAAAGTCCTCGGGGACAGAAGTTTCTGTGCTGTGCCCTCTGTATCTCTTCATCTCTTCGTTCATATCCTTTAATATCTTCTGTAATATACCAGTCATCTAAGAAGTAAACTGTGTTTCTGGAGTCCCATGAGCTGCTCTAGCAAATTAATCAAACCCAAGGCAGCGATTGTGGGAACCTCTGATTTACAGCCAGGCATCAGAAACACAAACGACACCCTGGATGTATGACTAACATCTGAAGGGGGGTTCAGAATTGGATGGGGGCTGGGACTGAGAATTTAACCTGTAAGATCTGACGATGTTTCAGGTAGATAGTGTCAGAATTGAGTTAAGTTGTGGGACACCCCTCTGGCTGAGGCTGAAGAATCCTTGGTGTGGAAAAAACCCACACACCCAGTGTCAGAAGTGAAGCAGCGTCGTAGCAGAGGATTGAAGGCAGAGGAGCCCACCTGAGGGTGCTTTCTCTTTACATTAAAAATTGATTCAAAACTGTTGGAATTCTTGCACACTTCCTCCTGGGATTTCTTTTTCTCTGGGTATATTTAGAAAGTACTTTATATCCAGATCATCTATATGTTGTTGTTGTTTTTTTCTCTCACCCCTATTTTATCAGTATCTTCCCAGAGTGAATTACTTTTTGACTGTCTCCTATTTAATGGCTACAATTACATTCCATCACGTGGTGGTTCTGTAACGGATGTAGCTAATCTCCCATTCTCAGGCGTCTAGTTGGGTCCCCTCTGAATGCATCTGTTAGCAATGATGCTGGATGACTCTTCACATAGATCTCTGCCTCCATCCGATTATTTCCTTATAATAGATTTGTGGACTTATCGGGGCAATAGCTAGGGGTATTTTTCCTTCTTTTTTATTGAGGTATAATTGAAATACAGTATCGTATTAGTTTCAGGTTTACAACACAGCGACTGGACGTTTATATACATTGGGAAATGATGACCATGATAAATCTAGGTACCATCTGTCACCATTCAAAGTTAATACAATATTATTGGCTCTATTCCCCAGGCTATGCAATATATGCCCATGGCTTGTTTATTTTATAATGGAATTTTTGTAGGTGAGTCTTTTTAAGGCTTTGGATTTGGGGGGTTTTAATGTTTATTTTGAGAGAGGGGGAGGAGGGGCAGAGAGAGAGAGGGTGACACAGAATCTGAAGCAGTCTCCAGACTCTGAGCTGTCAGCACAGAGCCTGATGCCGGACTCAAACCCATGGAACTGAAATCATGACCTCAGCCAAAGTCAGATGCTTAACTGACTGAGCCACCCAGGTACCCCAAGCCTTTGGATTTGCTTCACCAAATTGCTGGCCTGGATTCTGCTTCTCAAGCGGGGCCAAGAACATCCTCAAATCAGTTTCTGAGGCCCTCCTTCCCTCCGTCCGACTCCAGCCTCAGCCTCCTCTCCCATTTCTCTAAGGAAACACAATGGAAAAGTTTATATTCTGAAACATCTAATCAGGTATTTATCTCTAAGTACTTTAAAAAGTCAACATAATTACTCCAGTCCCATTAAATTTAATTTGCAGCAAATTAAGCATTTAGCACAAGGTTGGAGTTGCTTTGCTAGTTGCAGTGGAGCTGGGGTTTGGCTGTTTGCAGCAGGAGCCATGATGTTAGCACAGGCTGGGTGGGCAGTTTGCAGAGTGGCAGAGGGGACCCTTGGTGCCTTGGATACCCTGCCCCGAGTCTCCTGGGTCAGCTCTGCCCACCTGCAGCAGAGAAATGTAGTGAGTGGTTCCTGGCACACTCCCCACTGCGATCCTGCTTCCCAATGCTTCTCCACCTGGGTGTTCTCCGGGGCTTGGGGGTTTCTCCACTGTCTGGGGCAGGTAGGGGGCTTGACCACCCATGCACAGGGCAGCCTGGAAGTGCCAGGGGACTTAACACCCCAGGCACAGCCCTCAACCAGTGAGGGATGGAAATGAACTGATAAATAACCAGCTTCCCTCTGAGGGACACGCCTGGGGCACATCGCACACACTTCCTCGGAGATTCCCCAGCAGGACCGGGCCTGCGGTGTGACCCGCTCTCTGATTCAGGCTTTGGGGCTTGTTCTCCCTCCAGGCCGCTGTCCCTTCCTCCCTGTGCCACTTGGGATCACCTCCCACGTAAGCTGCCTGCATTTTTTGGAGGAACCCAAACCCAGATTGGGCTGGATCGCTCCAGATGGATGGAGTGGGTGGTCGGAGAGGGCAGGACAGTAAGGGGCAGAATGGGGGACTTTTCCCCATTCGAGCCTTTTGAGACACTAAGCAGAGGAGGCAGCTAAGCTGTGGCCAACCTCTGACCTGTATCTCCCAGCTGTGGCCGTGGTCTCCCCAGCCACAGCCACGCTCTGGTTCTAGGCACTGAGCACCTGGCTTTTCCTGAGGGCGTATGATCCCTCCCAGCTAGGGTCTGAGGCCCTTCCTGTTCCCACAATCACAGTGCTTTTACCTCTCCAGCCTCCATTGGGGGCCCAAAGCCTCCTGGGAGGTTTGCCTGATGTCACCTTCCAGCCAGGTAGCTGGGCCTGACGGTAGCCCCATGTCACCCATTCCATGGCCAGGCACCAGGTCCTCCAGGGCAACTCTCTACCCGCTATCCTGGTCTGACCTTCCCTCTCCTGCTCTTAAGACCCCTCCCCCACATATCCTACTAGGATGGTTAATTTTATACATCAAACTTGGAGGGTGATTTGGACAAGAGTGATGTTTAAAGCAGTAAACTTTAAGCAAGCAGATTGCCCTCCCAAATACGGGTGGGCCTCATCCAATCAGTTGAAGCCCTGAACAGAATACAAAGACTGGCCTCCCCAAGCAAGAAGGAATTCTCCATCAGACTGCCTGTCCAGGCTGCTGGTCCCCAAGGCAGTTTTGAACTTACCAGCTTCCATAATTGCATGAGCCAATTATTTATAATAAATCTCTGTACACAGATGTATACACAGCCTATTGTTTCTGTTTCTCTGGAAAAGCCTGACTAATGCACCTGCCCAGACCAAGAGCCCAAGGTTCCCAGGGCTGTTCTGATGTTGAGCAGGTAGCCTCCCAAAGCCGGCTGTCCTGGGTCCAGAGGCCACATCTTTGCTGAGCTCCATCCCTGGCCCCAAGAATTCTCCCCTCACCCCCTCTTCCCAGGGAGCCACTTTCTCAAGAATCTTCATCTCGGGCTCTGCTTCTAGGGAGCCCAACCCCAGTTGATGGTAGTAGGTGTGGTCCTCGGAAGCAGACCCTAAGATGAATCTGTGCAGGCGGCAGTGAGGACCCCATCGTTGGTGGGCCAGTGAGTAACGACAGCCCCTGACCTGTGGTAGCGGTGCTATCAGTAAGTCATTCCCCTGGAGGGAACAGGTTTGGGGGGGAAGGGGGGACACTGGCTGGGGACAAGGTCTCTGGCACCAAGAAGTGTGGGAAGAAAGTACTTAGAAGGAAATTGGAGTTGTGAGCTCTTGTTAAGTACCACTGATACACGAAGACTGAGAATTATAGACTCAGATTGATTAGTCTACAATTTGAAGCAAAATGTCCATCAGGAAACCTACTTAGCAACATATAAGAGACCCTAACTCTGTAGCCAGAGACCAGGCAAAGGACGTCATTGTGGCGGTTGCTGAGCTTTAAAGAAGGATGAACCCTCTGCCCAAGAAAGTCTGACAGGCCAGGAGTAAGTCACCGAGACTTGGGGTGAGGCTGTCTGGAGGGATGGACTTGAGAACCCAGATTTCCCTGCATCCTCGAGGCCTGCAAAGTGGCCTATTCCTCCTTGTGGAAAGATGAAAACCCCTTTGCTGGAAGACTGTGCAGAGGCTTCCAGTGAGGAGGTGCCTTACACCCTGACGCAAGCCTTCTTCAGGACCTGCCCCCTACCTTTCCTTTGGCTGCCAAACCCATAACAAGGCTCACATCTGAGCACAAGCTATCTGCTGAAGTACTCGGCCTGCAAGGGGAGGAGAGAGACTATATATCCAAGCTACTGCAGGACCCGGCTACAGGGACCAATAGAATCCGGGGAAATGGACGGGAAATGGACTATGAGGTACTGGATCAAGGAAGGCAGAATACAAAGCCAGACAGAGAAACATGTTGATATGGGAGGACTGCCCTCTGACCCCGGATTTAACATTCTGGGAGCATCTGTTCCAGAACAGGCAGCTATGGGATGACAGGACCCCACGATGGCAGATGCCGTCATTGTCATAGTGGACGGCAAGTTTGGATGGTGGCCTCATTAAATTTAAAAACTTTTGAGTGTTAAAAGACACCGGTAAGAGACTGAAAAGACTGGGGCGCCTGGGTGGCTTTGTCGGTTGAGTGTCCGACTTTTGCTTAGGTCATGATCTCGCGGTTCGTGGGTTCGAGCCCCGCGTTNAAAGATCCATAAATCATATATCTGATAAAGGACATGTTTCCAGAATATCTAAGGAACTCTCTAAAATCAATAACAAGAAAATAAACAACCTGATTTTCCCAACGGGCAAAAGACTTGAACAGATATCGATGGCAAACCCGTATGTGAAAGCACACATGGAAACCATGGGGAGACACTGCTGCACACGTGAAATGGTTACAGTCACAGACTGAGGATGTGGGGACCCAGGGCTCCACATGCCGCAGGTGGAAACGGAATACGATGCTGGCACTTTGGAAGCCAGTCTGGCAGTTTCTTAAAAAGTTAAACATGCCTCCTACCGCATGACCCAGCCTTCCCTCTCCTGGGTATTTACCCAAGAAAAATGAAAACATGGGCTCACTCAAAGACTCATACCCAAATGCTCATAGCAGTTGTATTCATTAACGTCAAAAAACTGGGCGTCACCTAAATGCCCATCACCGAGTCAAGGGATTAATGAACTGTGGTCTATCCATATATTGGATCACTATTCAACAGTAAAAAGGAGCGAACTATTGATTCCCACAACAGCAGTAGATGAAGGTAAAAATAATTAGGCTGAGTGAAAGACGCCAGATGCTCTAGGATTCTAGCTACATAAAGCTCTAGAAGATGTAAACTACAGTCATGGAGAGCAGAGAAAGGGTGCAAAATGGGAAAAGGTAGAGGAAGGCAGATGGCTCTCAACTTGGGGTCCACCGGGGCTGGGAGCGCTCACTCCTCTCTCTCTCTCTCTCTCATGTTGAGCTGAGCCCCTGCCTATCTCAGTGTCTTTCCAGACTGTCCTCTCCTGGAGTGAGTGTCTGATGGACCAGGAGAGACCTGGTGGCAGGGACGAGAGGAGCCCTCCTGCACTCAGGCAGATCTCTGGGAAAGTTACAGCTGCCGGCCCAGGGGCATTCTGGGTAATGAACAGTGTCTCTTCTATGTCAGCTGGGAGACGGGCCCCTCCTTAATCTGCTGCAGTGTCATTAAGAGGGAAAACATTTGCTCCATGGGACTCCTGATGGCCTTTAAAAACTGCAAGTTAAACATCAACCAGGCTGGGCTGCTCTGGGCTTAACCCTCCCCTTCCCAGCCCAGGCCTCGGCCGATGGGGCCACAGCTCACTGGCCTGGACTCTCGGGAGCCTCTCCCCACTCTTCCTGGCCCGGAAGTGAGCGGGTGGCTGCGGGGGCAGAGGGAGGANACCTTAACCCCTTACCTCCCACCTCCCTGCTGGTGCACATGCAGTCTCCCCCCCTAGGCTGCTTTCCCCGCCTCCATCCACATCCATAGCCCAAGGCCTGCCTCCTCCAGGAAGTCTTCCCTGATGTCTCACAGCCAAACCCCTCATGTCTCCACCCAGCCGACCCTGTGGTTGTTTCATTGCCCAATTGGGGTTTAGGTTTTGTGCCCTGAGGCCCAGACCCAGACATGAGATCACTTCTCTATCTCATCGGGTTCATGGAGATTTGCTGGGTGCCGGCTCAGAGCCAGGCACGTGGGGCCACAGAGGGGACGAGAATGATCATCCCCGAGCACCTGCGGATGCCCCCGTGCTGGGTCAGCCCACGTGGGGTCTGGGTGGCTCCTCGCCCTGTTGTGAGGGTGAGGACCCAAGGCCCAGAGACAGGAGGTGGCTGCTCAGGTCTCACAGTGAGCCGGTGGCTGGGATCCGAACCCAGGCCAGACTCCGAGTCCCACCCCCACCCCGTTACTGCCCCCAGAACTCTCTGTTAGTTATTAACTTTTTATTAATTTGTTCACCATTAATTCATTCCTTCATTTGGTCAACTAATACATGTAAAACCCTGATATATTCCAGGTGACACAGGAAGACCAAAGACAAATAAGTGTGTGTGTGGGGGGGTTTTGGTTTGCATTTTTTAATTGGATAAGTTTAAGGTGTACATTTGTTACTTAGATACATTTCTATATTGTAAAATGGTCGCCATCGTAATGATATTTATTCCACTTCATACTTAAAGTACAATATTGTACTGTCTGATCCAATAAACTGTACATGAAATCTCTGGCTAGTTTAGCAACTCATCACAAGTCTGGAACCATAAACACTGTCAGTACTATACCCCCACCCTCAGCCCTTAGTAACCACTATTTTACTCTCTGTTTTTATTCTTTCACATGCTTGGTTATTTTTATATTTCAAATATGAGTGATATCATACAGTCCTTGTCTTCCTCTGTCTGGCTTATCTCACTTAGCATAATGTGCTCGAGGTCCATCCATGTTGTTGCAAATAACAGAACAGCCTCCTTTCTCGTGGTTGATTAATATTCCATTGTGTACATGTACCACATCATTTTTGGCCATTCATCCATTGATGGGCATCGGGGTGGCTTCCATATCTTGGCTCTTGTGAATAATGCTGCAATAAACATGAGGACGCATACATCTCGTCGAATTCCTGTTTTCGTTTCCTTTGGGTACATTCCCAGAAGTGGAATTGCTGGATCACATGTATGGTAGATCTATTTTTAATTTTTTGAGAAAATTCCATATTGTTTTCCATAGTGGTTGGACTGATTTGCATTCCCACCAACAGTGCTCCCTTTCCTCCACACCCTCGCCAACATTTGTTACTTCTTGTCTTTTTGATACTAGCCATTCTGAGAAGTGAGGCGCTATCTCACTGTGGATTGGATTTTCCTCTCCTTCACTGATGAGGAGTGATACTGAGCATCTTCTTATGTGCCTGTTGACCATTTGGATGTCCTTTTTGGAAAAATGCCCAGAACTCCTTAAACCCCCTCAGCTGGGGGAGGGTTGGTCCTGGATCCTGGAGGTGTCTGGTTGCACATGTGGGGCTCAGGTAGGCACAGCTGTGCAGAGGAGGGGAAAACACAGAGCAGTAAAGCAGGGACCCTTGGTAGAACCAGGGCAGGCAGAGAGAAGCACCTAGGGAGAGTGCAAACTTTTTTTTAAGTTTATTTATTTATTTTAATGTTTATTTTTGAGAAAGAGAGAGAGCGCAAGCACAGGACGGGCAGGGAGAGAGAGAAAATCCCAAGCAGGCTCTGCACTATCAGCACGGAGCCTGATGCGGGGCTTGAACTCACAAACTGTGAGATCACGACCTGAGCCGAAAGCAAGAGTTGGACACTTAATCGATTGAGCCACCCAGGTGTCCCGAGAGTGCACACTTTTAAGGGGTGCTCACTGTCGGGACATGCAAAGGCCAGCCTCCTTCTCACTGCCACCCTCTGCTGGCTCTCCAGTCTGTGATCCACCAGGGACTTCAGGCTCCCTGGCTGTGCCTGTCCCCTTTCTCCAAATGGTCTCCAGGGCCTGTCTGTAGCCACAAGACATGATTAATCTGTCTTTAGGCTTCTGGGTCCGGATCTTTTCTCTTGCTTGCCGGTCTGGTCTCCCTCACTGGCAAATTTCTCAGAGAAATGTTAAAGGAACAGATGGTGGTCCCTGATCCCAGGTGGTGGCAGGGCCAGGCCTGGTCTCAGGCCTGGCTCTGGATGATAAATCCCATCACTTCGAGCTGGTAATGACTTTTCCTGCAGATGTGTCTCCACGTGAGAGCAGAGTGTGCCTGTGTGTGTGTGTGTGTGTGTGCGCACGTGCGTGGGCAGTAAACCCCTATTTTCACAGACTCTGTCCTGGGGCTCCTAGAATAAGTTCCCGCTTCATTAAAGAAGCCTAATAATGACT
Organism: Crocuta crocuta; assembly: GCF_008692635.1. Lineage (NCBI taxonomy): Eukaryota > Metazoa > Chordata > Mammalia > Carnivora > Hyaenidae > Crocuta > Crocuta crocuta. The sequence goes on from NW_027532008.1 coordinate 884,143, forward strand.
GTCAGCTTGTGACCCCACTCTGTGCTGCCCCTGGGTCAGAGACAGACAGGCAGACAAAAGACAAAATTAATCCCCAAGATGCCACAGCCAGAAGGGTTCCCCAAAACTGAGCCTAACTCTTGTTCAGATGGGGAAAGTGAAGCTCTGAGAAAGTGCCAGAAGTTTACATGACTGGGCAGTGATGGGATTAGCACACAGGACCCCTGAGTGTCAGTGCATTTGTGTGAGATGAGTGTGTGTGTGTGAGTGTGTGTGTATGTGCACATGGGTGTGCATGCACATACACACACATCTGCCCTCTGGGTGTGTATTCAGGCTTCATTAGACATCTGTGTGTGACTGTCTTAAGTTGTGTATATGTGACAGTGTCAAGATACGCATGTGAGGGTCAAAATCACAGCTGTGTGCACTAGTATTGGGTGTAGATACATGAGAGCATGACTGTGCAAGAGACAGGACGGTGGCCATCCTTGAGGGTGAGAGCAATGATCTCAGGATAACGAGGTTCTTTCAGACCGTGTGGGTGCTTCTCTCCATAGGGCCACACCAAGTGGGATTCAGTGAATATTCGCAGGAGGCAGGGAAAGCTACGGGGCTGGAGGGAGATCAGTGACAGTGTGGGCAAGGTGCCCAGCACTGAGGCCAAAGCCCAGAGTCTGGAACTTGATGCTGAGCTTCAGGGGTGAAACTGACCCCCACCCTCTCCCACTACAGGTCAGGGTCAATCCAGGCTCGGACACTGAGCTTACAAGTGGGGCCAAGTGGCCTCAACTATTGTGGGGTAGGAGGCCAGGCTGCCTAGCTCTATGGGCAACCAGCATGCCTAGATGTAGGTCACAGATGCTCAGGATGAGTGGGGGCCCAGGTGCCTCCCAGGGTCTCTCTGAGTTCCTTGGCCAGCCACCCTACAGCACTCTTACAGTTGCCCTGGCATTTTGCCTTCTCCGGTTTCCTAGGATCCTCCTTTATGATGAAAAGGATTCCGTGATTTAGGACATAGATAGACCCACCATCGGAGAGGGGTGTGAGGAAAGGTTTGTCCGGGGAGGGCAGTGCATGGAGGAACACCCTGACCCCAGGTTTTGAGTCCCCCTGGGTCCCATGATGCTGGAGAAAGTACGGCCCACTGATGCCACAACCCAGAAGGGAAGAAAAGGGCAGATGGCCCAGGGAAGAGCAATGGTGTGATGGTTAAGAGTTTAGGTTCCAGAATCAGACAGACTGGGGTTCAACTTGCTTGTGGTATGTCCTTGGGCAAGTCTCCCCACCACTCAGAGGACAAACAACGCATCTGAGCAGGCCCCACTCTGGGCTCTGGGACACTGGGGCTGTTTCTGAGACTGCTCCTATTCCCAGAGAAAAGAAATTATTCTCCATCTAATTAATCTAATTAGAAGTAATCAAGTTGTGGAGACGTGTGCAGCAGGGTGAGTGATTACGAAAAATCACCTCCCTGCAAGTGGTTTAAATGTAATTTTTTTTGGTTCCACAATCTAAAAACCAAATAAAGAAGAGTGAGCTCTTTTGTCCCAAATCCCTCTGGCAGAGAGGAGGGGGGGTACCAGCCCAGAGAGAGGGTGAGACTACCACCAGACTGGCAGGGGACATGGCAGACTTGCTTGGGACAGTCACCCACATGCTCTGGAAGAGATGCCCTCTCAAGAACACCCCCCCATGCATTTGGGGACAACCCCAGTCACACCTCAGGTCAGGGCTCACTCACACACCCAGTCATGTTCATACATCCTGGTATCCTGAGACAAATGACACATCTGTCCTTGAGCTTCAAGATGTTCATATATCTACTTCAACAGACCTTCCCTCAAGAGAACCCAGAATTCTTGTGAACCAGAGAGATGATTTTATCGTGTGTGTGTGTGTGTGTGTGTGTGTGTGTGTGTGTTGGGGGAGGAGTTGCACTAACTTCACTGCTTTCTGTCTCCGTTGGGTTTGTCTTAGATGGAATGAAGTGGGTAAGGTGGAGTACCAGTGACCTTCATCAGAAGAAGCTGAGGAAAGCAGCCTGAGGGATGACATTGGGGTACAGCAATGCTTAATCCAAAGGGATGAGTCACTGGTGGTGTGCAGTGTCTTTGAGGGTTCATTAAATCATACTCCCTCCTTCTTCTTCACTAAGGGGTAAGACCTCAAGTTACTGTAAGACTCAAGACCTCTTTACTGAGAGCAGTGCCTTGTCCAGGCCATCCATCACTTAGGGAACTAAGTGGGACACTTAGGGAACTAAGTGTCTTAGGCANGGTTACTGTAAGACTCAAGACCTCTTTACTGAGAGCAGTGCCATCCCATCACTTAGGGAACTAAGTGGGACACTTAGGGAACTAAGTGTCTTAGGCAGAGCCTAGAGACAGTTATCTTTACCCCTGATGAGTCAGGTGGACTGGACCTTACATTCACACCTTTCTCACTTGTCCCTCAGTCTACCTGAGGCACCTCATTAGGAGCAGAGAAACTAGGAAGAGGACCTTAGAACAGGGTGGGAAGGAGGGGCTTCACTTGACCAGTTGTCTGTTGATGGGGAAAGGGAGACAAAATACTTCAAGGAGCTAGAAGGATGTCAGGATCTCTTCTTCCCTAGCACATGCTTTTGGGTTTGAAGAATAATCTGACAGTACTCATAACCATTAAGTCCAGAACCCAGTATCCAGAATTATATAACCCAGAATCAAGACTGCAGAATCCTAGGCCCCAGAGCTACAGATTGTAAAACCTAGAACCACAGAACCTAGAGGCAGAGATCCCAGATACACAGAATTCTAAACCCAGAATTTATAATCTGGAGTCACAGAATGGAGAGCCATGTGATCCAGAACTACAGAGCCCAGAGTCCAGAATCACAGATTCTGGAGCACTAGAACTAGGACTTTTATTCTCTCTAAAATGCTCTCTGCATCCTATACCATCTTAAATCCTTCAGTGCCCCACTCAAATACTCTTTCCCACAGGAAGCCTCCCTAGTGCCCTCAGCTCTGGCAGGGTCCTCCTTCCACTGAGCTGTCCAGGCCTTTCTGGATCCCGTGGTGCTGTCCATGCCTATCCTCCCCTACTATTCAGGTCTGATTCCTCTCTGCATCCATTCCATCCGTGTATTGGATCTGACTCAGTTCCTTGCTCTTGGTAGACACTCAGCATTTTTGTGGAGACAGTGAATTCTTGAATTCCCTCTTGTTTTGATAGGGGATTCCTGAAGCCCAGAGAGAGTATATTTTCCTGTGATCACACAGTATACTTGGGAAATCCCAGGGAAGATCCTAGTTCTCTTCGTTCTAAGCCTCGGGGTCTTTCTCTTCCCCAGATTGGATATAAAGGACTGGAGCATTGGCATGGAATTCTATCATTTTTTTTGTTTGTTTTTTAACGTTCCCATTGTTGTTGGTTTCACTCTCAAAAGCCTCAAAAGTTTAGGATAAACTACTTACTATGGGAAAGGTGATGGCGGTAGGCGTGACAGTAGGCTTCCTGGGGGAGTTGCACCTGAGGGCAGCAACAATATAGGAAGCTATATCAGTCAAAGATCTGTATGTGAAAAGGCCCAGTGGTAGGAGATGCATCTTATGTTCAGAGACTACACCTGGAAAGTAATCATAGAGGCAGTAAGGTCTTCTTAAAGGAGACCCTGTAGGGTTATGTATGCCATCCTAGGATGTTTAAACCTTACTTAACATATATTATATATTATATATTATCCCTAGATTGCCTATAGCTCCTTGAGGGCAGGAACTATGTTTTCCTCCCTAAAGCCCAAGGACAAACACAGATTTGACCAAGAGAAAAAGCAAAAAGTGTTCTGGCTTGGGGATACTACTCATCTAAGTCTCAACTAGGGCAGCTTATAAGAAAATGAATGAATGCCAAATTAGACCAAGTAGGTGTAATCAAGAATAGTCTAGACATGCTGGAGGGTAGGGGATGAGTTGGAGAACAAAAGAAGGTGGGTGAAGGTCAGGAGAGTGAACAGAAGGTCAAGAAGATTCCTGTATCTGTTAGTTTCCATGTAGGTTTCAAAACCACGGACAGCTCCCGGGGCAGTCAGGTGGCCTTTCTCTTCAGATTCCTGGGATCACTTATTTCCCTCGTGTTTTAGATCTGGATTGTTCCCAGGAATGAGGGAATGGGGTCTAGAGCCAGACTCCATGAACTCAAAGCCTGGCTCTGCCCCTTGCTAGTTTCATAATCTTGGACAATTTTCTTAATTTCTCTGGGTCATGGCTGCCTTATCTGTCAAATAAGGAGAATATTGGGACCCACCTCACAGGGTTGTGGTGAAGAATAGATTAAAAATAATGAAAGTAATAGCTTAACAATGTGGCTGAACATAGGTAGTGCTAAAAGAATATGTGAGCTACTGTTATTATTATCCTAAGACCTTTCTGTGCAAGATGGGGATTCTCCCTTTAAAATGATGACATTTGTGAGGTGTCTGGGTAGCTTAGTTGGTTAACCATCTGACTTCAGCTCAGGTCATGATTTCATATTCCGTGAGTTTGAGCCCCGCATCAGGCTCTGTGCTGCAGCTTGGAAATTCATTGTTGTATTTCCTGAAAACTCCAGGCTGATGACTTCAGACATAGCTGGACCCAGGAACTTAGGTGAGGTCATCAGGACATTGTCTTCCTACTTTCTGCATTGGTGACATTCACAGTCATGCTCTCACTCTAGCATTAGAGCTGTTAGCATTAAATTGCAACACACTGATTAGCATCTCTCCTGATTAGCAAAAGCTCCTAGTATGATTCTCATTGGTCTGGCTTAGGTCTTCTTCCCATGTCTGAAATCATTATTAAGGCCAGGAGGTGAAATTAACTCAATGGCCAGCCTTGGTGGCAGGAGCCAGGAGATGGTTCAATCACACCTGGATGGACTGAGAGTGGGTGGGAGTTGTTTTCAAAGCAAAATTGGGGAGAGGTCCTGCCAGAAAAGGAATGAGTCCTAGACAGGCAAAAAAAAAAAAAAAAAATGCCTATTACAACATTACAACTTGGTCTCTCATCTTCTTGACATGTAGATCACCTTTCAGATCTCAGCTTAAGACACGCCTATTCAGAAAAGACTGTCCTGACCCCTGAGCTAAACCACAGCCATCTAATCCCTTACTTTATTTTTTAGCTCTTTTATATTCAAAATTGGAATTTTTTAAGTACTGTCAAAGAGAACCAGGGCCAGATGCTAGTTAAAGTGATACAGAGAGATTTTATTCAGAAACTACTGCAATAGGGAAAAAGAGACTTCAGTATAGAACTGAGCACAATTCCAAAGGCAACAAGAACAGATGGGGATTTATAGCCAAGGAGCAGGGTGGGGGTATCGGCAGAGGATTTTTGCTAAACTAACCAAATAAGATTCTTACAGAAGGCAGACTAGGGTGATCAGATATCAAGGATGAAAGAGCCTCTCTAAACTGACTAAGCAGGTGTCTTGCTAAAATTGAACTTGGCAAGGATGGATATGCAAGCTCAAGTCAAGGTCTGGTGAGAAGGGGGTTTAGAGGAGCCTGTCCAAAGTTCAGCCAAAGAGAATCTTTGTCATTGCTGAGTAAGCACCAAGCACTTTCTAAGCAATTTTAGACATATTCCCTAATTTAATCCTCTCAATTTATGTAGTAAGTATGTAATACGTACTTTAATCTCCATTTTGGAAATGTGGAAACTGAGGCCCAAAGAGGTTGAGAAACTTACTCAAGTTCCCACAGAATGTGACAGGGCTGGGATTCAAATCCAGCCATTTGTGTCTCAGAACTCACTTCTTTGACTACCCTGTCACACTCCTTCTAAACATAATCGTGCAAATAATCACAAGCTCAATGGAACTTACGTGTATTCTTGATGTGATTACTTACTGAATGAATGCCTGTTTTATCCACAAGACTGTGAACCTCACAGAGGCAGAGACATTATCTTCCTTGTCCGTTATTGGATCTTGTCTGTCTTGTCCATCACCTAACACTGTGTAGCACAGAGGAGAACTTCAGTGTCTTCACTTTTCCAGTGGAAATAATGAGCCCACACAATGCTCTCCTTCCTACAAGTGGGATTTGGAGAGTCAAATCCAAACTCAGACCCCATCTTGCCTTTTCCCCCTGCCTGGCTTACTCCTTTCCTTCCTTCACCTGCTTCCCTCCTTCCTGCTCTCCTACATCCTCTCTGCCCCTCCCCTATACCCCTCTCCCACATAACTAGGGTTTCCCCTTCCTCTGTCTTTGTCCCATACTATCTGTTCCCCCTCCCAATTCTGGCCCCCAGTTAATTATATAATACTGTGGAAAGTGTTTCATTTGCATTTGGCTCTGGGGCTGTGGAGGGTGGGCAGACATGTGTTCCTTAAGTAGCTCTGTGTAGAGGAATGTAAAGAACTGATTTTATTGCAACCACTGTCTCATCTTGGCTAATCCCATGAGACAATTACATATTCACTGGGGTGGGGGAGGGGACCATGAGTACTTAAGACTTGGGAATGGGTGAGGGGAGGAGGACCCAGCTCTGAATCCGGGAAGAATTCACCTGCTTGCATGTCTGGGTGGGGGAGGGGTGCAGGGGAGGAAACAAAGCTGGAGACCCCCAAACTCCTGTTATTTCAAGGTTGCCATAACTAAGCAGGTCAGAGGTCCCCCTTGGCTTTGACTAGGTCCAGGACAAAGTGTCCTTATCAAAGTCCTGGAGGTGGTTATTGCAGGGGTCCTCAAATCCATCTGTTACATACCTAGCACCTGAGAGCACCAAGCAATGTGAGTACATGGAATATGTGGCTTAGCACACAACAATCTACTAGCTTATTATACTAGGTGCTACTGCCATTATAGTGAGGGAGAAATTCATTGAAAGCATTTCTAAATTCCTGGTAGCTTTTGCCCATCTGCATTTCCTCAGTCACTGGTATTGAACAGTAGCAGTTATAGTAGCGATAATAGCAGCCATCTAGTGAGCACTTGGTGAATACAGGCATTGGGCTTAGTGATTGAGTAGATTATTTGTTATTGTCATATATTCCCCTTTTGTGGTTAAGGGTTAAACTGAGCCTCAGGAGTCAAGTATCAAGACCGAGACAGTGAACATTAGACAATGGAAGTAAGTGATCCCTGAGAGATGGGGCACAAGACGGTGAGACCAGTGAGTCTCCAACTTCCCATCTAGAGAGAATTCTAGGCCATGATGTAGGAGGAGGAACCAGGTGGAGCTAAGTTAAAGAGACAGAGCTGAGAAAACAGGAAGAACAAGACAGAGTTTGTAAGACAGGGTAGCAAAGAGACAGGAAAACAGAAAGAGCTCTGAAGATCTGTATAGGGTCCCTTTGGAGTATTCAGCTGAGTGCTGATATATGCCTCCATTTCAGGATACTGTCAAATACTGGGGAAAAAAACACCTAAAAGGATGAGAGGTAAGAGTGTCAGCACTCCTACAGTGCTGGAAATAGCACCTGTTCCCACTAGCCAGACCGGAAAACCGTATGGTTCACAGGGATTTGCATAAAGTACACAGAAGGGTCTTTGCCTAGACAGTGGGAAGTAAATAGCCCTAGATTAAAAACTACTTCAGTTCCTCCTTGCTTTTAATTCCTAAAAGCAATACCTGAAAAGATCAAACTGCTAATGAGTAACTTAATTACACCCCCAAAAATAGCTTAAGAAATTTTACAGAAATACAAAACTATCCAGCATCCAGCAAGGTAGGATTCACGATGCCTTGAATTCAAATAAAAAGTAGCAGGCATTCAAAGAAGTGGGGAAATGTAACCCATAATGAGTAGATAAATGAATCAATCAAAACCAACTCAGAAGTGACACAGATAATAGAATTCGCAGACAAGGACTTTAAAAGTTATTATAATTGTATTCCATATGTTTGCAAAATGAAGTAGAGACATGGGAAGATATTAAAAAGATCAAATGGAACATTGAGAGGTGAAAACTACACTGTGTGAAATGAAATATACACTGGATGGAATTGATAGCAGATTAGAAATTGCAGAAGAAAAGATTAATGAACTTGACACCATAGTGGCAGAAACTGTTCAAACTGAAAAAGAGAGAAAAAAGAATTTTTTGAAATGAACAGAGCAGTGAGTTGTGGGACAAATTCAAACTCTGTAATGTACACAGAGAATTGGGTTCCCAATGGGAGGGAGGGAGGGAGGGAAGGGGGGCAAAATAGTTGAAACAATAATAGCAGAAAATTTTCCAAATGTAATGAAAACTGTAATCCCACAGATCAAAGGAGCTCCACAAAATAAAGTACAAGAATTATGAAGAAAGCTTTTTTGTAGAAATTGACAAATTGATTCTAAAATTCATATGGAAACAAAAAGGATCTACAACAGCTTAAAGAACCTTGAAGAGAAAGAACAAAGTTAGAGGCTAACGCTTCGTGATGTCCAGACTTATAAAACTACAGTAATTAGGACAATGTGGCGTTGGCATAAAATGAAACAAATAAATAGGTCAGTGGAACAGAATAAAAAATCCAGAAATAGACTCACAAACACATAAAGACAATTGATTTTTAACAAAAGAGCAAAGGCAATTCATTAGAGAATGGTTAATCCTTTCATCAAATAATGTTGGTACAATTCAATACCCACATGCAACAGATGAACTTCAATCCATACTTCATGCCCTATGTAAAAATTAACACCAGGGGCGGCTGGGTGGCTCAGTTAGTTAAGTGTCCAACTCAGGTCATGATCTCACGATGAGAGGGTTTGAGCCATAGGTTGGGCTCTGAGCTGACAGTGCAGAGCCTACTTGGGGTTCTCTTTTTCCCTCTCTCTCTCTCTGCCCCTCCCCTGCTCACACACTCTCTCTCTCAAAATAAATAAATAAGCATTTTTTAAAAATTAACTCTCAATGGATCATAGACCTAAATGTAAAACCCAAAACTATAAAACTTTCATAAGAAAACATAGGAGAAAACTTCTGTGATCTTGGATTAGGCAAATATTTTTTAGATGCAACATCAAAAGCAAGATCCATCAAAGAACTAATTGATATGTTGAACATAAACATTATGGACTTCTGTTTTTCTAAAGACACTGGTAAGAGAATAAAAAGATAAGCCACTGACTTGGAGACAATATTTGTAAACCATAATCTGATAAAAGACTTGTATCCAGAATCTATAAAGAAATCTTACAACTCAACAATAAAAAGACACATAACCCAACTTATAAATAAGCAAAATATATGAATAGATGTTTCTCCAATGCTATACAAATGGTCAATAAATACAGGAAAAGATGCTCAACACCATTAAGTAAATGGGAAATGCAGATCAAAACCACAGTGATGTATCACCACACACCTATTAAGATAACGAAAAGTAAAAAGACTGACCGTAATAAGTGTTGCAAGAGTGTGGAAGAGCTATGGCTCTCACACCGCTGATGGAGTGCGAAATGGCAAAATGGTGCACAAACTTGGAAAATAGTTTGGAGCGTCTGTTAAATATATGACCCAGTCATTCAATGCCCAGGAATTTGCCAAGTGAAATGAAAGCTTCTGTCTATACAAAGACTTGCACACAGATGCTCATAGCAGCTTCATATGTTAATACCCCAAACCAGGGAACAACCCAAATGTCCATCAGCAGGTGACTGCATTAACAAACGTTGGTATATCCATACGATGGTGTACACCCAGCAGTAAAAAGGAATGAACTGCTGATACAGGCAACAGCGTGGAGGAATCTCAAGATAATTATACTGAGTGAAAGAAGCCAGACAAAAACAGGTAAGCACGATGTGTTTCCATGTATACAAAAATTTGGAAAATGCAAATTAGCCTATAGTCACATCAAGCAGATCTGTGTTGCTTCAGGATAGAGCAGGGGGTGTGAGGATGGGTTGGGAGGGAAAATTATAAAGGGGAGCAAGAGAACTTTTAGGGTGAGGGGTAGGTGCTTTATCTTGATTGTGATGATGGACGATATACACATAAGTTAAGACTCATCAAAATACACATTATGAGTACAGTTGACCCTTGAACAACATGCTCTGAACAATGTGGGTCCACTTGCATGTGGATGTTTTCTCGATATATATAGTAGAGTACTGTAATTGTATTTTCTCTTCCTTATGATTTTCTAAGGAATATTTTCTTTCTTCTAGCTTACTTTATTGTAAAAGTTCAGTATATATTACCTATAACTTACAAAATATGTGTTACTCAACTGTTGATGTTATTAGGAAGGCTTCCCTGCAACAGTAGGATTTAGTAGTTAAGTTTTGGGGGATGCAAAAGTCACAGGTGGATTTTTGACTGGGCAGGGTGTTGGTGTCCCTAACCCCCATGATGTTCAAGAGTCAACTGTTGTGAAGTTTATTATATGTCACCTATACTTCATTAAGCCTGTTTTTAAAAAATGATAATAGGGGCGCCTGGGTGGCTTAGTTGGTTAAGCATCCGACTTTCACTTGGGTCATGATCTCATGGTTCGTGGGTTCGAGCCCCGCGTCGGGCTCTGTGCTGACTGCCAGCTCAGAGCCTGGAGCCTGTTTCGGAGTCTGTGTCTCCCTCTCTCTGACCCTCCCCTGCTCACGCTGTCTCTCTCTCTCTCTCTCTCCTAGAAATAAATAAAAATATTAAAAAAAAATGATAATAATGGGGGCACCTGGGTGGCTCAGTCAGTTAAGCATCTGACTCTTGGTTTCAGCTCAGGTCATGATCTCATGGTTTGTGGGTTCGAGTCCCACATCGGGCTCTGCGCTGACAGCTCAGAGCCTGGAGCCTGTGTCAGATTCTGTGTCTTCCTCTCTCTCTGCCCCTCCCCCACTCACGTGCACACACTCTCTCTCAAAAAAAATAAACATTTAAAAAATTTAATGATATAATAAAAGATAGTTCATACCACATTAGATCTCATATTTCTTCGTTAATGATAAAAGAAAAATTTTTAATGTGTATTTCTTTATTTTGAGAGAGTGGCAGAGAGAGTATGAGCAGGAGAGGGGCAAAGAGAGAATCCCAAGCAGGTTCCACGCTGCCAGCGCGAAGCCCAACACAGGGTTCAATTCCATGAACCGTGAGATCATGACCTGAGCTAAATCAAGAGTCAGACAGTTAACCAACTGAGCCACGCAGATGCTCCGTTGGATATGGTTGCGTCATGATCGATACCCTCCATGGAGGACCTAGGTTACGTTCGATAATGTCTTTACTCACGTTACTTAATCCGCACAGCAGAGGGAGGGGGGGATCCCTACTCTCATCTTACAGCCCCCCACTTCCCCACAGTGTGCCCTGCCGGCTGCAAGAGCAACTCTGAGAGTGCAAGGGTGGTTTGGGGGTCCCCGGAGATCCCTTCAGAGAGAGTGGAGCTGCCTTCCCACCCACCCCCTCCAGGGGTCCAACCCCAGCCCAGCCAGACCCTGGGCCATCTGCCCCAATGAGGCCAAGGCCACCACCCCTCCTCCCTTATTAGAATTCAGAGAGGCTAAAGAATTCTGCTGACCCTCTAGAATCAGCAGAACCTCGGGTCCCAGAGGCCCTTCACTCTGCCAAGGGCCCTTTCCAGACAAGATTTGTTAACTCATTAGCATGGAAGCAACCACACTGCTAACGATCCCAGGACACGTGAAGCATCTGTGCCCGGCGCCCTGGCACCGAGCCGGTGCAGCGCTGCCAACAGGACCGTGTCCTTCCCTTTACTGAGCTGCAGGGAGGCGGGAACGGCCAAACTTGACAGGGTCTGTTCTCTCTGAGGGCAGATCCTGGTGTAGGGGGGACTTGAACGAAATCTAGATGGGAGACCTGGAGGAGGTGATCTGGGCAGGGAAAGAGATACCTCAAATGGGCTAGAGGGGTGAATTCAACTTTCCTGAGCACCTACTATGTGCCAGGCATTTGTACATACCCTCTCATCCAAGCCTCCTCACCTTAGGGAGTAGATATTGTCACCAACCCTACTGTGTGATTATGCCCATTTTGCAGATAAGAAAATCGAGGCCCAAGCCACACAGCTTGACTGTGGGGAGACAGGCCCCTGGTGATCCATCTGCTTCCCCCAACCACAACCTAGGTCTGCTCTTCACTTCATGGGCCTCCCCTTGGCCCCCCTCCCTCTGTGGCCTCACCAAAGCCACGGGGCCCCCCCCGGGAGAGGGCAGCCTCAGTAAATCCCAGCCCTCAGTGAGGNGACCCAGAGCTGCCCCTTCCTGAACTCTCTGACACCCTGTCCGGCAGCACCAGAATGTCCAGCAGGCTTACCTTGGGACCTCAGGAGGTTTGGGACTGCATCTTGTTACCAGAACATTCCACCAGATCGTCAAGCCACAGCTGGCTTTGCAGGCACCATCTTCCTCCCCACCAATGACAACAGATTTTTTAATTATTATAATTATCACTTGAAATACTGTTTTGCTGGCACTGATAAATGAAATGGAATTTGGCTCCTCTCTCTCTCTCTCATCTTTAAATCTGATGGCGAGTTTCATAACAGACCCAGAAACAGGTGTTGGAAGAGGAGGTTCCTGAGGGGACTTCATGCGGGAAGGAGTCTGGGGTAAGTGGGTGTGAATGTGGACACTTCTGGGGCTACGGTCTCTCATGCACGTGTGAGCATGCATGAGTGTGTGCGCATGTGGGATCATGTGCTTGTGGGTACTGATGGGGGGACAGGGGGCAGGCAGCACCTCCCTAAGCGCAGGGCATGGCGGGTGGGGCAGCTGAAGGTACATGGGGAGTACCCTGTGGGGCAATCCCTAGGGTAACAGCCGGGGCCCTGGACTCAGGTAGACCCAGGTGCCTTATAGCCATAGCACCATCAGCTGTCGGAATTCAGTGCTCAGGGAAGGTTAGTTGTGAGTATTTTAGGCAGGGTGGAGGGCCAGTATGGTGACTGCACAGGTGAGAGGGCATGGCCGTGGGTGATGAGGGGTCAGGTCCTAGGATCCAGGCAGCAGGGCCCTGGCATCAGGACCAGCTGCCTCATCTAGAGAAACCTGTCCATCCTCCCAAGAGGTAGCTGGCGGGCTATGGAGGTTTGCAGCCTCTTCTGCCCCAACACCCCCAGTGGGGGCTTAAGACCACATAGAAGCAACCATGAGGCCCCAGTGCCGCACCTGCCAGAGTCTCCATCTCAAGGGGGAGGGGGGGATGGGAAGACACAGCCATTCCTGAGCACCTGTGCCTGCCTCGGCCTCCATCCTCCCAATAAGCTACCACTGCCCCATTTTACAGAGGAGGAAACTGAGGCTCAGAGCAGATGAGGGACTGGCCCAGGGCCACAAGCCACTGAGTGGCCAGGCAGGAACATGAGCCTGGGTCTGTCAGAGAACAGGACGCTACTACTCTCCCAGGGCCCCTCCACTGACTACTCACTCGGGGTAGAAGCCCGAGCACCCTCTCCCTCTAGAGCTGGACTCGTAGAGAAAATGTGAGGAGGGCAGATCCCCCCTCCCAGCCCGGGGTGCAGCTCTACCACGGGGCTTTCCAGTGTGACCTTGGGTGGGTCCCTCCCTGCGTCTTAGCCTCCATCTCCTCACCTGTCCCACGAGGACAAGGATCCCCACCCTGGGGGGCAGCGGGGTCTCCATGGAGACCACGCAGTACAGCGCTGACACCCAACCCCTGCGTTCAGACCCGGCCCCCAGCACCTGTGAGCCGCACGGCCTCGAGTAAATTGCTTAACCACACAATCTTCTTATCCATAAAGCAGGAGGACCATAATAAAAGCATCGGCATCTTGCAGGGGTGTCACGAGGATCAGATCATTTGGGAGCCTTAGGGAAGCTACAGCAGCGTCTGGCACAAGGTAGAGTCTCAAAGAATGGAGCCATTTTCATTTGCTGCTGGGCGATCATGAGGATTAAGCATAATGGTAATAGTGGACACATATGTCGCATTTTGAAAAGAGGATATTATGCGGCGAGCATTTTATTCAGGATGAATGCAGTGAGTGTCACTGTCTTTGTCCCTCCCTGCCTCTGCTGACCTCTCCTGCCCTTAGTGCAGCCCACCAACCAAGCTGCTGCCACAGGATCCCAGCCACACGACAGGCTCAGCACTGTGCCCACCTCCTCTGGGGCCCCCGCACCCTGAACCTAAGAAGAAACAACTTTCAGTGTCATCTGCGCTCCAGCCGTGCCTCCCAGAGGCTTAGTCACTCAGACAGTCTCATGGGCATTGTCTCTGCGGCATCTCTGAGCCCCGCCACCCAGCAGCTGAGGCCTGAGCTTCCTCTCCGGGCTGCCTTCTCCCCCACTGCACAGCCCCCATCAGGAAAGGGAGGGTGCAGAGCAGAGGGGGCGTGGAGAGGCCATGACTCCCCCAGGTGGGAGGTTTGCTTTAGAATGAAGCATCTGGATGACTGAATTCAGCCTCCACTCTCCCTTCCATTTTTCAGAAAGGAAAACTGAGGCCCAAAGAGGGCAAGAAACTTCCCCCAAGGTTTCCCGCTACCGATCAGTTAAAAGCAGGGACTAGAACTCAGGTTCTCTCTCAAGAAAGGGCTCCTCAGACCCCTCCAGTGGGGAGTAAAAGACTTGAAGATGTATTTAAAGAAGACCAAACATCACTTTGCTGCTGTGTGGGAAAGAAGACTAGGAAGGGAGGCCTCTAATGTCAAGGTGAGGACATTGGACTAGATTATGTAGGCAGTAGGGAGCCATGGGTTGTTCTTGAGCAGGATAGTGACACAGAGCTTGCTTTAGGGAGCTGTCTCTGGGAGCAGCATGGGGGCACAGAGATGACGAGTCTAGAGGCAAGGAGAATGGCGAAGAGCCTGGAACAGTGACTCGGGAGAGTAGTGATGAGGTGTGACCATAGAATAACACTAGTGACCATATATTGAGCACTTGTGGATCCCAGGAACTTCACATGCTTTATCTTATTTAATCTTCAAAGCCGTCCCATTAATGATCCCACTTCTCAGGACGTGAAGCTCAGGTTAGGTTAGTCCTTGAGAGTCACAAATCTATAAAGTGGCAGCATGCAGGCTTGAATCCGGCACTGCCCACTCCACACAGGGCTGGCAGTTTGGGGACTGTGGCAGTGGGTGTGGGGAGGAGGGACACTCACATGGAGATTTGAGAGGACAGACTGATAGGAGAGGGAAGTGGCAAAGCTAGATGAGAGTTGGAGAATCAGCTTGGAAGTTTGAGCTTTTGAGGGGATGTTGGGGTGGAGTCTGAGTTTGGGAAGAAGGTAGTGAACCCACTGGACAGTGTGTAGCATGAGGCAGAGACTACAAGGATCATTTCTCTCCCCACTCTCTCTCACAGTGTCTTCTAATCTGATGGGGTTTTAAATCAATCTCTGATGACTCCCAATATTACATGAGTACTTCTCTGAGTTCTGAGTTCCAGACTCTGTGTCTTGTATCAGTCAGGCTAGGCAAGGCCCTGCTGTGTAATATACATCCCCCAAATCTCAAGGCTTCTTTTTCACTCATGCTACCTGTTCTTCTGTTGGCCGGGCTGTCTGATCCACATTATCCTCTCTCCAGGCTTCGGGTTGATGGGTCTGAATGGATCTGGTGGGTCTGGTCATTTAGGCACAGAGAAACAGGAGCAAGGTGAATTGTACACAGATTCTTAAACTCCAGTCTGCACGTGTTACTTCCACTCACATCTCACTGAGTAAAGCAAGCTACTTGCTTGATCCAGGTTCAAGTGGGCAGAGAAGGTCTGGGAGAAAAAAAGGAAATTTGAGGGCACAGTACAAGAGGCAATGGCACATTCAGTATCCCCAGTCATGCACCCAAGAGATAGCTTAAACTTAATATATCCAAAAGAGAACTTCGTCTTCCTCAAACTTACCTGCTCCAAGACTTTCCTGTGCCTACAAATGACACCTCCCTCTACCCGGTCAAATCAATCTGAGCGTCTGAGAGTCATTCTTGACTCTTCCCTGTTCTCACCACCCACATCAAATCCATCACCAAGTTCCATTGATTCAACCACCATGGTGTGTCTGCCTTCCATCTGCTTCTTTCCACTGCACTGCGCACACCCTGGTCCAGGCCCCCAGCTCTCCCCAGACATCTGCCCCTTCTGGCCCCTCCACACTCCATTACCCACAGCAGCAAGGATGACCTTTAAAAACATACAAAACTGTGTTGCTTTCCTGCTCAAAACTCTTTAGGGGCTCCTGCTGCTCCCAGAATGAAGTGCAGAGTCCTCACCGTGGCCACGAGGTTACGTGTGAGCCAACAGCCACTCCAGCCACTTCCGCAGCCTTCCCCATCCCACGTTCCCTCGGGTACCACAGCTTGCCCCCACCCCCACACTTTGGGACACTCCTAGAAGGTACCGGGTCTTCCTATTCACAGTCGTGATGCCTGGGACGACCATCTCATCCACAGACCCCAGCCTGACGCCAAAGCCTTCCCAGACCCCGTGGCGAAAGGACCCCAGCCCAGGGACCGTCACCCCCTAACCCTGCTTTATCTCCAGCATGGCATCTACCACTTTCAGAAATTATTCACTCATTGGTGTGTTATGATTTGTCTCCCCCACAGGCTGCAAGTCCCCACGGGGCAGGGGCATTGTCTGTACTGTGTCTGCTGC
Source organism: Crocuta crocuta (assembly GCF_008692635.1). Classification (NCBI taxonomy): domain Eukaryota; kingdom Metazoa; phylum Chordata; class Mammalia; order Carnivora; family Hyaenidae; genus Crocuta; species Crocuta crocuta. The sequence continues at coordinate 900,655 of NW_027532008.1, forward strand.
CTCCCCCATGCCGTGCATGGTGCCCGGTGCTCAGTTGGTGCTCAGCAGACACTTGAATGGATGGATGGATGGATGGATGGATGGATGGATGGATGGATGGATGGATAGATGGATAGATGGATGGATGAATGAGCGAGCTGGACTGGAGTCCAGACCTCCTGCCTGCAATGCTGGGCTCTCCCTGTTCCACAATTATTGGGAAGAAAGGGTTTAAGCATGGTCAGGGGCCGGTCCTGGCCCTGCCTGGTCCATCCTAGGCTGGACAACACAGTGGACACCCGTCCACATGATCTCTGGGCCCTGGGTGTCCTGATAAGGACCTTCCCCTATATCCAGGGGGTTTGAGAATCAGCATACGCTTGCCCCCCCCATCTCCCAGGTTCCTGTCTATACCCCACCACAGAGCCAGCCTGGCCACTGGGACTTCCACTGACTCTGCCTACCCTCTGGTAAGAGGCCTGAAGTGAGGATGTCAGATGGGGGAGGCCTCAGGTTGGCAGGGAGAAGGGTGGTGCTGACTTTAGGAGACCCCAGTCTAGGGAGAAGACACACATCTGCTCTGAGAAGCCACCACCTTGGAGGAAGATTTAGAGTCACTTGTATGATAAGGGAGACAGTGCCCCCTTCAGTCCTGCCCCAACACCCAGTCAGATGGAGGTGTCCTCGTTTGGATAGGGTCAAGAGCTCTCCTGCTAAGGACACCCCAGTCCCTGCAGACTCACAGGGCCATGAGCTCACATTGTATCGACAAAGACCATCGGCAAGGTGGTCCCCCTCATAGGTGGACACCCCCTTCCCGAGGCAGAGGAGCAGCCTGGGGGCAGATAGAGGCTGCCCTCTCCAGATGGGTGACTCTGGGCCAGAGCTGCCATCAGCATCTTCTCCTGGGAGGCCAAACTCTCATGCCCCCTGGCCTGGTGGAGGGAGGAGGGGGCTTGGACCCCAGCCCCACTGGCCCCCCAGCACTCTGTGTCATCATGGACAGGCCCCAGCCCCTTACTCTCCAGACCCCTCCCCTCATCTGTGACTTGGGGCTGGGCCGGGTGCCACCTGATGCTGTCCCCACCTCCACGCTGGACTCTCCTCCCCTTGTCTCAGGTCCCCTCGTCGCCACCCCTCTGGCCCCGTCCCCCCTGGTTCCTGATCCCACAACTGGGGGTGATCACAATTTGGCTAATTTCTTGGGCCCATAAATCACCCAATGGGGAGGCCAGGTGGGTGGCCCCGCTTCACTCCATCACCCACCCTAATGCATCGTCTGACACTTTCAATTTATTTTTCAATTCCTTTACCATCAGAAATGACGATTAAATTTCCAGCATAAATACCGCTTTACCAAACTGAATTAATCACGGGTGAGGAGGGGCGGACAGGCTCAGCGGCTGTCAGAGCATCTCGCACATTAACCCCTGTGTCCTCACCGAGGCCCTCGGGGTGTTCTACCTGGAGATGGCCCCTGGGACCCTCACCGGGACCACCTGACCCAGACCCCCGCCCCCTTGCAGCCACTCTCCTGTGGGGAGTCTAGGAGAAGAGTCTTGTCCAAGGTCACCTTCCCCATCAGGGCAGAGTCAGGGCACGCCCACCCCTGTCCCCCAGGCTCCTCCCTGACCCTCCCGCAGCAGGACCAGGAGAGGGCTGCGTGGCTGGGAGAGGGCGCCACGTGGGGATTGTCCAGGGTTTGGGACACCTGTGGGGCTGGGGCTCCCGCAGGCAGGAGGGCAGGGACCCCAGATGATGGCAGAATCTGGGCCGACAGGGGTCTTGGACGGGGGTGGGGCAGCTTGTGGTCCCCTCGCCCATGACCTTCGCCATCGCCCCCCTCTGTCGTGGCCACTGGTATCAGCGCAGCCAACAACCGCATTTGACATCTGTCGCCCCTCCCCCACCGTCCTGCATTTCCCGGACCTGACCTTGGCCTCCTCACCGGCCTCCCCACTTCCACGCCTGCCCCCCCCCTTATTCCCCATCCATCGGCAGAGTCATGGTCTCAAAGTGCCAATGTTGCCCCGTCACCTCCTGACTCAGAACCTCTCAGCGCTTCCCTCTGCTCTCAGGTCACGTCCCGCCCTGCACGGCCAAAAGGACGAGGGTGACCGGCGCTCTGACCCCCCCCACCCCCCTCGCTGGGCTAACGCCTCCCCACGNATTCCCCATCCATCAGCAGAGTCATGGTCTCAAAGTGCAAATGTTGCCCCGTCACCTCCTGACTCAGAACCTCAGCACTTCCTTCTGCTCTCAGGTCAGGTCCCGCCCTGCGCGGCCACGAGGACGAGGGTGACCGGCGCTCTGACCCCTCAGGTGGTCCTTCCCTCTGAAGAGCCCTCTGCCTTCCTGACATCAAATTAGATGTCATCGCCTCAGACAACCCTCTCTGACCACCATCCCCCAAACCAAATTAATTTCTACCTCCTAAGAGTCTTTCTTGAAATATCTATTTCCTTTCCTTCAGAGCACTTAACACAAATGATAATTATGTATTTGTTTGTAGGTTTATTTGTTTAATAGACTCTTCAGTGAAGGGATTCTGTCTGGCTCACTCAGTGCTGCAGCCAGAGCTCCAAGAAGGAGACTTGGAATGTAGCAGGGGCTGGGTGCAGACTTATGAATGAATGAATGAATGAATGAATGAATGAATGAATGAATGAATGAATGTTAAATCCTTCCTGTTAGCAGGCGGGGCTCTGGAACTGAAAGGAGGAACCTGGCTGACGACTTACTTACTTAGGGATGTCAAACATGCAATGACCACACAGCAGCCTGGGGCACAAGGGACAGCTGGGAAGGCCCGGGGGAGGGCCATCAGCCCTGAGGCTGTTGATGAGGGCTTCAAAGAGAATGTAAAACCTAGCTCGGCTCTGAGGGATGAGTAGGAGTTTGCTTAGCACCGAGGTCATGGAAGGGCATTTCTGGTAGAGGGAACAGAAGATGCAAACAGCAGAATTGTTTGGAGAATGACAGGTTGAGTGAAGCTCAACGTTATTAGGTGGTGTGTGTGGCCTCCATGATGCTAGAGGGGCTGCAGCGGCCAGACCTGGAGGGACACTGAGCACCAGGCTGAGGTCTGTGGATTATCCCCGGAGGGTGATTGAAGGGGAAGGGTTCTTGGGAGAGTTTTCAGCTGGGAAATACTCAGACGGCTGAGGTGCAATGAGTGGTTGTGATATTCAAGACACAGATGCAAATGCCTAAAACAGTGCCTGGCAGAGCAGGGGATGGAAGAAGAGTGGCTTCTTTATTATTGTCATTACCAGGTGATGGGGAAGAAACCATCTGATGGCAACCCTCAGGCCCATTCCCCCCCACCCCAGGGCCTTTGCACATACAGTTCATACCCTCTGCCAGGATGCTCCTCCTTTCTCTCTGTTGCTTTGCTAATGTCTCCACATCTTTTAGGTCCCAGCTCACCCATCACTTCCCGGAAAAATCTTTGTTCATTCCCTCCCTCTGTGACCCATTCTCACTTTATCTTCTCTATTCCCTCATGGGCAATTATCTACTTAGGTGATTGGGTTTTGTTTTTGTTTTTTTTTTTTTTAAGTTTATTTATTTGGAGGAGGAGGAGGTGCAGAGAGTGGGAGAGACAGAACCCCAAGCTGTCAGCACCGAGCCCAACGTGGGGCTCGAACTCACAAAACACACGAGATCATGACCTGAGCCAAGATAGAGTCAGACACTTGACAGACTGAGCCACCCAGGCGCCCCGGGTGATTGTTTCATTAACATCCACCCCCTGTCGGGTTCTGACCTCCAGGAGGGCAGTGGCGCGTCTGCGTCACTGCCCATGGTGACCCAGCACCCGGCACAGGGCCTGGAACCTAGAAAAAGATGGTCAGCAAATGCTGGTTGAATGAGTGAGACGAATAGATAAAGCTCCTTAGAGAAAGCTGCTCTTCCAGAGGGCGTGGACCGTCCTCCCCGGCCCAGGCAGGGAATAGACCCCTACTCCCGGCTCCTGCTGGCACTGCCTCCCCCTCCCCATCTGCGCACCCCTGGCGCTGCCGAGTGACCGGCTGACACAGGAGGTAACGGCCTGCCTGGTGGGCTGAGCTCTGAAATCAAGCTCTGCACGGGGAGAGCCAAGGTGAGCCCCCTCCCCTCCGGGAGCCCCAGCCTGGCCCCTGCCTCTCTGCATCAGGCTGTGTTTGCACACGAGCAGCCCCGGGGAGGGGAGGTCCCAGGCCCCGGGTAGAGCCGGGACAGGGGTTGCCTCCTCTGAGTCCTGCTGCATCCGTCATCCCCACCCCCACCGGCCCTGCGGGTGGCTCTGATTACAGAGTCCCTGAGCATCACCCCACCCTGCAGGGTGCTCCGCCTGCCCGTCCCCGCCCCAGTCTGCTTCTCGGACAGAACAGCTCACCCACAGACCCTGGATCGGTGCTCCCCAAGGCCAGTAAAGTGACCGAGGATCACAGAAGATCCTTCTAAGAGCTGTCATCTCAGCAAAGCCCTAGAGAGGGGACCTACACTCACATCCCACACCCCCCATTCAATAACTTTCATTAATTCATTCACACACACTCCCGACCACCCCCACCCCTGCCACCCTCCCCTCCTCCCACCCTCCCATCACTGATGAGCAGCCTCTCGGGCCAGCACTGCTCCAGGCACGGGACCGGGAGGCCGTGGACAGAAAAGACCGGCCCCTCTTCGCGGCTCACATGGTAACAGGGAGAGGTGACAGACACGCCAATGACTGACCAACTCCAGGACAGGCCAGCTGGTGAGCAGTGTGTGAGGAGGACTCTGCCTCTGACAGGAGAAGGAAGGGCCCCGGGGACAGGACGGGGACACGGAACAGCGTGGGGACACTGCCTGACCGGAGGGGGCGGGGACCTCGCAGAGAGGTCAGGAAGGGCGGGGGGCGGGGGCCGGGAGGACACACGATCTGGCATGTGAAGTGGAGGAGCCCGGGGGCCAGAGGGGGGTCGTTATTAACAGAGCCCCTCTCTCCCAAGTGTCCCAGCGGTGACCTAAGTCAGGAGGTCGCCTTTGCCAATAGAGCTAAACAAGCTCATGTGCATACGTGTGAACCCTGGGTGGAGACCAGGACATGAAAGCTGTGACGTCCTCACCGCTGTCCCCGCTGCACTTTGGTTACTTCTCTCTGGACACGGGTGCTGCCCAGTCACCTGCTGTTTGGAAGTCTCAGATAGCGGGGTCAGCCTGTCCCCTGTCCCCATCCCTGCAAACCAGGCAACTCCTGCCATCAGACCATCCCGTCAGGAACTTGGGGACATCTGATTAATTATTGTAATTGACACCTTCGCCAGATGTCTACCGTGTGTCGCCTGCTCTAGCAATAAAATGTTCAGATGATTCTGTTTGAACAGCACTTTCTGAGCAATATGCTTTTCGTTTGGCTGTCCAAGAAAATGATTTATTTTCAAGGACACTGCCTGGGGTGGGCTGGCCGGCCACTTGCTCCCATCCCAGAGGGGTCAGAGGGTGCCGGGGCATCAGATCTGTCTCACTCAGAGACATCTGCTGGGAGATCCATGTCCTCCCCGGGGACCTCAGGGGAATCAGCCTGGTAACCTTCCCATCTCACCTCCACCTGGTTCTTCCCATGAACTGCAAAGCCATATAACTGCGAGGAGGACCTCACCAGCTTCAATCCCCTTCCTCTGGCCCCTTGCCTCCCCATCACGCAGATCCTGGTCTGTTTTGTTCCTGATGTGCCCTCCCCCCGCCAAGCTCCTGGAACAGTGCCTGGCACACAGCAGGTGCTCACTCAATGCGCACATCCTTAATAATGACAGCACACATGCCCAAAGGCTCACTAGGCGCTCTCGCGAGCTCTGATTCAATCCCCACCAGAGTCCTATAAGAATGAGTAATAACCAGAATTGGCGTCTATTGTCAGAGCTACGTGCTGGCCCCATTTTAAGTACTTCTAATGGATTAACCACTTAATCCTCACAAACCCCCATGAAGCGGGTACTATTACCAGCTTCCACTTTACACATGACTTAAGTCCCTTGACCAAAGCCACGTGGCTGCAGAGGGGCAGAGCTTGAACCTTGAACCTGGGCATCCTCTAGACCTGCGGACATCTGCCTCCGACCAGCGTGCTGTATTTATGCCCATTTTTACAGATGGAATCCAACACCCAGACAGGTGTTCTAATTCTCTGTCACCATGAAACCAAACACTCTAAAACTTGCTGGCTGTAAATAGCCACCATCATATTATATTTTGCTCACAATTTTCCAAGCCAGGAATTTGGCACACAGAGGACCGTGTGCGCCTGCCCCACAGTGACGGGCTTCACGGGGTGGCCTTCAGGACCGCCCACCGCTGCAACAGCGTGATGGGGCCATTTGTCGGGGCCTCTGTTCTCATTGTTGGCTGGCCCCTGGGTGCTTCTCCTGTCGCATCTGCTGGGGCTGGGACATCCCTCACGTGCATGCCACCTGGGCTGGCTTGGCTGCCACAGAGGGGTTGGTGGGTGTCCCTCTCTCCCCGTGGCTTCCTGGCTTCCTCACGGCCATGGTCACACATGTTACACTGGCCTCCCCCACAGACAGCAAGGCAGAGCTGCTGGTCGTTTGAGGCCCACACCCAGAAACCAGCAGTGCATCACTTCGGCCATAGTCTGTGGGTCAAAGCCAATGACCACCCCCGTCCAGATCCGGGGGGACAAGCCACACAGGATGGCAGCAGCAACCCCGCACCTGCAGGGGCCCTGGCAGTCGGAGCCTGAGCCGGAGCCTCTTCCTTCCATGATCGCTCCCAGATCTCACCAGGCTCCAGGTTTGCAGTTCATGGAGAGACAAAGTTAACCACCGCCATTTGCCTCCACACTGCCCATTACCAGGAAACTGGGATCTGATGGAAGTTCTGGAATCCCTGAGTTTAACGTCCCTAACTGCTGGCTTTGTGCCAAGCACACAGACTTCACCTGCCTCACCCCACCCAACCATCAAAGACCCACCCGGGGTCCTGTTACTCGCCCCCAGGGACGAGCGGTCACGTGCACCCGCCCCACGCAGACGTGTCCGCACCTGGGGCCCTGGGGCCAGAAGAGCTCGGGTGAGAGTCATGTCGACAGAGCCACTGGCTCGGACCCACGAGCCCCCACCATGACTTAGTCCAGAGGCCGCGTGGGGCCTGAGCTGTGCTCTGTAAATGTTGGCAAGGCCTTTGGCCAAAAGCAATAAAATTCTGACCTAGAAAAGTGAACAGGACTTTGAAATTATGAGCCCCGAGCCCTGGCCTGACGTCCCGGTGAGGACAGCACGAGGCAGCAGGAGGAAGAGAAGAAAAGCCTCGGCGATCTCCCCTCCGGGCCCTTCCCTCCAGGCCTCTGTTAACCTCTGCGGGGCCAGAGCCCAGCCTGCGAATGGAGAACAGAGGGGTCCTCGCAGGGTCACCTTGCTCTGGGGAACCACCACCCCCACCCAGACCGCCTGCAGCAGAACAGCCCGGAGGCGAGGAGCAAAGGGGCATCCACCGACCCTGCCAAGGTCAGGACAGGTTCTAAATATTTGGAGTTCATAGCACCCTGGAATTTTTGACGGCCCCCTTGAAGGTGTCCCAACGATGCAGCTGTGACGCCAAGGCCACAGTGATGGCGGGATCCTGTTCACGATACAGTGTTTTACAGTGTCCTCAGTCTCGCTCTCTGCCCAGGCCTCTGGGTGGCTCCTTTCCTCCCTACCCTGACCGTGCCTTCTGCCACACTCATGTATAGAAGTTTCTAGCCTAGGCTCAAAGCTCAGTCGGGGCCTCCTATCCCACCCCTACGTGAGTTTTGCGATTGTTTCACCTCTGGCTGACCATAAGGAGGAAAGAATTCCAAGAAGGGAAGCAGAGTGCCAAAGGGCTGAGCATTCGGTTTCTGGCCTAACTTACCCACCCCGTAGTTTTTCGGACAAAGTGGGAAAGAAGAGGCAGGTCCTGTCTACATCTGTTCACCACGTGTCAGTGGCAGAAAGGAGAGGAGAAAGGCTATAGTGGCTCCAGCCTTGTAGCACAGGACCCTGGCCCCAGTACCGTGGCTCTGATAAGTTAGATCAGTGGTTCCTCCTCTTTTGTGAACTGGGGGTAGCGGGGAGGGCAGGGGTGGGCAAGGCTAGAAACGAGGGAGAAGGCTCCCTACCTCCTCTGTCAATCATACGCTATGGCAGATGCTGTCAGGTCCAAGGCATAGTCCCTCAACCCTCCCTATTCCAGACCTTGCCACTAGAATATTCCAGCAAATGCCCATGAGTCTCCATCTGATGCCGCCTCTTGGGTTGCATATCAGGCAGCCTTCCGCCAATGATGGGGAAGGACCTGGTGAGGACCTGGAGGACACTCACCCCAGCTTCCCTAGCCCATTGGTGGAATAGCTGGGAGGAATGTTCTAGAAAGTCTCCCAGCATTCCCCACTGGGACTGAGCCCCAGTTGCCCTCAGTGGTAACTGTTCAAAAAATGTGCCTTTGGCATGCTGACTTTGAACCCTTCCTAACTGTGTGGCTGGCTGTATGTCACCTCACATCCTGACTTCCATTTCCTCCTCTAGCTGGCAGCTTGTGATCATGGGTGCCGAGTGCGTGAGGCAGCATCTAGGTGCAGGAGGTGCTCCATCCAGCACAGGGACCCTGGTGGGCATCAGTTCTTTGCCTTCCTGGTATCCATGTCCTCTTACTTCAACAACAGCCCTTGATTTGGGGAAGGATCAAATGTATCCTTGTTTGTCCACTTGTTTGTCTGTGGTTCTGGGTGAGGCTTCAGGGCATCACACTAACTTGGCCATAGTTACTGGCTCCAGGATGGTCACATAGCCCAGTAAGACCCAACAAACTACAAGGAGACACTGGCTGGGGAAGCTGGGACTGAGACACATGCTCTTCGCCTCTGGAATTGAACCTGAGGGGACGCAAAGGCTACTGGTGACATCTTGTCACCACACAGTGTCTGCGAATGGAGCCAATGGGACAGAACCAAAGCGAAAAGAGAGACTCAGATCCAGTGACATTTTTTAAAAATCTTTTTAATGTTTATTTTTGAGACAGGGTGTGAGCGGGGGAGGGGCAGAGAGAGGGAGACACAGAATCTGAAACAGGCTCCAGACTCTGAGCTGTCAGCACAGAGCCCGATGTGGGGCTCGAACTCGTAAGCTGCGAGATCCTGACCTGAGCTGAAGTCAGACACTTAACTGACTAAGCCACCCAGGCGTCCCCTCCAGGGACATTGTTTGGGCTCCTTCCTGATCAGGCCATTCCTAAAGCCCCACTTTCTGCCTTTTCACTTACCCCAATACCTCCCCTTTGTGCTGAAGCCAGTTTGATATGGATTTTCTTCTCATCATCTGCAACCGAAAGCATTAACACAGATGCTTATTATTATTAATATTATTCTTGTTGTTGTTGATGTATACCCTAAGGTCTCAGTTTCCCCATCTGCATGAAAAGCCTGAGCCTGCTGGCATCCTAGAGGGATGGGATACTGGTAAAGGCAAGTCAATCACAGCTGTCACTTATTCCCCTGCTAGGGGATTTGGCTCAAGAAAACTGGTGTCAGGGGAGGAAAGAAGAGCTTCCTCCTGGGTCCCAGGATTGCTAGAAAATAGAGGAGGCCCTGCTGGTTACAGTGATCCCCACAGCCTCCTGATAATCTTCCTCTGCTCTCCAATTTATAACATGTATTATTCATTTGAACCTTCTCACTGCACCAGAGCCCAGGAGGGAAAGGCAGCTCAGAGAGGTTAAGTGGCTTGCCCAAGGTCACACAGCCCTCACAGAGCTATGCCAACACTGGAACCCATCTTCACATGTTTAGTCTTCAGTCTCCCCAGACAGCTCAATTGCCCCCTGATTCGGATGGTCAAGGGTGTCCCCTGGCTCAGGTGGCCTCGTGCAGCTGAGCCGACAGTGGACATGTCTGGCTGACCACACACAACTGCTGGGTGGAATCCCAGCTGTCAATATATGAGCTCCCAGGGGCTTGTTAGGTGGGAGGAGGGTGACGGGTGGGGGAGAAGGCTGTTCATGCAACAGGGCTGTGGCATCCTGGCTAAGAACATAGGCACTCAGAGCCATGGGTCCCGGGAGCAGCGACTTAACCTTTCTGTACCTCATTCTCCTCACCTGCAAAATGGGCACTAATAAGAGTCCCTACCTAATGAGTAAGTCAGCTAATATTTACAGAACTGTCCAGTTGTGCCGGGCCCACAGTAGATGTTACATAAGGGCCCATGAGTCACCTGATTATAGAGAGAATGTTCTCCAAGACAGATAAGTCCCCTCATGCGCATCTCAGATGTCGCCTAAAATCTTAGCCCTGACTCTGAAGTCCCCTCCCTGATCTCAAATCCTCTGCACAGTCCAGATGGGGAACAGCTTTCTCTTCTCTTGGCCTTTGTACCTGAGCTCACCTCAGCCCTCAGGTCTGGCCTCCTTCCTCACCAAGCTTCATCCTTTTGAACCTCTTAAGCTGGCTGCTGAGTCTCCCTCTTTCAGGAAGCTCTCCCTGATTCACCCCTGAGCCTGCATCCCTTTCTTCAGCTTCTCTCCAGTGTTCATGAGCTGTGAGGCCAAGGCTCCATTCCTGCCTCCATCCCTAGACCCCCCACCTCCTTGCTCCAGTCAAGTCAGCGTCCCTCCCAGGGCCTCAGTCTCTTCATCTGACAAGTGGACGTGATCATCCCTGCCTGACACATTGTACAGGACTTGAACTAAGAACAAACGAATGAGTGGCTGGGATGGGGAGATGCTCTGAAATGCCAGGAACCATGTGGGGACCACGTAAGCTCACGTGGGGCTGAGGGTCTCGTTCTGGCCGCAGGTCCTGGGAGCAGACACGCCCCGCAGTCAAGGCTGAGTGAGCCTCAGGCTGGTCTGGCTGGTGACCCGCTCTGGCGGGTCCAAGCTGTGAGCTGCTGGCTGAGTCACATCCGCTGCCTCTGGGAGGTCGTTCCTCATCTGTGCAAGGGGGGAGCGCTTTGCCCACTTCTCAGAGGAGGTGTGGTATGGGGGGGCAGGGGGGGAGTGAGGGGAAATCTGTACCAAACCCAGGGCTGGCGACCGGGAAGGGCCTGGGCGGAGCAGCGGAGCAAAGGCATGGGAAGCATTTGCGGTTTCTGCAGCCGGACCGGTTGGCTGTAGCCCGCACTGTGGGAAGAGGAGCAGAGCCGGAGAGGAAGGTTACTCAAGGCTCTGAATGCCAGGACAAGGCGTTGGGGCCTGGAGCAGGAAACGGGGAGCCTGGGAAGGCAGCTTTCTGGAACATTCAGCTCATACTCCACCCTGCCTTCCCTCTCTCTCTAGGGCAGGGGAGGCAAAGCTGAGGTCAGGGGCATAACGCAATTGCCAAGGTTTTCATCAGATTAGCCATCTTGTACCCCTGTCTGTGCAAAAGTGATGTGGCCGTTGAAGAGAAGACCCCAGGAGGGCTGCGTGGAAATCAGGCATGTGCTTCTCAAGGGCTCCCCCATCCCTGCTCTTCGGTGCAAGGCAGCCCCCGCCCCCACCAGCTTCCATCTGCTGTGGCCCTGGCTGGAGGAGGGCGCAGAGGCCCGGCTGCCAGGCCCGTGTGTGCCCAGAAGCACAAGGGAGGGCATGAGAGTGCATCAGAAACTGCCCGGCCTCGCAGAGTCTCGGCGCCTCCTGCCTGGCCTCCACTTCCCTCCTCCAGCAGGCGGCCAGGGTGATGTTTGAAAAAGTAAATCAGATCACACCCCCCACCCTCAGCTCAAGACTCTGGCTGCACTTGGAAAAGAACTCCCTGCGGCCTCCTGTCTGCCCACAGTCTGGAATGCCCTTCCCCCACTCTCCAGGCCTTAGGCTTCCCTTCCCCTCATCTTTGATGTCTCAGCTGAACTGGAGTCAGCGCCCACAGTGCCACCCAGATCTGTACCCCTGGGATCTGGCTCCCTGGCTCCCCGGCTCCCTGGGAGGACAGGGACTTGTCCGTCTGTCCACCACTGAATGCAGGGCCTTATGGGTGTTTGGTCAAGAGTTACTTAGGGGCACCTGGGTGGCTCAGTCGGTTGAGCGTCCGACTTCCTCTGAGGTCATGAGCTCATGGTTCATGAGTTCAAGCCCTGCGTTGGGCTCTGGGCTGCTGCCAGCACAGGGCCTGCTTTCAATCATCTGTGCCTCTCTCTCTCTCTGCCCCTCTCCCACTCATGCTCTGTCTCTGTCAAAAATAAATAAACATTTAAAAAAAAGATTTGTTTAATATGCAAGTGAAGGAATGAGTCAAGTAATTAATGTGCTGGAGCAATGCTGTTTTACGGAGAGAGAATTAAATTAAAAAACTCAAATCCCCGACTCCCAGGCCAGGTTCCTACTTGCAGCTGCTCCGAATTTCGCTAGGAAAGTTGGGGACGGGATGATGAGGAAGAGAAGGACCAGAGGAGAGACACCAAATCCATGTATCTCTTCCTAATGGAAGCTTTCCCAGTCCAGCCTTCTCCAGTGTAAGCAGAGCTGGAGGCCATCGGACAGACAAGGGGTGGGAGACACACTCAGGATCTTGGTCTTTGATAACTAAGCCCACAGTCTCTGGAGCCAGACCGACCAGGTTCAAAACCCTCATCTTCTAGTTCCTGGCTGTGTGACCTGGGGCAAGTAACGCAACCTCTCTGTTGGGCTGAGAGCAAGAGGACCCCAGGGAAGGGTTTCAGCAGGTGGGGGCTGGCTGATACAACTGGCTTACAAAGGAATGGACTGGAAAGAGCCAAGCTGGATGCAAGGAATTACCAACTGTAATAATAGTCTGGACCCAAATGGACCTGTAATAAATTGCAGCTAAGTCAGAGTCCATGAGTCCTGTCCCGTGTCCCACACCAGGATGGCAAAAATGGAGATACTCCGGCTGCACTACACCTGCCCTGTCCCCCCACCCCGACCCCCAAAAACATTTGCTACTCACCCCAAAGGTGCCATCTCAGCTTCTCCTCCTTGCAACCCTCTCTCTGACAGCATCCCGTATTTTCTACAAAGATAGCCACCCCTCCCTCCGCATCCCACTTTTGTCAAAATCCAGAGTTGAGTTCATTAGCAAGACGCGATCTGAGATCTGACTGATGCCCCCGAAATAATTTAACTTAACCATGAATTTTAATTTTGTAAAAATGAATTTTAGTTTTGTAAAAAAAAATGGCAAATGTATGGTGTGAAATATTCATGCAACACTGACTGTTAGCAAGAAAAAGTTCGATATTTGGTGGCTCTCATTCTAGGCACTTCTCCACGCACATATGTAGCCTCGAAGGAAAGATCCATGATGAGAAATGAAATTATACATGCTATTTTTAATTAAAAAGTATTGGATGTAATTTTACTTAAATTTAATGGAAAGATTAAAAGCTGAGGTGAAATAATATTAACTTCAGATAAATGTTGCTTCACAGGAGAGCTTTTTCCTAAAAAAAAATATAGTTAAGAAGAAAGCTTATAAAATATTAAGATATTGTGGTCATGCATTTAAAAAACACTGCATGTTTTTATTTTAGACCAAATGTATTGACTCCCTGGTAATTAACATACTTACACGGTTCCTTAAAACATTATTATTACCTTGTCAGTGTTCATAACATTTCATGCTGTTCTGGAAGCACATTCTCATGGCAATTTAGAGTGAGCTCTACATGTAAGTAGAATTCATTCTCACCCCTGGCCCTTCCCTTTTTTTTAACCTTAATTTTTAACCTTATTTTTACTTCTCCTTTGTTCTTTATTACAAAGTTTTATTAATAGAAATTTTTCCTCAAAGACTCATGAATGCTGTTTCCTGTACTTTGCACACTTGTGAATGTCTCTGCTGACTTTCTACTTGAAAGACACCTTGGCTGGGTATAAAATTCAGGGTTGTACCTTCTTTCCCTTGGATCTTTGCAGACATTGCTCCATGTCATCTGGCATTACCATGGAGATATTCGTGCCAACCTGATTTTCCCCTACATTGTGATTTGAACTTTTTTGCCTGGAAAACCAAGCCAATCTTTTCTTTTTGGAGATCGACAATTTCATTCAGATTTGTCTTAGAGCTGACATTTCTTAGGCAATTTTTCCTGCAAGATTGTGTGTATTTTACATCTGCAAATTTGTATCTTTGTATCAAGGCTTTTATCTTAGTAAGTCTTTGAATCTTTTTATACCATTTGTCCCACACAAGGTTGATTTGCTGGATAATCTTTGTCTTTCATGCCTCTTATCATTCTAATCTTTGACCAAAGAAAGTTCTTCTTTTCTGTGTAATGTTGTATCATTTTCTCTAGCTATCCACAATGTTTCTTATTTTAGTCATACTCATTTTATTTGTTGGTGTTTCTAATATGGTTTTAATCTCTTCTGTTTCTCCTCTCTCTCTCATTCTCTCTCTCTTTCCCTCCCTCTTTTATTCCTAACAGCAGCCAGCTTGATTTTAATCTCATATTGTTATTTTATAATCACTTCTTTCAACCCTCTTATTTCTCATTCAGGTCTTTCTAAAGAGGCACTGTGTCTGTTGAAATTAAGTCTGAAATAAAGTACTTTTCCCTATTTGTTTGGGCAATTCCTCTCACACTGCATTTTCTCACCTGCCTTTGCTTATGTTCCCTTTCTCCCTTTTAAAAAAATTTTTTAATGGTTATTTATTTCTGAGAGAGACAGTGTGGGGGGGGCAGGGTCAGAGAGAGAGGGGGAGACACAGAATCTGAAACAGGCTCTAGTCTCTGAGCTACCTGTCAGCACAGAGCCCAACGCGGGGCTTGAACCCACACACTGTGAGATCATGACCTGAGCCGAAGTTGGACACTTAACTGGCTGAGCCACCCAGGTGCCCCCCTTTTCTCCCTTTTTGCAGCATCCATGCACAGTTGCTGTCTTAGCTTATTTTGGATGGGACCAGCTTGTTGTGGAAGGTAGCATGGAATGAGGTGGGAGGGCAGCCTCTAGAAGCCAGCAATTTCCATCTGGGCTTGTCATCTTAGACTCTCTGTCCCTCCACATCAGTTGCTTCCTGCGCCATGGGACCACAGGTCAGTGTTTGACACCCAGCCGTCAATACAGCCCCAGCAAAGCCTCCGGGGAGGCTGTGTCTGGGTCTCAGTGTTCTAAGTCAAGGATTTCTGGATGAAGTTTTCAGGTCTGGAATACTTCCTTTGGGACATATCCCATAAAGCCTCAGCTTTCCAATCCACAAAACATATTGGGGATATTAGTGCGGATTCTCAATCTCCTCTTTGTGCTGCTCTAGATTTCACAGTATTCAGGCAGAAAGGCTTCAGAATTTGTGGTTTGGAGCTGTGGTCATTTCTGATTTCAATAAAAATTCAGGGGGAAAATTCCCCCTATATACCATTTATTGTTGTGGGTGACTTTCATTGATTTTGAGAGAGGAATGGGATTTGCATGTCCTTGTGCCCTCATTTCTACCTGGAAATTAAATGCTTTCTCATCCATTCTCTCTCTCGCAATCCTGACACCAGCCCTACGAGGTGAGCAATGCTGTGTCATCCTGGGCTGGACAGTGGTGGCAACAGAGCTGATAGCTAGAGGACCCTGGACTTGAACATAAAGCAAGCATGCATGGTCATTTTTGGTAAGACCAGGTGGTACTCACAGTTACCCCGCTCTGCCTCGGTGACAAATCCTGATATATTATCCAAAACGCTCTCATACTCTGGGTTTTGGTAGATGCAAGACTTACATGGTAAATGTGTAGCACTCACTCCACTGGCCCTGCATTCACCACTGGTGGCAGACATCACTAATCAACCTTTTTTTGGTCACTGATGGCAGACATCACTAATCAGCACTCTTTTTTTGTTGTTCCCCTGAATTTTTTTAACACTCTTTTTAACACTTTTTAACACAAGCAGACATTAACGACACAATGACCCCATTCGCCACCCCAGTATTGGAGATTCTTCAGCCACATCAAACACTGACCAAGAAGTCAAAGACCGGGGTTGTATATTAGCTCTGTTACCTAACCAAGGTGACCTCAAGCAAGTCTTTACTTCTCTGAACCTCAGCTTTTCCATCTGTAAAACAGAGAACCTTGTTATCACATAAAATTTATTGAAGGGAATACATTAGCCATATTAGTCATGGCTGCATTAAAAAAAAAAAAAACTAAAATCTAGCATCTTAAAACAATAAGCACATATTTAGTTCATGAGTCTGCAACATAGCCAGGGGATTCTTTTGGTCCGGACAGGCTTGGCTCCTCTCTCTGGGACTTGTTCACCTGTCTGTGGTCAGCAGGCAGGTCAGCTGGAGTTGGCTAATCTTTGATGGCCTCACTCAACTGAATGACCATTATCTGGCCGCCATCTATGGTGATGGGGGTGGTTACGCCATGGGGTCTCTCATCTTCCATCAGGTTGGCCCAGGCTCATTCCCACAGCAGCAGTAGGCTTCCAAGGAGTCAGGTAGAAGAATGCAAGATCTCTTGGGGCCCAGGCTCTGCATGGTCATACCATTTCCATCCTGTTCTGTTGGACAAAAGAAATCACAAAGCCAGCCCAGGTATGGGGGGTAAGGGGGAGGGAACAAACTCCCCCACTTAATGAAAAGAGCTGCAAAGTCACATCGCAAAGGGTCTGACTATAAGAGGTGGGGAGGATTGTGGTCACTCTTGCAATGAGTCTACCATGGCACTTTTACGCACGAACAGCCATGGCTGATGCTCAGTAGTTGGTTTTAGGAAAAAATTAAAAGTTATAAATTGCCTACTTTTTCTCTTGGTTGATGGAGCTTGTAAAGACTAGGTATGGCAAATAGTTTTCATCTCATAAATTAACTCCAGTGTTGAATGAGATTGCCAGGTCCACACTCGGTGGGAACAGTGCTGAAATCAGTCCACACCGTCTGCTATCAGTGGGTGACAGGGAGTGGTGCTAAGAGTGCCACCCTGTGCATGCTGGACGGTGAGACAGGAATGCCAAGGAGCCAGGCCCCGCCTCATCATGCCCTCCCCACTGCTGCTCATGGGTCACACGGCACATGAAAAGAACAGTCTCCTTTTGACAACACGGCATTTTTGGTGACCCTATAACAGTCTGGTGGCCCCAGGTTTTTCACCAAACCTGATAGGGACCAAATTAATTTGTGCAATGGGAATTTCACTGGACATAGCAACAGAAAGCTTGTATTCTGGTCCCGGGCTTCCATGGAACATCTAATGATGTCAGACAAGCCTCTTCTTTCCTGGGGATGGCAGGTAGTAGGGAAGGGTCTGACCCAGATGAATGGGGTTCACCCAGATGAACCCTGAGATGTACAGAACCAGCTTGTTAAAGAGAGCCGGCCACCAAATCACCACACTTGGCCTTCACCCCTCCTTCTACCCCCTTCCTGGTCTCCTAAACAAGCCCCAGAAGGCCACTGTCAGCCCCCATGGAGTTAATGGGCGCAGACCTGTCTCATAATTCCATGCAAATCCCAGCCCACCTTATTGCGCCGGGGTTTCAGCTCATCTGTACTTTCTTGGTGACACAATCCATCCTTGTCTCCAGCCGAGTCTCTAATCCCTGCAATTTCCATGGTGCCAGTAATTATGAAAAAAATCTGAAGCACAGAAATTTTTCACCCTGTCTATGAGATTACACACTTTAATGGACTTTATTAAATTTATTTTGCAGTTGCTGAGGAGATTAAACTCACTGTGCTGCTCCAGAGGGCAAAACAAGGACCAGTTGGCAGAACCTTCCAGAAGGCAGGCTGCCATTCAAAGGAAAGAAGCACTTTCTGGTGTCGGAGCCAGTTGGCACCAAGGGTCGCCCCCAGAAGGCGAGGGACCAAGCCAGTAGGATAGAGAGCCTGGTGTGGTCAGTGTGGGGGACAGCAAGGAACAACAGCTATAGATCATCGCTGGGTCCATTTCCCTCCTGCACTTCTCAGGGGTTGGTTTGGAAGAGTGAGGTAACTTTGCTAAGCCCCTGGCTCCCTGTTTCCTCCTTTGTGAGGATCGCACAGAAAGATGATCGGCGAGTGGTCATGCTATGATTTTGTTATTTAGAAATGGGGGGTATATTCTCCCCACTCTAAAGTCTCTTGACTTTAGAAAGAGAACTCTAGTGGCTAGTCTAGGAGGTTAATTTGGAGACACAAAACTGGAGCCTGGTGATAGATTTGGAAGCACATGACCATCATCCAATGAAGAATGACACAGTGGCACTGGTCACATCTGCTGAATTGGGGCTCTCCGTGGAGCATTTGTTTCACACCAGCTCTGGACTCAAGTTCATGCGTCAAATTTCCATACTGGCTTCAGACCAAAGCACTGGGGAAATTAGCATGGGAAGCTCCCCAGCCAGTGGTTAGTGACAGATAGGTCACAGGGGGCAAATATGCTCCTCAGGACCGCTGTTGATAAAGACTCAGATTTAGAGCAAATGGTAGAAAGGCCTATGTTATAGGGTAGTAACGTCAGGAGACAGAGCAGTTCGAGCAGAAGCATCAGGACATTGTCTGGAATGGGTGGGCCCTGAGGTCCCCTGAGTGGGAAGAGAGAGATGAACATTAGTTCTGTGTCACCTCAGTGACCCCTGTTATTTCTGCTCACAGCCCATTGACCACAATGACTCACGTGGTGTGACCTCAACCACAAGGGAGGCTGGGAAATGAGATGCAGCCCATAGGCTATTTGGTGAGTAATGTCTTGGCCATTGGCTCCATTGACATGATTCAAGTTACAGTTAGTCTTATATCACCTGTATGATGATTGCCATCAGCGCTCTTCTCATAGGTTGATAAGAAGGAATTTTCTCAAGGAAACATCCAGTCGACATCCTAAAGCCCTGAGTCTAGGAGCCGCTGCATGCAATGCCACACACAGCCCAGTGAGTGGGAACAGTCCCACAGGACCAGGAAAGATTCCGGGTCTCAGAAAGGGTGAAGAGAATTTCACCTCAGCAAGGTTTAGTGTTCCCTCTGGCTGCTGGACAACTCGAACACCCCTGTTCTCCTGGATGTGACAGGAAGGGAGAGAGAAACATGAGGGCGAGGTTGGAGTCCCGGAGAAGAGTCTCATTAGTGGGAGGGACGGGGGGAGGGGCGGCTGGCTCCGGGTGGGGTTTACGATGATAGTGACCGACTGGCTGGGCTTGGAGCTTGCACTGAATGTCACAGCAAACAAACCAGGAGACATTGCCCACGCACCATGTCTCCTCACCTGAGGGGTGTTAACGCTGCTGAGTGCCCGGGGCTCCCTGCCCGGGAGGCTTCTGGAGTCGGGAAAGCAATAGGCACAGAGTCAAGGCCCTGGCAGGACCTCAGCATGGCGGCCAGTCCAGGCTCCGCCTGTCAACCATGGCCCCGGCGCTATGCTCTCCCATCATTACCTCAAGAACCTACGTGGCGGACCAGGGGGTTGGCAGGGGCGGGGCGAGGGGTGGGGCTAGTTCTCGTTATCCTCCCACGTCAGAAGCAAACACTGAGCCACAGAAAGGGGAGGCCCTGGACTCGGGCCACACGGCCGGTGTGTGGAGGCGTGGGCTGTGGAAACAAGGCTCTGCGGGCTTTCGCCTGGCCAGGCCCCTCCAGGAGCCAGAGAAGTGATGAGGCCTGAAGTCAAACAGCAACAGCAATTTTGAGGTTGACTCAGAGAAGGCGGCCTGAGGCCTGGGGGTATGGAACAGAATGGCCACACAGACAACGCTCGGGAGAATGAGGGAAGGCTGCCCGGCACATCCTGCCGGCATCACGCTAATGCCCATCGACCAGGCCGGTGGCCTGTGGGGCGAGTCTGTTCTGAACACACTTGTTAATAAGGATCTAAAGAGAACGTGTGCACAGACAAGCCTGGGGACACTGCGGAAGCCAAGTGCAGATGCTGACCCAAGGAAACAAAGGGGCTGGTCCGGGTAGGGCAGCCACCAGCGGACAGTGTCCACCAGGACTCACTGGAACAGCCAGGGCAGTTGGTAAAATGCAGAAATGTGTCCTTTCTGGTTGGGATTCATTTTCTCCTGCCCAGCCCCTCTCTCCGTACCCTCCCACCTCCTCTAGGGCTCTGGCTGCCTCTGACCCGACTGGTCAGTGCCCTTGGTCTGCTGGTTGGTAAATATTTGCAGCCCTATCGCTGCTCAGGAGACTATTTTTACCTGCTTGAAACTCACGCCAAGTTTTGCTAGAGTCCCGTCTCCTCCATTCTTCATTGGGGACCCACCACCACCACCTCCCAGGTCCTCACTGGTTTAGGTTCCAGAAGATGGACTCATAACCTTGGCCTGGATGATTAGTAACTGGAAATATTGCACGTAACCTCTGGCCATAGTAACTGGCTAAAAGAGGGGCATATAACTCAGAACTGACCAGTGAAATTCTATCCTGCGACTTTTTCTGGACTTCACGGGCTAGTGAAGCTGTCCCTTCTGTTGGAACTTCNGGGGGGGCTACAGGACACAAGAAGCTGTGCAGTAGAGAATTGAGGAGGAAAGAATGAGGCACGTTACGGGGAGAGAAAGATTCCTGAAGGCCCCATCTGATCGCCTGGATCCAGCCATACCTGAAATTCCCCTGGACTTTGCACTTAATAAACCGATATTTCCTCTTTTGCATTTCTTTCCCTTAAAACAACAGGGGTCCTGACTGACACTATTATTAGCCCCATGAAATACTGTTCCCATAAAGTAACTTATCTAATCACACACCTGCTCGAGCACCGGCTTCAAGCCCAAATCCAGTTGTCTCTAACGGCAGAGATCTCTGAGGAAAGCTCTAAGTCTTGAGGCCAAGGGAAGCACAGTGACAAGCCTTGCTCAGGATGCAGCTTGCAGAGTCTGAAACCACTCAGCAAGGCAATCTAATTTGAGGGGGTCCAAATTGCAGGCAATCTTCCCAATTTCCTGGAATTCTCACCACTCACCTCCCAGGGCCAGGCTGTCCATGGACCATGACAGTTCTGTTATCAAACTTGGCAGGACGCAAGCTGTTGCTGTGACTGCCGCTCCAAAGAGGCAGTGAGGTGCAGTAGAAGGTCATTTTCCTCCCTCTCGCTCGCTGGGGGGCAGCTCCCCAGTGGCCATCAAGACAGTCTGGTGGGGGAATGACAGAGTCTCCAGAAGGCCAATGGCTCAAATGAACCTTGACAGGTAATCATTCCCCTGAGTAGCAAGTGAATCGTGATTAGCGCTCCTGACCGGAGAAAGAAGGGGCCTTGTCTCCGCCGGCTCCCTGGGACTCCAGCCAGAAGTTGTTCAAACCTCCAGGTGCCGTGGGATCCTCTTTCTGGGACAGTCCAGGGTCCAGCCCTCCTAGATTGCTCTCTGCTTGTGGACTGGAGGCTAAAGATCAGGGTGAAGCACAGACCATGATCCTTGAATGGCTCCATCGTCTGTCTCTCCTCTAATATGGTGATCCCTTTGAGGATGGGAAGGGTTCCATGCCACCCTTAGCTCGTCAAGCCCTCACACAGTGCTTACTCCTTGGGCAGCTTTGTTATACATTTTTTGAGCTATTGAAGAAATGAAAAAACTGGGGCGTCTGGGTGGCTCAGCTGGTTAAGCATCCGACTTCGGCTCGGGTCGTGATCTCACAGGTGGGTTCGAGTCCTGCATCAGGCTCTGTGCTGACAGCTCAGAGCCTGGAGCCTGCTTTGGATTATATGTCTCCCTCTTTCTGCCCCTCCCCTGCTTGTGCTCTGTCTCTGTCTCTCTCAAAAAATAATAAACATTAAACATTTTTTTAATAAAGAAGAAGAAATGAAAAAACTGAGTGAACTGAACTGAGCTTCACAGGCGGAGAAACTGAGGCCCCCAGAGAACTCATAGCTCATTTGTGGTGTGGACGTTGAAGCAGCCACCACCAGCTATGAAACAAGTGGGTGGGGTAACCTTCTGCCCCACTTTGCCCAGGATACCACATGTATGCCTGTTTCCCTGGGGTGATCAGTAATAACGCATCCTCTCGCTCTCAGAAGTGTTCCCGCTTGGATGCGTTTTCAGGGTGGCCAGGGGTGGTCCTTGGAAAGAAAGGGAAGCACCATTGACTAATAACCAGCAAACACTGAGCAGGCTCACCCTCCTTCTTAACCCCCACAACTAGCCTCCGTTCTATGTGGCTTTCCCCACACCGTGAGCTTCCCACTGTCCGTAGATTCTCCATGATAAAGATGTTTTTTGACCAAGTGAGTTTGGGAAAGCCTTCGTGAAACAAGGGTAAGCTGGTTTCCTCGCCACAGCATTTCTCGGTGCCCTAGCTATGCTAATAAGAGTGGCAGGAAGGAAGAAAAGACTCCCCCATCACCATGACTCCAGCAAGGAGCTGGTGTGGGATAAATCTTTATACTATTTCCCTCTGGTTTATTCCTTCGCCCAGACAGATAGTTTACTGTGCTGCAGAGTGTTATTGAGTTAACGGGAAGGAAAAAACACACACAAGTATTTTATGATGCTAAAGAGAAGCTCAGAATATGTGCTTTTCATTCAGCCAGGTAAGGCAAGGGCTTTTGATGATGCAAATATGAGCCCTAAGCTCAGTGTGGAGAAGTGGAGGGGAGGATGGACGTAGGGAGGAGGTGGATAAAATTCAGCAGGAAAAGGAAACCGGAAGAAGCAATAATCAGGAGACCTTCCACCCTGGGGAATTTGTGGACCTCTTAGGGAGATCCCTGGACTTGGCACAGGGCATGGGATGGGGCTCCAGCCAGTTTACAAGACACTGAAGGAGAGGGTGTCTCCAGTCATCTGGAGGGCTGGGGCCTCTCCAGCTGGAGCGCTGAGGTGTGCGTGTTCTGTGATACCAATGGGAGATTGGATTTTTGTTCCCAACCCTTCATTCCATTTCTGCCTCTGCCATGCGGGCTTGCAGAGTGCAGTGACAGGTAGGGTGTGTTTGCCAGCCTCACTGGTCTTGAGCCTGTCCATTTGACTTGCTTTGGCCAGTGGACCATGGGCAGCAGAAAGAGGGGCCTTAAGAAGTAAGAGGGCCCCTGGGAGTCAGAGAGTATGGGAGAAAAAGCACGGGGAAAGGGGAGCTTGGGCCATCCCATAAAGCTGTATGTGAAATTCTGGACACACCCTTAAACTATGCATGTACGACACTGGCCACAAACAACATGATGGCGGCTTTGAGAACAGAACCACAGTGTAGTGCAGTGTGTCTCCAGGACTATGGGGACTATCCTATCATATCCTAACAGGACTGCAAAGTCTTTGAAATTTTAACTGAAATTGAAACCACAGCCCACAGAAAACAGACCTAACCAAACTGTCTGCCCCCCTAAAAAGAAAATTCTCTGCAGAATTTTGTAAGAACCCAAAGTCTCTAAATGTCCAGGATATAATCCAAAATTACTCAATATACAAAGAGTCGGGAAAATCCCAACAACTTGCAAGAGAAAAGACTGTCAATAGATGCTAACTCCAGGGGTGCCCGGATGGCTTAGTTGGTTAAACATCCGACTTTGGCTCAGGTCATGATCTCACAGTTTGTGGGTTCAAGCCCCACATCGGGCTCTGTGCTGACAGCTAGCTCAGAGCCTGGAGCCTGTTTCAGACTCTGTGTCTCCCTCTCTCTCTGACCATCCCCTACTCATGCTGTCTCTCTCTCAGAAATAAATAAAACATTAAAAAAATTTTTTTAAACAGTTATGGAAATGGGTGGTGGTGGTGATGCCTGCACAACATTGTGAATGTATTTAATTCCCCTGATGTACACTGAAAAATGGCTAAGATGGTAAATATCGCATTATGTGTACTATACAATAAGAGAAACTGGGGGGAGGGGAATAACCAAAGGGAAATTTTAGGGAAAAGGGCACAAGATGCAAATTACTGATACCATAAATGAAAGCAGGAGCTTCACTACGGGAATAAACAAATACTACAAACAACTCTATGCCCATAGATGAAATGGACCAATTTCTTAAAAGAAACTAACTACCAAAGCTCACTCAAGAGGAAGTCAATGACCTGAGTAGCCCTATATCCATTGAGAAATTAAATTTGTAGTTCCAAACCTTCCAAAAAGGAGAATTCCAGGCACAGATAGTTTCACTGGCAAACTCTACCCACACTAAAGGGATATAATAATACCTCTTCTACACAAGCTCTTCCACAACATGGGAAAGGAGGGCACCTTCCCCCACACACTTTATGGGGTTGGCATTGCCATGGATACCAGAATGGGATAAAGACCATATCAGAAAACAAAAGATTAGTATTCCTTGTGAATATAGTTGCAAAAATCCTCAGCAAATCAAATCCAAAAACATAATAAAAATAATACATCGTGGCCAGTTTTGTTTATTCCAGGGATGTAAGACTGATTGAAATTTGAGGAGCAACCAATGTAATCCGCTATATCAACAGACTAAAGAAGAAAAAAACTATGATCATATCGATACACGTGAAAAGACATTTCACAAAATTCAATATCTGCTCGTGGTTGAAAAGAAAAGCTGTCAACAAACTAGGAATAAAAAGGAACTTCCCTAACCTGGCAAAGGGCATCTACATAAACTATACAAACTAACATTATACTTGAGGGTCAAACACTGATAACATTTCTGTTGAGATAGGGAACAAGGCAGGGATATCTGCTCTCACTGGTCCTATTCATCAGTGTGGCGAAAGCCCTGGCCACGGCAATAAGGAAAAGAAAAGGCACATGGATTGCATAATTTCACAATGTACACATGTATCAAAATTTCAGGTGGTGCCCTTTAAATTTCTGTTTGCCAATTATACCTCAATGAAGCTGGAAAAAAAGAAAGAAAATCGTCCCTAGTCACAGGTGACATTATTGCCTACGTAGAAAATCCCAAAGAGTCTAGAAAAACTGGCTCCTAGAACTAACAAGTTCTAGAAAGTCCACAGGATTTAAACTCAACATACACAAATCTCCACAAATCACCATGAACAGCTAGAAATAAAAAATTTTAAAAACGAGGGGCACCTGGGTGGCTTAGTCGGTTAAGCGTCCGACTTTCGCTTAGGTCATGATCTCGCGGTTTGTGGGTTCGAGCCCCGCGTCGGGCTCTGTGCTGACTGCCAGCTCAGAGCCTGGAGACTGTTTCAGAGTCTGTATCTCCCTCTCTCTCTGACCCTCCCCTGTTCACGCTGTCTCTCTCTATCCTAGAAATAAATAAAAAAATATTTAAAAAAATTTTTTTTAAATGGTTAAAAACTCAGGCACCTGGGTAGTTCATTTGGTTAAGTGTCCAATTCTTGATTTTGGTTCAGGTCATGATCTCATGTTTCATGGGCTTGAGCCCCGTGTCTGGGCTCCACTTGAGATTCTCTCCCTCCCTCTCTCTCTGCCCTTTCCCTATTAGTGTGTGTGTGTGTGTGTGTGTGTGTGTGTGTGTATGTGTGCACACATCCGCTCTCTCAAAATTGAAAAAAAAATTTTTGGAACAATAAAAAAACAAAATTTACAGCAACTCAAAAAAACTAAAACTATGTAAGTATATATGTAACAAAGTATGTACAAGATCCACATGCTGTAAACCACAGGAAAAAAAAATGAAAGAAATCAAAGAAGACATAATGAAATGGAGAAACATATCATACTCATGGATTGGAAGGGTCACTACAGTCAATATGTCAATTCTCCCCAAATGAACCTACAGATTTAACACAACTACAATCAGAACGGTAGCAGAATGTTTTCTCAGATATAAACAGGTCAATTCTAAAATTTACATGAAAAGATAAAGGAACTGAAGTAATCAAAGCAACTTTATAAAATAAAAACAGACTTCTTAAGGACCCAACCTTTCTGATTTTAAGACTTACTAGGAAGGTATAGTAATCAAGGCTGTGTTCTCAGCCTCAGTGGGGGGGTAAGTATACAGACGAATGGAACAGAATCAAGAGTCCAAAAAGACACCCATACAAATACGGTCCATTGATTTTTTGACAGAAGTGCAAAGGCATTTCAGTGGATAAAGGATCATCTTTTTAACAAATGATGCTAGAACAATTGGACATCGTGGACAAAAAAAAAAATCTTTAAAAGGTACCTCACATTTGACATAAAGATTAACTCAAAATGCATCACAGACTTACATGTAAAATGTAAGCCTATAAACTTGAGAAGAAAACATAAGAGAAGATCTTTGTGAACTTGAATTAGGCAGAGTTCTTAGATGTAACATCAAACACATGGTCCATCAAAGAAAAAGTTGATAAATTGGACTTCATCCAGACGAAAAACTTTTGCTCTGCAAAAGACACGGCTAAGAGAACTCATAATCGGAACAGGTAAAGAACTCTCCAAACACAACACTGTGAAAAACACACGACCCAGAGAAGAGGCAGAAGATTGGAACAGATGCTTTGCCAAGAAAGGCGTAGGAATGAGAACGAAGCACGTGAAAGATGTACGTCAACCTTAGTCCCTTACTGCAGTGTCCTCAGGGGAGTGTATACTAAAACCACAATAAAATACCACTACCCACCTATTAGAATGACTCTTCGTTTTTTGAATACTGGTAATATTTAGAGCTGACAAGGAGGTAGAGCGACTGAATGTCCCATACAATTCGAGTTGAGATGCAAAGGGGAAAACGCGTAGTTTCTAGAAGTTGAGCATATACTTACCATGAGCCCCAGCAGTGTTATTCCTAGTACTCACACTGGTGAAGTAAAAACTTGGTGGGGAAAAAAAAAAAAGGTTTACAACTGACCCATAGTGGAAACAACCCAAATGTCCTTCAAAAGGTGAGTGGATAGAGATCCGGGTACATCCAGGCATTGGGACACGGCTCAGGAGGACCGAACTACCGACACTCACGATGGATAGATGGCAAACTAAGTATGCCGAGGGGAGGAAGCCAGACGCCAGGGGTGCCTGCTCCTTCCTGTGGATGCCGGTCTGGAGAAGGCATAGCTGTAGGCATGGACCACAGACTGGTGGCTGTCAGACTCAGAGCTGGGGAAAGAGTGCGACCACAAAGGGGTACACAGGGAATTTGGGGGCGATGGGACTGTTCTGTACCGATTGTGGTGGTAGGGACATGGATCGGGCAGGTGTCACAACTCAGAGACTTGGACTCCACAAAAAGACAGATTTCACTGTATGAAAATCTGAACAGATTTTTAAGACAAAGCGATATTTAAAACAAAGTCACTGTGGGAGCGCCTGGGTGGCTCAGTCGGTTAAGCGTCCGACTTTGGCTCAGGTCATGATCTCATGGTTCGTGAGTTCGAGCCCCACGTAGGGCTCTGTACTGACAGCTCAGAGCTCAGAACCTGGAGCCTGCTTTGGATTCTGTGTGTGTCTCTCTCTCTCTGCCATTGCCCCACTCACACTCTGTCTCTCTCTCAAAACTAAATAAACATTTTAAAAAATTAAAACGATGTCGTTGAATGTTCCTCCTTAGCCCTCTGATGGTCCCATCATTCATCGTGGAAGAGCACACCCAGGGGAGCTGCTGGGTGCAGGAGGGACCTGAGGGCAGACCCAGAGCCCACCCCCACCCTGAGGAAGAGCTCTCACCTGCCGTGAGCAAGACAAATACCTTTGCTATTATAACCCATTTTGAGTTTGGGTTTGAGATGACTGACAATGTAACAAAAAACTGACTAATACAGTTAAGCAATCCGATTTGATCATAGAAAACACCTGCTAGCCGCTCTCGCACACCCGGCCCGAACCTGCTGCTCTNTACATACAGTGCCAGACCCTGCCACCCAGTCTGGGGAGGGGGCACAATGAGCCAGGGGCAGAGGGAGGGGACCATTGTCCCGTTGCTGGAGGCTCAGGAGGATTAGGTTTGGGGGGAGGGGGTGTCTGGCTGTCACCTGCCAGCACCAGGCACAGAGACCAGGACATTCCATCTAGAAAACCAAGGAACATATCCTGGATGCTGATGCCTCCATTTTACAGATGGAAAAACTGAGGCCTGAAAAGGGAGGGTGACCCGCTCAGTCACCCAGAGAAATGGCACCAAATCTGAGCCAGAATCGGGTCTCCTCATGCCCAGTCCAGGGGTCCTGACTCCACAGAGTCCAGAGTGTGGCAGCCGCCCTCCCTTGGCCCCCAGCCCCCGTCCTGTACCTTGCTGGTACTGGCGTTGACCAGAACTGACAGGTCATGGGCTCTGTTCTCCAGGAGCCCGTGGGTCAGGGGAGCGGGGGAGGAGACCCGGCCCCCTCCCAGGCCCTGCTCGGCCACTCCAGGCTGTGTGGCTCTGGGCAGCAACAGCGTCCCTTAGCCTGGGTCACATCAGCTCTGAAACAGGGACAGTAACAGACGTGTAAGGCGAGGACCGAGCAAGATGGGTCAGAAGGGCACTGACCACGGAGCCCAGCAGAGGCACCGCTCTGCCTAGGTCACCCCTTCTGTTCCTTATGATTTTCACTCTTGTCATCGTGCTCCTTCCTGGAGCCAGGCTCAGGCTGCGAGAGGCCTGGACAGGTGAGCCCGCCTGCTTGGGGCCCAGGGGGCCGGGTCTGAGTCAGGCCCCAGAGCCCTCAAGGCAGGGAGCAAACTCTCAGCACCGAGGGCAGAGGGGCCCCGCATGGGGGGCCCTGCTCTGAGCTTGGCCGGCAGGGCCAGGCCCAGCTGGGGAATGACAGAGATGTGGCCTGATAATGATCCAGCACTTAGCAGGTGGAGACCGTGACTGCACTCCCTGCTCAGAGCGGCCCCATGAGGCAAGCATCATGTGTGGTGAAACTGAGGCCCAGAGGAGGGAAGTCCATGTGTAAAACTCAAGCTTGGGTCTGTTGGCCTGCAAATCTTGGCCTTCACTCTGGTTAGCAACCGGGGCTCTTTCCACCTGCCCAGAGATTGCAAGTCGGCAGCCTCCCAGATGGAATTTGTTTGACACCTACGGTGTAATAAAAATCTGGAAATTTCATATGAAAAAAAATCTCTGATTTTTCTTGAAAAAGCAAGGAACTGGGACACTGCATTCCAAAGTCCCAGATGGCAACCATTACGAGGAGCCAAGCTCATCTTCAAGAATGGCTCAGGCTTAGGAGCCAGAGGCCTGAGTGACCTTGGGCAAATAACATAACCCCCGGGGGCCCCCGTTGCATCCCCAGCATGATGGGTGTGTCCCCTGCCTACCTCAGGGTCACAGCAAGCGACAAAGGAGCCCAGCACATGGCATGTACATACGGGTCCCCTCAGGTTTTGTCATCGGGCTCTCCCTGGTTCTCCTCTCGAACCCGCCCTCTCCTGCTGTCCCTGGTTTCTTCCTCTGCCCATCACCTGGCCTGCCTTCACCCCCTCACTCGCCTACACAGCTGGCCGGCCCACCCTCCCCGGCCCTTAGAATTTCTGACCTCTGCGTTCCAAGATTTGGGCTGAAAAGGGACAGGACTCAGCTATGGGTCACAAGTGTCCAGAAAATGCTCACGGTGAGTTCCAACCTGGATTCTGGCCTCAGTCTGCATATGCAAAACTGCCTGCATCTGGGGTACCCTCACCGGCCCACAGATTTATCACAGGAAGGCCCCCAGGACGGTGGGATGCAAAGGATAGTCTGAAAGGAGCAGGGACCCTGGAGGATTCACTAGTATCCCAGGGTGGCATCAACGGGACCATGAGGACAGGCACATCACCTCCACGCTCTCCCAGGAGGCTTCTTGGCCTCCTGGCCTCTCCCGCCAGGTGATACCCAGGCCTTCCCTAAGCTCCCAGCAGGAGGACCACCCCCCCCAGCTCCGCGGTCCTGAAAAACACCTGTCATATCCGACAGGACGTGTGAACGGTCCATTGGCATCCATGGACACTGTCAGCAGAGCCGAGCAGGGCGCCTGGGTGAACTTGGAGGGAGAAAGATTGATTTTCAGATTATCTCCCAATCCATAGTTGTCAAGGAAGAAAAAAGACCTAAACAATCGTGAAATTAAATCAGATGAGTTTCTGGATGCTGAATGGTTTCTCCCTCCCGCCCACAGACTCCTTCTACGCGTCCCTAGGGAAGGGTTGATGAACGGGTTCCCGTGTGTGCATTCTCCCCCGCCCCCCACCCCGTCCCTCTGACCAGCCACGCATCTCCACAGTCAGCAGGGACTTCTTGTGCTCCTACTGTGCGCCCCGCCTTGCGCTTGGTGCCAAGAATCCGGGGGTGAATGGGCAAACACCACCCCTTCCTTGTGGGGCCCCTGACCAGGGAACAGTCAGACCCTCAAAGGACAGTTACCACCCAGGACCAAGTGCTGTGCTGGGGTGAGCACAGGGCTCTGAGGGAACACTTTAATCCAGGAGGGTTGGGGTGGGTGGAAAGGCAAGGAGGACTTCCTGGAGGAGGCTGAGCTCTGCACTTTGAATAGCAGTGAGCTGGGCCGAGGCAGGGCCAGAAAATAGGGGGTGGGGGGGAGTGGGGTGGCTCGAAGTAGCAGTGTATCAAGACTTTGGACTTTGTTCTAAGGGCAGTGGAGGGTCGTGGGAGATTTTAATCAGTAAAGTGACACATGGGCAGATTCATGTCAAATCTTCACTCTGGCGGCTATGCGGAGACTGGACCGGAGGGGAGCCGTGCAGGGGCGGGGAGCACAGGCAGGACGGTCTGCCTCCTTCAGCCGAGAGGAGATGGAGGCCTGAGTTCACGCTGCAGTGAGCAGCACCACGTAGCCAAAATCACTCCCTCCCCTCCTGCGAGTCTGCCCCCCAGTCACCTCAGTGAGCCCCCCAACCCCACTTAAAGCTGCAGCCCCTCCCGCAGCTCTTCCAACCCCCCTTGATTGTACTTTCATCATCTTTGAAGATACAGTATCATTTACTTATTTATTAATTGCTTGTTGTCTATAACACACACACACACACACACGTGCACAGGAATGTAAGCTCCAGGCAGTAAGGTCATGGCCACGATTTCTTCTATGATGCCTCACCTGCACATACAATGGTGCCTGGCACAGAGTACGCACTGCGTAAATGTTTGTTGAATAAATGAACGAACGGTCACCGTTATTGTCACCTCCCAGAACGATGACAGTCCTGAGACCAGAAGCAGGCGTCACCTTTCTCAGCTGCCACTGGGGGTCAGTGGTGGATGGCGTTTGCAGCTGTAGGGGTAGGAGAGAGCTGGGGACGCGGTTCTAGGGCTAGGGATGCAATCGGGAGGGGGTTCGGATTGGAGGTGGTGGGAGGTTCAGAGTGCACCCAAGGGAAGGGGTGGGAAGGTGTGGCCAAGCCGAGAACAGGTGTGCAGCTGATGGCGGCGGTGGGTTCAGGGACGTGCCAGGTGTGAGCAAGGTCTGGGCTAGGAGGGGAGGAGCGGGGCTCGGGTCCAGGCCAGGGCAGGGGTGGGGCCAGGAGGGCCGGTAGAAACACGCCGCTCCCCTATGGGATCCTCTCTGGCCACGTACCAGGATGGGGGGTGAAGGGCTGACCCCCTGTCCTGCTCAGGGTCTCAGGCTCTGACACAGATCCCTGCCCCTGCCCTGCCCCTCCATCAGCCTGGCACTGGTCTGAACCACAAGAGCCAGCCAAGGACCCCCCCAGACTGCTCAGGCCAGCCAGGCGCCTGGAGAACCCTCGCCTATCCACCTCTGCGCCCACGGAAAATCGGAGGCCCAGCAACAGCGAGAAATACGATGGATTATTTTCTCCCCTTTCTGCTTTTCCTGCTTCTGAAGATCGATAGGGTCCCAGCTGGGAGGTCAAGAGGCCTAGCCGCTCTTCTTACTCCGCCTGCCCCCCGCCCAGCTCCCGTGCTATTAGGCAAGTCATCACACTGGCCTCAATTTCCCCACCTGCAAACTGAAAGCAAGAGGCACTATCTCATTCCTTCGAGCCTGTGCAAAGCCGCACTCATCAACTTGTGCTCACAGGGAGCAATCATACATCCTTTAACCCGAACCAAATAAACCTTCTGTTTTTCCTTTGCTGGAGGGGAGGCAGCTCGGACTTCCTGAGAGCTCTTCCCGCCAGATTCATCCACATTATGTTCTCCTACCTAATACGAGGTCCTGCGATTGTTTGCATTTTACAGATAGGGAAACTGAGGCCCAGAGATAGGAAGCATCTTACCCAGCAGCACGGAGCCAGGGGGAAAGGCCCACCTCCTTACCTTCCTCCCTCCCCAAAGCGAGAGTTTAATTCCATCCCATCAGGCTTCCGGGGGCCCTGCTTGGCAGCATCTTTACAAACAGAGCTCAGAAACCTGAAATCTGGAATCTGCTTGCTCCACACTCTACCCTTTGTCTGAACAACACCACAGAGGAGTGTCTGTGAAGGCGACACTAGGTCAGGGCAGGGACATCTCAGCTGTTCAAGCCCCTGCTTCCGCTCTGGCCCGGTGGTGTAGCAGTTTCATGCTTGGGCTTGGAGCCAGCTTGACCTTTGTTCAAGTCACGGCTGTACCCCCCTCACTGCTGGATACTCACAGATGAGTATTTTTTACGGGATTTATTTTATATTGCACAGTTATATTATTTTTTTGGCACCCAGTTCTATGAAATCTACGACATGCATACATTTGTGTAACCACGATCAGGATACAAAATAATCCCATAACCCCAGTGAAGTCCCTCCGTGGTCCCCAAACCCCAGCAACTGTTGATCTGGTCTCCATCATTCTAGTTCCGTCTTCTCAGTTATGTCATACAAGGAAATCACACAGGTAAGTGACGCTCTGAAACTGGCTCTTTCACACAGCCCGGAGCCTCTGAGATTCATCCTGGTTGTTACATGAATAAACAGTGCATTCCGTTTTACTGCTGGGCAGTATTCCATGTGTGCATATACCTGCATTTGTTCATCCCGTCAAACTGACATTTGAATGAAAGGGTATTCGAGTAGTTCCAATGGCTGACGATTATGAAGAGAGCCGCTAGGAAGCATGCACGCCCAAGAGTGGGAACGCCAGATCCTATGATAAGTACATGCCTAATGTTCTAGGAAAGTACCAGAGTGTTTTCCAGAGTGGCTGCGCCATTTTGCGTTCCTGGCTGCAAATGTCTCAGAGTCGTTCCTACATATTTCCAATTGTTCTGCACCCTCGACCACACTGGTCATTGTCAGTACTTTTATTTTAGTCATTCTCATGTGGATGACCTGGTATCTCATTATGGCTTTAGTTTGCATTTCCCCATAAGTGGAAGGAACATCTTTCCATGGGCTTATATTCCCCCTGTATCTTTTCTGGGGTTTAGTCAGGGTTTTTGTCCACTTTCTAATTGTGTTTCCTTCCTATCGGATTTTGAGAGTTTTTTACATATTCTAGTTACGAGTCTTCTGTTGAATATGTGATTCCGGATCTTTTCTTCCCGTCTGTGGCCTGCCTCTTCATCCTTTTACCAGTGCTTTTTGCAGGCAAAAGTTTTTCATTCCGATGAAGTTTATTGATCAGGCTTTTATTTTGTGGGTCATGCTTTTGGTGTCACATGCACACCCTAAACCCTGGCCTAAACCCAAGTCATGAACATTTTCTGTCATGTTGTCTTTTAAAAATGTCACTGTTCGTTTTACATTAAAACCTATGGTTTACCTTGAGTTAATTTTGCATGAAGTGTGATGGGTTTTTAAAAAAAATTTTTTTAATGTTTATTTATTTTTGAGAGAGAGAGACACACACACAGAGCACGAGCAGGGAAGGGGCAGAGAGTGAGGGAGACACAGAATCCGAAGCAGGCTCCAGGCTCTGAGCTGTCAGCACAGAGCTGGATGCAGGGCTTGAACCCACGAACCATGAGACCGTGAGATCATGACCCAAGCCGAAGTCAGACGCTCAACCGACTGAGCCCCCCAGACGCCCCTACAGTGTGACATTTAAAGAGAAGTTTACTCCTTGTGTATGGAAGCCCACTTGGTCCAGCGTCATTTGCTGAAATGACTCTGGCAAAGGGTTCGACTTCTCTGAGCCTCAGTCTCCCCATCTCTAAGATGGGATGTTGGCAACCATAGCATCTACTTCAGGGGCTCTTATGTCCTAATCTTCCCCTGTTCCCTCCTGATTGATAAGGTAACCAGGTGCCGGGCATGTTAGGATTTTTATGCTTGTCACCAAGTGTTTATTTCATAGTAAGTCTGTGAAGAATAAAAGGATGATATGTGTCAAAAAGCTCCAGATATGCGTAGGCGTAGAGCACATCAGGCGTGGCTAGGGCGTGGCTAGGGCGTGGCTAGGGCGTGGCTAGGGGTGGCTTCCTCCAGGTAGCCTGGGTTCAAGTCCCAGCTCGGCTACTCCCTGGCTGTGTGCCTTGGAGAAGCTACTTAACCTATCTGGGCCTCAGTTTCCTCACCTGCAGAACAGGGATGATGACAGTAGCACCTACGTCAGGGACAGAGTGTGGCATGTGGTATGTGTGTGACATGTGTTCCTTGTCACTTAGAGCTCTCCACCTCCTGCCCATGGCCAGAACCTTGGATGCCGTCCTTATTTTCTGCACATGTTGAAGGAGGTGGGCAACTGTGGTTCATGAGTTCAAGCCCTGAGTCAGGTTCTGCACTGACAGTGCGCAGCCCGCTTGGGATTCTCTCTCTCCCTCTCTCTACCCCTCCCCTGCTCGTTCTCTCTCCCTCTCTCTCTCAAAACAAATAAATAAACTTAAAATAAAAAGACTGACACCAGGAAAACACATACGCGGCCAGGGACAGATGTGCACACAGGCAGCGTTCCAGCAAATAACCACCTGTGACTGGATCAACCTCCCTGCAGCTGGTGGAGCGGCCCAGGTGAGAAGAGCCCACACATCAGTGCACCTGCCCCTGTGACACGTGATGGGAGGGGGTTGGGAGGAGGGGCGTGTGTGAAGCGTCCATGCAGGCTCAGCCCCACAGGCCCCTCCAATGTCAATCATGCTGCCTATAGCTGTTAACTGCTTTGAGGGGGTCCCTCTAACCCCCCACCAGTGAATTTTGAAAAGACCTCATTGCTTTTATTTTGTTAATGTTTATTTATTTTTGAGGGAGAGACAGACAGACAAAGTGTGAGCAGGGGAGGGGCAGAGAGAGAGGAAGACACAGAATCGGAAGCAGGCTCCAGGCTCTGAGCTGTCAGCACAGAGCCCAACACGGGGCTCGAACTCAGGAACTGTGAGATCATGACCTGAGCCGAAGTCGGGTCGGACACTCAACCGACGGAGCCACCCAGATGTCCCCAGACCTCATTCCTTCTAAGTCAGCCCATCCAAACAAAGCCTCCAGGTTTGGCGAAAACCCTCAGAGCCATTTTCATCTGCTGGGATAACAGACCAACCGAAATTTAATTTGATTTATAATAATATACATAAAAGGAAACTTGAAATATGCCATCATAAAAACAGCGATCATCTCTGAGGAATGGGATTATGGGAAACTGCTACTTTCTCCTTTATATTTTTTGGCGTTTTCCATGAGAGCTGGGCATTACTTTCAGAATCCTCTCAAAGCAAACAGGACTAGCTAAAAGGCTGCTCTGTGATTTGTGTCTTCCCCCACAAGCCGTGTGCTCTCCCCCCCACCCCCGTGCATAATCATAAACAGGTGTCATGCATATTCATCACTGTGGGGATGTCAGGACTGGTTGGTACCCAGGTCGGGAATCTTCCAAAAAGGCGAGTGTTACCTGCATCTTTGCAACCATACTTCTGGCCCCTGTGCCCATGAACTCCACCATTCCCGTGTGGTGGACTCTGGGTGGCCCTGGAGGTGGCTGCAGTCAAGGCCACAGTGGCTGCGACTAGCCAGCCTCCAGTAACCACCAAGGGCCTGGGCTCTTGACCAACACGATCCCATTGCATACCCTACAACAACTCTGCAAAGTAGGCATCGCTAGACCCATTTGGCAGATAGGGAAGTTAAGGATCAGAGAGGTAAAGTCACAGGGCTGAGGTTACACAGCTTGGACGAGGTAGAGTCAAGATTGCAACCAGCAGCCACCATGGCCTGATGTAAGGCACAGGACGCCCTGAAAACCTCCATCATCACCCCCAAGCCTTCTTAAATAAAGAATCGCCAAAGATAAAGGTAGCTTCAAGACAGCAGCTCCAGCCTCCCTGGGCCCAAGGTGCCCCCACGTCCCATCTGTCACCAAAACCCTGGAGCGGGCCCAGGGCTGGATCTCAGCATGCCCTGCACCGAAGCCAGGGCCCTCCCTCCTCTCTGGATGACCTCTTAGTTCCCGGCAGGCAGAAACCCCAGAGCCTGGCTGTGCGAGGCCTGTGCCGGCTTAGGTGAGGGTGGGGGCAGGGACGGGCTTTGGTCCACATTGATGATGGGGAGGCGGAAGGAGGCGGGGGTTGGAGGGGGTGGGGACCCCTGCTCTCTNGTCCGACCATGGCCTTTCTGAGCTATTCCTTCTTTGCCCTCCTAACGACCATCTTGGGGAAACTGAGGCAGCCCGCCTCTGTCATCTCTCTTGTCACCAGCCCAGAGAGCAGAGCTGGAGTTCTGGCACATTTAGCGACCTCTGTCCCCATCCCTTGTCCAGGGCTGAGCAGGAAAAGTGGGAACACAGGCCAGCAGGCTCCTGGTCCTCGGGGCCAGGGACTGGCTGCTGCGGGATGGGTAGGGTGAGGAGGGTTTGCGCTTGCATTTCATCGAGGGACACGGATTGAAAATGGAGCTAAGTGCAGCTCACTGAGTAGCTCGGAGGCCCTAATAACATCAGCAGTCGCGGTTTCTTTTCCATGCGTCTCTCCTTGGCTGTGCCTAGACGGTATTTCAGCTCCCCATTCTGCCGTCCTTGACGAGGGAAGAG
The DNA here is from genome assembly GCF_008692635.1 of Crocuta crocuta. NCBI lineage: Eukaryota > Metazoa > Chordata > Mammalia > Carnivora > Hyaenidae > Crocuta > Crocuta crocuta. The sequence goes on from NW_027532008.1 coordinate 937,169, forward strand.
AGAGAAAGATCCCACCTTGACTCAACCCTAGCATCAGCAGGAACTCTGGAGGCAGAGTCACCTGTGGGTCTCAGACGCGCCTGGAGATTTTAGAAGCTAGAGTGGAGGCGCCTGCGTGGCTCAGCCAGGTGAGCGTCTGACTTCAGCTCAGGTCATGATCTCGTGGTTCGTGGGTTCGAGCCCCGCGTTGGGCTCTGCTGTCAGCACAGAGCCACTTCAGACCTTCTGTCCCCCTCGATCTCTGCCCTGCCCCCTGCTCATGCTCTCTCTCTCCCGCTTTCATAAATGAATAAACATTTATTTAAAAAATACTAAAAAAAAGAGTAGAGGAAGGGCCCAATAGTTCATATCTATGGAGGGACGGGAGATTTATGTTACCTGTGTTCTCTTACTGCTGCCTCATTAAACCTCACCATAACCGGCCTGGAGTAGGGATTATTACCTTATTCTCTCCATTTTAAGGATGGATACAGTGAGGCCAAAGCAGATATGACATGGTCAGGAGACAGCAGCAGTAGCAGAGAGGCCACTGCACCTCAGGACAGAATGACTCTGGTGTCCATCCTGTTGCTAGAGGACATCTGTAGCCATGGTCACTCTCATGCTCTCGTGAGTCCTGAGAGGTGGACGGCACAGAGACCAGGGCCCCCATTCGACAGACAGGAAAACTGAGGCAAGGCAACACGGGTGACCTACGGTTCTGTAATTTATTTGCAGCAGGGCTTACTTTAGAGCCCTGAACTCCAGCTTTTCAGCCAAAAATGTAGAATTCATGTCACTGCACACTTTGTCTCTGGCTCAACTTTACTTTTTTTAACACTTATTTTTTTAGAGAGAGAGACAGAGTGCAAGCAGGGGTGGGGCAGAGAGAGAGGGAGACACAGAATCCGAAGCAGGCTCCAGGCTCTGAGCTGTCAGCACAGAGCCCTACGTGGGGTTTGAACCCACGAACCACAAGATCATGGCCTGAGCGGAAATCGGATGTTTAACCCACCGAGCCACCCAGGTGCCCTTCTGGCTCAGTCTTTATGTTGCCAAAGAATCATGTGGGGTAGATGTGTCTTTAAAATGCACATTCCCAGGGCGCCTGGGTGACTCAGTCGGTTAAGGGTCTGACTTAGGCTTAGGTCATGATCTCATGGCTCATGGGTTCGAGCCCTGCCTCAGGCTCTGTGCTGACAGCTAGTTCAGAGCCTGGAGCCTGCTTCCGATTCTGTGTCTCCCTCTCTCTCTGACCCTCCCTTGCTCACGCTGTCTCTCTCTCTCAGAAATTAATAAAAAACATTTTTAAAAAAACACAGATTCTGTGTCTCCCTCTCTCTCTGTCTGCCCCTCCTCCACTAGCTCTCTGTCTCTATCTCTCAAAAATAGACAATTAAAAAAAATTTTTTTAATAAAATAAAATAAATGCACATTCTCAGGCCCTACCCAGAGACTCTACTTTAGAAGAGCTGGAGATGGGGCCAGGGAGCCTGTACTTCACACAGAGTCCACCCCTTACGTAGGTACTTGGAGCAGATCAAGTATGTGCAGACCCCCTCGGAGAAACATTGGCTCCAGTGTTCCAGGCCTCACACTCAGTTCCGTACGGACATTTTTATAGCCCATTGCTTACAATCAAAGATTCTAGATCTATCTAGCCCACACTCCAGAACCAGCTCTTCCGCTCCCCAGCTTGAACCCAGGGGGAGTGACCTGATGGCTCTGTGTCCAGTGTCCCCAGCTGAATATGGGGATAACAGTCCCTCCCTCATAAGGTCTTTATGAGTGAATATAAACCGAGCACTTAAAGCAGTGCCTGCACACTGCTTCTAATGTGTGATGCCGTGCCCCTGGGCTTCTACTTTTTATCACTGTCCTTACCTCAAGCTCCTGTCTAACTAACTGTCTACTCTATCAGGTCTCCAACTGGTGCTGACCACAGGCTCCAAATAGCATCCCTCTTGCCACAGATTCTTTAAGTATCATTGGATCTGTTGTATCATAAAGCTGGAGCGATGGAGCAGCTCGCACTCGGCCTGAAACGACTGCAGACTTCCTAGGTTCCCGCTCAAGACGGGCAGCCGCATGGATGACCGTGTCGTTGGCTGGAATTGGGCCAGTGTGATGTCCTACGGAATGTCAAGACAGCCCAAACCCCATCATGAGCCAGGAGGATGCTTGGTGTGCCCCTTAGGTAAGATTCTGACTGTATACAGTTGGCCTTATCAGGTCACAGAAGACTACTTCTGGTGGTCCCTAGAAAATTGCTTTAGAGGAAAAGGCACCAGTGAGGTCCAATTGCCAGGGGCCGTGTTGATTTGCTCCAGTGAAAATAATACATCTGGGGAAAGAGCTGCCATTGGAGTAACCACCTGACCGTTTACAAGAATCCATTCATTCTCCAAGACCCATCTGACTTCTGAACCAAATTCATCAGATTAGCTAACGTGCCCATTTAGAAGCACCCTTGTTTCTCTCAGGTTTTGATGGTGGCGTTAATCCTTATGATTCGCCCCCTGCCACCACCCCCCCCCCCACACACACACCCAAACATACGCTTACAAGGAATCATTGTCACATTGGGTTTACCACCTTTCTAGGGAGGGCCAGTTCGGGGACTTCTACTTCGCCCTTCCTGGGCCCAGAGAATTCTGGGTGGGAATTCTGCCAGCTGCCATATGTGCCTGTTCCGAATGTACTTTCAGAACTAGGGAGATAATGGACCTGGTTCACTCCAAGATGAAATTGAAATAGGATTCCATCTATCACCTGGCCATTGTAGACCCCACTTCCGTGGGCTGCAGTGGCATGTTGGGTCCCCAGAATTTTATATCAATTCATAGCCAGTATCTGGTCATCTCTAAAAGATCTGGGTCTGGGGCGCCTGGGGCCTCAGTCAGTTGAGCGTCTGACTTCAGCTCAGGTCATGATCTCACGGCTCCTGGGATCTAGCCCCGCCTTGGGTTCCATGCTGACAGCTCAGAGCCTGAAGCCTGCTTCAGATTCTGTGACTCCGTCTCTCTCTGCCCGTCCCCTGCTTACACTCTGTCTCTCTCTTTCAAAAATAAACATTAAAAAAAAAACACACACACACATTTTAAAGGTCTGAGTCTGCCCTCTTCCCCAGCAGGCGGTCACTCCAGTACAGGGATTGGCAAGCTGTGACCCGCAAGCCAGTCTGGTCCATGGCCTATCTTTGCATGACCCACAAGCTAAAACTGGCTTTTAGATTTTTTAAGGTTGTTAAAAAGAAAATACCATCCCTGCTGGCCTATATCCTGGGACGGGTTCCAGGACCGATTCTGTATCAGTCAGGATCTAGACAGAAAATAGGATCACAGGAATTTTATCAGGAAAAGTTAACATAAAGAATGATCGGCTGGGGGCACCTGGGTGACTCAGTTAAGCTTCCAGCTCTGGCTCAGGTCACTGTCTCACGGCTCGTGAGTTCGAACCCCACGTTGGACTCTGTGCCGACAGCTCAGAGTGTGGAGCCTGCTTCCGATTCTGTGTCTCTTCTCTCTCTGCCCCTCCCCCTGCTCACGCTCTGTCTCTTTCAAAAATAAATAAACATTTAAAAATAAAACAAAATAAAAAGAATGAGCAGCTGGTAATGGGATTAGCTGCTAAGAAGTAAAGAGAAGTCTAAATTAAACAGAATTAGCTAATGCATGGAGCTGACGTGGCTTTCTCGAGCAATAAACAATTTTGAAAGAGCCCCTGCCCCCAGCACTGAGATTCAGACCTCACTGGGCAAGGTGTGGCTGGAGCCACCGAATAGTGAAGACGTCTGCTGAGGTCCCACAGGCTGAGAGAGCAGGAGACAGCCCACCGGAAAGCCAAACCATCTGCTCTCTTCCCGTGCGAGATGGAGATGTGATTCAACAGCTGAGCACATGTGAAAGTCCTGAAGCAAGTGATATTTTTGTAAGTGTCCTGAAGTGTAGGTAAGCCCTCAGTAAATGTTAGCTGTTGCATCATGGCCATTGCCATGATCCATCATCATCATCATTATCATCATCATCAACATCATCACCCTTATTACTCTTTAACCCCATGGGGAGAAAACTGACCTTAGAGAAGTGACCTGCCTGAGGCACCCCAGGACACAGCAACCCTGGACTCCAAGCTCCATGCCAGACACCATGATCTTCCACATCAGGCAAGAAGCCCATAGCCCAGTCTCCGCGTTAGATACGTGGAGAAACTGAGCTTCAGAGAGTAGAAGGGTCAGAGTCAGGGCCCAGGCCCCCCTCCAACCCAGGCTTCTCTGGGCATAAGCCTGGTCACCTGTGCAAACTGTAACATCTCCTATACCTCCTGGCCTCCCTCCTCCTTCCTTTCCTCCTCCTCCTCACCTCCTGTCTGATGTTGATTTAACCTGTGGTTTTATGGTTAATCATCTCATAGTAAATCTCCGTCTTAATCTCCCATGGGCCACCCAGGCTATCCTTTTATTAGGAAATAAATAGCGCCGGCACTCCATGCCACGCTGCGGCCAACACGGGGAGCCTGGCGGTGGGAGGAGAGGCGGTACGAGCCTGGAGGAGTCTTGAGGCCCCAGAGACAAAGAGAATATGAGAATAATTACGAGACGATAGGAGTGTGGGCACTGTTTGTGCAAGACGCAAAAGCTGTAATAAAATCGGCTTTTGCGCCAAAGCTCTAGGTGAGATTTTAAATGAAAGGATCAGGTCAGGGATGCTGGCTGGGCTTGGAGACAAGAGTCCTTGACTTCAGTCCCTGCACCGCTATTTCCCTGCTGTGTCAACTGAGGCCAGCCAGGCACTCCTCTGGGCTTCAACCTCATTG
>NW_027532008.1:942155-975190 GCF_008692635.1 Crocuta crocuta
CACCTACCCAGCCGGACAGGTCCCAGCTTGGAAGGAAGCTCTACCCACAGGGCCCTGGGCCGATGCCCTCTGAGGAGCCCTGCCCTACTCAGCTTCCTCTCCAGGACTCTGAAGGACAAAAACATGGACAAGAGTCAGGAAACTTGGGGACTCGGCCCAGCCTGGACAACCATTTGCTGTATAACCTTGGACCAAGGGTCTTCCTCTCTTGGGGCCGGAGAGGCTGTGACTGATAAGAAATATATTTTTGGTCTTTATCCACTGTTTCTGGCGCAGCACTGAAAAAACCTTTGGAATTTCCTCTGTTGAAAGCGACCCAGGGCTTTCGTTGCATTAATGAGTTGACTTTCAGAAAGCCCCTAGGTTAACCTAAGGACGGGGCTGGTTGCCAGGAGAGCCAATCTTGTGATTAGAGGGTTGGAACTTTCAGTCCTTTTTCTGCAAACCTCCAGGGAGGGGAGAGGGGCCCGGAGAGTCAGTTCCATGGCCAAGGGCCAATGATTTCATCAAGTGCACCTAGGTAATGATGCCTCCGCCCACATACCTTGCCCTAGGCATCCCGTCCCTCTGGCCAGGTCCTAAATCATATCCTTTTATAACAAACCAGCAATCTAGTAAGGAAAATGTTTCTCAGAGTTCTGTAGGCGGCTCTGGCAAATTCTTCGAACCCGAGCAGGGAGTCTCGGGGGCCGCTGACCTATAGCCAGTCGGTCAGTAGCATAGGTAACCTCCCAGACTTGCAGCTGGCATCTGAAGGGGGGCACAGCGGGGTCTTGTGGAACTGAGCCCTTAACCTGTGTGATCTGACATCATCTCCACGTAGCTGGTGCCAGAATTGAGTTACTTTGGTGACACGGGAAAACCCCACATATCGGAGGGCCTCGTCTGTAAAAGAGGGACATACTGGACACCAACACTCTTTCCAGTGTCCCACGTTCTGAGATCTGCCCCAGGCTGGTCCACTCAATGGGAGGAAAGTGTGGGGGACCTGGATGGGGCCTCCCTGCCCCGCTGCCTGCTGCCTCACCCCTGCCGCCGCTGTTTCTGGGCGCCCCTCCGCCTCCCTGTCTTATCTCTGGGGCCCCCATATGGCACCGTCCTCACTCCCTGCTCCCCAGATGCTGATGGAAATATTTCAGGGTGTCGCGTGTCGCAGTCGGATGCAAAGAACTGAGTCTCTCCCTCCAGATGGTGATGTCCTCTCCGGCTCCAAGCCCTAAATTAGCCATGTTAGAGATGAAAACCAGAGGCTCTAACTCCTCCTTTTGGTAGCTGTCATCCCACAACCTGTGATTCCAAAAGCAGGGCCATGAAAGAACCGACAGCGGGGTCTGGAAGAGATACCCGCACACGCCTGTTCAGAGCAGCATGGCTCACAAGGGCTATGGAGCAGTGGATAAGCAAGATGTGGGGCACACGCACAACGGAGTATTACTCAGCCTTAGAGGAAGGAAATTCTGACACGTGACACATGCCACAACATGGATGGACTTGAAGACACGCTAAGTGAAGGAAGCCAGTCACACAAAGACGATACTGAACGGTTGCACTTAGACCAGGTACTGAGAGTGGTCACAGTCACAGAGACAGAGGGGAGAATGGGGGCTGCCAGGGGCTGGAGGGAGGGGGCAATGGAGAGATGTTGCGTGACGGGGATCGGGCGTCTGCCTAATGGACGGTTTACTGGACGGTGGTGATGGTTGCACAACCTTAAGAGTGTATTCAACACCACCGAACTGTACGCTTAAAAATGATCGAGATGACAAATGGATGTGTTGTAGGGGAGGGAAGCTTTTCCCTTCTTCCCTTCTAGGTTCTTTCCTTAGCTGGTCTAAGAACCAAATGGATATAAGACAGATTAACAGGAGGGGCGCCTGGGTGGCTCAGTAGGGTAAGCATCTGACTCCTGATTTCAGCTCAGATTTCAGCTCAGGTCATGATCTCATGGTTCATGAGTTCAAGCCCCATGTCGGACTGTGCACTGACAGTGCAGAGCCTGCTTGGGATTCTGTCTGTCCCCCCCTCTCTGTCTCTGCCCCTCCTCTGCTTACACTCTCTCTCTCTCTCAAAATAAATAAATAAACTTCTTTTAAACAGTTTTTTAAAAGACAGATTAACAGGAGAAAAACACATTTAATTTTGTACATACTAGAGCCTATAAAAATACGAAGGTTGAGGTGCCTGCGTGGCTCAGTCGGTTAAGCGTCTGCTTCGGCTCAGGTCATGATCTCATGGTTCATGGGTCCAAGCCCTGCATCGGGCTTGCTGCTGTCAGCATGGAGCCCACTTTGGATCCTCTGTCCCCCTCTCTTTGCCCCTCCCCTGCTCCCACTCTCTCTCTCTCAAAAAATATTTAAAAATATATATATATGAAGTTCAAAGAAGTGACCAAAGCAGGCAGTTTATATACCTTTTAGACCAAGAAACAATAAATTTGTGAAGATTGGACAAGGCAAAGAGGTTTGGGTCTGGGGTAGCAAATTAGTAAGGAAGTAACAAGGTAAGTTTATACAGCCCTCTGTGCCTTAAATTCCTTGCCTCTGGTGCGAAGGACGCCCCGTGCCCTCCTGGTGCAAGGAGGGCACCTTTCATATGGGAGATTTATTCCCTGCTTTCAAGGGGACAAAGGAGGTCAGAGAGTCCTTCTTGCACCGGCTGTTTCTTAAGTAACTTTAATTCAAAACAACCAATATGCCAAATTGGCATATTTGGGGATGGCACATCACACACAATTTTACCACAATTTCAAACACTGAGAAGAAAAAAGCAGTGGCAAATAATATCTGCTCCTTGGCTGATGAGTGAGGACCTACCCCCTCAGTACGAGGCACGGTGTTCAGTGATTCACATGCAGGAATTCATCTACTGCTCACAACAAGCCTCCAAGAAACTATTACCTCATTTTGCAGATGGAGAAACTGAGGCACAGAGCAACCAAGGAACTTGCCCAAGGCCACACAGCTGGTGATGGCTAAGCGGGAACCAGACTAGACACACTGGTTCTTGAATTCCCGATCCTGTCACCCAAAGCTGGGTTCACCCCTGGATGGGTGTCGAGCCAAAAGACACAAACAAGCCAAAGACTAGGAAAAGGGAGGGGGGCGGTTTACTCCTCAAACAACAAAGCTGGGGCAGCATGAAGCCAGCAGTGGACACATATTCATGAAGGGGCTGCAGGACGGGAACTCAGCATGGCATCGGGGTGAAAGTCATCTTAAAGTGACAGAGTCCGAGTCCAAGTGAGGAGGGCGGCAAGCGTGGGTCCCATCAGTTCTCAGTGGCTTCAGTTGGTCCCGCATCTGAGTGCTCAGAAGGCTTTAGGTCCTGCAAAGATAACTCAGCAATGTGTGGCAGGTCAGTGTCCGCTTTTAGATCAGCACTGGGAGTTTTACTACTGATGTGCAGCCCCCGATGTAATTAGACCATCTCCTGACCCAGAGTGGCCAGGAGTTTGTTCGTACGTCCTTTCACAAGATGCCCCAGGTCCTAAAGTGACTTTTCTTATGCCAAGAAAACCATGTCTCTCTTTTCCTGGGGCCCCCCCAACTCTTTCTGCTTGCGGGAACGACCCATGTGACAGGTCTGATTTAGCCCGATATCCTTTTGATGGACTTGTCCAACGAGACCCCGGAGGAAGGCTCTGGGGAAGGTGAGGTTGACAGAGAGTTCCACTGGAGGACGAAGACCGTCCCCATCAGCCCCTTCCCTGCAGTCCCCAGAGCGGCCACAAGGCCATCCCTATGGAGAATGAACCACCCTCAGTCCTCCAGGGGCCGCCAGACCTGCGGCAGTGGGGACTAGGCTCACCTGCGGGTGTGGAAGTGGGTTCTGCATCCCATGGGGCTGGACCGGGACCAGCCTGAAGACCGTGACCCCTTGTTACCAAACCAGGCCCTTGGGCTCGCAAGCAATAGACGTCGACAGGAGGCTAAACGGGAGGTTCGGGCAAGGCTTTATTGGGACTTCGGCTCCGGCACAAGGGAGGCAGCACAAGAGAAAGAATCTTCAAGCTGACTCCCCGAGGAGAGTTCGGGAGAGTTTCTTAAAGAAACTTGGGTGGGATGGGGTGCCTGGGTGCTCCAGTGGTTAAGCATCTGACTTCAGCTCAGGTCATGATCATGTGGTCTGGGGTTTCGAGCCCCGCGTCGGGCTCTGTGCTGACAGCTCAGAGCCTGGTGCCTGCTTCAGATTTTGTGTCTCCCTTGCTCTCTGCCCCTCCCCTGCTTGTGTTCTGCCTCTCTAAATAAATAAATAAATAAATAAATAAATAAATGTCAAAAACAAACAAACAAACAGAGAGAAACTTGGGTGGGAAAAGGGTGCCATCTAAGCATGTAGAGGCAGGGACATGTTCACCTGTCACTTGCAAATCATGCTTCCTCATGCGTCGCATGCCTAATTGACAATTAAATCTCACCCCTGGACATGATTCTCAGTAATATAATAAGGGGGAAAGTCGGTCAAGGGCGGCACTGGGGTCCATCTTGGCACAAATTGGTTTGTTCCTCTCCAGTCTTTAGAGGCCAATCCCTCCCATCAGTAAGCATCCTGCCCTCACATTCCTGCTACCCACGGGCATAGAGTTTTAGCTTTTTTTCTTTTTATATGGAGGCAGCCAAAGGACGCTGGCTTCTGCGGTCAGGGTTGAGGGGACCTGAGTCCAATCCTGTTCTGTCTCACTCTGAGTAGGAGAATCACTGAGCCGTCCAGAGAGTTCCTGCTCTCAGGAAAGGGAGCGGTCAGGGCTGCCTGGGTAAGGGCAAGTTCAGGACCTTGATCGCCCTCCGGGAGGCCAGAAGCCGCTCTGGCTGTGTGCCGGAAATCAGGGGTCAGCTCTTCATCTTGTCTTTCCTCCTCAGGCGGGTCATGACCCCAGCACTGGTCACGACTACCTTCAGGCAGTGGCTGTGACGGGGACAGGCTTCCTTCCCCACGTCTGGCCAGTACCCCTGCTCCCCCTGCCCCAGCTTGCTTCGCACTGATCCAGAGCTGTCAAGGGCTAGAGGGGAATGAGGAAGGGCTGGGGAACAGGCAAGTCTGGGCGCTTACTGGTGCCATGAACTTGTGCCTGCGAATAATTCACAAGCCGCCCCTAATCTTTAGTCCTCTTGGCAGTAAATGGGAACAGTGACCTGCGCTCACAGGCCTCAGGAGGATTAAATAACGATGACGCTGGTGGGGTCTGATGCTCACAACTGGTCCATCACCTCTTTGCTCTTGATGGAGTGTCTTTTAATANCTAAAAGTAAAACATTCCGCATGCCCAAGCTTTGAAAAGCAAACCTTCCCTCCAGGCTCAGGCCCAGACCTTCCTGCCGCCCCGCTCTGGGCCCCCCCTCTCCCACACTCAGGGGCTCCAATTTGGCCTCTGTGCCTGGGCCAGAGGGAAACCGACACCTCGAGTGGCTGAGCTGTGGGCCAGAGAAGGGCCTGGCGCCCCGGCAGTGGGAAGGAGCTGGGAGAGAGGCCAGAAGCCAGTGGGGAAGAGAGAAAGAGAGAGAGAGCGGGGAAGGAGGAGGAGGGGAGGGAGAGAGAGAAAAAGAGTCAGAGATAGGAAGGAGGGAGAATGACGAAGAAGAAAGAGAAACAGGGAGAGAGAGACCAGGCAAAGTACCTGTGTGAATCCCTTTTGCTCAGGGCCCTTTCTTCCTCCCTGTTCCCTCCCTGCCTGTCACCCCCTGCACCCACCCCACCCCTGCCCTGCCCTGTCCCCTCCTGCACCCACCCCACCCCTGCCCTGCCCTGTCCCCACCTGCACCCACCCCCACTTCCTCTGTAATACTGCTGGCTGATCACAGCCAGCCCTGGGGGCTCAGTGACCCACCACAGCAGGTGTCCTGCAGAAAGTGACTCTTAAATTCATTCCCCCTTCTCAGGTGGCATGTGTGCTGTGCCCAGTGGGGCCCGAGAGAAGCATCCGGAGGAATCGGGGTCCATTTGACACCCCCATCAGCTCATCCAGAAAACCAGAACTGGATGGAAAACAGAATCTCAGCTGACGATTTCTCATAAACATTTTGATGTTTCATTCATGAAATATGGTTTTCCTGGGGCGTCTTGAAATACAGAGACGGGAATGAAGAATTTAATGAGGACCTCGGTCTGTGGTCCCTGAACAGCACGCAGGACCCTGTGCCCCGGAGGCTGTGTCTGCTCTCAGAGCGGGAATCCCAATCGTGCAGGTCACAGAGGGGAGGGATAGACCTCCTTTCACTGTGGAATGGGGGCAGGAGTCCCGGACTCGCTGCACAGGGAGGCAAAGTGAAGTCACCTCAATGTGTGTAAACACACACAATAGCTGGAGTGGGGGGTGATAGTTCAGACTTCTCAAAGCCCCCGGGGACCTAGCAAAGAGTTGATGAATGAATGAAGGACATCCCATTCACAGCTATGACTTGGCTTCCAGATGCCCCTAAGAATTGAAGGGTGATTGCCATGATCTCCTCTTTCTAGACAAAGAAGTAAAGGCCCAGAGAGGTTAAGCAACCTGCCCAAGGTCACACAGCAGTGGCTGGTACGCCTGACTCCTGGGGACCCACGGAGTCCAGATCCCCTTTGACAGATCAGGGAGCTCAGGCTCAGGGAAGTGCAGAATGATGAGCCCAAAGGCACCAGCCAGGGTGGTATCAGGACTGGTCGGGACTTGGACAGAGGACGTCTCTGATATTGAGTCCCACCCTGACCTCAGCCTTGGGAGGCCAGATATCTGGAGCTCGCCAGGAAAATGGAGCTGTGTGGTCCCTGCAGCTCTTTGTGGCTTCCTCCAAGATGTTCTCCTGGGCCCTTTCCCCATGTCCTACCTTACCCTAGAAGTGAGCCAGCCCCCCCTCCCCCAACACAGTCTAGGACTCTAGATTGCCAAGGCCAATACCTGAGAGACACTGAATTCAGCACACTGACATACCTCTTAGGATGTCATCACCAGGCCTTGCTATCAGGACTCTGCTTACACACCTTCTGTGATGGGGAACTCACTCCCCCAAGTCACCCACCACACAGAGACAGCCCTGTTAGAAAGCCTTTCCTTAGGGGCGCCTAGGTGCCTCAGTCGGTTAAGTGACCAACTTTGGCTCAGGTCTGTGAGTTCAAGCCCCGTACTGGGCTGTGCTGGCAGCTCAGAGCCTGGCGCCTGCTTCGGATTCTGTATCTCCCTCTCTCCCTGCACTTCCCCCGCTCCTGCTCTGTCTTTCGGTCTCTCTCAAAAATAAATAAAAACATTTTTAAAAAATTTTTTTAAAGAAAGCCTTTCCTTAGATTAAACAGAAAGCTGTAACCTGTGCCCTTACTGTTCTGTCCTAGACACAACTCCCAAGGCTACGGGGCTGAATCCCTTCTTCCCAAGGTAGCTCTTCAAATATTTGCAAGAATAATCATTGTCACCTATTCATTCATGAAATATTTACTTGAAGACAGCCACCGTAACTCTTTTCATCCATGCATCCCTCTTCCCGGCTCCCAGGTCCTAGGCTGGATTCTGGGAATGCAACCCCACCGTCTCAGCCCTCAGTGTCCCCAGCATTATACAGGAGACAGATGTGTGGACCAGCAGTTACACACAAGGTCCGAGTGCTGGGATGGGGGCGGGGCGGGGCCCTGATGACCGTGAGAAGTGGGGGTGAAAGTGGAAGAAACAAGTTCCAGGCAGAGGGTGCAGGAAGATCCGGAGGCCCCCAGCCCCAGGGGAAGTGAAAATGGAAGGGAGATGGCCGCAGGGGAGAGTGGGGAGGAGCAGACTCACTCTGGTCACATCTGTGTACTGGACCACGCCAGCCAGAGACCTGCTCACTTTGATGTTCAGGCAAATATAAAGCCCAAGTCTGCAGGAGCCACGAGCGAAGGAGAGAACAAGGCGGTGAGCGGGTAGAGAGTCCAGCCCCAGAGGGAGGGCCAGGCCCAGGCTGGGCTCCCACGTGCAGTGGGGAGCTGTCCTCCCACAGATGGACCCGTAGCCTCCGGCCAGACAGGCTCCTGGGGCATGTTCAGTCAGGTGGGTGACCCCGCCGAGAGGGCCCCCTGGCCCTGTGTGCGGGCTCAGGAGCTCACCTAGGCTCGTGCTGGCCTCTGATGCCAGCGCTCAGCCCGTGTCCAGGACAGCACCAGGACCGTGGACAAGGACGCCAGGGCAGGAGCGACTGGGTGGCCCAGCCCAGGGAGAGGCCCGGTGGCCGAACAAGGGCCGGCTTTGCACGGGCTCGGGCTCAGGCTCCAGCCTGCCCAGCCCTATTCTGCGCTCGCTCCCTGGGGGCCGGCATCAGTAGGGTTAAGGGCTCTGGTTCAGACAGACCAGGACTTAAGTCCTGCCTCTGGGCCTCCCTGGCTGCTCCCCCACCGGCCTATGGGCTTCAGGAGGCGGGAGAGGTGGACAGGAGGGGTGGACAGGAGCACAGGCTCTAGAGTCAGAGGTCAGTGTTCAAATCTTGGTTCTGACCCCGAGCAGCCATGGCCTGGACAAGCCACATAACCTCTTAAGCCTCAGTGCCCTCATCTGGAAAATGGGATAACAGTAATTCCCCCCCACCTCACCCCACACACGGGCTGGTTGTGAGGGGTCCGTTGCCCATGGAGTGGAGCATTCAACATGGAGTCAGAGCTCTACTGAGGTTACAAGTAATTACCTTCACCCTTTGGTTCCTGGAGAGCCCTGGGATTCAGTCTCCCCCTTCCCCAGTAGCCATGTCACAGGGTTGTGATGAGGGTGAACCAAGCCTGTCCGGCCCAGCGCCTGGCATCAATCACGGCCCGGTGTATGTGATTCTGCCCCTTTCCAACTGAACCTGCCCCAGGCCTCGCCCTTGGTGGGTTGGCTGGTCAATCATCCTGCGAGCTGGGGCGCCTGGGTGGCTCAGTGGATTGAGCTTCCCACTTGGGCTCAGGTCATGATCTCGGCAGTTTGAGAGTTCGAGCCCCCCATCAGGCTCTCTGATGTCAGAGCCCACTGCAGATCCTCTGTCCCCTCTCTCTCTCTGCCCACCCCCCCCCAGCTTGTGTTCTCTTTCTCAAAAATAAATAAACATTAAAAAAAAGAATTCCTGTGAGCTGACACATGTTACGTGCAGGGTGATGAGCAAAGTGCTCACGGCCGTCATCCCACTGAGTCCTCCCAAAGGCCACAAGCAGGCAGGCGCCACTACCCCGCGGAGTCGACTGAGCGGCTCGGAGGTGAGCAGTGGCTTGCACAAAGGCCCCCACAAGTGACAGATTGGGGGGCCCAGCTGGAACTCAGCCAGCCTCCCCTCCCCCAACTGAGCCACTCTCTCAGCCACCCACCCGCCCTGCCAGCAATGACAGGATGAACTAGGGGGTGACAATCCCAGCTGTGAGGATGAGGCTTGAGGGGTGGAGCCCCGACTCCCAGGGGCAAACCCGGTGACGCAGCAGGAGGGGGGCTCGCTATCCGGCCCTGCCCTCTGAGTCACTGTCCAAGCAGAAGTGTCCAGGACACCAGCTTCCACTGTGTTATCTATTGACCTGAGCAAGCCTGAGGGACAGAAGGTGAGCATGGCCGTGGCATTGCTAACAGTCCTCCAAGATGGGGGTGGGGGAGGGATGGGGGGGAGGCTGCCCACAGCCAAAACAAGATATTGAGGACACCTATCCAGGACCCTCCTGGGGTGGCCTCCCCGACTCCTTGGCAACTCAGTGACCTTATTCCTTCTCCCGCTCTTACTCGACACCCAGGGACAGATAGCTCTCAGTGTGCACAGAGTGGGGGTGACCATTGTTAGGTGGACACTGAGGGTTCCATCCCAGCAGGGGAAGGTGCTGCTGGTGACAAAAGGGACATGCTTTGGAGTCAAGTCACTCAGCCTATATGGGATCAGTTTTCTCATCTATAAAATGGGATGCTAGGGGTGCCTGGGTGGCTCAGTTGGTTAAGCGCCAACTTTGGCTCACGACACGATCTCAAGGTTCGTGGGTTCAAGCCCCACATCGGGCTCTGTGCTGACAGCTCAGAGCCTGGAGCCTGCTTCGGATTCTGTGTCTCCCTCTCTCTCTGCCCCTTCCCTGCTCATGCTTCGTTTCTCCCTGTCTCTCAAAAATAAATAAATGTTAGGGGCGCCTGGGTGGCTCAGTCGGTTAAGCATCTGACTTCAGTTCAGGTCATGATCTCATGGTTTGTGAGTTCAGGCCCCGTGTCGGGCTCTGTGCTGACAGCTAGCTCAGAGCCTGGAGCCTGCTTCAGATTCTGTGTCTCCCTCTCTCCCTGACCCTCCCCTGCTCATGCTGTCTCTATCTCTCTCTCAAAAATAAATAAAACATTTAAAAAATATTTTAAATAAATGTTAAATTTTTTTTTTCAAAAATAAAAGTAAAAATAAATAAAATGGGTTGATAAATCTATGCCTTGAGAAGAGAAAGTATAAGAACACACCCAGAGGGCCCAGTGCTGGGCAAACCCACTGCAAGTATTCAGTAAGCACCCACCCTCTACTCCAAGTCCCCCTTCTCAGAGAGAGAAACTGAGGCCCAGAGAAAGCAAAAGATGGAATCCAGCTTCCAAAGTTGTGAACAGGGGGCTGGAAGGAAGGCTTGGGTCTTTTGAGCCTACAACCTTGAACTTGATGCATCTCAGCCCCACTGGGGATCTTCTGGGCCAGGCAATCCCCACCTTCAAAGGGTAATTTCCTAAGAGAGGAAACTCTCCCTTCTCTAATATCAAACCCAGAGTCATGTCAGTGCCCCCAAAGGGGTCTCTAGAAGGGGGAGAGGCCCAGGGAGAGCCCAATAGGAGTTTTGCAGACACCAGTTTAGGGGTCCCAGGTACTTCAAATCAGACAAGGCTGTCTCAGATCCCAGCTCTGCTGCTGATTTACATGGCCTTGGACGGGTCCTCTAACCTCTCTGGGCCTCAGTTTTCTCATCTGTGAAATGGGAATATACTATCTACCTTATGGGGGTCTGGGAGGAATAAATGTAGTAATTTATATGGGGTACCCGCAACCTAGTGGGAGCCCACACACTCTAGCTCTCTTCCCTTCAGCCCTGACCAGCCTGGTGACCTGGGTAAGCTTTGGTTCCCTGGCTCCCTCCCTTCCTCCAAGAGAATTGACCTCAGGGCTCTCATACTCCTCCCCTACTTAGCAGCTCACGCCCAAAACCCCACATTTTCTCTGTTGAGTACACATCCACAAAGGTTCATCCTGAGGGTCAGGCTGGGGGCAGGGCAGGTAGGGGTGGGGGCAACAGTAGAGAAGAGGGAGGGGTCCCTCTTTGAAACAGAGTGGGGTGCAGGGAGGCTGGGGACAAAGAGAACCTACCCTTCGCTGATTCAAGACTGATGGTGGTGGTGAGGGTGATAATGGCAGTGGTGGTGGTTGGGGGTGGTGGCCATGATGGTGATAAAGGTGATGATAATCGTGACAACCGACCGTGGTGGTGATAGTGACAATGACTACCGGTGTGCAGACAGCAGCGAGGATGACAGTATCAGACGGTGACACAGCACCTGCCACGTGCCAGGCAGTGTTTGAAACATTCTACAAATATTAATGCAGTCCCTCTTCCCAGCAACTCTAAAAAATCAGTATTGACATTACACCCATTGTGTAGACGAGAAAACCAAGGCACAGAGAGGTTAAGTAACCTGCCCAAGGTCATCCAGTGGGTAAGTGATGGTGTTGAGGTTCCAACCAATCTGGCTCGAATCTACCTGTTTACCCCCAATGCCACGATAATAACGAGAGTAAAATGATGGTGACAGCAAGAGCGCCCAACCTCTATTAAACAGGAGCTGTTCTCAGCACTTAGCATCAAATCATATAGTTTCCACCATATTCCTATGACAAAGGCAATATACCCCCGCCCCCGCCACTTTACAGATGGGAAACTGAGGCACAGAGAGGGAGTGGAACTGGTCCAGCAGCTCAGTGTTGGAGCTGGGATTTGAACATAGCTCTTTCAGACTCCAGAGCCTGTGTTTTTCACAACTGTAGATGGCACAGGGTATGGCCAGCTGTCCCTCCCTGGAGCTGGGACTCGGGATCAGACTCGGCTTTGCTCTTCACTCCCTGTGTGAACTTGGGCGGGCTGCTTGCCCTTGCTGGTCCCCATCAGCCCTCAGAGTCCAACCCATCCCCCCCAACTGGCACTCTCCCACTTTACAGCTGCCTTCTGGAGCCTCTCCCCTTCCCCTCTGCCATATGTCACATGTCCCTTGAACCCACGCATCCAAAGCCAACTCCCCAGACACTTACCCCCACCCCCTCTCTAGGAGACTGCCCACCTGAGGTCACAACTCCTGGGTCCTCGGTCTTGTGAAACCTCCAGGCTCCCTCCCAGTAACCAGAGTAGAAACCATAGTAGTGGTACGAAGTCTGCCTTTTTCTCTCGTGTCCTCCCCACCACCGCCCCCATAGCCACAGTCATTGAGCAGGTTCCTCCCCAGGAGCACAGAGATCAGAAGCACAGGTGCTGGATAGTGGCAGGCCCAGTCTGGAGAATCTCAGCTCTCTTGCTTTCTGTGTGATCTCGGGCAGGTGCCTTTACCTCTCTGAGCCTCAGAAATATGCCTGCAACTTGTGGAGACCAAGACTACCCACCGCACGGAGTGGTGGTAAGGATCAAATATGATCATGTAGTATACGGTGCGTGAGTGGTAGACATTCCCGATTAACGGTAGCTGCTGTCTTACTATTGTCTGCCCCTCCTCCACATTCCACCGCCCCCACCCTGGTTCAGGCTCCCTTCTCATCTCTGTGCTTGCCTAATGAAATGCCTCCTCCCCAGGCCCCCACCTGAGGTGCTCCCCACCCCGCCCTAGCCNCCGCTCATTCCCCTTCGGGTCCAGTGCTCCAAGTGACCACGGCCCTGAGATCCCTCCCTGGGCTCCTCCACCGCCAGCCCTTTGTTCAGACTGCTTCCTAGGCTGGAAATACCCTGATGCTTCTCTCCACAGCCCACCTAAATGTCAAGACCCAGCTTGGAGTCTCCTCCAAGAAGTATGCTGTGATTTCCAGCCGTACTCCTGGGCGCTACCACATTCTCACTCAGTAAGAACTCTCCCTCTGTTTGTCCGTCCCCACGTCCAGAGCAGCTCCCTGGTCTGCGCTCATCGATCCCACTTACATAGTCTGTTCAAATGCCCGGTTTTCACACGCCGTATTCTCGGCTTCCCATGTCCTGCCCGCAGGGGGCACTGTGTTCCCTCCCCCGGGACGTGGAGGCTGTCCCTGCTTCCACGGTGGAGTATGGCAGAGGCGACGTCGGGCCAGTTCAGAGCCTACCCTGTAAAGGGTCTGGCAGCCTCTGCCTTGGCCTCTGGGAGCCCCCAGCCCCGGCGTGAGACCCCGTCTGTCTGGATGCAGCCGTCCTGGGAGGAAGCGCAGGCATGTGGACAGGTTCTGGAGGAGAAGGCACCATGGGGAGAGAAAGAGAGCCAAGGGCACCAGGACGCCGGCCATCGGGGGCCAGACGCCATCTTGGAAGGGAGCCTCCCTCCCAGCTGACAGGAGTGGCCCAGCCGAGCCTTTCTCAAATTCCTGACCCACAAAACGGCAACACTTAAGCCACTAGGTGTTAAGGTAGTTTGTTTTGCAGCAATAAAGAGCTAGAACAGAACTCTCTTCCCCAGCTGAGAAGAGCTCAGCTCCTTCTCATCCTCCATGCTCTCATCTCCAACATCACCTCCTCAGGGAAGCCCGCCTTGACTTCCAGGTGAGCTCAGACCCAGGCTTCTGGGTGCTCATCACACCCACACTCCCCCATCGCGATGTGCGGTCACCCACGTGCCCTGTGTGAGTTTGAACCACCCCCAGCGCCCCCTCTAGACCGGGCTGCCCTGCGGTATCACCAGCCTGGCACCTCTCAGGGCGCAGTAAATACTTGTGAAGTGAATGAACACGTCTGTCTGAGAGGTGGTGCTGTCAGTCCCAGCCCCACATGCCGGGGGTGGACAGGAGAATGGGCCCAGCCCTGCCTCCTCCTAATGACGAGATTCAAGGGGCTTGGTCACTCGGCCAGCCCTAAGGCTGCACCTCTGTGGAATCCTGGGGGGTGGCCTTCGTGGAATACTGGGAGTACTGGAGTGCTGGAACAAGTAAGGGGCTTCAGCCTCCCGCTGCCCTCCCTGCCAGCACCTGCTGTCTCCACACCACCTCCAGGAAGCCTCCGAGGCTTCTCCAGGACCACCGGCAGCTCCTCCATCCACACCCATCTGAAGACCTTGGCCACACGCGGCAGCCTTTGAGTCTTGCCTCATCTTCTATTTATTGCACCCCACACACTGTGCACAGGGTTTCCAGTCCTACAGCTATTAACTTGTCTAATTTTTACAACAGCCCCATTTTACTAATGAGGAAACGGAGGGTCAGAGAGGTTGAGTGACTCACCCAAAGCCACACAGGAAGCTGAAGAGGCAGAACTGTGCCTTGATCCTCTGGCTCTGGGCTCGGTGTTTCTTCTACTACACCGGGCGAGGTGACTCAGGCTCCCCCCCAAGATTTGCAATAGGTCCTGTCCCTGAGGGTCAGGCAGGAGCTACCTGCCTGCCGGAGAACTGATTGATCCTTCCTCAGAACTCGGGGCCCTCAGATCTGAGTCTCCCAGATCCCCGCGTTGGTGTCAGCAGCAAAAATGAGGTGGGGGATGAGCAAGTTTGAGAAATAGACACTGAGACATCGAGACAGCCTTTATGAACACACAGACATCATGTGCACACACACACGCACACACTCACACTCACACACACGAGGTGAGAGGTGGGGGCGTGGAGATGAGAAAATAGAAGGAGAAAGGAGAGAAGGGAAAGAAAAAAGAGGGAAAAGCAGATTCACACAGAGAAGGAGAAACAAAGAAGCAGAAATACCAAGAGGAAGATAAAGACAAAAATACAGCAACAGACTGACAGATACAACACACACACATGTACACAGTTAGACACACCCGTGAAGAGAGCCATCGGGACAGGATGTGAAATTCAGAAAGAGACAGAGGCTGAGAGAGAGACTTGGAGACACACACCCAGGAGACAGGAAGGCAGCCGAGAGACAGACGAGGGGTGAGGGCGGGGATGACAAACAGAGAGAGCAGGAGAGGGGCAGGAGCCGGCAGCCCTTCTCCCCCTCCCCCCATCACGCCCCTCTTTCCTCCACCACCTCCTGACATGGCTCACGAGAGCCCGAAACATGGGCCCCAGGTGACAGGTGAATTCTCCCAGGCCCAGCGGCCCGGCCACCATCTGCCTTAAGCCAGCGTGCCCTTGACACAGAGAGTGTTAAGGAGTCCTCTGCCCTGAGCAGGGGCTGCTTCTCCATCTTCACCTTGAACCCGATGCACTGATGGAAGGAGAATGACCTGCCCTCCTCTGCTCACCAGGCCCCAGGTCCCAGAGCCACTTGGCTCTCCCTGCTGATGTCTGAGCCACGGTGGGGGGTGGGGACCGGAGATGGGTACAACCTATAAGCCTCAGCGGGCCTCTGCCGGGCGCCCACTGCGGGGGAGACACACACCCGCCCCAGGGGGCCTCCGCCTGTGAGGCGGGCACCTTGGCTCAAATGCCCTTTCCTGGGTATGTGACTATAGCGAGTCCTCTGACCTCTCTAAGCCTCAACGCCCACCTCTGTGAAATGGGAATAATCATGCCTACCTCGCAGACTGATGAGAAAGTAAAAAGTGGGTGCTAGTAAACACCTTTCCCAAAATCTGGCATGTAGTAAGTGCTCAATGCACACCAGCTTTCTCTCACCGGGAAAGCCTGGAAAATACAGAGATAAAGGCGGAAAGTGAGATATAGCCACCAGGAGTCAGGGGTCTTGGAATTGGGGCAGACTCTGGTGGCACTTGCACCAGGTCTCAGAGCACAGGGAGTATTTAGAAGTGAGTGACAGAGACGGGTGGAGGGGTCGGGCACTGCTGGCAGAGAGAATGGCATCACGGAGGCAGGGAGGTAAGGGACTGTCCCCAGAGCAGGGACCCACTCTATTTGGCCGCAGCATAGGTAGGACAGGTGTGGGCCATGGGAAGATCCCCTAGGCCAGTACTCGCGTTTCATGGATGGGGAAACCGAGGTCCACCGAGGTTAAGTGACTTCTCTAGGCTCACACCACTGGCAAGTGGCTGGCCCAGCATGTGAATCCAGGCCTGGGTAACTGGGTGCTTGGCCCTCCGCCAAGCCGCAGGTCAGCCCCGTGCAAAGGAAAGCAGAGACTTGGCTGAAGGGACCTCAGGGCTTCAGAAGTTTGATGTTTTTCTGACAGCGAAAGTCCCCGAAACCAAGCTCAGGTAGGAGAGGAAGTTCCTGACTGCAAGTGTCAATGTCTGAAAAGCCCAAGCTTTGGCCGTAGGGGCCTCTGGGATGGGATCAGGAGTCCGTCAGGCCTGAGGACTTGAAGGCGGGGAGGGGTTCAGCCCGGGGCTGTAAAATCCTCTCAGAGTCCTGCATCAGGCCTGTGACAGGTCCTGGAGAATGTCCCAGGAGCCCCGGGAGTTGTCTGGCCTTGGGTGAGAGCTGGTGTTGTTGACCCGTGGTTTGTGAATCAGAGGGTGGGGCTCAGGAGACCCAAACTCCCTGAAACTTGGTCAAACTTGAAATTACAAATGCATGCACAGTCAACTCCAAATTCTCTAACGCTAACTGTGTTCCCTCAAGTCTAAGGAGGGTGGGTGCTAATAAACGAGGCCGTCCTGTCTCCTGACTGCCTGGCTGGGTTTGGAACCACATGGGTAGGGCAGGAGCAAGGAGCTGGGTGCCTCTTCATGAGGAGGAAAGCACCTGGGGCTTGTAAAGGCCACCAGTGAAGGAGAAGCAGGAGGGAAGAGGGGTGACAGGAGGGAAAGGCCGCCATTGTCACAAATCAAGTCACAGAGTGTGCAATGGGCAGTGACCTGAGCCAGTCATCCCTAGAGCTGAGGGAGAAAAAGGGACCCTTTCCAGGGTCTCTTATAATCTTATGATTATAAAAATGTACATTTTCCCAAAGAGACGATCATAGGTTTTATCAGACTCTCAAAGGGCTCTGTATTTGTCAGGACAGGGTAGAATTATTCTGAGTAACAAACATCCCCAAATCTCTCTGGCTAGCAGTTTCTTTTCTCTTTATCTCTTGCAAACTGCCAGGGGACCCCAGCATTGCTGGCTACCATTGTGTTGACCCACTGATCCAGGCTGCTCGGAGCCTAGGTCTCACCCATCTCTACAGGCTGTCTCCACGATCTCTGACAAGGAAGAAAGAGCTGGAAAACCTTGCAGGAGCTCTTCACTGCTGCGGCCTGCACGTGACCCACATCGTTTCTACTCGCTGGCCACTAGCCATAAACAGTCATGGAGGTGCCGAACTGCAAGGGAAGCTGGGAAGACTTCCAAGTGCCTGGAAAGGGGAGGAGAACTGGATACCAGCTATGTTGGGGACCCCCCCAAAATGTTAGCACCGTTAGGATTAGAGCAGTGAGTCCCAAACTCTGATTTACCTTTATCAGCTCTCTCCTGAAAGTTTTTGGGAAATGCAGATCTCAGCCAATGCCTGGAGTGGAGGGTGCTCTGATCACAGGGCTAAGGAGCTGCCTCAGGGGTCATCCTAGGTTTAAAAAAAAAACCCTCCAACTTGCTTGCTTTCCTTTCTCAACATCCTTCATCCTGCCATGAAATACAAAGTGCAATTACAAAGTTCTCTGCAAGGATAACACCACCTGTCACTCAAAATCCCAGAACGTCAGCCTATGTTCCTCCTACCAATAGGAGGATCGGGCCCATTTTATTGGTGGGACAACTGAGGCACAGAATGCTATACTAGACCTGGGATTGCTGCCTCTCACCCATGTCTGGTCTAAGGAAGTAGCAAATCTCTTACCCCACAGTCCATCCTCCGGACATCTGCTTGCCTGGTATTTTCCAGGACAGTGGGCCTTTAAGACACAGGGGGCTCGAAAGTGCTCAGATATCCCCATTCTGGCTCGTTCTCTCTCTGCTGCTGTTGTTTAATTCCTCTGGAGAACGAGATTGGAAAGACAGTGCTAATTTAATTTCCCAGAATGAATAAAGATAAGACAGTAACGGAGGGTGATGAAGCGCTGGGAGCACGTAATTCGCATCCCGAAACCAGGCTCCGTGCATCACGACTGCCCTCCCCACGCTGGAGCTGATTAAGCCGGAATGATGGCAGTTAATTATCTTCCTCCGTCTCAGAGGAAGGCTGGCTTCCCGGGCCAGGCGGTGGGCGTGAGGGGGTTTGTAACTGGGCAAACGAGGTTAAGCGAAGGAGGGAGCCAGGGTTTGTAGACCCTTCCAGGTTCAGGGGTCACCATTACGATGGAGGGGCAGGTTAGGGGGGCACCCGTTCATTAGTGAGTGGTTTACCAATGAACCTCCAGGGCTCACAGGTCGCCATTATGGTGGGGGGATGGGGGCATGTGGAGAACACGTTCATTAGCGAGTGGTTCACCAATGAACTTCAGAGTTTGGAGTCTAGTATTCCTGGAGGCTGTTTATAGGTCTCCCTGAAAGTGGGCCCTCTAGGAGGCAGTCAGGCTGGGCTGGATCCAGAGTACGGAACATCAGTTGCATCCACGGGATGCATCACTGGGCACATGGGGGCATTCATCTCCCTGCACAGGAGGTTTTCATCCCTACGCGCAGGGATATTGTCCATCAGCAAAGCAAGGAGTCTTTTCACGGAACCAGCTGGGGTGTGCATCGGTGGGAGGGCGTGTGGGGGTACGCGGGGGCTGGCTTAGCCCCGTACACATGAGTGTGATGTAGTTAGAAGCACCCGTGTTCAGACAGTCTTGCGGGTAATTCCCTGCCCCACTGCTAACTAGTTGGGTGACCTTGGCAAAGCTTCTTCCCTGAACCTCAAGGTCCTCGTCTGTGGACCAGCACCCCCTTTACGGAGTTCTGGTGACGACTGAGACAGGGGGCACGGAGGGAGCCCAGCTCAGCAGCCGGCCTGCAGGAGGGACTCCGCGATCACGAGCTACAGTCAATGTCATTACCGTTACTGTGAGGATCACACGGCCCCTTCCTGGGACGGAGGAGCACGTTTATCTGTGAATGCGGGCAGGGGGCCCTCGGGGCCGATTCAGCGGGGTGGCCTCTGTGGTCATAGGACCGTTCTGTCCCATCCGAGGCTCCATTCCACCTCCCTCTGTGGCCCAGAGGAGGGCTCAGTGCCTGGGAGGGAGGGCGGGAGGGAAGGAAGGCGGAGAGCTCTTCCTCCGGGGCCACAGACTCGACTTTTTCCAAAATCGGAGACCAACTTTGCCGGGACTGAAAATAGTTTGCAGCAACAGGAAAGGAGGCTTCGGCAAGAGGGCAGGGGCCCCGGCGGTGACAGGGCGATGGTGCCCTTCTCACGGAAGGAAGAGCCCGCGGGCTGGGGAGGGAGGCAGACCCCACAGTCCGGAGATCCGAGGCTGGGTTTTAATGTCCTTTTTCGTGGAGTCTAAAATGAAGACCGCTGGTGTTGGGGTCTGAAACAGGGCGACCCTGGGCTTTGGGTCAGAGCTGGAATTTTCCTGGGGTGAGGGAGAGGATGGGGTCACAAGAGGAAAGGGATTCAGGGTTAGAAAGGCTGGACCAGGCCTGGGTTCCAGGAGTGACCTTGGCCGCCAGTGGGCGGTTTCAGGGAGCAGGAGTCAGTGGACTGAGGAGGGTCAGGTGGTACAGAGCAAAAGACTGTGAACAGGGAAGAGTGGATGGGACCCAACAGCTTAAAAGGACAGGAGCCTGGCTCTTAGCCCCCAAGCCCCGGGCCGGGTCACTGGCTCCATGACCCCTCGGAAGCCTGGGCAGTCCTGGATTGAGGAAATGGGATAAAACCCCACCGTCTCTGGGTCACAGAGAATCACAGAGAGTTAGGAATGAGACAGCTCTTGCAAACAGCCAGCCCCACAAGTAGACCTAAGGATTCCCAGGTCTAGATATGGGACTGGTATGCCCAACACCCCTCTAACCATTTGGATCCTTTTCAGCAAATATTCCCGGCCCTCAGTGTAGCTCTGCACCCTGCTGATGTGAAGCTGGGCCACAGGGCTTATTCTGCCCAGGACCATGTGAGCGGGCATGACGTCGCTGATTCTGAGCCAAGTCCTTAAGAAGACGTCGTGTTTCTGTTGATTCTCTTGTATTTGTGCCGTTTTTGATGAGAAGAGCCTGTCTCAGGAGCCACAGAGGATGAGAAACACACGGAGCAGACCAGAACCCAACCCGAGGCGAGTCCAAACCATGCCCTGGGACAGGCTGCTCCACGGTCTGCAGCTCCTTGGACAGGACAGACACCTAATGCTATAAGCGATTCTACTTCAGGTGGTGTTTTACACATCACCATGATGGCGATAGCTGCGTGATTTTTTTTAATGTTTATTTTTAAGAGAGAAGGGAGGGGGCGCCTGGGTGGCTCAGTCAGTTAGGTGTCCGACTTCAGCTCAGGTCACGATCTCACGGTTCGTGGGTTCGAGCCCCACGTCGGGCTCTGTGCTAACAGCTCAGAGCCTGGAGCCTCCTTCAGATTCTGTGTCTCTCTTTCTCTTCCCCTTCCCTGTTCGCACTCTGTCTCTCTCTCTTTCTCAAAAAATAAAAACATTTTTAAAATTTTTTAAAAAAATAAATGAGAGAGAGAGAGAAAAAGCGAGCCCGAGTGGGGGAGGGGCAGAGAGAGAGGGACAGAGGATCTGAAGCAGGCTCTGAGCTGACAGTAGAAAGCCTGATGCAGGACTTGAACTCACAAACCGTGAGATCATGACCTGAGCCAAAGCCGGATGCTCAACCAGCTGAGCCCCCCCACCAGCTGTGTGATATTTTGCTGTATAATGAATATATATTTGGTCTTCATCTCCATGCCTGGCACAGAACTCCTGAAACTCTTGGAATTTCCTAAGTGAAGAGAGAGATACCCCTAATTTTTGCTGTGCTCACGGTGACTTTGGGAACACATCTGAGGACGGAGGCTGGTAGCCAGGAGAAACAGCCCTGTTATCGGAGAGCTGGCACTTTCAGACTCACCCCCTCCCACCTGCCCCCTGAGCTCCGGGAGGAGGGAGGTTCTGAAGATTGAGTCAGCCACTGATAATGTATTCAAGCATATAAGGAAGCTTCCAGAAAAACCCAGAAGAACAGGATTTGGAGAGCTTCTGGGTTGGTGAACACTTGGAAATTGGGGACGGGGCACGGAAGCCCCACGCCCTCCCCACATACCTTGCCCTACGCATCTCTTCCACCTGGCGGTCCCTGAGTTTCCTAAAATGCTGGTGTACTAAACCAGCGCTCTAGTGAGTAAAACGTTTCTGTGAGTTCTGAGAGCCACTCTAACAAATTAATTGAACCTGAGGAGGGTGTCACGCAAACCTCTGATCTACAGCCATTTGGTCAGAAGCTCAGTTGACAACGTGCGCTCAAGATTAGCACCTGAAGTTGGGAAGCAGGGGACCGTTCTGCAGGACTTGACACCATCTCCAGAGAAAGTTGAGCTGTAGGACACCCAGCTGGTATTGGAATTGCTGACAGTTGGGAAAATGCCACACGTGTCAGACATGGAATTGTGAGCTGACAGACAGCCGCACAGCGAGTCAGGGGCTGAGCTGGACCAAACCCTAGGCCACCCGCAGAGAGCAAGGGATGCCCTCCAGCACCTCTGTCCCACCAGGGCATCGGCCTCTGACTACATCACGGCTCAGGTCTCCCGCTCAAGAGGGGGAGTTGGTCACTCCCGCCGGGTGCGCTGTCTCAGGCCCCTGCAAACAGCCCCCTGCTCCCTGGAAGGGCTGTGCCGGCCCCTCTCCATCAGCCCCCAGCGGGCTCCGTCTCGGACCAGGCAGTGACACTGTGTGATGGTGGCAGGGTCACCAAGCATCCGGGAGGTGGAGCGAGCCCAGGAGGGGGGCTGCCAGAGGGAGATGGGGGCAGGTGCCTGGAGGAGGCCACACCCCAGAGACCACTCTTCCGCAGGGACGGGTCGGGTGAGGGGTGAGCAGTCGGATGGCATCTGCCCCACTCACACTTGTCTGTGCCCCGGGCTGTCTGCCTCACAGCTCTGAGCCAGCAAAGGGGGACAATGACACTGGCCCCCGATGACCGCAGTACCAGGAGGGAGTGATGTGCCCTGAAATGCGCATCATGCCTGGACCAGAGCCTGGCATGTGAGGGTCCCAGATAGACGGGGCTCCCTCCTGCCCAGACACCCCAGCCTAGGATCGTGGGCGCCACCATCACACTTCCGGGACTTGTGTCCTGCTCTACCGCCTCCTGGCTGTGGGACCCTGGGCAAGCCCCCACCTTCCCCGGGCCTCAGTTTCCTCATCTGCAAAATGGGGATCATAACAGCACCTCCCTCTATGTCATGCTGAGGACTCGGCGAGATAATTCTCGTAGAGCGCCGGGCACAGGGCTGGGCGCAGAAGACGTGCTGGATCAAAGGCAGCGGTGTCCCCTCCAGCTGGGGCTCTGCGGGGACCTTTTCTTCGGCGAACCCCCAGGAAGGTTGCTATCCCCACAACTACGGCTCACCCCAGGGGTCCCCTCCAGAATTTCACATGGGGGTCTGTGGCTGTCCCTCTCCTACCCCTGACACCTCCTCTCTCCCACCCCATCCAGCTTTGACCCTGTGGGTCTAGCTCTATGTGAAAAGGATTCTCTATTCACATGAAAATCTCACGGAAAACAGTAATTTCTTCAACCTAAATAATGATGAGATCAAAAAAAGTCAGTGTTCTTCCATTACACCTTTATGAACAAAGAAGCCATCCTTATATATGAGACTCATTAAAAGCTATTTGGCAACACATGGCTCCTCCTTTTAAACCACATTATGTTTTTTTCTTAATGTTTATTTATTTTTTTTTTTTGAGTGAGAGACAGAGTGTGATCAGGGGAGGAGCAGAGAGAGAGGGAGACACAGAATCTGAAACAGGCTCCAGGCTCTGAGCTGTCAGCNGCCACATTATGTTTTTTTCTTAATGTTTATTTATTTATTTTTTTTTTGAGTGAGAGACAGAGTGTGAGCAGGGGAGGAGCAGAGAGAGAGGGAGACACAGAATCTGAAACAGGCTCCAGGCTCTGAGCTGTCAGCACAGAGCTCAATGCAGGGCTTGAACCCACAGACCGTGAGATCATGACCTGAGCCAAAGTCAGACGCCCAACTGACTAAGCCACCCAGGCGCCCCTTAAGCCACATTATGTTAAAAGCAGTTTCCTCTCCACTACCTGTTGCCTTTTGCCTTTCTTTTCTTTTGAATGAGAGAAGAGAGACACCTGGCTTTCCTCAGGGGTAAAGGCTCTGGCCCTTTGCTCTGCATGCTGGGCTGCTAATGTCTGTTCTCTCCCCTGACATGCACACACATGCACACACACACACCTATGCACGTCTATGGCACAGACCTGGCTCCAGCCCTCGGAAGCCCTGCACGGAGATACGGGAAACAAGACGGCGCCCTGGAACCAAGGAGCTGGAAGTAGGGTGATCGAGATAAGGGCCTCGGTGAACTGGCTCCTCCATCTCTCCTCGGAGAAGAAGCAGGTGCTGAAATCCCGGAGACTGTTGTCTGGGGGTCCAGCTTCTACCACGGCCGTGGAGTCGATAGCATCTGGGAGGCACTCACTCCTCCGCATTTCCTTGACGTCTTGACATCTTAAAATTTATGGAATCACAGCATCTCAGGGCTGCAGGGACTTCCCTCGGCACTTACTGATAACCTGCCGTGGCAGGAACAGGATTCATTGTCATGTTCGTGTTTGCAGCTATTTACACACACACACACACACAAACACACACACGAGAATTTTATCTTTACCCGCCCAAGCTTCTCCCCTTCCCTTGCCCTCCAAACAAGAATGTTATCTATGCAAGATGGTTCTCTTTTTTTTTTTTTTGAGACAGAGACAGAGCACGAGGGGGGGAGGGGTAGAGAGAGAGAGGGAGACTCAGAATCCGAAGCAGGCTCCCGGCTCTGAGCTGTTAGCACAGAGCCTGATGTGGGACTTGAATCCACCAAGCGTGAGATCATGACCTGAGCCGAAGTCGGACACTTAACCGACTGAGCCACCCAGGCGCCCCGCAAGATGGTTTTCTGATGTGCGTGTACGCATGCTCAGGATGCCAAATCAGGAGAATCGGCGATGGAGAGAGAAACAAAGGGAGAACCGAGAAGACTGTGGTGATCGTTCCTCATAGTGAAATGAGGGGGGTCAAGGGGAGCAAAGAGGGCACAGGGCTGGGCAAATCTGTGGTCTGGGTAGACTTGCGAGCTTCCGCCTGTGAGAGGCTCTGCAGGCAGCTCCCTGACGGCGAGGAGCGGGGCCTTGAGAGAGTGTGGCGCAGGATACACCCTGCACCCCCGTTTGTTCTCTTCAGGAGATGGAAGCAAAATGGGAATCCCTTCCGAAGCGACCGTTGGGTACTGGACTGTTGGTCTGGCTACAGGACTGAGTGGAGACTGGGCCTCACAGGGGCCCAGGGATCATGGAGGGAGGCTACCGAGGTGGGGCTGAATGTGTCACCCCGCCTGTGCGGGGGAGACGCTTAGTAAATAGTTGCTGAGCAAATGGAGAAAGAGGAGCAAAGAAAAGTCTACTTTTAGGAGTTCATTTTATAGTCAGAGAGTTTGTGGAACAACAGTAATGAACACAAGGCTGTCCTGAGGGGAGTAATCAAGTTAACACTTACCAGGTGCCATACTGAGAGCCCGGCTGAACGAGGACTTCAGCGGTTTCCATCCTGGCCTCGAACTTTCTAAGTGATTAAGTTCTTTCCAGCTTACCTCCTCACTTAGGCTAAAGGCCCAGCAGGCAAAGTGTCCCCTGATGGGAACCGAAACTACCGCCTCCAGGAATAAGGGCCGCCCTGAGCCAGCGAGGCCCCGTGACTCACCCCAAGACGACGATCGACCTGACCTTCACCGCTCACCTGCACGGACGCACACCCCTCCGGCCCTCATTTGCCTTCGGTGAACCTGGAAGTGTCGTCAGCACTTTGGAGACAGTCTTTGGGACACGCGTCTGCTGCCTTCCCGGTGCCGGCCTCGCGGAGATGAATTCCTTTCTTGTGTCACCTCCACTCTGTTCTCTGCCTTTGGATTTTGTCAGCACGCGAGGCCGAACCTGGTCCGTCTGGGACCCCGGAGCCCGGTGCCCTTCCTCCCTTGGGCCACAGTTACATGACTACTGTCTGGCCAGTGGGCGTCACCTTCCCCACCCCACAAATGAAAAATAGACTCAGAGAGGGGCAGAGACTCACCCAAGGTTACACAGCCTGGGGGGCTGGAGCTGGGCACAAACTCCGCCTGCCTCAGTAGTCACTCTCTCCCCACCCATACAGGGGTCGGGGTGCAGGGCAGGGGAGGGAGAGGCAATCTGCAGCTCTGGGCGGGGGCGGGTCTGGACAGCCTCCAGGGAAAGTCACATGAGCTGAACTTCCATGCAAGCTAAGGATTCTGATGGGTGTCAGGACCCAGGTCGTAGTAGAGGGAAGGACATAACAGGTGCAAGAGGCGGCAGGAGGAACAGCCAGGAAGTCCGGAGAGAGAAGTAGAGTTTGGACCCCTGCTCTAGCGTCTGACCTTTATGAGATCCCGAGCAAGTTATCTCGCCTCGCAGAGCTTCAGTGGCTTCGTTTACAAAGTGACGATCTCCTGAGCTCTGTTGAGGATCCCATGAACAAACGGGTGGGTGCCTGGCACGGAGTAACGAGTCAACAAATGGTGGCCTCGGTTATTCTCAGTGTTGTTTAAACGTTATTCCCACATTCCATCTCGGCCACCCTGGCTGCCTGCGCTGCTCAGGGCGGTGGGACTGAAACCACCCAGAAAAAGAGCACCGGGGGCCTCGTGAACTACAGGGGGCTACAAAGGGGTAAGGCTTCCCGGCTGAGAATCAGGACGCAGACGCACAGACACGCACTCGCGCGCCCACGAGTAATGAGCTCTTTCCCATTGGCCACAGGCCCAGGCTCCTGGTGTGTGGCCCTGTCCAGGCAGGGGACAGTGGTTGCTAGCACAGGGAGGAATGGGGAGTGAAGCCTGGGCGGACAGAAGGTCCGCACTCTGCCTGAGGGGTCTGCCCAGCTACAGCCACCTCTTCCTGTCCTTTGGCCTCCACTCCTGCTTCAGGACAATCCACTCTCACCCTGATGGCGAGCGAATCACCGCAGCACCCAACACAGAGCCCGGCACAAAGGGAACATGGGGAAATAGTCAGTGAACAGATGAACAGGTACGAAGTTGTCTGAAATTCTAATTGTCTAAGACTGTGAAGTCCAAGTTTCCATGGGCTCAGTGATCGAAGAATCTTAAATCGCTGTTACTTTTAACTAGGGTCTCAATCTTGAACACCAACAGAGGCCAGGCAGGGAATGTGTGTGAGTGCCTCGGGGCAGGTGTAAGTGCAAACACACACACGGTGTCAGTGGAACAGGCTGGGAGGGCCTGGGGGACCCAACCCCCATCACATCTACAGCCCATTCTGAGCCCAAATCTTCTGAGTTTTCAGGACATGAAAGATATCTAGGTTTGTTTGCTTTTGGTTTTGCTTTTGGTTTTTGTTTTTTTGCTTTTTCTTTTCTTTCTTTTTTTTTTCTTGTTGTTGAATAACTTCCTTTCTGGAAAGGGACATATTTTTAAAAACAATAATAATAGGGGCAACTAGGCATGGGGCTTATGGGAACTCTCTGGACCATCTTTGCAACTCTTCTGCAGATCTAAATCTCTTTGAAAATAAAATTTTGGGGGGGGCGCCTGGGTGGCTCAGTCAGTTGGGACTCCGACTTCGGCTCAGGTCATGATCTCATGGTTTGTAAGTTCGAGCCCCATGTCAGGCTCTGTGCTGACAGCTCAGAGCCTGGATCCTGCTTCGGGTTCTGTGTCTCCCTCTCTCTCTACCTCTTCCCCACTCACACTCTGTCTCTCTCTTCTAGAAAATAAATAAACATTAAAAAAAAAGTAATTTTTTGTTAAAGGAGAAAAAACCCTAGGGCCAAAAGAAATAGACGTGAGCTGAATCTGAGCGGTGGGCAGCTGTCTCCAAACTCTGTTCCTGATAGCACTGAAACTAAGCACTGCATACACAGCCAATGTGCATAGTCCCAGCCCTCACTCACCCCCACTTCCTGCTCGGGCTGGGGACAGAGGGACCCCCACCTGGAGCCACAGGGGATGAAAGCAGAGTAGAGCAGAGGTGTGGTGTGGAGCAGGGACGTTTGGAGCAGACATGTTAGGTTGACAGGCTTATGGGTGGTGAGAAAAGGGAGCCCTAGTGCCCTATAGGTAGGAATGTTAAGTTGGTTCAACTTTGGTGCAAGTCATGATCTCAGGGTTCATAGGTTCGAACCCCGTGTCGGGCTCTGTGCTGACAGTTCAGAGCCTGGAGCCTGCTACCTATTCTGTGTCTCCCTCTCTCTGCTCCTCCCCCACTCACACTCTGCCTCTCTCTCTCAAAAACAAATGTTAAAGGGAAATCCTGCCATTTGCAACAATATGGTTGGGCCGTGAGGACATTATACCAAGTGAAATAAGTCAGACAGACACAAATACTGTAAGATCTCATTTATACATAGAATCTAAAACACAAAAATCCAAACTCATAGAAACAGAGAGTAGAATAGTGGTTGCCAGGGGGTGTGCGGGTGCAGGAATGGGGAGATGTTGGTCAAAACATACAGACTTCCATGGGGGCACCTTGGTGGCTCAGTTAAATGTCTGACTCTTGATTTTGGCTCAGGTCATGATCTCACGATTCGTGAGCTCAGGCTGCACATCGGGCTCTGCACTGACACCATGGAGTCTGCTTGGGATTCTCTGCCTCTCTCTCCACCCCTCCCCTGCTCTCTATCTCTCTGTCTCAAAAATAAATAAATCAACATTAAAAAAAAAAGCACAGACTTCCAGTTAGAAGACAAGTTATAGGTATCTAATGTGCCACCTGGTGACTATAGTTAATTATATACTTCAAAGTTGATAGGAGAATAGGAGAATAGATTTTAAATGTTCTCACTGTACATGCAAAAAAAAAACCCCTATAATTATGTGAGGTGATGGCTGTGTTAACTAACATTATGGTGGTAATCCTTTTGAAATATATATGTGTATCAAATCACCACATTGTACACCTTAAGCTTCCACAGTGTTGTATGTCAATCACATCTCCATAAAGCTGGGGGTGGAGACTGAAGGTTGAGGACTATCAGGCACCCACGTGGAGCACACAGCACGCAGGGGGTATATGAGCCAAGTCCAGGGGAGAGGCGTCATCTTGAGAGTCATCAGTGTGGAGGTGGTGTGTCTGTGGAAGTGGATGGTCTCCCTTTGGAAGAGACATGGATGGAGAGGAGGAAAGGGCAAAGCACTGAGCCCTTGGCTCTCCGTTATTGAGAGGACAGGAAGATGGGAAGAATCCAGCTAAGGAGACTAAGAAGGACCAGCCAGAGGGGTAGGAAGGAAGCCCAGAAGTGTGCCCTGGACACAAGGATGATGGGGTGGGGAACGTACTAGATTTTGCCATCTCGGGACCCTCTTTGATCAGGATGAGAGCTAATTCTGAGATTGTTCTCCGAGTCTCTGACTCCAGTGGTTCAGAACAAGGTTCAAGGCCTTGAGCTTTAGAGTCGGACAAATCCTACCTCTGCCCCTAACTCCCCTGACTTCAGGAAAATCACTTCCCCTCTTCAGAGCTCGGTTTCCTGCTCTGTGAGGTTAACAATCACTTCGCCTCCTCTCACAGGCCCCCGAAGCTACCTGATCCGTGACCCATCAGGAGAGAGGGCACACAGCGTCTCTAACTCCAGCCCTGCTCAGAGCCAGCTGCCCTCAGCGATGACACTACCCACGTCACTGGCAGCTAAGCTCCGCAGCTTCTCTGCTTCTCTGTTCCGGGCCTGGCTTCCCTTCTGCAGTTTGGTTTTGCCCCTCGATTGCGGCTTATTTGCAGGTAGAACCTCCTACTGCAAGGGCCGGAACACAAACAGTTAAAGCAAAACGTGTAACAAGTTATTGGCCCACATGACTGATGGAAATACGGGGGGGAACTGGTTTCAGGGAGGGCTGGAGGCAGGGGCTCACACCATTCCCACAAGGCTCTTTCTCCCTCCTCCTCTCAGCCCTGCTTCCCTCTGTGATGGCTTTCTCCTCTCTGTGGGGAAGACAGCAACCAGCCACTCCAGGCTTCAGTAATCCTCACAGCCCGTGGCCCCTGGCTCCCTCCCAGTGTCCCTACGTCAAGTCAGAAGATCGTGTTAATAAGAGGGGTGGAGGGTCTGGACAAACAGCTCGGAAGTCCTGTAGATGAGCTGATGCCCCCTTTACCTCATAGGACCCCAGGAGAACCATGGTCGATCTCCCTGGTGCCACTACAGCCCCACTCAGAACTTGAGATGAGCTCCAGGGCTCAGCAAAGGCAGGGGTGCGGCTAGATCCAAAGGCTCAGATGACGAACTTAGTGGAAAATGCAAGAAAGCAGGAATCTGCTCCCGGGTCGTCTGATTGGAAGCAGAAGGGAAGGGAGGGCTGGAAGGACCGGAGGCCAGGACTGGACCCCGTACCACAGTCCCCAAAGTCCCCAAGGCCCCGTTAGAGGCAATGCCCCAGCTGTTCTCCGAGGCTCTGGGCCCCGCGGGGCCGCCTTCTGCAACCAGGGCCAGAGCGAATAAACAACACGAAGGCAGTTGCCTTCGAATAGCCCAAGATTGAGGAGAACACTATTTCTCGAGCAAGCCAATCACAAGAAGAACCAAGGAGCTGGACCAATCAGCAGGGACCCCCGTCAGCAGGACCAATGAGATGACTTCATCTGTTCGGCCGATCACGTGTTGAGCGCTACTCTGGGCTCCTATGAGGAGACGAGGGGTGGGGCGCCTGGCCTCGGTGGCGCCTCCAACTTCGCAATGACCCCTGATGGCCAAGCGTCTCCCCACCTCCCCCAGGAGGGGGCGCGTCGTACCCCCCCACACAAAGGACAAAACGGCCTCCGATTGGGTGGCAGCCTTTAGACGCGTGCAGGGAAGGGAAGGGGACCCTCACTGACATTCAGCGGCGCGTCGATACCCTGGCATCTCCAGGCTCCTGAAGATGTCAAAATGTTATGATTTTCCTGGGGGAAGTGATGAGTGGAATCAGGTGAAACTAAATATAAGCCTGACTGGAGAGGTGAGCTGCTAAATAGGTCGCCATGGTGACGGCCTCCCTGCCGGCTTGCCCACTCACCAAAGGGGACGCCGGCAGTTGGAGGAGAAGGTCCCCGTCAGGTCCTCCCGGGGAGCCCACTCCCCAGTCTTAGTCTCATTCAGGAGACTGAATGAACTGTGTTCATTAATTCCCTGGCTCATTCCATATATTTACCTGGCCTCTATTGTGCTTTGAACAGCATGGAATGTCCCCTGTCCTCAGAAAGCATATAGTCTAGGGGAGGAGGGAGACATACATGTTATACATCATATATACATAAACACTCAACAATTGAATATAATTCAAAGTCAGGATTAGTTATCATGAAGCGAGAGGATAAAACAACATGAGGGAGAAGGAAAAAAAAGGACATGATCTGGGGGTCCAGGGAGGTTCCCCTGAGGAACCATTTGAACCGAGACCAGAAGGCTCAGGAGCCAGTCAGGCAAAAAGGAAGAAGAGTTTTCTACAGGGCAGGAAGGGCCTGTGCGGGGGCCCTGAGGCCGGAAGGAGCCTGTGGTGTCCCAGGATCAGAGGCCACCAGCGTGGCTGGAGGGAAGCTAGAACCCAACAAGGAGCATGTCAGGTGGGACCACGAGGCTGTGCCATGGTCTAGTGGCTTATCCCAGGGCAGTAGGGCCCGGAAGAGGGGTGTAAGTGGGTTGTGATGCCACTGGCACATTTTTAAAGCTTTTGTGTGCACTGTGGGGAGTGGACTGTGGGAGGGGCAGGAAGGGAGAAGAATGTTCTAGGAAGAGGCAGGTCAGACCTGAAGGAGGAAGACACGTTTTAGGAACGGCCAGAAATGGGTAGCAGGCATGGAGGGAGGGAAGATGCTTGAGATGAGGGTAGGAATTTGGGGTATGATGGCCCCAGCTCTGTCCTTCTGGGCTGTGTGGCCTTGGATGAGCTTCTGAACCTCTCTGAGCCCCAGAGCTCCAGAGAAGGGAAGTGACTCTCCCAAGTGTGGCAGATGGCGGTGGCGGACAGCACCTGGGAGACTGAGAGCTGAGGATGCCAGGCATTGGAGTTGGCGTTCTCCAAAACCCCACAGACATGAGTTCACATTCCATCTCCCACTCAACAGCTGGGTGCCTTGCTCAGGCAGCCTAACCTCTCTGAGCCTGTCACCACATCCGTAAAACAGGGTCATCCTCACACTGCCTCCCTGGAGGGGTCGCTGTACGAATGCAGCAGGTGGGGCCGGGGAAGCCACACAGTATCTGGCACCTTCATTTGCGGCTCAGTCAATGGTGATGGTGGCACAGGAATCTGGGGCTTTCCCGGCCAGGCAGCAGGTTCAGTGACTGAGGCCACCCCACATGTGGCACCTGGACCGGGCAGGTGCTGCTTAATGAAGTGACCAAAGAGAAGAACATTAGGGCAAGATGGTGAGGCACTACCTGTGGAGGATCGCTCTCTCCTTCCGGGAAGTTTCCCCATCTGCACAACACAGGCATTGAACTAGGTACTTATAGTGAAGGGAAGAGTCCATCACTTTAAGCCACTAAATTCTGAGGATGTTCAGGGAGTGTGTGTGTGTGTGTGTGTGTGTGTGTGTGTGTGTGTCTACCCCTCTGACTTTATCCCCTTCTCTGCCCAACTCACAAAGCAGCAAGCACAGTGACCCGTCATCCTCAAACAGGCTATTCCTATCTCAGCCTCAGGGCCTTTGCACCCGCTGTTCCCACTGCTTCTGCTTCTCTCTGCTGTAACCAGGCTTTTCCCGTCGTTTCATTCAAGTATCAGCTTAGACGTCCTCCAAGTGTCACCCACCCCAGCCCATCACTCTCTGACCCTCTGAATCTGTCCCCCCAAAATTCAGGTGTTGAAACCCTAACCCCCAGTGATTATATTTGGAGATAGCGCCTTCAAAGAGGTAAGAAAATTAAAATGAGGCTGTTGGGTTGCCCTAACCCAATCTGACTGGTGTCCTTTTAAGAAGAGGAGATGAGGACACAGAGAGACAACAGGGGTGTGTGCATGCAGAGAAAAGTCCATGTGAGGACACAGCAAGATGACAGTCCCCTGCAAGCCAAGGACAAAGGCCTCAAAGAAACCAAAGCCACCAACACTTTGATCTTGGATTTCTAGCCTCCAGAACTGCGAGGAATATTTCTGTTGCTTAAGCTGCTGCTGTAGTATTTTGTTTCGGCAGCCTGAGCAAACTGATTCCGCTTTATTTTTCTCTGTAGCGCTTATCAGCCCTGACATGTGTATTTGTCTACAACAGGAGCCCCCTACACTACAACAAGAGCCCTGTGAGGCTGGGACTTAGCCTCTGTTCCCCAGACCACAGGACAGCACCTGGTACAAAGTAGATCCTCAGTAAAGGAAGAAGTTGGAGCCAGACATCTCTGAGTTCAGGTGTTTCGTCTGTAAAATGGACCTAATAACCCTGCCAGACTCAGAAGGGGGTGTGAAGCTATGGTGAATAAATGTAGGCAAATGGCCTAGCACGGTGCCTAGTACATGGGGTACGCTCCAAACATAAGACCTGGAATTGGGGCTGTTGTTACCTTAACCGTAGTAAGGTCATTTGTTCATTTGTTTGTCCCCTCCGCAAACACACACTGACACCTCTTTTGTTGCCAGTGCTGGGGACACGGAAAATCAGACTTGGCTTCTGACCTGGAGATGCTTAAGGTTCAGTGGGGGAGACAGACGAGGGGACCAGGAGCTAAGGACCGTTGGCAGAGAGTCAGGAGGGCTTCACAGAAAAAGGGATGCTGCCTGGTGTGCTCCTGGCTAATGTCCGTGCCTCTGCGTGGCTGGTGCAGGGCTAAGCAATTTGGATCATGACTTAAGAACACTGTGAAGCCTGGGAACGGTTTCCAGGGGAGAGGTGGGGGTGGGGAGACCCAACCAGCTGTGTGGCCCCTGAGGATCACTCTGGGACAGAGTGGTGAGTGGGGTAAAAGGGACTGACTTGAGAACAGAGAGGCTGTTGGTACATAGAGCTG
>NW_027532008.1:975230-1001303 GCF_008692635.1 Crocuta crocuta
GGGGGGAGGGCGCTCAGCCAGAGGACCAGGGCAGGACCCAGTGGTCAGGATGAGCCCCAGGTCAGCTGAGAAGCAGCAGCCAGCTCAGTGGGCTTGATGTGGAAATGTCTGAGCTTCGCGATGGGTTTCTCCCCCACCAGGCAGAGCAGGGCTGACAGGCGGGGCTTGGTGGCTGTGGGGTCAGCGAGCTGAGGAGGGTCAATCAATGCATCATTTTCACAATTCACACTGATGTCAGGAAGGAACGTTCTGTCAACCAGAACCAGGGCAGAAAACCTGACAGGACTAGAGAAGCTGCCTCCCACCAGAAAGCTAAAGGGAAACACATTTGTTTCCATGACACACTTATGTTTTCAGGAGACCATGTGATTGTTTTTGCACTGGAAAGCCGTGAATGGAAAATTCCACCTGCCATTCCTCCTCCAGGCACTAAACAATAAAAGAAGCTTCTGTCCCCAGTTTGCTGGTGCCTGAAATTCTATCATTGGAGCTTTGTGCCTATGGCTTGAGGCTTTGTCCTTTATTAAAATGCAAACAACTGCACGGAAGTCAGGTCTTCGACACAGACTTATTTTCATTAATTCAACAAATATTTATTGACTTCCTGGTCCAAACCAGGCAGTACCTAGAGGCTGGAAATAAAGAGATTAATTAAGACTTGTCCAGTTTTTTACCTTTGTTTTTAAAAAAAAAATGGTTGTAAAGAAGACAATTTAGGTGACACAAACTTTATTTAACACTTCATGAAGCAAGCAGTCTCTGTTCCCAAGGGGCCAAAGGATTGCAAAATAGGGTGGAAGGCAGGAAACTTGTATAGGATAAAGAATAAGGACTAAGAAAAAGAGAAAAACAGAAAATGAATAAGGAACAAGAAAATGAGCATAGAGCTCAGAGGCAGCTTGGCGTGTGAGGCTCGGCTGACTGGACATACTGCATTTCCCGTGGAGGAGAGCACTTACAGGCACACGAAAGTTTTCTGAGTTTCCTGAGCTTGGGTTTGCTGACCTGGAATTCTGGCCTGGAGCAGCTCCATCTTGGACCTAGAAATTTATTTCAACACCTTTAAGGAACTGGCAAACTCCTGTGTTTTGGGGGCGGGGCGGAGGATAATAGGCACCCTAACCATAATGGAACGTCAGATTGGGAGCGAGGCGCTGTGGGAGCCCCCAGCAGAGGTGACCCATTTCATAGGTGCAAAAGCTGGAGCTTGAGCCTCAATCTAAAGGATAAAAGGGGGAGGGGTGGGAATCCCAGTGGGAGGGCACAGCCAGGGCAAATGAATAGGATCATTAGCCAGTATGGTACAATATGGGGACAACAGAGGTCACTCAGCAGGCTAGGGTTTAAGGCAGTACTTGCCAGGTAGGACAGGAGCTGCAGGGAGGACCTCTCATTAATTGGACGGTACTGTCATCACAGGAGGTGGCTTCTACCACAGTGCTTTGCTTCCTCCCCAGCTTCCCCCTCATCTCCTCTCCCCAAGCCCACTGGACTCCCCTTAGGGGAATTACCCGGTGCCCCTCTCTGTCTCCTGGTCTGAATGACCCACCCTCAGCTCCAGGGGTGTGGCCTGATTGGTTTAAGTAGTCAGGCTCCCATCCTGCTGATATCTAATTGGTTCAGGAAAGTGCACATGACCCAGTTCAGGCCAATGAAAGGCCAGATGTTTGCCAGGGGGTTCTAGGAAAGGGATCCTCCCCTCTCCTCCATGGGAGCTCCCGGATACACCTGCACTTTCTGTCTGTCTCCAGGGAGGGAAGGTGTCAGAGGTCAGGGGTGAAGGCGACATGGGGAGGAGGTAGGGAGGAGAGAATGTCAGAAACGGGGTCTGGGTAGACCTACCCCTGCCGTTCTCAGCTAAGCCAGAAAATTCTTGTTTGCTTAGCCCATTTGTTGTTACTTTCAGGTGAAAGTTTCCTCACTGGTGCGGGCATTTCTGGAGGACAGCACTGGGTGGGGCTGGAAAAGGAGCGGCCAGCAGGCGCCCGGACCTGGCTGTGGCGGGGTTGACCACATCCCTTTCCTTTGGATTCCACCTCCACATACAGGTCTTATCATGAGTGAAGATCATTGCCCAGGAAATGTCTCCTGACCCCCAACACTGGCAGGGCACTGGGATGACAAGTCCTAGTCAGACAGCCTGACATCAGTGGTCCTGGGTTCCATCCTGACCCATCCCCTGTCTGACTATAAGCCCCAGTGGAATCACACGCCCTCTCTGGACCTCCCTTGATGATTCACCCATCAGCCTCCAGACTGAGCTCCCCAAGGAGCTCACCCAAGAGGTGATGTCCAAGCCAGCCCTGCAGCCCTAGAGCAGGGGTCACTGGGGCTGTTGAGCAGTCAGTGTGGGAACTATACCTTCCTGCTCTAACCTCTCATGGACAGAACTGTGTGTGATGCTGACAGGGGCCAGCTACTGTTCCTCTGTTCACCCCAAGAGCCTCCTGGAGATGCCAGCCCCAAGGTACAGTAGCTAGAAGAGATTTATCATTCAGCATGTAGGGTGGAGGCCTCAGCTCACACAGAATCTCTAGTGCTGTTGAAGGCTCACTGAGCCACAATTATACTGCAGGGTAAGGAAAAAAAAAATCCCCCAAGAGCTCAACTCTTTGCTTTCCAACTGCAGCTGATCTGAACAGTCATGCTCTCCTCAGTCTACTCATTGCAAGCAATGATGAAGAGCCCATGCCTGGAGGTAAGACTCAAAGAATAAAATAAATCAATGGAGGCCAGCCTCGGTTTATTATTTAAAAACAGCAAAGCCACTGCCCTGCTCTGCAGGATAGTATGGGCTTTGTCTCAGAGTGCAGGACATATGTCTGCATTTACAGGCAGGATCAGGGACAGACAGTGGTAGAGGGACTCGCCTTCTCCCGTGGAGAAGTACTACAACCTGAGAACACAGAAAGGTGAAGGGCCCAAAGATCCTATGTGTGTGTGGGACGTGTGTATGTAGTGTGCACTTCTTGTGTTAGATGTGAGGGTGAGTCAGGGGTAAAAGTGGGGGAGGAAAATGAGGAAATGGTGGAAGATTATATGAATTCCAAGCTAAAGATCTGAACTTCACCCTGTGGGCAGTGTACTCCCCCCACCCCAACACACACACGCGCGCACACACACAGAGGCACGCACGCCAAAGAAATATTTGCCATGTGCCCAGCAATACAAGAAGCCATAGGATAATCATAGAGCATCCTTCCTCTGTGCCAATTTTACTTCAAAAACATGGAAACTGTCCATTATTTTGTATGTTATGTTGAAACAATCATGGATATGGTAGAGGGCAAAATATGCATGGATTTGAAATCTTAAATTGGAGGATTCAAAGAACTTGTGAACCTGTGGCCAGTCTAGATGAAACACTGTCCGGATGCTTCTTTAGGTAACTTGGGTGTCCTCATGTCCGGACACCATTGGCAGGAAGCTCCCCCTTTTACCTTCCTAAACTTGTCAAAATGGAACTGGAGGCTCTTCCAAGAGTGAAGGTGCTCTGTCCGTGGTACTGAAACAGGATAAAACCATTTGAACAGGTGAGTTTGGACATTTATGTTTCTATTGTGTCTCCATTTCTTGGAAGGTGATGAAAGAGGTGGGTTCAGAAAAGACTCCAAGAAGTTGATCACCTCAGAGATCCAAGAGTAACCACCTCAGAGATCCAAGAGTAAATATCCCTTATTAGTTCTTCTTCAGTTCAGGAGACGGATGGGCAAGATAGGGCTGGAGGGTAGGGAGAGATGCTGGAGAAACAAGATTATAATTATTATGTATGACATTCACAGATTCCAGAAAAAAATATATTCTTGAGTTAGGAGACTTTTTCTGCTTCTTAAGAACCACTCAAGGTTCTTGGAGAAGGAAAACAACCTCAAAAAATATTTGCGCGTGTACGTGTGTGTGTGTGTGACTATGCAGCAATAGATTCTGTGACTGATAATATGTCGCTCATACTTAAAAACTGGCATCTCATAATTCAAGTACTCAAGGGGGAAAATCTAGGACAAATATTTAGCTGGCATTTTATTCCAGTTCAAAACAGTGTACATCCTAAGTTGTTTCATCGCCACCCACAGTTTTGTGGTCATAGCCACGTGGGCAAAACTGCTAAGAAGAGAAAGCTCTGGCATCCATAGGAAGAGGGTGTGTCCCTACTGATGGTTACTGAGGGGAAAGCCAGCAAGGATTTCATAATCCTAGGAAGCTGGAAAGCCCATAACTTGGCACATCCATCCATCTGTCCTTGTGGACATGGTCTCTGATTAAACTTCCTGTGTAGCCCATCAGGACTGCAGGGAAGGTTTCCTCACCCCAGCTATCTAAACTCCTCAGTTTATGGCTGCTCTG
The DNA here is from genome assembly GCF_008692635.1 of Crocuta crocuta. NCBI lineage: Eukaryota > Metazoa > Chordata > Mammalia > Carnivora > Hyaenidae > Crocuta > Crocuta crocuta. The sequence continues at coordinate 979,575 of NW_027532008.1, forward strand.
TCTCCCAGTCTTTCTGGGATAGGAAGGTCTGGTAAGGTCCAGTCCGAAGACATGGTGTTGGCCAACTTTGATGACTGGTCAGAGCCTCTGCTTCAGACACCGGGATTGGAGTCTGGGCTCCACTCACCCACTGAGGGATTTGGGGGATGTTGTTTCATGTACTGCATCCCATTTGCTATCAAATGCCAACCCCAGTGAGTGCTCCAGGGTGGCTGCATGCAGTCAGTGTCCCATCACCCCCTCTCCCATCACTCAAATGTCACACTCATTGCTTATACCCATAACAGTCATTTGATCATGATTCTCCATTGACATTTTTTACAATTGATCTAGTGACATGAGCTTTGCCTTATTATTCTAATCAGTTGAACCACCATTAACACATGAATTATCCTCACTAACATAATTGCTATTAGCCACATGAGAATAATTTCTACTATAATCAACACAATAAAAATTTGCTAACTGTGTTCTTTTGTGAGATCTAAGTTTCCATGCTTCTCCGGGCTTCTCTCAACTTGGACAAATTCACCCTCTCCTCTACATGAACAAGCCCTCTTGTGTTCCTGTAACCAATCAGTGGGATGGATTCTACAGCCCATTCCTGAAGAACACACTAATTTACAGATTTACAGCTACTTGCCCTGCATGCACTCTAGCTACTATGTTTTGAGAACTTTGGGCCAGGCATGGTGCCAAGCACTTTGCCAAGACTAACCCTAAGAAAGAGGCACCATTCTCATCCCCATTTTAGAGATGTGGAAACTGAGGCTTAGAACAGTTGAATGATTAGCCCAAAGTCTCCTCTCCACCCCCCACCCCATGCCCTACTGTGCTGAGTGGTGGAGCCAGCCTTTGTACTCTGTCTTTCTGATTCCAGATCCCACCCTTACTGCTTACATTTTGCACCATAGGATGAAGCTAGCTATCCACTTCCAGATGTTCCTTCTCCTCTTCTTTTTCCTTCTCTTCCTTCTCTTCTCCTCACCCTCCTTTTCTTCTTCTCAATCCCCTTGTAAATCTCCTCTTTCTCTCCTCCCTTCCCTCAGCTCTTACCCACAGCCTAGCTCTGCCAAGGTCTCTGTGGACAGGCAGCATGAGATCTGACATTCCATGTCACTTGCTGGGACAGAAAATCTCACCCTGAGACTCCTCCCCTGACTCCAAAGTCACTTGGCTAGGTGATGACACGCTGGTTTTTCCTTCACTTCTAACAGCTCAGATGTGTACCTAGGGCAATCTTGAGCATCATCTTGCTGCAAATGTGTGAGTAATGATCACACTGCACCCAGCATTACTTTCACACGGTTGTTCCAAGGAGCCTCTCTTCTGAGCCTCTGTGACCCTCACAGCATCCCGAGAAGCAGAGCCTTAGGGTCCTTGAATGGGGAAAACAGGCTCAGAGTGATTTTTGAAGGCCAAGGACTCGAGAGATCCTTCAGCTTCTCATTTACAGATAAAGAAGCTAAGACCCAGAGAGCAGTGACCGGTGAGTGCAGGGCAGAGCCGGCCCCAGAGNTCCAAGCAGCAGGAGGAAGAAGTATGAACTCCCTTGGGGGTCAGGTGGGGTGGGGGGATGTCAGGTGGGGGCAGGGGTGGGGCAGGTAGGGGGCAGATGTGCAGCAGGTGTGGGGCAAGCAGGAGTCTGAGGGTGGGTGCCCCAAAGCAGCCCCTAAAACAAGGGCTCTGGTGCCAATAGTTTATCTGGGAGATAAGCCCTGATGAGGGCATGGAGAGACTGACTAGGGAGAAAAGCCAATCACACACGGATCAATGAGTGAATCACAGTGATGGGCACCTGGAACTCAGTCCTGCTGGGGATGCTCTGAGGACCATGCGGAAGATGATTCAGAGCCATCCTCCTGGAGGAGGGGAAATGGCATTTATCCACTGACTCTCAGGGCCTTTACTCCTCCTGCCCCCTGTACTTCTAGGTGGGACCTACTACACACACCTGTCACAACAAAAAGCAAATTCTCCAGGTGCCAGAGAAAGAAGAAAAGACATCAAGCATTTGAGGTGGGGCACTGTCAGCATACCCAGAGTTGCCTGTAGTTATAGGAGAACTCAGAAAGCTGAGGACAGGTGAGGTGGGACATTAAAGCATCTGCCATGGCATCTTAGAGAAGCTGACATTTGAGTTGGGTTGAAGAATGAGTAGGAGTTTTGTAGCCGGAATGGGCATAGGGAGTGGCTAATCCAGGCAGCTGGAACAGTATGTGGATGGGAGGGGAAGAAATGAAAGTGGCTCAAAGGACCTGAGAATCTCAAGAAAGAATTTATTTTAGAATTAGTTAGGGGGGAGATTTGAGCAGACTCTGTGCAGGGAAGCCTAAGGTGGTAGAATTGGAGGAGCTGACAAGTAGCAAGAGCGATTAAGAGAGAGAAAGAGAAAGAGAGTACTCATTAGGGACAGCCCCCTGCACAGGAAGAAAGGAACAGATCCAGAGGACAAGAAGAAATTGGCCTTCCACCAGGAGAGAAAATTTCTGTTCCTGAGCTGGTTGACAATAGGTTTAACTGTAGGAGGAAAGGGAGTACTCTGGGAAGTCAGTTACCTCTTGAGAGTGAAGGAGTCGATGGTTGGTGGGAGATGGCTTGGGGAGGGTGGAGGACTTGAATAGTCCTTGAAGGTGAGGGGAGAGGGAGCAGACTGCAGGAAGGTCAGGGGAAGGATGGACGATGGTAGAGCCAGCTTATGTTGGCACTTACTCCTTGTCAATGATGCCAGGACTCACTGAGCACAGTGTTCTCAGCAGCTTCCCAGCAGCTCAGAATGGGAGCTGAGAAAGCAGATGGCTGCATGGGGAAATGACTGGGGTTTGGCAGGGCAGGGGCGGCAAGAGGAGAATGCCATCCGCCTGTAGGCACAGTATTTCTGGGGAAAGACCTCAGTGGCTTCCCCTCTCTTTCTATCCTTGCATCAGGGAGAAAAATGAGTGAGGGTAAGAGTTGAAAAGACCCCAGCTCAGACTTAGGGGACCTGGGCTCTCACCCAAGCTCTGCCGCTCACTTTCTGTGTAAACCTGGGCAAGTCACTTCCCCTCTCAAAACCTATTATTTCAGGACTGCTCACCCTCAGCACTGTTCATATTTGGAGCCAGATAATTCCCTATTGTGGGGAGCTGTCCTGTGAAGTGTAGGAGATTCAGCAGCATCCCTGCCCTCTACCCACTAAAGACCAGTAGCACACAGACACACCCACTGTGACAACCAAATGACCCCTGAGAAGCAAAATTGTTCCAAGTTGAGAACCACTGTATTACCTGGAATAAGAAGAAGACGACCTATCCAGCCAACCCATGAGAAACGGGTTCTCATGAGTAACACTTAAAAGAATGAGAACTAAGGCAGAGGGGACCCTTGACAGCTGATTAGAGCAGTTTGGATGTGAGTAGTTATTTATTACAACTTCTCTTCCACTTTCCTACCTGTAAAATACATGGGTCAGTGGCTGAGCTGGGTCTAGAATCCAGGAACCGTGCTCCCAAGGTGCAGGCTCTTGCCACTCTACCAGCTTTGTGAAATCTCACCTTTTTGCAAAGCATCCTGAGAGAATGCCACATCCTTGTCTTTGCCCAGTAACTAGATTATTCTGAAAAGGTGGATCTGAAGGAGCAAAGGTGAGGAGAAAGGTTGAGATGAGAAGAACAAGAGGGAACCCAAATGTTCCAAGGACAGAGATGAAGGCAGCAAAGGAGACTCTACATCAGGATGGAGAGTATTTGAGTCAGGGTCCACTCAGGAAACAGAGAGCACACCAGCAAGTTGAACATGGAAAATTTAATATAAAGAAGTGATCATTAATAAAAGTGGGTTAATTACTAAAAGGAATAAAAGGTGACTCTAAAACACACAGGAATCACAAATGTAGAGAAAACTTACTACCCCTAGCCATAATGGAGGTTATGGCTGACGCTGGTCTGTGACTGCCAGATGAGGAGAACATAGCCTGAGGGCACAGTGGAGCTGGTCCCTGATGGCCGCTGCTCTGAATGTCACTGGACAGCTCCCACACCAGATGAAAGAAAACAGAAGGAAGTCCAACACAGGGGGAATAATGTGCCCTCCAATGTTATCATCTTGCAATATCCCTCCAGGACCCTCTGTTAACAGATATTAACATTGCACCAGCTAGAAAAGAAGAAAAGTTAATAGGGTCCAGCTCCAGTATCACAATGCAGGGCGAAGGAGGATAGACTCAGAGCTGAGAGACAGTAAAGTGATAGCTGCTGTACTCCTTGCCTTTGGCTAATCAGCTTCTACATACACCTTCTACACACTTCTTAACTTCTATTCATAACACAGCAACTCTGTATTTCCACCAACCAAGACACAGTTGTCCTTTGTACAAATAAAGAAGGTCTTGCACTTGCCCCAAAATGAAATATATAGTTCCAACACCACTGTATCCATCACCGGCTATATGAATGACTCCTCAAATTCAGTACAGTCACACTGACTATTTTGGTTATAAAGTTAGCCTCTAATAACTTGCATAAAAATAATGGAAAGAAGGAGAGGAAAGAAGAAAATGGTTAACATAAATATGCACTTGAAAATGTAATAGCAAGAAAATATGCAAAACTGTAATAGTCCTCATTTCTGTAATTGGTCACAGAGCCATTATTTATATCTATGGCTTCCTTCTTCCACTCCCCATTCCACATTTTCCTTGCCCTCAACCAGAGCCTCAGTTAGTTGGATTTTGTTTTTTTTGTTTTTTACTGGGAAGAGTGAGCCAAAACTGTATTCCTGAGTCATATGAGTCTTCAACTACCTTTTTCTTTCTTTCTTTTTTTTAAGGCAACTCTTTTTTTTTTTTTTAATATGTTTTGTCTTTATTTTGAGAGACAGAGACAGAGAGTGAGCAGAGGAGGGCAGAAAGAGGGAGACACAGAATCCAAAGCAGGCTCCAGGCTCTGAGCTGTCAGCACAGAGCCTAATGCGGGGCTTGAACCCACAGACCGAGAGATCATAACCTGAGCCAAAGTCGGACGCTTAACCAACTGAACCACCCAGGCGCCCCGAGCCTTCAACTATCTTGCTTTGTTGGGCTGCTGAAGTGTTCTACAAACCTTTACAATTGGACATGGAAGTAATAAGACGTGTCCCAGAGAATCTTGAATTCCAAACAAAGTCCTCCAGGCCCCCACTGCATAGCAGCAGCCCGATTCTCCCTTGGCAATCAAGATCAATCATTCCACCCAGTACAGTGACCCTTTCGTCAGCTTCAATGTCTGTTCGTGACACAAGGGCTTTAAATGACTAGACGGCAGTCTCATCCTTCCCTTCACTGGAACCATTGTTGTGTCCTCTTGTGTGTCCCTCTTGGGAACACAGGTCTCCGAGCCAGCAGAACTCAAATTTGCTGATACAAGAAGCAAAACTTCTGCAAGTGGGTGATTAAGAACAATAGTGAAAGGGGCATGCGCCAGTTGTCATTGCTTGCTTCTCAGCTCCAAGTCCACCCTTCAGGGCCTTGTGGTACTAGAACGTTTTTCCCTTGCAAGCATGATGCTAATCTTTTATCAATAGGTGGCACTGGTTGACCCTCTATCTGAGTCCGGCATACTTTCTCTTGTTCCTGAAGCATTAGGTGTGTGCAGGGCACTCAGTGGATCACATTCCATAGTGATATCGGCAGCACTCCCACCGCCGGCTTCCCAAAAGCAAGATTGTTGGGAGCCCTGGCTCACTTTGAAGCATTTTCCCAATGGTGTTCTCTATTTTCAGCCCTCCTGACAACTCAGTGAGAAACTTATTGAAGCCAGTACCCCAACTGGCTTCCCAGCAAGTTCAATACAAACCTCCATGGGCAGCTTCTGGATTTAATCAGCACCTCAGCAGTTCTCTGCCCATTAACCTGGCCCATCTCTAGCCTGGACAACCTAGTGAACTTTTCTGCCAGCCAGTGGGCTGCACCCTCACCCTCTCCAGTGTTCTGTATCTCAGCCATGGGGAGAATCCTCCTTCCCTTCCATGTTTGATTCATTGCATACTCTCCTTCAATTAGCGGTATGCTTTAGGGTTCTCTTTTATTCCCCTCTAATTAATTTGGTGTGGTTTCTGTCTCCTGATTGGACCTCGACTAACACAGAACTCCTTTCATTTCCACACCATGATGACTGGACCCATGTATTCTAACAATTAGGGAAACAGCACTATGTAATGGTGCCTGCGTCAAAGCATATATTGTCAAAATATGGGTTTGTCTCTCTGGCACCATACTTGAGCCTTCAATAAGCCTTTCCACTTTAAAATAGCCATCCATTTCCAGATGATGATGCATGTGGTAAAACCAGTTAATTCCATGGCAATGAGCTCACTGCTGCATTTCTTTTGTTTTGAAATAAGTTCTTTGAGAAGAGGCAATTCTAGGTAGAATACCATAATGGTGGGTGAGGCATTCTGTAAATACACAGATGATGGTACTGACAAAAGCATTATAGGCAGGGGTAGCAAATCCATATCCATAAGATGATTCTATTCCATAAAGGAAGAATTTCTGCCTCTACCTGATAGAGGAGATACAATGAAATCAATCTTCTGTCTGGTAGATGTCTGGTCCATCCAGGTAATGGAGCCATATTGTAGGCTCATGTTGATCTCTTCTGTTGGGAGATTGAGCACCCAGCAATGGTGCTATCCAAGGTAGCTCTTGATAAGGGGAAGTTCATGTTATTGAGTGCATGCATATCCTCCATCTTTTGCCAATACGGCCACTTTATTCATGGGCCCATTGGATGAGCACAAGGATAGCTCGATAAAGGGGCTAACTGATAACCACAAAGCATGTCATATTGTTGATGTGATTATTGAAAGCCTGCACCATAGTTGATCCCCTGTAGTGAGCATTCACATGGAACACAAATCTTCACAGTCTATGCCTATCTGAAGAGTCCATCCATACACCTTTTCCCCCAAATTCCTTGCCACCAATCTTCTAATTATGTTTCCTCTAAGTCCTGAACAATCCAGCCAAACCATACCATGAATAACTGCTCGTAAATAAACAGAGATCCATACTTCCAGCCATCTCTAGTTCCAAAACAGACAATCAAATATTCTGCTTCAAGTTTTGCCCACTGAACAGATCTTTCTTTAACATTGTCCTTCAGGGTCACCCCTGACGGGGTTGTAATGCTGCAGGCTTCTACTTTGGGTGGTACTAGCCTATCATGCAGCACGATTTGTAAACCAGGCTTGGGTTTTTTATTTCTCAGTCCCCTGGTCATAAGGAACTCCTCATGAAGCCAGAGGCATGATTTGAGAAATAGGAGGCAATGAAGCAGAAATCTGAACCACTGACTCATACAATTTACTCATACTTTCCAGACTTGCCCAACCATGGTCTCTTTTATACCACTCCCACCTGATGATAGATTGCTGCTTCACAAAGCTAAATTTATGGCTAACGGTGTCAAGGGACTCTTAAATGAAAATCTCAGGCTGTGTGGCCACCTGATGTCCTATAGTTAGGCATTCAGTCTCTGCCACGGTTTAATAGCTAACTAGAAGCTGTTTCTCGGGGGGGGGGGAAGTATTATCTGCATAAGAAAGAATATATTTACTCTAAAATCCTAGAGGTCTGCACTATGGTTCGCCTTTGGGGCCTTGCCTGAGACTCTAGGCACCATCCCTATTTGCTATGAAACCTTTGAGAATCATTGGATCTACTGAATTATAAAGACCAAGTGGTAGAAGGAGTTGTACTGAAGCTTTTACTTGCTGCGGAGCCTTTTTGTGCTATGGTCCCTGCTCAAAACTAACAGTCTTATGGAGATTTTGCCAATGGGTCAAAGTAGCACACCCCCAAATGTGAAGTTTCCTCCAAAATCCGAAAAGCCTACCAAGTGAGTTGCTTCTTTTCTTCAAGGTTGGTAGTACAAGGTGCAGCAATTTGACTTTCACCTTGGAGGGGATATCTCAACACATTCCATACCTTTAAATGCTCAGAAACTTCACTGAGATAAGAGACCCCTGAAATTTTGTGGGATTTATTTCCCGCTACCTTGTTCACATATGTTGTAGTTGCTACTTCCTATTTTCATCAGATGCAATCAACTTGTCATCAGTGGAGCATGCCAGTGTGATGCTTTGTAGAATGTCAAGATGATCACATTATCTGCAGACTACATAATGGCAGAAAGCAAGAGAATTGATTTAGCTCTGAAGCAAGACTGTGCAGGTATACTGTTAGTCGTTTCAGGTAAAAGCAAACTGTTTTTGGCGATCTTCCCCAATTGGTGTGGAGGAAAAGGCAGTAGCTTGGTCCATGGCTACATATCAAGTGCTATACTAAGTTGCTTTGTTAAGGACACCATGCCTGGGACAGCAGCTGCAATGGAAGTCATCACCCAGTGAAGTATATAGTAATCTAGTCATTCTCCAAAACCCATCCAGCCTCTGCACAGGCCAAACAGGGAAGCTAAATGAGAATGGGATAGGAATCACCCATTCTGTATATTCCAGGCTTCATCAACATCTGAAATTTCCCCAGAGATAGAGAAGTGCTTCCAGTTTATTATCATGGTAGACAGAGGAAGTTTCAGGAACTTCCATTTGGTGCTTCTTTCCATAATTGTCTTCATTTCATGAGTCAGAGATTCAAAGTGGGGGTTCTTCAGGTTGCCAAGTATGTCTACTTCAATTATGTGCTCAGAAACTGGGGGAATGACCCATTGGACACACTTGGGCTAAATATCTGCCACCTGAATACCTAAGTTGTTACTTTCACTGGTAGGCCACAGTGTTATTTTGCATTCCCAAGAATTATCATAAATCCGGAGCAGTGTCTAGTAATCTCCAAAGGTAGTAATCTCTAAAGTTTGGGTACCTTCTTTTACCAAGTGCAGTCACTCTAGTAAATGGCCACAGGTCCTCTTGGTGAAAGCTTAGAGGAAGAATTTGTGGTATATACTTATAGCACTGCTGCAGGAAACTTCTTCAAGAGGCCTGCCTGCCTCTTCAATCAGGGGACTCTGATCTGCAAAGCGGCATAGGCCTGGAAACTGAAAAGAGGTCACAACTCTCCAATGTGGTGATTCAAGTCACATTCTGGCAACCAGTCCCAGAGGTTGGCTGGTTGGTTGCTTGCTTGCTTGCTTGTTTGGTTGGCTGGTTGTTCTGCTATATAGATCAAGAAATACTCTCATAGGCTATCCATCTATTTCTTTCCTAGAAACACACTGATCAATTAGTCACCACCAAAGATCCCTATAGGCCAAGACATTCTGATTGCTGGTACATCCCTACTGTCCTTTATGATAAAGGCACTTACTTTGTCTTTGGCTATTAGGTACTGCCACTTGGCCTCCACCACTCCAGGATCCTATTGTCCACATAAAATCAGGAAGCAGATCTTAATGACAGCATGCTCCTGGCAATACCTGGGCTACAAAGCTGAATATTGACAGAATATGTTAAGGATATTTAACTTATTAACTTATTTACCTCACTACTATATTTCTCAATACCTTAGTTAGGAAAGTGTCTTCTGGGAATTTTCATGGAACACAGTTTGGGGGTGGCTGTGCAGGTCATATATGATAAATCCACTCCAACACCCTATATCCTTAAGCCTTTGGGTTCCCTCTTCCACTTTATTCCAAAGAAGCTCTGGCATCTCCACTCATTAAACAAAAGGCACCTTTAAGTTCAAGTTTCAGTCAACCAACCAAGTAAACTGTTGTATCCACCTTCAGGTGCACAAGCTAACACATTAAATACCAAGTCCACATTCATGAATTCAAAATTACTTGGTGTCATATTTCACCCTTAGGTCAACTTCTATATACGTTTGTCAGGAATACGTCAAATGCTGCTATTAGCAAAAAGCTTGCCATTCTTCTATTGCGTAAACTATCTCCTCTTGGATCATCTTACTGCACACCTGACCATGAGCATGTTGAGATTTGACCTTCGTGATGGCTCTAACAGCAAAAAAGGGTGCTTGTGGCATGTCTTGGGGAGAATGGTCACACCCTTTCAAGGCATCTGCCCCAGGTGAAGTTTTCACAGGGTTTTCAAGCAAAAGAAAACTAGTCTCCTCAGATATAAGAGGACAAAGTCTTTCCATTGGTAAAAGGAGGCTCAGAGTGATTCTTTATTTCATCTGCATCCAACCAGATATCTCTATTCCAAGCTTCAAGATTTGTCTGTCCTAATTTGTGCCCAAACCCTCATGTGAAAAAATTGCTAATGCTGTAAACTTTACTGATGTTTAAATTCTGCAACCTACACAATTAAAACTTATGTTTGTTTTTCAGCAATATCAGATCTGTGGCTACATGAAATCAGAGATTCATGTAAGGATTCCACAGAAGCTCTGTGTTTCTCAAGCCATGATTTGAGCTTAGAATTAAATGGCATGAATTTATCATTTTCTTTCTAGCAAATGTCCCAGTGCATTCAAGAAGCCACCCCACACCACAGTCCTTGCAGTCATAATTACCGATGTGATGGTCAAGTGCAGTAGTCACCTGGGCTCCCAAGACACTTGCTTCAGGGAGAATCTTAAACGGACTCCACACTTAGTACTGAGTCCAACACGAGGCTTGATCCCATGACCCTGGGATTATGACCTGAGCCAAAATCAAGAGTCTGTTGTTCAACTGAATGAGCCACCCAGGTGCCTCTTTTTCTTTTTTTTTTTTTTTTTAAAGGACGGAGGCCCAGCACTTGGAAGGGAAGTGCCTTGTTGCTATTGTCACCTTACAGTGTCCCTCCAGCACCCTCTACTGACAAAGTCTAACACTGCTCCAGCTGGCAAAAGAACTGTTTACAGGGTCCAGCTCCAGTATCACAAAGCAGGGCAAAGAAGGGTGTATTTGGAGCTCTGAGACAATAAATCAATAAACACCGTTGGGGGGCAAAGGCAGACATGAAAAGGAGCAAGGGGTTTGTTAGGGAAAGAAACTAGAGGAGCAAGAGTTGCTCGCCTCTTGTGGGGGTGGGTAGCAGGCACGGACTGGAGCCCTGAGAAGAAAGCTCCGTCCTCAGCTGTCTTCAGAAAGAGAATGCAGTCACATAAATCAACACGGCTCAAGAAAGCCACATTGTTCGGCTTTTGAATGAATAGAAAATAACATTCCTGGACAGGTTCCCTCTTCCCACCTCTGGGAATAAGTAGGAAGTGAGCTGAGACGCATTTCATTTTTCTTGAAGAGGTTTTCTCAGCTCTGCAGCTCCTGCTGGCTCAGGCCACCCCCGCCATGTGCAGATTCAACAGACACTTGAACACACACTCAACAGCATTTTCTGCAGGCCTACTAGGTGCCTGCCACTAAGTCTGGAGGCTGTTTGGCTGCGAGCCTCAGCTAAGCCTGTCTACAGCGGTCGGTGGCTGAGCCAGGCTTCGTGTTGAGAAAGCAGGCTGATTCATGGACAAGATAAATTGCAGCAGTTGATGTGGTTCAGGTTCAGATTTGCCACTATATCTGTGATGATTAAGAAGCAAAGGCTTTGGGGTCAAGTGAAAAGGGTTCTAATCTTGTCTGGGTTCTTTTCTAGCTGTGTGACCCTAAGCAATTTGTCTCACTTCTCTGAGCCTCTTTCCTCATAACGAATGGTTTTGGTAATATCTCCCTTTCAGAATTGCTGGTGAGATTGGGGACAATGTCTACATTAAGTATAATGTAGGGACCTGCCAGCATAGCTGTCCAGACCCATCAGACCAAAGCGCAGACCACACCTGATGTTTCACCAGACTCAGAAAGTGGATGTTTAGGCCAGTAGCCTGGCTGCACTGAGTCATATCAGCTCCAATGTCCCTGATGTTGGACTGACAGTGCCCTACTTGAAATGGGCTCCTAGAGAGAACCTAGTCCTTCCTCCTCGCTGGACAGATCAGAAGACTCAGACCCAGAGAGGGCAGGTGTTTGTCCGAGGTCACACAGCATAGTGAAGGCTGAGCCTGACTTCATGGCATTGAACCATCTGACCATCTGGTAGACCAAAAATAATACGCTTAAGAGTATGCATCTTTCATTCATTCAACAAATAGTCATTGAGTGGCTGGCATGTGCCAGGCACTGTGCTCAGTGCAGGGGACACAGGGGACCAGATCCACATGGCCCCGGGCCTCTCACAGTCTGGTGGGGGAGGCAGTGAACAACCAGTCAATGGAGAGCCAGCTGGTCACCCACTGTGAGAAGGTGACAAGGGACATACATGGGGTAAGGCAGGCCCTGAGAGCGACAGGCTCAGTGGTGCAGGAGGCCACCTCGGGGCATTCAGGGAGGGCTCTCAAGGAGAGACCATCTGAGTTGGACCTTGGCCCCAAGAAGGACCAGCCAGGCAGAGACTGGGGAGGGCTCCCAGACAAAGAGCTCAGATTGAGCAAAGCAAGCAAAGGAGCAGGCAGGAGGGACTTGGGCAGAGACAGAGCAGAAGCCACGTCAGACAGCGCCTTGGAGGTCACGGCCAGGAGCTCTGCCTTTATTTACAGAGCAATAGGGGGCCACTGGAGGGTCTGAGCAGGCAAGTGATAGATCTTATTTTTTTCAGTCACTGTGGCCGCTGCAATGTGTGTGACACTTGGGGGCTCTGTGCCTTTGTGCAAGTCACTTAATATCCCTGAGCCTTGATCTTATCTATAAAATGGGGATAATAGTACCTACCTCACAGGCTTCCCAGAGCGGCCACGGCCACGTGTCAATCCACACAGAGCTCTCGGCAACGTGAGCCCTGCACTGTAGGTGCCAAATAAGGCTTCGCTTTTTACCTCCCCAGGCCCATAGCCCTCGTCCTCCACTGACCGATGGGGCTTGGCCCCTACCTGTTGAAACTGTAGGTCCCCGCAACCCATCTACACTATCCACACCCCCTCCCCTGCCCTGGGGCCACCACCACGCCTCAGCTCCTTCTTCGCTCAGGCTCAGATGAGGCCCTGAGGCTGCGGAAGGTCAGGAAGCCTGGGCGCCCCGTGAGGACAGGCCCTCTGGCCAAGGCCTCTGCAGCAGAGGCCCCACCCTCTCCATCATGTAGCAAAGGAGGCTCTGCCTACGTGTGCAATGGCACCGTCATTTCTGCATGGCCCTCTGCCACGGGCTGTCTATTAAGCTCCTGTCCGCTGTCAGAGGTCAGCCGGGGGCGTCGCCAGAGGCCCAGTGACAGGCCCCTCCCTCAATCAGGGCCTCGCAAACGGCGTTGGCATCCATCAAAGCCAAGGCTACATCCTCTGGGTGCCCGGGATATATACCACGTCCTAGTCAGGGGCTGGCAGAGAGGTGGTGAGAGGTGATCAACTCCTTGGCCGGCCCCTGCAGCCGGATTTATTAGGACATAAAACGCCAACTCAGCCCTGGCTGGCAGTACTAGACAGCCAGTCTGTCTGTACTTCTAGAAATCCTTTCTGCGGGGATCTGGGTGGAGGGAGGCTTCTACCCCACATCTGCAAGGCCTGTGGTCCAGGGCTGCGCCAGGCAGGGCCAGCGTCTTCTCACCCCACAGGCCGACTGGTCCCAGAGGCCACCACCTCTGACATCTCAGAGCATGTGAAAATCAGAGCCCAAGCCCAAAATCAGCCCTTTGGTGTTGCATCCACGGGGGTCCTCTGGCTTTCGGCACCACCCAGACTGGCCACCGAGCAGAGCATCAGAGGCCCAGGCTTTGGAGTCAGCAGGACAGGGATCTGAGTGCTATTGTACAGATTAGGTAGGAGATAAGGGAAAAGATAATGCTGGCCGGCTTTTAATGGTCAGGGACCCCAGTGTCACGTGATGGCATGCACTGAGAGCCACTCATGTCACCAGGGGACTATGCTAATTCTTCGGGAAACATTTTATCCCGAATGTAGGTATTATGTTGATTTTCTAGATTAGGAAATTGAGCCTGGGGTGGTTCTGAATGGGTGCAAGGTCACCAGCTGGTGAATGTGGAGCAGGGGGGTTGGAACCTTGGCTTTTTTATTATGAAGCTGGAGCTCCTCCCAATATACGACCTGCCTTCCCAGTTCCCCTAAAAAGCCGTGTAAGGCCAACGGTCAGACAGACAGACCCACATTTTCTCCTTCCCTCTCTCTCTCTCACACCAACTCCCTTTCTAGAGCACCAGCTAGAAGACCAGCCCTTTGCTGGGCAATGGATGAATGCAGAAACACTAAAAGCTGCATCCACTCTGCTCAGAACACATATGTATCAGTTAGCTTTTGCTGTGTAACAATCCTAAAACTTTGGCTTAAAAGAAAGGACAACTTACATTATCTTTTCCAGTTCTGGGAGTTGGCTGGACAGTTTCTGCTAAAGTTAATCACGTGGCTATACTCACCTGAGAGGTCAGCCAGGCTGGAAGGCCCAAGATGGCCCTGTTTGCAGTCTTGTCATTGGTATTGGCCATTCATGGGATGTGTTCTGATGGTTCTTTTCCATGTGCCCTCGAACCATACAGGAGACTAGACAGGCTTCCTTACGTGGTGGAGTTCCAAGAGGGCAAAAGCAAAGCTGCAGTTCCCCTTGAGGCTTAAGATCCAGAACTTACTTGCCATCACTTCTGTCATATTCTATTGGTCACAGCACGTCACATTCTATTGCTTGGCCAGTATCTGACATACATTTGTCAGATACATTTGTCACTCATCAGGTAAGGCTTAGCAGTCAGTTCAGAATGAGTATGGCGAAGAGAGGGCCACGTACCCTAGCTAAATGGGATCATAATAAATTCTTAGTTGAGATTAAAAGATGTTGGATCCTGAAGTCATTGGCATAGGTTGCATTCTCTGGCCAAGGGAGAAACTGAGGCACAGAGAGTAAGCCAGTATGAGAACAGAACCAGTACATCATAGAGCCAGTTTCCATATGAAGATACTGAGGCCCAGGAGCATGAAATGTCTTGCCCAGGATGATAGAAGTTTATGACAGAGCCAGGAGTGACTGAGATCCCTACCAGCTCGTCCACTCCTCCTCTGGCAGAAGCCCAAGGCTGGGAATGGCTGGGGTGATCAGCATAGAGCAGAGTATGTCTGTCTCTCTAATGTATTTGTATTCAGAGCCCTTTCAGCACCCGTGGTACCATGCAAGGCACTTAATTAGGACCTCTTCTGATCTTATCAGCGTCATCCCCATTTTACAGAGGCTCAGAGAGGGCAGCTGACTTACCCAGGGTCTTGAAGCCGATGAGGCCCATCCACCTGATACCAAAGCCTGAGCCTCCCATGATGTCCTCAAAAGAGCTCAACCCAGATTCAGACCCCCAGAGGTGAGAGGCAGCTCTGGAGCCCTCAGGGGTCTCAGCATAAAGCCTACATCCTCAGCAGCTGCTCCAGAGGCCTGAGTGGAGGCAGCAGTAGTCAGAGTTCTCTGGAACCTGCCCCTACAAGTAGAAGGCCCCTGAGTGATGCTCTGGTCCACACCCCTACCATTTGCTGAGTGGAAAAATCAGGGCCTGACTGGACCCAGGGCTCTGCCTCCCAGCCCAGAGCCCTCCCGCTGTACCAGGAGACTGGGGGCAGGTGAGCAGGCCCCACCCAGGGTGGTCAGACACACACAAGGCTTCTCTGTGGCATTCAGAGAGCACATTTATTTACAAAGCGCTTTACAAACATCAGCGTATGCCTCCCCACAGCCCCCTGCGAGGTAGGTCAGTAGTCATATCTACAGTTTACAGATGGGGAAATTGAGGCACGGAATGGGGTGTGGCCTGCCCCATTTTCGAGAGATTTTCCCACCCGCCCATCAAAAAATAATGAAATTCACAAAAAAAGAATTGCTCCTCCGTCCCAAAATACACCTTCTTCCACTGAACTGGAGAAGCTGCAGGCACCCCTGATCTAGCAGTGACCCGTCCCCAGTGCGTAGCCCGACCCGGAGCCAAACAGACCTCAACCCCAAGGGCTGTCATTCAACTTTGCAGATTATCATGGCCTAGGCTGAGGAGGACCCGCCAGTGAGGCCTGAAAGTTATAGGAAGAAGGGCTAAGGTGCCTTCATTCTGCAGACACTGGGTCAGGCAGGAAGGGGCCCACGTAGAACAGGGTGAGGAGGAGGCAGATCTTGGTACAAGGAAGCTCAGAGCGCACGTCAAAGAAGTAATAGTGGGAGGGGTTGTGAGCAACATATCCCCAGGGCTGTAGAGGGGCAGCAGGGTGGAGGAGGGGGGCATTGTCCCCTCCAGAGAGGACCAGTCTGATGTGCCTGGTCTACCCAGGACCCTCAGGGGTCGGGCCAGATGGGATTCCAGATGCCAAGCTCCAATGCACTCTCTATCCCTATCCAGAGGAAGCCATGCTGGGTGGAAACTTTGGCCACACACAGGCCCCACAGGGCCTTACTCATCTCTGTCAAGGGCTGGGACAGAGACAAGGGGCTTGAGGCTGGAGTCATGGAGCTTGGGCCCGGGTCCTCCCTAGCCGGCGATTCTGAGCCGCTGTCACTCTACCAGGCAGTGCCAGACACACAGTGCGACCTGCAGGACCCTATGCAGGTGGGCTGGGCTGCGGTCCCGCTAAGCTTCTCCTTGGCCCACAGCCTGCCCCTCGGACACGGTGTAAGGCCCCGTGCACCGTGGAAGGGGCGCCGAGATGGCCCACTGGCCACTCTAGTGCATTCCCCCAGGGGAGCTGTCGTGGAGCAGTTAGGGGCACAGGTCTTCCTCACCAGTGCCGGGCCTGGCTCTGAGCGCACAGTGGGTGCCCCAGGCCGGGTGCCCCGCTATCTGGACTCCAGCCCCTCCAGGTACTCCAGGGCCACGTCATAGCAAAAGTGGTACTGATCCTGGGGAGAGGGAGAGAAGAAGAAATCATGAGCCTGGTCCCTCTTTGATACTGGGGAAGTGGGGGGCGGGAGACAGAGGGCGAGCATGAGCCCTGGCCCATCTCTGGGGGAAAGGGGCAAATGTGGATCATAGTTTTGGCACCATCAGATCAGAACCCAAAGCCCGTCATGGGAACCACACCGCGGACAGCGGGTGCAGAGGGACTAGCTTGGCATGGACCGGGAAGTTGGAAGTGGCTAGACGGGGGGCCATGGCCTCTCACCAGGGTTTCCACCATGTTGGGCTTGTAGTTCCTAAGCGTTTTGGCAGCGAAGAAAACGTCCACCAGGTTGTGGCAGCGGATCATCTCCAGGACTGTGGCGCAGGCACAGAAGGTGCCGCTGCGGCCACCCCCGTTTCTAAATGAAACACACACAAGGTTTGGGATGGGGCTCAAGAGAGGGAGGCCTGAGGCTGGGAAAACAAAGAACTGGCAGAACCAGGGAACCAAGAGGGAGGAGGGTCAAGGCCTGGGGGGCCCAGAGGTGAGGGGTGGAGCCCAGGAGGGAAGAGCCAGGGGGCCTAAAGGTGAGGAGTGGGGCTTAGGGAACCCAGGAAGTAAGGTTCTGGGAGCCCAGAGGTGAGGGGTGGAGCCCAGGAGGGAGGGGCGGGGGGAGGAGCTGAGANGAGGGGTCAGGGGGCCCAGAGGTGAGGGGCGGGACTTAGGGAACTGAGGAACTAGGGGTCTGGGAGCTCAGAGGGGCCAAGTCTGACGCTAAAACTAACATCCAAAGCCCATGGGCAGCTAAGAAAATAGCCTCCAGAAGAAAGATGGCAGATTCTGCGGGAAAGGAGGCTAGACACGCTCCAAGAGAAATCCACTGAGACAAAGACAGCGACAGAGGATGGCTGCAGAGGGCAAGCAAACCCCGGAGAGCAGGACGGAAAATGAACACCCCCAGCAACACAGACACAAGGTGAAAACACACACACACGTACACACCCACCCTCCGAGGCAAACAGAGTCACTTCCTATCCGCTGTGCTCTCCCTAGTCCGCTCCCTGTGACATCGAGGTGTGGGGTTCCCCTTGGGAAATGGGGGATAAACTAGGCCCTCAGCCCCCATCTCAAGGGGTCTCTCCCACTAGAACGTCCCTGAGGACCGGCCCCGCCTGACTCAGCTCCCTACCACCGGATCCAGTGTGCCTAGGCTGGCCACGGGAGGGTAAGAGTTAAAAGCAGGACAAGGTGGGGCCAGGGGAGCGAGCGCACCCAGACAGGCACACATGGATTTATGAATGGGGGCATGTGAAGGGATGAATGAAAAAGTTGCATGTGTGCATGCACGAACAAAGGCCGGAATTCTTTGGCTTCAAGTGTGTCTCGCAGTAAACAGCTCTGTCAGGACTCTAATTGGCAAAGTCATACATCACACGGAGGGTGCTGGGCAGTTGTTCAGGGTTGAATCTACACCCTGGAAACGGAGCAGATTCTTCCAGGGAAGACAGGGCCATGCTTGCACGGCCACGCAGAGTCCGGGCCACGGCCGCCTGGCCCCCCGCCCCTGGGGGGGTTTAGTGCCGGCCGTGAGCCCCTCTCTCAGACTGGGCCTCAGGGCCCCCCCTCCTCCCACCGCACAGCAGGGCCCGCACTCACAGGCAGTGCACGATGGTGCGCCCATCCCCACTCTCCGCCTGCCACTTGTCCACCTCGGCCAGCAGGTGCAGGAAGGCCTTCCTGGAGTCAGGCGTGTCCCGGTAGGCGGACCAGCGCAGGAACTGGAAATGCCGCACCAGCAGGTGCCCCTCCTGCAGCTGGGGGCACAGGCGGCCAGCCAGGGGGTGTGAGCACTGGGGTCACAAGGCCCCATGGGGACCTCGAGAGGCTCTAACGAGGCTGCCCCGGCGACCCCTCAGGTCCTCACCGCAGGGCTCCCGGGTCACTCACCCGAGACATGTTCTGCACCCGGAAGACACGGGCCACCAGGTCTTCATCCACTGAGCCCGACACGAACTCCACCTCCATGAGGCCGTACTGCTGCCGGCCGGGCTCCGGCCAGTACTGCAGGCAAGGCTAAGGGCACGGACAGACGGAGAGGGGAGGGCTGAGCAGAGCCAGGCTGGGGCAGCTGCTGCTCCTACCCAGCCCTGACCTCCATGCTTGCCCTGGGGCTCCCACACACCCTGACCCACTCACTCACTGCCAACTCCCCTGCAAAGTCCCCCCAGTCCCCCTGCTCACCCATCGCAGTGCGGTGCACACCCACCCCAACACCCTCTGCACAGAGAGGCTCTGGTCAGCAGAGACAAGCCCTTCCTAGGTGTGCACTGACAATCCCTGCTGTGCAGCTACACAGCTACACCTAACACACTCACACTCACACACACATTCCTACGTGAGGCTGCCTTCTTCCAGGGCCAGGCCTGGGGTCACCCCCACCAACCCCATCACCGCCCCCCGCTCCCAGCCTTCCCTCTCATGCCCTGCTCCCCAGCATCAGCTCACAGAGGTGGGGTGTCCCTGGCGTTGCAACACAGCTCAGGACCCCCACTCCTTCCCTAGGGCCCCACCCTGGAGTCAGGGCCTTCAATGCACCCTCCTCTCCAGGCCCGACTGGAGACAGTGGAGGGGTGAAGGAGGTGGATCCCCCCACCACACATACAGACACAGATCCTCTGGGCCAGCAGGTCCAGAGCCCCAGCTTCTAGGCTCAGCTCTGCCCAGAGCCCAGGCAAGCCTCTTCCTTCTTCTGGGCCCCCATTTCCACATTTGTGAACACGGTCCCCAAGCTCCTCCCAGATGACTCCCTGCACCTCGTGCTTCCCTCTCTGACCACGCCCACCTAGCTTCCTCTTCTCACCTGGGGTCCTGGCCACTCCTTGTGTTCAGGCCTTTGCACATGCCGTTCCCTCTCCATGGATCACTCACCCGCCCTGTCTTCACCTAGTTAAACTCTACCCTTCCTACACATCTCAGCTCAGATATTACCTCCTCCAGAAGCCTTCCCTGATACATGATCCCCTAGGCTTCTCCACATCCCAGTACTAGCTCCACGACAGCCCCTTCCCTCTGTGCTGTCACTGTTGGGTTTTGTACCCTGCTCACCGCTGACCATGAGATCTGAGCGGGGCTGTGTGTTCTTCTGTTCCCCCCCTGCCTGCTGCAGGGCCCAGTAGGGAGCGGCCAGTGGGAAAAGGCGGCTGAACGAATGAGCAAACGGTGAGCACTGAGTGACGTCTTGTGTGGGCCTCCCTCCGGGTCCTTCCCCTCCTCCTTAGCAAGGACAGATTCTTCCCACCAGGGATTCCCTCCAGACCCCTGCCGCAGGGCCAGAGCCCATTACTGGGTGGTCCTAGGTCATTTGTACCAAGTGCCTGACTCGTAAAGAGCCCAGTTAGCAAGGCTTCTCAGCCTTTAAGAGACTGTCATGCTCATGTTACAGGAAACTTGCTGACCGCCAGGATAAGGAGCTGAAGAGAGGTCCAGGGAAGAAGGGGACAGGGCCATGCATGGGTGGAAGGCCGAACATCTGCACTTCCTGGCAGTGCCAGCCAGCCTTGGGAGCCCTGAAAGGAAGCTGGGGCAGCCCCACACGCTAAGGCTGCTGAGCCAGTGTCTGGACCAACCTCCATCACCTCAACTCCATCACCTCCATCCCTGCCGTGTATGTAGCGCCTACTGTGCACCAGACTTAAAAGAAACTGAGGCTCAAAGAGCAAATGAACTTACCCTAGACCAAAGAGTCAAAAAGGAAGGAGGCTGGAGTCTGCCTTAAAGGCCCCCACTACGGGCAATTAGTTCCACGGACTCTGGAGGAAGGCAGGCTGGGGGAGGGGCTCAGCTCTGCGACCTTGGAGAAGTCACTTCACCTCTCTAGGTCTTAATCCTCTCACCTAAAGCCTCATAAGTTTGAAGCAGAGTCCCTGGCATACAGCAGGTATTCAATAAAAAGCAGCTATTTGCCTCCAATCCGAAAGCCTCATTCTACAGAAGGGGAAACCAAGGCTCTGGGAGGGAGCAAGACCCATCGAAGGTCACTCAACAAACAGGTGGCATCCAGCCGGGATCCAACCCTAGGCTTTTGGGCCTTGCCCTTGGGCACAGCGAGGCCCTGGGCAGTGGAGGCTCACCCAGGCGGTGTTGGACTGGTGCAGCTGATTGAGCATGACAATGGAGGTGCACCCGTAATCGTAGACTAGCCGCCAGAAGTCAGGTGTGGTGCTCTGTAGCGGGTGCAAGGTCACGATGAAGGCTGCGCTCCGTGTGTAGCTCTGCAGGGAGACTGGGACTCAGCGGGGCCTGCTCACCGCCCCTGGCAGGGCCTGAGCACCCCCACAGGCCGTCCTCCCACTCCGCCCACCCTGGGCTGCACAGCCCTCCCCTCGGGGCCAGGCTGCCTCCAGTGGCCCATTTGAGAGGCTGGCTGGCACACTAAGGCCTGAATTCATAGGGTGAGCCCCCAGGCCTCTAGTGGCCAACCCCATAACCCTGGGAACTAAACACGAAAGATTCCCATATATGCGGCAATGGGAACTTGGGCATGGTGGTTAGAGGCTGGCCAAGTTTGCTCGCTGCCTCAGGGCCTTAGCATGTGCTATTCCTGTTGCCTAGAACAAATTTATGGTTCTCTCCCTCCCTTTTTTGTGCTCTTTGCTTAACGGTCACCTCCTCAAAGAGGCCCTCCTTACCACCTCATTAAAAATCGTCATATACACCCCCCCCCAAGCCCGCACTGCATATTACTTCTGCCTGCTTGCTTTTTGTAGAAATTACCAGTGTCTGACATGCCACTGTATGTCGACTGTCCCAACCCATTACCAAATACAAGGTTCAGGAGAGCAGAGATTCAGGGGTATGGCCTGTGCCCAGCACATTGTAGGAGTTCAATACAATCTTTGAATAAATCTCTAAGTCCCTTCCAGCTCCACAGGTGAAGGGTCTGAGACCCCAGCTCCGGGCCTCAGACCAGTGACAGGCACTGACTCGGCTCCCCGGCCTGACCTCCTCCCCACCAGAGCCCCCCGCCCTCCCCCCTG
>NW_027532008.1:1001312-1043209 GCF_008692635.1 Crocuta crocuta
CCCGCCCTCCCCCCTGGGCTCCGGAGCCCCCCCGGAGCCCGCCCCGCCCCCCACGCTCACGTCGGTCAGGGCCGCGTTGATGTAGTTGTTGGGGTCCCCGTCGGTGGAGATGAGGAAGGGCAGGCAGCGGTCAGGCGGCAGGACGTCCATGCTGCGGTTCTTGTCCCGGTTCCGGGGCAGCAGGGCGATGCTGCACTCTTCCACATCCAGGGGTGGTGTGACCGAGTTCAGCGTCTACACAGCATGCAAGGAGGAACAGGGTAGGGCTTGGTGGCTACAGACATCCCGTGTCTGCTGGGCCCCCTCACAACCGCGGCTGAAGGACACTGAGCTGGGTTATTAACCCCATTTTATGGACGGAGAACTGAGTCTGGACTCCAGGCTCCCTGCCTCCAGCCCGCGTGGGCTCTGAACAGCTCTGGAGACTCGAGTGTGCCTCCTGGCTCCCTGCACCACCTTAGACAGGCTGCCGTATCTCTCAGCACTACTTTCCTCAGCTGTAAAGTGGGATAATAATATGCCTGCCTCAGGGGGCTAGTGGGAAGATAAAGAGATAACGCCAAAGACCTAGCACAGCACCAGGCACACGCAAGGCTCCATACTGGAAGGCACAGTGAGGACCTTTACGAGCTGATCAGGTGCTTTCAAGAAGACAAGACTGGGGCGCCTGGGTGGCTCAGTCGGTGAAGTATCTGACTTTGGCTCAGGTCATGATCTCACAGCTCATGAGTCCAAGCCCCACGTCTGGCTCTGTGCTGACAGCTCAGAGCCTGGAGCCTGCTTCGGGTTCTGTGTCTCCCTCTCTCTCTGCCCTTCCCCACCCCTCAAAAATAACTAAATATTAAAAAAAAAAAGGCAGACAACCCTGGAATCCCCACGTCTTCCACAAGGCGGACCCCAGGGACCTGGCAGAGATGGTCAGCCCTGTCTGAACAAAACGCAAGTCCGAGGCACCCGTGGCTGCGGCAAGACTGGGGCCCCGGGTCATCTCCTCCACCTCATGCCTCATGCAGCCTGATCGACGGGGTCTCAGCTTCTTCCTCTTGTCCTTGGGGACCCCGAACAGGGAGCCCCAGTGTCTCATGATCCCCAGAGCCCAATAGGCAACACTCTTGGCCCCAAGAGTCACAGGCAGCACTTCCTGTGACACCAGTCGACACTGGCTCTACAGACAGCATCAGGTTTCCAGAAGGTGCCATCCCTGACTGAACCCTCACAGGAGCCTGCGGTGCAGAGGACATGGGGGCCTGGGGGGGACTCTGCCTGCCCACTGAGAACATGCCCACTGATGCCCCCCCCATCTCAGTCACGTGACGTGCTGAGAGTGGCTCCACCCCCATAACCATTCCTGGGCCCATCAATGTGTCCCTGGCCCTGGTGACAGGCTCAGGGAAGGCACAGGAGAGTCTGCTCTAGGACTTCTGTGGGGGCTGTTGGGAGTCCTTTTTCCGGTCTCCTGACACGAGCCTGGCACTGCTGGGGGCCAGGGTGCGGGTCTGAGAAGCCGAAAGCAAAGGAAAGCAGAACTAAAACTGGACAGAGACTAAGTTCTGGCATCATCATCTGAGCCCCTGGATCCAGCCATAACTGAAGCTGCACCATCTTCAGCCTCTTCAGTTACAAGAGTGATACAGTTGGATTTTTGTCACTTGCAACCAAAAGAAATCCTAATGAGTACAAACACTGCAAGGGCAATGTTGACTTTCTTTCCTGGATAAGAAAACCAAAACTCAGGGAAGTAATGTGAGTGTTCAAGGCCACTCACAGCTCTTAACCAAGCCAGGATCTGACCTCAGGTTTATTTGACTTCAAAGCACAGGCTCTCAACTGCTTGGATGTACCACCTCTTCCACCGTCTCTAAGTCCTTCCCAGTAACCCCACTCTGGTCCCTCTTTCTTGGCTCTCAATGACGCCTATGGCACTCAGGACTTCCCAATACACACACACACTCACACACATTCACAAATGACACCCACACTCCTATACACATGCTCATGCCCCACCTGGAACTCCTCCCGCAGCTGGGAGGAATTACTCTGAGGGTCAATGCGGATCATCTCCTTGTAGGTGGCCTTGAACTCGCTGACGGGGATAGTGGTCTCCCCACATAGGCAGGCCTCCAGGATTGCATCATGAATGAAGATGTACTGCTCCTGGAACAGGAAAAGAGAACATAAGGGAGCCAGAGCCTAGAGGTTTTGGGGTGATGGCAGGGGAAGCAAGCCCAGGGTTGAGGCAGGGGTGCTGGAGGCCAACCCCCTGTTACTACAGGTTGGACCAACACTGCCTGAAACAACCTTCATGGGGATGTTCGCTCCTCTCATATTCACCCCTGTAATAGCCCCGTGTTCTCACGGGGTGAGGGGTGAGGGCTGTCCTCACCTCTGAAGGTGAGGGCAGGGCAAACACAAGTGGATCTTGACTGTGGAACCTGACCTTGGCCCACTGCTGTGTGACCTCACCCAAATGAACACAGTGGGGCAGACTCTGGGAAGACCCTAAGAGGCAGGCAGGCCGGGTTCAGGGATCTCGGCCCTAAGAACACCCCTCTGACACACTCCACCAGCTCCGAGTTCCTCCGCGAGGGACCCAAGTCCTGGAGAGGGGAGGGGAGGAGGGCTGCGTCCCCCACCTCTGTCTGGATCATGTTGACGCGCCGGGAGCAGAGGGTCTTCACGCAGTTGTAAATGTCCACAACGCCCTCACACTCCGCCATGTCCAGCATCACATCCAGAACGATGTAGCAGCCTGTGCGGCCGGTGCCCGCACTGGGGAGAGAGCAGCCAGGGTCCCCGTCAGGGCCTGGTGAAGGAGCTCGGGACCAAGAAGAAGGGAAGAGGGGTTCTGGGGTACCTGGTCATGTCTACACCACACAGGGACTGGGGGACAGAGAGACACCCCACCTCACCAGCAAGGAGGAGCCAGGGAGGCAAATGCAGCAGGAGTCGTGGTGAAATGTGACACAAGACAGAGCTGGGGACTGGCCCCAGGAGGGGAGGAGGGGAAGGGTAGCAGCGTGGCTGGGAGGAGGACAAAGGTGATGCTCAGAGCTTAATCCAAGAATGTTCTTGCCTCCTGGGTACCCAGCAAAGCCCTCCACATCACATCACCTGTTCACATGCTCAACGGAGC
The DNA here is from genome assembly GCF_008692635.1 of Crocuta crocuta. Lineage (NCBI taxonomy): Eukaryota > Metazoa > Chordata > Mammalia > Carnivora > Hyaenidae > Crocuta > Crocuta crocuta. Next base: position 1,004,446 of record NW_027532008.1, read on the forward strand.
CTCCCCAAGCCCTTCCCCAGATGTCATTCCTTTGAGCTCCGAGAGTAATTTGGGCATGCTCTTGTCAAACACTCTTCCTGCTACATGGCCATCATTTACGTGGCTGTCTCCCGGACCTGACCAGGAGCTCCTCGACAGCTGGGCTGGGTCAGACCCGCCTCGGGAATGCGCATGCTCAGAAAGAGCTGAGCTGAGCCGAGGGGCGCAGCGAGAAGACAAGAAAGACACTAAGCTTTCAAGCTCGAAGCAGTGCTATCATAGCATTGGCAAGAACACACAGTAGTGGGTCTCCCACCCACCCCTGTTGGGGGCTGCAATGAGTACCACCTCTTTCTACTAGAGCTGCACGTTTACACAGGCAGCAAGCCCACCCCTACAACTGTAGCCCCTAGAAATGCATGCCTGAGCCGGCCCAAACACATGCAGCAGAATGTCCTTAGTGGCTCTACTCATAATAGCTCAAAACTGGAAACAACCCAAACACCTATCAATAGCAGAATGGATAAACACATTGTGGATGAGTCACTCGGTAGAATGTGATGAAATATGGATGAATCTCACACACATAAGGTTCAGACACCAAAGCACGCACGCTGAATGATTCCGTTTATACGAAGTTCAAAGAACACAAAATGAATTTATGCTTTAGATGTCAGGATAGTGACTGAGCCGGGAGCCAGGAGGTGGGTACAGACTGGAAGGCGGCTCAAGGGGGCTTCTGGACGCTGTTAGTGTTCTAGTTCTTGAGCTGAGCAGGGCTGGTTATTTCACAGGTGTGTTCAATTTATAGAAATCGATAAAGGCATGGATACACTTATTATGTGTGCACTTTGCTTTAAGTATATTATACCTCGACAAAGTCTTATTTTAAAGAAGCCTGAAGACACCAAGCAGAAGTGGTAAGGGGGGGGCGGGGCAGGGAGGGACTGAGCCTGCCATGTGGCATTTGGGAAGCTGAGTGGGATCCAAGCAGAGGAGCCAGGATAGACACAGAGGCCAAGGACGTGTGGGCCAGTAGAATTGCTAAAACCACAGGGTTAGAGGCTAAGCTCCCCAGGAGGAGAGTGGGGGCTGGAACCAGACAGGGCGCTTAAGAGGCAAGAGGAAGATGTGCAGCCAGAGAGAACGCAGAGCAGAGGAAGGGCCACTGGGGTCACAGGAGCCAAGCAAGGCAGGATTTGGGACAGACAGGAGTGATGGCCAGGAGCTGCACAGGATGCGAAGGCCAAGCATGAGAAAAGCCCACAGGACTTGGAGAAGAGAAAGCAAAGCCCTTCCCAGCACCTAGGCCGAACCTAGCATGCAGGTGTGCTATGCACACATGCTGAATGGAAGCAGATAGAACTCAGCCTGCCTGGCGCCTCACCAATCCCCAGCCCCCCGTCTCCTGTGCCTTCTCAGCCTCTAGGCCCAGGGCCTCCGCAGGTCCTGGGAAGCACACGAGGGTGCCGACCTCAGAGCCAAAGCTCAAAGGGCCCGTGGGGGTCAGTCTCCCCTTCCCTCTGTCTCCAAGCAGGATGAACCCAAGCCTAGTCTCCCTCCGGGACCTTGAACAACACCACGCCCAGTCCCCTTCTGGGGATCCCAGTGCCTCACCTGCAGTGGATGACGACGGGCCCGGCGTCAGGTGGGGTGGAGGCCTTCACGCGCCGGATGAAGGCCAGCAGCCCTGTGGCGTGGTAGGGGACGCCGTGCTCCGGCCACGCTGTGAAGTGGAACTGGCGGACCTCATGCCGGGCAGAGTAGCCTCGCTGGGGAGACAGGCAGAGTCACTGCTCCCGTCAGTTAGACACCTGCCGGGTGAGCATCTCACCACAGGATCTCAATTAATCCCAATAATAAACGTGCGAGTGGGTATTCGTGACTCATCATACCAGCGAGAAAACCAGGGCCCAGAGAGCAGAAACTGCTTGTCCGACAAAAACGATACAGGAGCCGGGCCGGGGCCTGCCTGACGCCCAAACCTGTCTGCCAATCACCCGCCGCTGCCACCACGTTGCTGTGCAACCCAACGGGTCACTTTGACTCTCTGGCCTTAGTCTAAAGGGGGAAAGTGTGTCCCTTGAGAATTTACAGAGGATCAAATGGAATCACAGACAGGAGGACTCGGCCAGGCACTGGTCATGTGGCCTCATGACTGATGCAATGACTCCACCTCATTCTCTTTATTTGTACAATGGGACTAATGGAAACACCTCATTCCAGAGCTTTCCAGGGTTGAACCAACACGTGTCATGGTTCAACACGATGCTCAGTGCAGAGCGGGACCGACACCTGGCAGCTACTGTCATCATCTCCATCATCTGGAAGAGTCGCCAGTAAAGGGCAGTCCCCTTCCTGTTCTCCAACAGTCTCCCCACAATGCTCCCCTTCTTGTTCCCCAGCAATGCTCCCTGCAGTGCTCCCCGCTCTGTCCCCCAGCAATGCTCCCCGCAGTGCTCCTCTCTCTGTCCTCCAGCAATGCTCCCCATGGTGCTCTTCTTCCTGTCCTCCTGTAGTGCTCCCTGCAGTGCTCCCCAGTTACAGAGTGACTGCCTTGCTGAGGAAGACAGCGGAGCCCTCCTCACCCTCCTGCTTCTGCGCTGGGAGGTGGGGAGGCGGGCTCTGCCCCGCGCCTGGAGGCACCCTGGAAGGACCAGGTGACAGGAGACTCACCCGCTCCAGGGCAAAGGTGCGCACCACATACTCGGCCAGAGTCTCCGTCTTCACCAGCGTGATCTTGATGTCCCCGTACATGTCCGAGTCCTCCGGCCAGTACCGTGAGCATTTCACCTGGAGTCCCCACGGGCGGGATCAGCGAGCTCTTCGCTGCCCCCCCCGGCCCGCCTCACCCCCTCACCCCAAGGCCCTGCTTACCCTGCCCACCTCCACCAGCTTGGTGATCATGACAATGCTGGAACAGTGCTCCTGCCACACCATGCGCCAGAAGTCGTAGACCATCTCGGGCTTCGGCCCTGGGGCGCAGAGGGTGCCAGTCCCTGAGGCAAGGGGGCTCCACCCCGGGCCAGCACACCTGCTGCCCAGCACCACCACCCCAGCCAGGGGTCTCCTGAGCCCTAGTGAGGGCTTCGTGATCACCCCAGGCTCACACCACCCGGTGCCAACTCATGCCTGGAGGGCCCTGAGAGCATCAGGGAAGGCCTGGCTGGAGACTCCACCCATCCTGAGTGAAACCCAGGGGGCAGAGCTGGGGGGCTACATCCTCGGTCTCTGGCGCAAGTCTCCCAGAGGGATGGACAAGTAAATGATTGGCGGGGGTGGGGGAGGGTGGGGGAAGACAGCCAGAGGGACCTGGGCAGCCCCCGGACAAAAAAGCACAATCCACACTCGTCAGGACTGAGCCTGGCTACCCCTTCTGCAGGCACCACCTCAGAGACAGACAGATGGACGAGGGAGCTACAGACGCACTGAGCATATAGGGGAGACACAAAAACAAAGAGGGGCAGAGACTGGTGGCTGGATTCCAGAAGACCCCGCCAAACGGGGGCGCTCAGACAGGCAGAGAGACAGCAGGGAGGCAGATGGAGAGTCAAGCAGACCAGAGGAAGGCAGAAAGGCGGCAGAGCGCATTCAGCACACGGGGGCACACGGGGGCACACGGGGGCACACAGGCAGGGGTGCAGGTACCTTGAGTGGCTATGAAGTGATTGGACCGGTGGTAACCCTGGAACAGGAGAAGAAGGGGCGGTGAGACCCCAGGGAGCAGCACCACACTCCAGATCTCACCCCCTCTGCCCTCCTCTCCCGGAAGCGGCACACCCCCCCCACAGCCGACTGCCCGCCCTCTTCCCGAGACCCTCCAAAGTGCGGTGGCCCTGCCCCCGCAGCCCCCCAGCAAGGAGGGAAGAGCAGCTGGGACACCACGGTTTTGGGTCCAAACCCATCTCTGCCATGTGACACCACAGAGGACGTGACTCCTTTGTGGTCCTCAAAGGTCTCCCCACCCATAAACAGGGGATTAGCCACAATCAGCTTACAACACAGCTGTCTGGGTACAAATAAAGACCTGGGTACAAACTTGACCCTACCCAAGTTACCAGGGTGTCCCCAAAGCCCCTGAGGCCTAATCAACCCCAGACCCCAGGCTGGGTCTTATCAGTCAACCCAGCCCCCTCGGGGCAACCAGATGGGCAGTGCCCCTCCCCTCGACATGTCACCCAGAGCTTGGGGGACCCACAGACCCGGATAAGGGCTTCAGGCTGGAAGCAGATGGGCACGTGGGATACTCATGGCCCTCATGTAAAATGTATTTTAAATCTTTAAAATCAATAATAGTAATAATTTGGGGCACCTGGGTGGCTCAGTTGGTTGAGCGCCCGACTTCGGCTCAGGTCATGATCTCAGGGTTCGTGGGTTCGAGCCCCGCATCAGGCTCTGTGCTGACAGCTAGCTCAGAGCCTGGAGCCTGTTTCAGATTCTGTGTCTCCCTCTCTCTCTGATCCTCCCCTGCTCATGCTGTCTCTCTCTCTCTCTCAAAAATAAATAAAATATTAAAATAATAATAATAATAATAAGTTTTGCACCCTACTATGGTCACATACTGTGCTAAGCACTTTACCTACAGCATCTCCCACAAAAGAGAGGACACCTCATCCTCCACCCCCGGAGCCCTCAGGCCGCAAACAGAAGCCAGCCCCAACTCCCACCACGAAGTCACAGCCACCCAGGAGGACCTGCCCACACGTGACCCCCAGGGCATTCGTGCAGGCAACCTGGGAAGCAAAAAAGTACTGCAGCACAGATGGAACAGAGGACAATCAAGCTCGGCTGCTCGCCTCAAGTTCTCAGCCACAACCCAGTTTCCCTGCTACTCGGGTGCAGAGGGAGCCCTGGAGTCAGGCTACCAGGGTTCACATCCCAGCTCTACCGCTTGCTAGCCGTGCCACCCTCAGGCAAATCCCATCATTTCTCTATGCCTCGATTTTTACATCTACAAAATGGGAATCAGCGTTTCCCTCCTAGGCCTGTTGTGAGGAGTAAACAAAGTAACATATGTCAAGGGTCTGGCACCACAGCCAGCACACTCAGGACTTAATAGCAGCCGTTAGTGTAGCTGTTACTTTGAAGTTCAAAGAGTGTATCCCTGGAGATTCAAATAGTATGGATGTCCAGAATTCCTAGGGCAGATGGTTTATGACAGGGGTTAAAAAATCTGAGTTTGGGGGGAACCTGGGTAGGTCAGTCGGCTAAGCATCCAACTCTTGATTTTGGCTCAGGTCATAATCTCACAGTTCGTGAGTTCAAGCTCTGCATCAGGCTCCACACTGGAAGTTCAGAGCCTGCTTGGGATTCTCTCCCTCTCTCGCAAAATAAATAAACAAGAAAGAAAGAAAGAAGGAAAGAAGGAAAGAAGGAAAGAAAGAAAGAAAGAAAGAAAGAAAGAAAGAAAGAAAGAAAGAAAGAAAGAAAGAAAGCAAGAAAGCAAGAATCCGAGTCCGAGTATGGAGAGTCAAGTTGACCTGGGTTCCTAGCTCAGCTCTACAGAACAGCCATGTGACTCCGGGCACTAAAAGGGCACAGGAATCTCCCAGAGATCTTGTTAAAAGGGAGATTCCGATTCAGACAGTCTGGGGTGGGGCCCAGGACTGCTTTTCCAACCAGCTCCCAGGTGGTACCAATGCTGGATCTCAAAACACACTGGAGTAGCCAGACTCTCAGCCTGTGAGCATTCTGTTCCCTTCTGCGATATAGGGACAACGGTGAGACACCGCCCCCTGAGCTCCTGCTCTATACCTACACACCATGCCCAAAACACAGTTAAAGTTGCCAGTAGTGAAGAGCGCCCCAGAGCCACTCAGCCCTCACCAGTGGAACCTCTCTGGATATATACCAATTCCCCAGCCACTGCCTCTGCCTCGAGTCCTCGGCTGAGCTGCTGGGCACCTGGGGTCCAAGGAGAAGGCCCAGCAAAGGCACTGCCAGGGCTGGCCCCCCACCTCCAGCACTGGTCAAGCTGGGAACAGGCTACTCCGCCTTTTCCAGCTTGCCTGAGAATCTCGCATGAGAGCAAGCATCTCTTCCGATTCACCCATCTCTGCCCCTCCGGCGCCTGGCACAGTGCCAGCACCCAAGCTGGTCAGCAAACACAGTACACAGCTGAACGAGGTTTAAACAGATCATCTTAGCATCTGCACCTTAACTTATTCATCGCAGGTGTGCATTCCTGCACAATTATATGACATAGAGAACACTGCAGCACAAAGTGTCAAATGACCAGGTGTTCAACGGATCACCTTGAGCACACACCCACTTGAGAAACGAGCATCTGAGAGCACACTGGTCCTCACCCCTCTGGGCATCAGCATGACCTGGGCACCTACTCCTGGGGCACATACCCCTGCCTCCTGGAGCGTCTGGTTGGGTGGTGCTGGGGGACTGACCACTTGCATCATGGGCAAGCACCCCAAGGCGTCCCGAGCCCCCGCACAGGGAGACAACCACAGTCTAGTATGAGGGGGGGACGGCTCATGCTGGGCTTGAGGTCCAGCTCCATGTGGCCATGAGCAAGTCACTGAACTTTTCTAAGGCTCCATTTTTTCATCCACCAACTGCTGGTCCCTCCTCTCAGAGTATCACGAAGAGGAAATGAGGGGCCTGAGGTGCTGGCACTGAGCCCGGTGCCCAGCCAATGACACTCTCATTAACTGCCATGTGAGGATGTATTACTAAGTCTCCTGAGGGCACTGAAGAGTGACAACAAGGAACCAAAAGGGCAGGGCTATGTACTGTATGGAGATTCAGATACAAAGAAATGTACCTTGGGGCGCCTGGGTGGCTTAGTCGGAGGACCATCCGACTTCGGCTCAGGTCATGATCTCAAGGCTCATGAGTTCAAGCTCCCCATCAGGCTCTGTGCGGACAGCTCAGAGCCTGGAGCCTGCTTTCGATTCTGTGTCTCTGTCTCTCTCTGCCCCTCCCCCACTCATTCTCTCTCTCTCTCTCTCTCTCTCTCTCCCCCCCCCAAAAAAATAAATAAAAACATTAAAAAAGAAAGAATTGTATCTATATTCATCACCTCCTAATGGGGGCGCTAGGGCTAAGTATATCCACTGCATCTCATGGGCCTAATACTCCGTTTAAACTTGGGAACGTTACAAACTGTAAGCACACTCAAAATGGGGGGCAGGGGGCTGTCTGGGACCAGCTGCCAGTCCTCCAGCAGCTGTCACCGCAGGGAACTTTCACTTCATGTACACAGAGATGTGTATATTTCTGTATTGTCTGAAATATGATAATGAACTATATTTTTGCAATCTTAAAAAAAATAAGCAATATTTTTAAAAGATAAAAGGAGATAAAATAGAACGGTACCCACAAAATAACAAACAACCCCATCAGGTAATCAAATATTATTTTAAAAATAATAATATACATTTGACCCTTGAATAATACAGGAGTTAGGGGTGCTGACCCCCTCCACGCATAACTTTTGACTCCCCAAAAACTTTACTAATAGCCTAGTTGACTAGAAGCCTTACTGATAACATACACAGTCAAGTAACACATATTTTCGTATATGGTACTATATACTGTATTCTTAAGTAAGCTAGAAAAACGAAAATATTATTAGGAAAATCACAAGGAAGAGAAAATACATTTATAATACTGTATTGTATTTATTAAAAAAAAAAGTAAGAAAGTAGATCAGTGCAGTTCAGAGCTATGCTATTCAAGGGTCGAGTGTATATTAAAAACCAAATTAAAGGATCACTAGATGAATAGGATTTTTAAAAATATTCCTGGAAGACCCAGAAATGACCCAATTTTTAAAGACAGAATACCAAAACTGCACCCCCAAAATAAAAGATTCCAAGTAGGGCTAAACTGGCGGCAAGGTAGTTAGGGCTGAGTTTCAAGCAAACTGACTTGAAGGGATTTGAATACCCGAGAAACTAGTTTTAAGGGGACCAGCAGGACTTTCTTGCTTCCTTGAAGACGCTGTCCCCCAAACAGCAGAGATGGGGCACCCAGAGTGGCTCCCCCCGCCCACCCCTCCCGGGGCCCCTCAGAAGGTACGGCTAGGCAGACTCATCGGGCATGGGGGCCTGGGGGACAAAGGCGGCAGAAGGTGGTGGCTGGTGAATGGGGCCCGTGGAAGCACCCCAACACCGATGCCCCATGTCAGCGCAGTGGTGGGCGGGAAGGAATCGCTGACAACAGGGGTAGTGTCGAATCTGCAGCCCCGGGCGGCCCCTGGCCACGCTGCTGAAATGGACGGCTGGCGTTGGGCACACGAGTGGAGGGGAAGGACAGTAGAGACAGGGACGGAGAGAAAGACAGCCAGAGAGAGTCTGAGATACAGCTGGTGAGACAGACAGACAGGAAGAGGAGGAAGAGGAGGAGGAGACGGGGAGAGAGATACTTACTTCACGGTTAATCCGAATCTTAATGATTCCAGTGAGGGAACAGTACAAAGCAAAAGAGACAGATATTAGGCCAGAGGCAGATGGAGGTGGACGGAGCACAGGAGTGGCCAGGATGGGCGATGTGAGCAGGGGAGGCGGAGCAGAGATGGGGGCCGGGCTGGGCCCGAGAGCGGAAGTGGCGTGAGCCTGCGTCGGCCCAAGGGAAGCCACCTGGGACACTGAGGAGACCCCAGAAGAGGCTCCTGTCGCCTAAGTCTAAGAGGCTAGGCCCGGCCCGTACTCCAGTCAGGGGAGAGCATGGGAGGTGGGGGAGAAGGCAAGGAATTCTGGAAAACATGGCATATTTTTCTGCCCCCCCAGAGGTGAAGAAGAGGGAGAGGAGAGGTCTCCAGAGTCCCTGACTGTCCCCCCTCCCAGGTACACACCTTCCTCCCACTTCACTCCTGCTGCCCCCCACTCCCACCCTTTCATCGCCAGCCACCCAACGCCAGCTCAAGCCCCCACCTCCATGCAGCCTGCCATGGCTAACCCTGGCCCGACCACTAACTTGCTGTGTGACACTGGGAAGGTCATGCCCCTTTTCTGGCCTGTGCTTTCCCAGCTAATCTGAAGTTATTTCACTTATATATATGTGTTTCCAGGTCTCCCGCACTACAACCTACACATCCCAGGAGAGGAGGGACTCTGTCTACCCCGGTCACTGCTGCATGTCTGGGGCCCAGCACAATGCCTGGCACACAGCAGATGCTCAAAATATATCTGATAAGTGAAGAAACAATTTTCTCCCCAATTCGGCCTGCTGTCAGGGCAGGGGAGTCTGACCAGGGTCCCTGGGCCTTGTTCCCCCTCACCCTCATTCACCATCCAAACCCGGGCCTCCTAGCTGCCCGCCCTGGCCCCGGACCCTTCCTCTGGTCCAGCCAGACCCCGCTGTTGCACTGGATGGCAGGAGAGCCTCCTGGTTAGCAGCAGAGGCTCTGGAGACACAGGCTGAGATGGGGGGCCCTTTTTGCCCACGCCCTTGCTCTGTGACCTTGGGCAAGTAGCTCCCCGTCTCTGAGCCGGTCTCCTCACCTGTAATGTGAGGCCATGATGCTAACTACCTCACAGCATGATTGTAGAGATTATAGAAAACGACATCTTCGGTATAAAGTGCTTGGCACATAATACATGTTCGATAAACATGAGTTGTTACTCTTAAAGTACCACTCTGATCACAGAACACTTTCAGCAACTCCCTGGTACCCCAGGCAAAAAGCCAAACTCCTAAACCTGCCATCGGAGGCCTGCACAGTCCAGCCCCTGCCTACCTGCAGCCTTACTATGTGTCATGCGAACCCCACCTCTGAGCCTCTTGGCCTCTCACTGAGAGGCGGCTCCTTCCTCAGCCCCAGGCCTAGCTGTCTGCCCACATGTGTTCATTCTGCTTCCCTCAAGTCCCCCATCTGTCTGCCCTGTGGGGAGCTTTCCTGACGGCTTTGCTCTGCCCTCCCCTCCTCTGAGCTCCCTGGTGCTGACTGCAGGAGGTGGGGCAAACCCCCAAACATTCCCTGCCAGGTTTCCGGCCGCGCCCCCAGGCAGTGCGCCTGGATTGGGCAGGGCCAGGCCAGCCAGCAGGGATGACGGCGGCGAGGCACTCACGTCTATGTAGTTGGCGTTAACGTAGTCGGCATCCAGGCCTCCCAGCATCGGGGGCAGCTTCACTCGGTGCCGATCATCTGGAAACACAAAGCAGGTGGCCATGGGGTGGTGGGCTGGGGAGCGCAGAGCTGGGGAAATGAAGGAAGGCTTCCTGGAGGCCAGAGGTGTGGCACAGGCACAGGGGACCCAGAGGCTGAGGGCTGACCAGGACGCTCTTGGCACCAGAGGAGGCAGGCCAGGCCAGCGGTTAGAATCTGGGCCACGGTACCAAGGAGGCCCAAGGTCATGTGCTACTTAGACAAGTATTAGCTGTGTGACCTGGAGCAGGGGGCTTAACCCCCCAAGCCTCAGTTTCCTTATCTGTGAAGTGGGGGTTATAATATGCCCCATGTCACTGGATTATTAAGAGAAGTAAGTAAAATCATGGGTGTAATAATCAGCACATGGCCTGGCATGTGGGAGGCCCTCAATAAATGGTTCGCTCTGGCTGCTCTTGCCCTCCCTGCTCCCTCCCACCACCGCCCCAGACCCAGGCCCTTCCCAAGGACTCACAGGCAGGCACAGGTTCTGGCCGGCTGCCCTTGACTTTGTCTTTCTTCTTTGTGGCATCCCAGCCTTCAAAGAAACTCTGCCGGAAGGGAAAGTAAAGTGGTTGTCAATGGCGGGGGGTGGGGGGGGATCCTCCCCTTGTAAGACCCCATCCCCTCAACAGGATACTAATGGGACCACAGATAAGGGGCAGATTCAGGGTTCAACGTGGCACCTGAGATAAAGTCACTGCATATCCCTTTATCAGCAGGGGCCTAAGATCAAAACCAAAGGGAGGAAAGTGAGAAAATCAGAGGAAAAAGAGGGTCAGAGTCCACCGACACTTTAGAATGAGGATCAGGTTTAGGGTAAATCCAGGTTTGAGATGGGAAAAAGATAAAGGCGAAAGTCAAATCAAGATTAGAATAAGGTGGTGTCAGAGTCCAGATGGAGGGAAGATGCGATTCAAATTAGAGTTCAAATGGAATTCAGGATGAGTCCAGGTCAAAGGCAGACTGGGTGTTAGGTTAGAGGTCAGGGTCAGTATTGGTGGTCAGAGTCATATTAGATAAAGGTCATGATCAGGGTCTAGATGGAGACTAAGAGAAGATTCAAGGTCAGATTTCAAGTCAGGATTAGAATGAGTGTGAGAAACCAGGTCAGTCTGAGATTGGGAACAAGGGAAACAGAAAAAATTAGGTTGAGTTAGGGACTGTCAGAGCAAAGGTCCATCCAGGGCTAGGCTGAGGGTTGCCCAGGGTTGGGGTCACCGTGAGGAGGAGCCAGGCGAGGCCCTGGCAAGGGGGCCCAGCTGGCCTGGGGCCCTGCACCTCGTACTCCTGCTTGAAGCCATAGCCCTCGGCCGTCTTCATCTGGTTGATGTGCTGCAGGAGGTCGGCCACGCGCACTGCGGGGTGCAGCTGCCCCGTGTGGTAAGGGGAGCCCTTCCGGCCACATGGACGCCGCGGCGAGCCCCCCAGGAGGCTGCTGGCCTCGGTGACCCCGCCACTGCGCGCGTCTCCTGCAGTCAGAGAAAGGAAAGGGGGTTCCTGACACACATGTTCCCCAGCCTGGGGAGTTCCAGACAGACTCGGGGCGGGGGGCATGGCCAGCAGGAAGGTCGTTCCTTGGAGCCAAGCAGCCTGGCTGGGCCCACGTGGTGCACCCCTGGGCAAGTCCCTTCCCTTCTGCCTCGGTTCTTCCAGCAGTAAAATGAGCGGGTTGGGTCACGTGACCTCTCAGGGCCCTACTGGCCCAGCCCTGCCTGCTATGATCCTGGGGTCCCCTGACTCCATCCCTTTGCTCCCTAGCCCGGACCGCCCCTCTGTGACTTCACCACACTGCCTGCAGGGGGCAGCGCTCAGCAGAGCCCGTGAGAGTGCTCCCCCCACCCTTCTTCCAGGGAACAATCTGGAACAATTGGCAACTCCCAGTAATTACCCCCATTCAAAGACAAGCAAATCCCCAAATTAGCTGCCGCTGCCACCCCCTCCATAGATTAATGCGAGGCACCTGAATAGAAGCGTTTCTCCTGCGCAAGCATTTCCATTGTCAGCCTGTGCAGCAGCATCAGCCAATCCGGGAGCAGGTCGAGAGGTTCACAGTGACACACACACACACACACACACACACACACACACACACACGGAAAGCTCCCCTCCCCCAAGCCCACCCACTCCCTGCTCTCCCGGTCAGCCTCCCTAAGGACATCCCAGCATGTCCCCCACCAGATCAGGCCGTGGGACTGAGAAAAGTGCCCCCACTCAGTCACACCCACCTCTGGACACACTGATCACTCGTTCTGTCCACCTGTCCTGGGTACCATGCAGGGGCTTAGTCAAGGCCATCCCTCCACGTTGCTCATGGCTGCTCTCTGCCCAGGTCTGAGCTGGATGGGGCAGGTGGGGAACTCCCAGGGGGGCCTGGACGCCAGTCCCCTCCCTTGCCACTGCCTCCAACACCCTTCCCCTCCTGTTTCTGCCTGGTAGACTCAGCCATCCTTCAGATCTCAGGCAGTGAGCCCCTTCTTAGGGAACCTTCCCCAGTGTCTGTTTCTGCTTCCTACTCAGGACTGACAGAACGAACAAGTGACACAAGGACAGACTCCCGCAAGGCTCAACTGCCCCAAACTCCAAGCCCCGTCTCTTCAAATCAGGGGGACTGCTGTGCCCTGCTTGGGTTCCCCCTTCCTGTGCCTTGGTTTGAAAACTGCCTCCAGGGGCGCCTANTAAAAAAAGATCCTGCCTCCGGGCAGACAGGCAATGTGATGGCACGGGCCACTTCATTTATTTCTCTTCTCTTGAGCATCAGTCCTGAGCTGCCTGTCACCCAGTGTCTGAAAACAATCACTTCACATTTTATCCAGAATTTCTAGTTACTTACAGCTGGGGGGCGAGTCGTGTGCCAGCGACACCACTGTGGTCAGATACCCCAAGCCCTTAATTCTTCAGAGGCAGAAACTGAGGTGCAAAGAAGAGACTTGCCTACCACAGTGCTTGCTAAAGTGCGTTCCAGAAAATACTGATCACAGCAGATGACTAAGTGCTACTCCATTAAAAAGAAAAAGGCGGGGGGTGGGGGCGGTGCCTGGGTGGTTCAGTGGGTTAAGGGTCCAACTCTTGATTCCAGCTCAGGTCATGGTCTCATGGGTTCATGGGATCAGCCCCGCACGAGGCTCTGCACAGACAGTGAGGAGCCTGCTTGAGATTCTCTCTCTCTCTCTGCCCCTCCCCCTCTCGCATGTACACGTGTGCTCTCTCTCTCTCAAAATAAGTAAATAAACATTTAGGAAAAAAGAAGAAGAGAAGGAAGATGAGGAGGGGTTCTCTGTTTTAAAGGAATCTATGAAATTCTGGTTGAAACAAAAATAAGTATTTTCCCTGGAAGACCTCTCGGGGCCTCCTACATATTAGTGTACATTTTAAATTGCCAAGAGATGAGTAGAAATAGTGATGTTTCACTATAGACAGCTTTTCTGTTTGTTTGTTTCATGAGATATCATCCAGGGATACAGCGTAAGGCGGTGATTAAGAGACAGGCTCTGGAGCCAGACAGGCCTGAGATCAAATCCCAGCTCTGATGTCACCTTGGTGATGGTACTTCCTCTCCCTCAATTTCCCTCATCACATGTCAAACTAAGACAAAAACTGTTACTCTCCAATATGATTGGATAAATATTAAATAAGATAATGCGTATAAACCACCCAGTCCGGTGCCTGGCACAGATGGGGCTGTTGACATAATTAGGCCCAGAAAACCTGGGCATTTGGGGTGGGGGGCTGGGGGGGNGACTTCTTCACGGCTAGCCCGCCACCACTAACTCAGCGTGAGAAGTCCCCACCGTAAAATTCTCAGAAATCATCATGGCTTTCTGTTCCACCCCTCTGTCTAGAAAACCAAAAGGGAAGTGGAGGGGCGTGGAGAGAGACAAAAGGAGCTGACACACGGCCCCAGCCTCCTGAACACACCTGGCTATCACGCCTTCACCATGCCCCTTGCCATGCCTGCGGCGACCTGTCCCTCCTGACCATCAGCCGCATCTCGTCCAGCCCCAGCCCGAACCCTGACTACCGCTGCCCAAAGGTCCATCTTTTCAAAACTCCGGCAGCACTAATTGCTCCCACTGTGTCCACATGGCAATTAGCCTGGGCCCGACTTCCCTGGGCCATGTTTCCCCAGCTGTCCGCAAGCTGGCTGGAGGCAGATCCCGTGCACCCTACTTCTCTGGGTCTCTCAAAAGGACCAGCAGTGAGGCATGTGCCCCCACTGCCCCCACCTCCCACTCTGCTCGATGCCCTCTTAACTTTCCCACCCACTCACACCTCTCCATGTTTTCCTCACATGCTCACCTCCACGCAACCGCACCTACTGTTACCTCACCCTATGCCCTTCCTTGCCTACCTCTGCCTGTCCAAATCCTGCCCATGCCTCAGGGCCTAGCACGAGACAGCAGAAACAGCTCTTTGCAACTCAGAAGGACCTGCATTTAAATCTTGGCTCTGGGGGCACCTGGGTGGCTCAGTCGGTTGAGCATCTGACTCTTGGTTTTGGCTCAGGTCGTGATCTCATGGGTTCATGGGTTAGAGCCCTGCATCAGGCTCTGCCCTGACAGCGTGAAGCCCACTCGCAATTCTCTCTCACTCTTTTTGCCCCTCCTTAGTGCCTGTTCTCGCTCTCAAAAATGAATAAATGTTAAAAAAAAATAAATGTTTAAAATAATAATAATAAATAAATCCTGGCTCTGCCACCTTTCTGGCTGTTTGACAAGTGACCTCTCCCTCTCTGAGCCTCTTTGTTTCCTCATTTGTAAGATGAGTCACTAATAGCTACCGGGCTGGGGTGAAAATTTAATGAGGGAGATCACAAAGAGAACATGATAAATAAGTGCATGTCACTGAATCTGAAGACTTAACATGAAATGGACAAATTCTTAGACAAATAATACTACAAGTGGCTTGGGGAAAAAAATAGGAAGTTTCAATAGTCCTTTACTCTTTTAAACAGAATTAGAAGTTTAAAATTTTTCCATAAAGGGGCATCTGGGTGGCTCAGTCAGTTAAGCATCCAACTCTTGATTTGGGCTCAGGTCATGGTCTCACAGTTCGTGACATCAAACCTCTCATCAGGCTCTGCACTGGGTATGAGTCTGCTTGGGATTCTCCTGCACCCACCCACACCCTGTCCCTCATGTGCATGTGCTCACTCTCTCAATAAATAAATAATTTCTGGAAAGAAAACGATTGTGTTATAGATGAATGCCACCAAACTTTCAAGGTGTCGATTATTCTAATCTTTCATAGCAAGGAAAAAAGAGAAGAGACCTCAGTGCATTTTACAAGACTAATAGAATCTTGATGCCAAACCCCAGACAAGGATAGTCAAAACATAAAAATCACAGGCCAATCCCACTCTGGAATACAGCTTTGAAATCTTAAACAGTATTATAACTATACCGAAATCTAACAGGGCGTAAAAAATATAATGCATCATGACCAGGCTGAATGTATCCCAGGCATTGAAGGTTATTTTAACTTTAGAAAATCTAAAAATACCACTCACCTCATTAACAAAATAGAAAAATACATATAGGACAGTACGTGCAGAGAAAGCACTTGGTAAGTTTAACGCCCATTTAAAGAAAGCTATTCACAAACTAGAAACTGAAAAGCACTTTGTTTATCTGATAACACATTTCTACCAAAAACTGTAGCAAACTTCATTCCCAGTTGTTAAGGTTAGAAGCATTCCCTTTGAAATCAGGAAAACAAGACAAGGATTTTTGCTATAACCACTTCCATTCGACACAGTGCCCGAGGCCCCAGCCAGTGCCACACAGAAAGACAAGAAGAAAAAAAAAAAAAAGGAGAAATGAGACAGAAGAAACAGAACTGTCAGTATTTATAGACCCTTTGATCATACTCTGAAAGCCTGAAAGATTCTATAAATAAATGAGAATTAACAAATAAGGTTATCAAGGAGTATGGCTATAAGATCAATACATACAAATAAAAAATCATCTATTTTTCCTCTACAGGAACACTTAGAAATGTAATATCTTCAAAGCATACCATTCGTGCTGGGGAAGACTGGACATCCACATGGAAAAGAATGAAGTTGGGCCCTTACCTCACACCATATACAAAAATCAACTCAAAATGGATCAATGTAAGAGCTAAAACTGTAAAACTCTTAGAAGAAAACACAGGGTGGGGGCGCCTGGGTGGCTTAGTCGGCTAAGCATCTGACTTCAGCTCAGGTCAGGATCTTATGGCTCGTGAGCTGGAGCCCCCACATCGGGCTCTGTGCTGTCAGCGTAGAGCCACTTTGATTCCTGTCTCCCTCTCTCTCTCTGCCCCTCCCCAGTTTGTGCTTTCTGTCTCAAAAATAAATAAAAATATTTTTAAAAAAAATTTTTAAAGAAGAAAACACAGGCCAAAAGCTTTATCACATCGGATTTGGCAATAATTTCTTGGCTTTAACACCAAAAGCACAGGCAACAAGAAACCAAAAATAGACAAATTGGACCTCATGAAAAGGTTTAAAAATCTGTGCCTTAAAAGACACAACCCACAGAGTAAAAAAGTCAACCCACAGAATAGGAGAAAATATCTGCAAATCATATACCTGATAAGGGATTAAAATCTAGCATACAGAGAGAACTCCTAAAATTCTAGGACAAAACAAAACAAAACAAAACAATTCAAAAATGGACCAAAGGCGTGAATAGATATTTCTCCAAAGAAGAAACACAAATGGCACATGATCAACATGACATTGATCATCATTAGGGAACTGCAGATCAGAACTACGAGATAAGACCCTGTACCCACTAGAATGGCTGTGAGCAAGAAAAACACAGAAAATAACAAGTGTTACAAGGATGTGGAGACGCTGGAGCCCATGTACACTAGTGGTGGGAACGGCAGAAAACTGTGGAAAACAGTGTGGTTGGTACTCAAAAATTAAAACTAGAATCGCCGTATGACCCAGCAATCCTGCCTCTGGGTATGTACCCAAAAGAACTAAATGAGTCTCGAAAAGGTACCTGTGCATGAATGTTCAAGGCAGCAGCATTCACGAGAGCTAAAAGATGGAAGCAGACCACATGTCGGTGGGTGGATGAATCACTAAACAAACTGTGGTACATCAAGGCAATAGAACAGTACTCAACCCTAAAAAGGGGGGAAAAAATTCTGAAAGATGCTAGAAGATGAAAGAAGCTTGAAAACGTTAAGCTAAGTGGCACAGAGCAGGCATAAAAAGACAGATGCTGTGTGATTCCACATCTACGAGATCATCAAATTCACAGAGACGCTAAGTAGAATGGTGGCTGCCAGGGACTGGGAGGAGGCAGGGATTGGGGGGGGGGGTCAGTGCTTCACGGGAACAGGGCTTCAGTTTTATAAGATGAGCAGAGCTATAATGTTGGATGATGGTGATGGTGATGGTTCGCAGCATTATGAATGTAAGATATCACTGATATGAAGAACGGTCGAGACGGTGAATTCTGGGTTATGTGTATTTTACTACACACGCCCACACAATGTACCATTTGCAACGGAAAGCAAAAATATAAGGGACCAGGGGCGCCTGGGGGGCTCAGTCGGTTAAGCGACAGACTTCAGCTCAGGTCATGACCTCATAGTTTGTGGGTTCCAGCCCCATGTCGGGCTCTGTGCTGACAGCTCAGAGCCTGGAGCCTGCTTCAGATTCTGTGTCTCCCTCTCTCTCTCTCCCCATCCCCTGCTTGCACTCTGTCCTGCTCTGTCTCTCAAAAAAAAATTTTTTTTAAAATGTTTTGAATACAAGGGGCCTGAGGGTACATGTAACAAAAGAGGCGCAAAATTTTAGGGAGAAAATTACTGAAAGACACTCCAGATCTAAATACCTAGGGGGATATGTACCCCATCTGTGGATGTAAAGACAATTTCATAAGTTGTCAGTTCTCCCCAAATTGATCGAAACGTTTAATATTAATCCATCCAACAAAGTTTTCCAAGCGACTTGAAAAGATGATTTCTATGAGAAAGAGAATGATGGCAAAAACAGCCAATCCTTGATGAGGAGCAAAGCTGGGAGAACTTGGTGCAACAGATACCAAGACTTAGATAACTAGAGTAACTAGGCAATGCGGTACCCGAAAGCCACACAAATCACCAAATCAGCTGATCAAAGAGAACAAGGAGCCAAAGCCAATCAACAAATGTATGGAAACATGACCTCTCATGAGGGTGGCTCTCATCTGCAATCAGGGAAGCTGTAACAGAAGCTGGGACAGGAGTTACTATAGAGAAAAAGATGGAGCACCTGGGTGGTTCAGTCCATGGACCGTGCAACTCTTGATTTCAGGGTTGTGAGTTCAACCCCCACACTGGGAGGAGGGATTACATAAAACTAAAATCCTTAGGGGCGCCTGGGTGGCTCAGTTGGTTGAGCGTCTGACTTCGGCTCCAGGTCATGATCTCATGGCTCCCGAGTTTGAGCCCCGTGTCGGGCTTCCTGCTGTTAGTGCAGAGGCCACTTCAGATCCTCTGTACCCCCCCCCAATCTGTGGCCCTCCCCTGCTAGCACACTCTCAAAAAAAAAGAAAACAAAAAAACCTAAAAATAAATAAATAAAATGAAAATCCTTAAAAAAAGAAAATCCTCAATTCACATCGCACGCAAAAATTAATCACAGATGGGTAAAGATTTAAATGTTCCCTGCAAAATATAAAAAGGGGGTTAGAAAAAATATTTTATGACCCTGCGAGGGAGGAACTCTTGAAGAAAACACAAAAAGTAGAAATCAGAAAGATTGATGAACTCGACTAAATTAAAATAAAAACTTGTTCTTCCAAAGACACTATAAATAACCTGAGAAGATGAGGCGCAAATTGGGAGGAGATATTTGCAATTCATAAGTGAAAAGTGATTATCATCCTAAATATATAAAGAACTCCTAAAAACCACTAAGAAAGCACCCGAAAACCTAATAGAAAATTAGGTAAAAGGCATGAACAGGCATTTCATAGAAGGAGAAGTCTGAATGGCCAATAATGATTTGAAAATATGCTCAACCTCATTAGTAATCAGAGAAATGCAAATTAAGGCTATAGAGAATTGCCATTTTATATAAACTAGTTTGGCAAAAGAGAAGAAGCCTGGCGAATTCCGAGCTTGCCGTAAAGCAGCAGAATGTCTCACAGCATGGGCAAAGCCACCCCGGGACACAATTTGGCAGTGTCTTCTAAAGAGCAGCAAAAGCACACACTCCGTAATCTTCAGCTGCTCTCCTTCTCGAATCTCCTGCGCAGGTGCATCTCGAGACCCATTTAAGAACATTCAGAGCAGCCTCGTTGGTAATAACAAGAAAACGGGAAGCAGATCGGATGTCGCTAGCTGGCAGAATGGAGAAATAAATTGCGACATGCTCATACAATGGAAAACTATATATCAGAGAAAATAAAGGAAACGACAGTGAAACATCCACCTGGGTACGTGTTAGAAACACAATGTTGAGTGGAAATACAGTGTGATTGCATTTTTTATAAAGCTCAAAAACGAGCAAAGTTACACAATGCATGGGTTGGGGAGTAGTTGGAAAAACTACTCCCCGAAAGGTAAGGAAATTATAAACACAAATGTCAGGGGGGCTGGCATTTATGTCTAAGAGGGGATATACTCAGGGAGGGACACCCAGATGATGTTCTCCTTTTTTTTCTTTGTTTTAATGTTTACTTATTTTTGAGAGAGAGAGAGAGAGTGAACGAGTGGGGGAGGGGGCAGAGAGAGAGGGAGACACAGAATCTGAAGCAGGCTCCAGGCTCTGAGCTGTCAGCACAGAGCCCGACACGGGGCTCGAACCCACAAACCACGAGATCATGACCCGAGCCCAAACGACTGAGCCACCCAGGCGCCCCCACCCCCGATGATGTTCTAATTCGCCAGTATAGTTCACCAGTGTTTGTTGTATTATCATTGCGTGACTTTCACAAACATCACATATTTTCTTTCGTACAAATTAACATGAACCAGAATAAAAAGATACGTGAGGAGATGATTTTTGACAAGCACCTAAAACATACGGCTAATCCACCATATTCTTCCTCCATGCCGGGCACGGCACAAATATACACGTAATAGCTAACTTAGTCTTCCAGCAGATCTACCAGCAGAGATGATCTTTAGCCCCATTTTGTACATGAGGCAGCAGACATCCAGAGAGATTAAGTAACTTTCCCCGGATCACACAGCTAAGGGGATGTGAGATGCAAACGCACGTCTGTCTGACTTCAGAGCAATCCTTCTTAGCCACTGGTCCCCAGCCTCTCACACGGCAGGTGCTCTGGTCCCCTCTGATCACACTGAGCCCCCAGAGCACTTCCCCCAATCAACACGGGACCTTGAATTCCTTCTAGAGAAGCTGTGTCTAAGTCCTCCATTTTCCTAAAGCTCTTCCAGGGCAAAAGTAATACCAGTGCCTCCTCTGCTTTGCCAGGGCCGGTACCCAGCAGGAGCACAACAGATGCTTCATTTTTGGGTTGAGGTGTTCCAGAACTCAGCAGAGGGGCCTAGCCCTACTAGCTCGGGTGTGGAGCCCAAAGGCGGGAGGGCCAGGCACTCACCCCGGGGGCTGTAGCCGTGGGCGTCCATGAAGGAGAGGCCCAGCCGCTCATCCTCCTGGAGGGTGCTCTGGTCCGTGAAGCTGCGGTCCACGGCACTCATCATGTGGGTCTTCTCCTGGCGGTAATTGACGGTGGCTTTGGTCATGTTCACAGGCTTTCTGCAGAGAGGGGTTGGCAAGAGACACGGGTGCTGAGCTGGGCATGACGACACCCAGAGATGCATGGGGAGGCCCAACGGTCAGGGGCCTTTGAGGCCAGAAGCCATTCTAGAAGCATCTCTAAAAACGGAGAGGGCTCCATCTCTATCCTGTGCTACCCAGAGAGCTTGGGTAGCTCCCCCAGAAGGGACTGGGCAGAGTCCTTGTCCTGGGACCATTGTGGAGAACAGGCAATGATGCTGGTACCTGGCTCCTGTCACTAACCTTGAGGGCTCAGGAAACGGGAAGAAATGTCACTCCGGGACTATTCCGGTGTCACAGCAGTCATGCCATCCAAGCTAGAAAGAGGGCTGCCCCAGCTCCAACCCCAGCACGGCCCCAGGGCCACCCTCCTCTCCCCATCCTCACCAAACATGTGCCCTCAGAACATTCTGCCTGTGATGGGGGCGGACTATGCTCTTCCTTCATGGCAGAGTCTGGCCTCTGCTCAGGAGTCTTCCTCTGGGCATGGAATGAACTCCAGCTGGCTTCTTCCCACCTCCCAGAACCCCTGGGATGACCCACCGTGGGCCACATTGGACTTGTAAAGAGATCCACTCAGCGTCCATATTCCTGCCACTGCCTAGCAGCCCATCCGACCACTGGAAGCAGCAGAGGAAGAAAGGAAGAGGCCTCGGTCCCTCCTGAGAGGCCTTGTGAAGAGGCCCCTAGACAAGGGACCTGCCCAGGCCTCCAGCCCCACCGACACATGAGGATGGCAGTCTGTGACTCTGGAGGACTCGGAGGAAAGTGGGAAGAAAAACAGAGGGCACAGCTCCGTGACCGAGGGGCTGAGCAAAAGGGAAAGACGGAATGACTTGGGACTGGCATTGAGACTGGAAAAGAGCCAGGGGCCCAATCACAGGCTGAAGACAAGAGGGTCACTTATACTGCAGGGCCCTACAGCATGCAGGATGTGGGGTAGACCTGAGGAGGGACTTCCAGGTTAAGAGGGTTCAGGACACCTGACCATCGGTGGAGATGAAGAGGCCAATGAAAGGACCTTCCCAAACAGGCAAACTGTAATCAGTCTGTCCTAGCTCAAGAGCTGTCTGGGGCAGGGAAGACACGGTGGTTCCTGGATGGCCCCCAACCACGAAGCTCTGGGCATCACCCTCACTGTGGCCCAGGGCACAGCCAAGGACCCCTTTGTGGACAGATGCAAATGAAAAGCCTCTGTGACCTTGATCGTGGACATAAAAGAAAAGGTGAAAGAAGGGGACAGGGAGGTGAGGAGGAAGTAAGGGAAACGGAGGGTAAGAGAAGGACGAGGGGGAGGAGAGACAGTAAAGGGACAATGACAAGGAGAGAGATGGCGAAGGACAGGCAGACGCCAGCACACCGCAGGGAGGGCAGGCAGAGGCCACGGACGGGGGACGGCGGTCAAGCTGTGCCTAGCAGCCAGTCTCCAGGGAGGTGCCCCAGGGCTCNTCCCCAAAGGGGGGGGATGGGTGAAGAAATGGCATTCTTCTGGTCTCAGCTGAAATGTCCATGAGTTTTCAAGGGCCTTCCCCAAATGCCCCATAATCACCAACTCTACTATGTCACCTTTACCCTCTCTCCGCCCACCACCCCGGCATCCTGTTCTTTTCACAACTGACATTTGTGCTTTTTCTAGTTTAACGCCACACTCCACAGCTGCAAAGCACAGGAGGGCAGCACCCTTATTATCTGTTTTGCCCACTGATGGGTTCCGGGGCCCAGGACAGTGACCAGGACACGATAATCCCCCAATAAACATCTCGTTGAACTGAGTAATCAATAACGAGGGAAGATAAATAAAAGAATTCCACCTCTATGAGTATCCATATCCTCCTTGAAACAAGTGAGGTTACTAATGACTCCGCCGCCGCCCAGAGCCCACTGTCAGCTTAGCCCTTCCCTGCCTCGCTCCACCTGCTGACTTGGGAGCTGGGGGTTCAAGAGGACCCCACTCCACAGGGCCAGACCCTGGGGATGCACAGCCAACAATAATGAAACAAGGCGCTACAAGTAAGTAAAAGGGAAAGTACAGGGAGAAGAAAGTACTGCAGAGGAGAAGGAGGACATTCTGGAAACAAAAGAAGGGAAGTGACTCCACCCGGTGAGTTCTCCAAGTGCAGATGCACCCACGTTCACTGTCCACCCAGGCAGGGCAGGATGGGGAACCTCAATCCCCTCCCCCTGCTCTGCCCCCAGCCCCCACTGTCTCCCAGAACCACCCCTGCCCCAGGCCACCTCCTTCCTCCAACAAGGATGAGCAGGGGGGCAACTGGGTGTCAGCCCTCCCTCAGCAACCTCCTACCCTGTCCGTTACATTTAATGTGAACACCTCCATCCCTGCCAGACCTGCTCTGGCCCCCGACACCCTGCAGTGCAGACTGGGGGAGCCCTGAGGGGCAAAGTGCCCCCTGAAGGCCAGGGTAGGATTTCGGGAGATGCAGTGAGGTGCTCTAGAACAGGACCAAATGGAAGGAAGGAAATCTGGGGGGATTCTAGGGGGTTCTAGGGTAGCCTGGAAGGGTTTATGGAGTAGCAGCTGTGTAAAGTGCAGGGTTTCCTAGTAGCATCTCTCACTGATCCTCTCCTGGGTGACACCCCGTACTTTGCCAATCTCTCCTTGAGGGTAGATTTCTAAGGCCTCAAATACTATCTGCAAGCCCCCAAAATCTGACCACTTGCTTACAGCCTTCTCCATCTGCCCCACTTCCCACCCCACCCCACCCCAGAATTAACTTCCAGGTCCCCCACAGGGAAGGACAGGAACTTGCCAATTCTGGGCACCCACTGTGTGCAAGCCACGGTGAGACCCTTCACGTCCACGGCCATAAGGAGCTTGGGCTGTGTCATCAGGACTGGATTCCAACCAGCCAAGTGACAAGGTCAAGTTGCTCAATGAGTCTCCTCAGCTGTGAAAAAGGGCTCAGACCTGCTTCATAGGTCAGGATCCAAGAAGGAAACGTTCTCTGATGTATCCTGAGTGCCAGAACCGTGACTGGTTCTGAGTGCTGCACACAGTAGGCACTCAGTAGCTAATGGATGGTATGTATAAAGCCCTTGGCACACAGTAATATTCATCACATGATGATTTAAAGTATTTTGTCTCAAGTGGCTGTGTAGGGACTAAGAAAGGGAGAAATGAGCTTAACGACCTGGATAGGCCA
Organism: Crocuta crocuta; assembly: GCF_008692635.1. Classification (NCBI taxonomy): domain Eukaryota; kingdom Metazoa; phylum Chordata; class Mammalia; order Carnivora; family Hyaenidae; genus Crocuta; species Crocuta crocuta. The sequence goes on from NW_027532008.1 coordinate 1,028,426, forward strand.
ACCCCACCTAGCTGGCACACCCCATCTCCAGATTCTCCGGAACAGTCTCTCTGCTGGTGCCTGCCTTGGGCAAGGAAGCCCTGGCCAGTTCTCCCTTGCGCCACCCCCCATCCTACATAGCAGCTCCCAGAAGCCCTGAGATCCAGCATGAGCCCGGCAGCAGCTGTGAAAACCCAGGGGGGCAGAGGGCAGAGCGGGCTCTGCCTCTGGCTCCCCATGTGACCTTGGGCAGGTCCATGCCCCCATAGGGCCTCAGCATCTCCATCCTTCAATTAAGGTGCTTGGACCACAGTGTCCTGGGGCTGTCTGGTGGGGAATGAAGGGCAGGGAAGGGGTGGGGGGAACCAGAGTGGTCTCAGAAGCCTCCAGCCCAGCTCCAACCAGAGGCTCAGCCTTGATCTGCTACATGTACTAAAGTGCCCAGGGGAGGTTTATTTGGTGTTTTTGAAGGCAGGTTCTGTTGCTTTAAAAAGATTTACAAAACCACTAGACTAGATGTCCTTGAACTACCAGGCAGCTCTCACCTTCTGGGCTCTGAGCTTCTACAATTCTAAATTCTGAGATTCTTAGAATTCCCCAATCCAGGATGCCTGCAACTCTGACTTTCTAAGTTCTGGATTCTAAGGTGTGCCAGGATTCACGCTGCCCACTGCAAAAGGCAATAGGAAAGGCATCCCTTGGAAACACGCCCGACCTTGGAGGCCTGGGGGACGGGAGGGGCATGTGCCAAGGTCCAGGAAGACTCCACAAGGGTCAACTGTAACAGGGTCCAGAGCGAGCTGAGCCCAAGGGAGGGCGGAGCCCAGGAAGAGCCACGGCTCCACATCCTTGGGTTTGAAGGGGAGTGAGCACCACCCCCACTGCTCAGGGTCAACACCACGACCCCAAGTTGGTCTGCAGGAGGCGGGAGATTCAAAGTCAGGTGACCTCCATGCCCTCCCCATGGGAACAGCCCGGCAGGCACTGGAGGGCTGTGCCCATTCTAGTGCTACTCCTTGGCAGGCGGCATGGAGCACCCTTCCCTGGATAGCGGCACCCGGCACCAGCCAGACCTGGGCTCCAGCCAAGCTGCTCTGGGGCAGCTTCATTTGCAGAGGCTCTGGCTTCCCGTTGCCTGGCTTGGGCCCGTCCCCAGGCCTGATGCCCAGGCTGGCGGCCTTCCACGTTCCCCAGGCGGCTGCCCTTCGGGGCCCCAGCCACTGCTCCCCTCTGCCCACCAGGCGCCGGCCTCACTCACCCCTTACGGATGATGATAATGATGGCCCCCAGGAGAAGGATGAGTACGGCAAGTCCACCCGCACAGATGCCCAGGATGAGCCCCATCTCCTCCGATCTCTGGGACACCTCCAGGGGTCGCTTGCTTTCTTTGCAGGCAGCTGGGGAGAATAAAGCAGACCAAGGGTCAGAGAGGAGGTAAGGGCCACTTACCCGCTGCGGCAGGGGCCTGAGCCCTGAGGAATAAATGAACAAATGCGCCTCGTCCTCAGCTCACATCCAGCCTTTTGGTCAGGTCTTCCCCCGCACCATCTGTACCCTCTGCACCCCTTTGGGCCCCATCAGGAAGACCTCCCCTTACCCCTCTACTTTGTCAAATCCTCCCTTCAGTGGGTGGAGGATGAAGGATGCCTGGAACATCCTCTTGGCCCCCGAGAGGCAATGGGGGGAAAGAAGTATGTACCTAGGGTGCGTTTAGGGCATCTCAGGATGGAAGCCAACCCCATTCCCTGTCTATACTGCAGGGTCCACCTCTTCCCCACCACAGCAAAGGCGGTGGATATAGAACCTGGAACCAGTGCCTAGTGCCATCACCCCCCTGGCCCGACCGTACGGCTCCCCCTCCACAGACGTGTTCTGTGACCACAGTCGAGGACAGGGAGGTCAGCCCCGCTGCCCAGCCTGGGAGGAGGAGCCCTGCAGGTGGGGCAAATGGGGGCCAGGAAGGGAAAAGCTTCCTGACCCCAGGTCTGCCGGACCACCCTCCTCTGCTCCCACAGCCCTGAGTGCTCAGGGCCCAAGCCCCCAGAGCCCAGAGGAGAGGAACTGGGTGCTGAAGGCCGGAAGGAACCCAGAGGGCCTCACCTTTCCTGGCGATGCGGATGCAATTCAGCCGGGTCTCCTGGAGGCAAAGATGGGGGTCTCAGCACTGCCGAAGCCCGGACCTGACCCTCCCCCTAGGGATCCTCGAGCAGCTTGTCCTGGGCCTGGTCAGGGCTTGTCTGGAGCTGACCGAAACTAAAGACACCCCTCCCGGTAGCAAGGCCCGGGGTGCGGGCGGGGTACTAGGGAAGGGAGGGAATGGTGTGCAAAGAGGGTAATGACTTAGGGAAGGGGAATGAGTTTGGGGGAGCAGGGAAAGAAACAATGTGGGAAGGGGGCATCCTCAATAATGAGGGCCAGGGGCCAGTTAGGAGGGGAAGCCTGAGGAGGAGAGAGCCAGGGAGGGGGGAGGCAGGAGAAGGGCGGGGCTTCAGGGAGGAGGAGGGTGGCGGACCCCAAGGTCTGGGGAGAGCAGGACCAGGAAATGGACCCCTCCCAGAAGACAAGAGCCCGAGACAGAGACCAGGGCCTCGAGGAGGGGGCAGGGATAGACTGGGGGCTTAGACATAAGCGTCTGGGCGTAAAGGCTCAGGAAGGGAATATGCTCTAAGAGAAGGAACCTGAGGTCAGAAGGTTCAGGAGAGGAGAGTGGGGTTCCGGAGTGGGGGTGGGGCTGGGGCAGTGTCTCTGGCCTCCGTAGAGGGCTGCTCCAATGGCTCCCAGGGGACCCCAGCCCATCACAACCCCTGTGGGTCCCTCACCCCCTTCAGGTGGCTTGTTGCCTGAAAGTATATGAGGTAGGCCTTCCTGGGCTCCAGCGGCGGGTTCCAGAAGCCGCGATAGGTCTGGTTGTCACCCACCGTGAAGGGCATGGCTTCCGGAAGACTGCTGGCCGCCAGTTCAGCCCCGAAGTAGTGCACCAGGCCCCGGGCCAGCGCAGCGTCAAAAGTCAAAGGTACTGGGAAGCAGTCCTGGCTGCCTGGCTCCCGACGCAGCCTCCGCGGCCGCTCCTCCTCCACAATCACCTGGTACACGCTGCACAGGGGGAAGGGACAGGGCAGTGATCCCAGCGTGCGAGTACGGGGAGAGCCATCTGGTGGCTAAGGGCATAGGCTTTGGGGTCAGGCCCAGCCAGGGACTAATCTTGGCCCTGCCTCTTACTCACTGGGCAACGCACTTAACCTCCCTGGGCCTCAGTTTCCTCCTCTGTAAAATGAGCGTGATCCCAGGGGCAGCCCCATGAGCTAAGTGTAAGGAGGCAAGTTTAACAAGCAGCCGGGCCGGTCAGCCATTATTACTTTCGCTAAGGCAGAAAGAACGTGGGCCCTGCTCCACAGCACCAAGGCCTACAGCCCACCCTGACTCCTCAGTGAGTGCTCCAGCGCCTGCCACAGGACCTGGGTCCCCTCCCCCAGCCCCCGCAAAGCCTCAGGCCCCATGGCTATTACCAATGGCCCCCTTTGGGTCTCCAGAAACCAAAGTCTGGCACAGCATTTATTCATTCAGAAAGTGCTTGAGCTCTGATGCTGGGCCCCTGCTAGGTAGGCACTCGGGGACCTAGGCTTCCTGAACCTGACCTCCAGTTGAGGAGAGAGTCACTGAGCGAGCAAAGAAGGCCACACGAATCCTGCAACATGAGTACCCTCCTAACCTAGTGGTGGCCTCAAGTCTGCAGCTTTGAGCCTGTCATCACCCGGGTCCTGACAGCTGATCTGTGTTCCCTAGTCTGTATCCCCTCTGATGTGTGTCTCCCAGTCTCTACTGGTGTGTTTCTATTTATTTTTATCAGTTTACTGAATGGCCTTTTGCCGCGCGCTCCTCCAAATCCTCTGTGGAACAAAGCCAAGAGTAAATAAATGAGAGCTGACAAATTTAAATATTTCCAGTCACAGCCTCGGTCACGTCCTGGCATGTGACACCCATAGTGGCAGCTGCACTCCGGGAAGGAGACATCCCTTTCCTTCCAGCTGTTTCTTTCCAGCTTCGAAGCTGTGGGGGGATCACCCCAGCGCCCTGGGATTCAGGCCACACAGGTCCAGTTCTTCGTCCCTAGCGCATTGCAATCACAAACCCAGGCCACTCTCAGCCTCCATTTCCCTGAAGCTCTCAGGTCACCTCCCCAAGGCCGGCCCCACATCCCACCAGGAGGTGAAAATAACCAACACTGAACAAAGCATCTTGACCAGGATGATCCCCTTTATGCAGACAGGGAAAAGAAGGCTCAGAGAGGTAAAGGGACATGCCTCAGGTCACACAGCCACTGTGCCTCTCCCCTGCACCATGTTCCACTCCCCCTCCCCACCCCAGCCTGTCATCACCATCCCTGAGGGACACTGGACAAGTCCGCTCACAGGACTGGGAAAAGAGAAGGTGCTGCTGGGTTTCCCGGCCCCCAGGCTCAGCCACACAAAGGCCCTGAGCCCCCTGCAAATGCAACATGCCCTTCAGCCACCCTGACTTTTTCCTGAGAGTCTGGGAATCAGCCCAGGTCAGGCTCTGCAGCAGCAAATGCAAGGAGACAAAGCAGGAGAAAGAAGGGAAGAGGAGGTGAGGGGGGATCAAGGGCACCTGGTCAACCCACTACCTCCTGGGAGGCTGAGCAGGGTCTTCCCACCTCCAAACGTAGGCCTCTTTGGGGGGAGGGGCCAGAGGGGCAGGGGGGCTCTGTGACTTCAAGAAAAGGTACAGGCTGTGCAGACAGACCTGAGTTCCACACCCCGTTCTATCACAAGCCAGCAGTGTGACCCTGGGAGCAAGCTACTTAACTCTGAGCCTATTTCCTGAATTGTAAACTACAGGTAACAATACCGACTCCACAGGCCACCCAGAGGATAAAATGGCTGCGGGTGAAGTCGCAAACGCAAGCATTTGGCTGAAAGGAAGCATGTATACACAGCCCGCAAACACCCTCACGCTCTCTCACATACACACACTCACACCTCCACGCCACACATCACACATACATGCTGCGTGTCTTTATCACATACACGCACCATCTTGTCTCCAGCACCTTCTCTCCAGCAGAGGAGCCTCAACTTTCTCTGCGGAGAAGAAACTAGAAAAGACAAGCTCTTAGCCACTCCAGAGAGATGTCCCTGTCTTGCTGGCTGCCCTAGGCTTCTAGAATGCCCATCCCTGTGTCTCCTGGGGAAAGCTGGGAAGAAAGATGGCCCCCAGGGGTTCACTCCTCCAAGATGTCTGAAGAGAGGCCTCCAGGAGATGCCTGGACAGTCACCTCTCCAGGCTGGACACTGTCCAAAGATTTCATGACATTCTCCATCGGACACCCACGGCAGTGGCTGTGGGCTGTCCACCTGCCCAGGGTCACAGAATGTCCTCCTGTGGACACTTTGAGCCCTGAGTGGGAAGCTGAGGGAGGACAGCTGAGCTGGCCTGTGTGGGGGGCTCTGGGCCAGAGGCTGAGCTTCTTCCCTATGGCCCTGACCTCCCACCCCTCCATCTAGGCTTTCCCACCTGATGGGCGCGCCGCGACCCTGTGCCGGCCTCAGCAGAACGGTGATAGTGTTCTCAGACTCGCCCAGGGGTGACGGCATGTCGGCATAATCAAAGCTGGGAGCTGGGGAAGGGAACACAGACATGAGCACGGAGCCTGGCTGCTAGACCCCGAAGGCTGAGTCTCTTGACTCCCGTCCCCAGATCTCTTCCCCTTCAGCCTTGTTCCCTCTGGCCTGAGCTTCCCAGACTTCTGACCCCTGAACTCAGCCCTCAGATTCCAGTCTCCTCCCCCCTCCTCCCTGAGCCCTGAACTTAATCCCTAAGTGATACATTCATCTCAGCGGGGGCTCTCTATAAACACCCCCAGGACACCCCCCTCCTCCCTCTGCCCACAGAATCCGGGGATTCTCAATCTCCTCTAAAAGGGCCAGGCTGGGATCAGGCAGGCTCACCTGAGATATTGGTGGTGATCTCAGTGAGCGCCGCCTGGCCAAAGCCTTTGCCCGTGCGGGCCCGCACAGAGAACAGGTAGGTGGTGCCTGGGTGTAGGTTGGAGAAGACGTGGTAGGTCTCGTTGCGGAGCTTGGAGATAGTACGTCGTGGGCCTGGCACATTCACCGCTGGGTCTGACGACTCAATGCTCTGATAGCTGATCTAGGGGCAGGACGGGCAGGGAGGTGGGCACAGGGATGGGGAAGGCCATCACTGGGTCCATAGCCTCCCACCCATCATAGTTCAGGTGAGCTAGGGAGAGGGCTGGGCAAAGGGGGCCTATGGATGCCCGTTAGCCCAGGCCTCTGGACACCTTCACCTCTCTTCTTTCAGGGCCCTTGTGCCCATAACCCACAGGGCACAGACCCTGACTGGTGGAAGGAACCTCAGTGATCACCTCCGTCCCCTGCCCTGCACCCCCCTCTCCAAGCTGTGTGCCCACCTTCCACCAGCGACTTCCTCTGTAATGAGGTCCAAACTCACCTCATACTGAGTGATGAGGCCATTGGGTTCCTGCGGCTCCTCCCACTTGAGGAAGATCATGTCCTCCAGGGGAGTGAAGGTCAGGGACTCGGCTGCAATCCCACCAGGCACTGCGAGGGAAAGTGGCACAGAGCAGGGGAAGGCCGGCTTTGGAGCAGACACCTGAATTCAAATTCCAGCCTTGCTATCTCCTAGCTGGGATGCTCAAGCATCTCAACTCCTCTGAGTCTCAGTGTCCTCGTCTGTGAAATGGGGATGAAAATAACCCTTCCCTCACCAGAATGAAGTGATGTGATGTACAGAAAGCCCCAAGGTAAATATCAGGAATTTCATACGGTTCAACCTTGTCCTGAATATTCAAAGAAGGTCGCTGCCCATCCCATTACTGTGCAGGTTGCATTCAGAAGAGAATGTCTGAATGCTCCAGTTTTGTTCCAGTTGAATGGTTTTCAGAAAATATAGACCTTTGCCAGAGAAATGGAAACAACTGCATGAGACTGGCAGGATCAGGGGTAGAGATGTTTCCTTGTCTAAAAATTTCTGATTGCACAAAAACTATGTTCGGTGTAGAAAATCAAAATGAGTATAAAGAAAATTAATGGCACCTGCAATTCCATCACCCAGAGACACCATTAACATTTTAGCATAAACCCGTTCAGGTCTGGCTTTATTTGTTTTTGTTCTATTGGTTNTCACAGACTGAAACAGGCTCCAGGCTCTGAGCTGGCAGTCAGCACAGAGCCCGACGCGGGGCTCGAACCCACGAACCACGAAATCATGACCCAAGCGAAAGTCGGACGCTTAACCGACTAAGCCACCCAGGCGCCCCGGGTCATGTCCTCTTAATAGCAGCCGCAAGGAATTTCTTCTAGGAAGAGAATAGTCTTTGGGGAAACACCCTGATATCTCAGTGTGGGGAAGCTGAAGTCCTGAGGCAGGGGAAAACAGAACCCAAAAAACAGTCACTGACACTAAAATGTTCTGTGTAGGGGCACCTGGGTGGCTCAGTGGGTTAAGCGTCCGACTTTGGCTCAGGTCAAGATCTCAGGGTTCGTGGGTTCGAGCCCTGCATTGGGCTCTGTGCTGACAGCCCAGAGCCTGGAGCCTGTTTTGGATTCTGGGTCTCCCTCTCTCTCTGCCCCTCCCCCACTCATGTTTGGTTTCTCTCTGTCTCAATAATAAAAAACATTAAAAAAATTTTTTTAAATAAATAAATGTTCTGTGTTAAAATGAACAGTCAACAACACAGCCCATCCACCAAAATGATCAAATGAGAAAGACAATCCCAAGTGTTGGTGAGGAGGCAGAACAACTGAAATTTTCACACACTGTTGGTGGGTGTGTAAACTGATACAAGACCTTGGGAAAGCTCTCTGGATAGATCTACGTATTATGAACACATACCCTATAACCCAGCCGCTCCACGCCTAGGCATTAACCGATCAGAAATGTGTATATCTACACCACCTCCCCCCTCCCTGACACACACACGAAAAGAATCTGCAAGTATTTTTTTTTTTTACAGCCGAAGTTAAATAGGATAAATGAATGTGGTACATTCACATAATGTAATAAGAATGAATTCTCTAGAACCCTATACACATGGTTGGCTCTCTCAGGCATAAAGTCGAGAGAAAGGAGCCAGTCATAAAAAGAATACACACTGTAATGACTCCATTGATAGAAAGTTCAACCCAAGCAGAAATTAATCTATTGCATTATAGGTCAAGATAATGGTTACCCTTGGGAGGCTGTGAGTGGGAAGGTACATGGCGGGGGGGGCTTCTGATGAGCTGCTAATGCTATTTCTTTTTAAGTCTATTTCTTTTGAGAGAGAGAGCATGAGCAGGAGAGAAGCAGAGAGAGAGAGAGAGAAAGAGAGAGAATCCCAAGCAGGCTCCACACTGTCAGCACAGAGCCCCACACGGGGCTCACAAACCGTGAGATCATGACCTGAGCCAAGTTCAAGAGTCAGATGCTTAACGGACTGAGCCACCTAGGTGCTCCTGCTAATGCTATTTCTCGATCCGTGTGTGGGTTATCCTGATGTGCTCAGTCTGTGAGAATTCACTGAGCTTACCTTAGTAAGTACGTTTCCTAAAACTATTATACTAATACTTCAATGAAATGTGAAAAAACAAAACAAAACAAACTAAGTAGTAGGCAATTACTGGAGGGAGAGAGGAAAGGGACAGAAAAGAAGAAAGCCATACAGCCCAAAGGAGGCCTGGTCAAAAGGAAGTGAAGCAGCCACAGCAACATACCTCGGGGGGCCAGACAGGTCAACAGACTTTAACAGTGAGGGAGTCTGATCTTGAACTTGAGGTTGATTGTAAGGGTAGTAGAATATGCCACCCCAAAATATACTGCTTTGGCATCAGGATTATTTTGAGCCGAATCAAGAAGCAGCAGATCCAAGAAAAGTTCTCTGCTCTCCGTTTGCCTAAAAGCAGGACACAAATCTAGAAAGGTGTCCCCATCCCCTCATTACTGGGAAGGAAAGAAGTTAAATCACTGAGACAGCTGTAGACCTTTATCAGCCCAGAAGAATCTACAGGAACGTCACTAAACTTTACTAACTAGCCCTTATCTCCCACTGGTTTCCCCAAATATTTGCCTTCATATAATCTGCTGTCCCTAAAATTTCAAAAATCCTTTTCCTCTGTCTTGTCACTTTCCTATAAATTAATTGTTCTTCCGTTAAGACACTACGTGGGGTGCCTAGGTGGCTCAGTCGGTTAGGCCTCCGACTGTTGATTGCAGCTCAGGTCATGATTTCACGATTTATGGGATTGAGCCCCGCGCCGGGCTCTGTGCTGACAGCGCACAGCCTGCTTGGGACTCTCTCTGTACTCCACTCTCTGCCCCTGCCTCACCCTCTATCTCTCAAAATAAATAAACTTTACAAAGAAGAAGGAGAAGGAGAAGAAAGTAAAACTGTTACTAAATGCATTGCCACAAAGAAAACTCCAGGCCCAGGGGCGTCTGGGTAGCTCAGTTGGTTGAGCATCTTGACTTCAGCCTAGGTCATGATCCCCCCATTCTCGAGTTTGAGCCCCACGCCGAGTTCTGTGCTGACAGCCTGTTTCAGATTCTGGGTGTGTGTGTCTCTCTCTCTGCTCCTCCCTTGCTCATGCTCTGTCTCTCTCTCTCTCTCAAAAATAAATAAACATTAAAAAAAATTTTTTTAATTAAAAAAAAAAAGAAAGAAAACTCCAGGCCCAGATGGCTTCATTGCTAAATTCTTCCAAATATGTAAGGAAGAAATTATACCAATCTAGCCCAAGTCTTCCCAGGAATAAATATTAGCCATCATTACTTTGTTGTGGTAGTTATTTTAATCCTAAGCAAGAAGTTTTCCATAAAAATTGCAGTCTCATCTCGGGTGTGCGCGGGAGGCATGGAGCACCCCGGGAACCAGGGCGGGGGCTCTTACCATCCTCATCTGTCTGGAAGGTGACCTCCTTGCCCTCCTTGCGTCCCTCCGGGTTCGTGAGGATGAGCCGCACGTGAACGTTTCGGTAAGGGGGCAGGTTCTTGATGGTGTAGCGGCTGACGCCCCGCTCCAGCTTCACACACTCCCGGACGGTCTGGTTGTGGCTGCTGCCCAGCGTGTAGTGATAGCACAGGGACACCGTGTACGTGTGACAGCGCGTCACGTTGTAGCCCAGGGGCTCCCACTGCAGCGTCAGCTGGCGGGCCTGGATCTCAGCGAAAGCCAGGCCTTTGGGGGCCCTCATGGGTTCTGGGGAACCCGGAAAGCAGAGAGGAGAAGGTTGAGGAAAGGGGCAGAGAAGTGGGGCAGGAGACAAAATATCAGTCAGCTGCTGAAATCACCCTCCCTTTGCCCTTAAGAGTTCAAGGACCCGCCTAGTACAGGGAGTCCAAGTGCATGTGGTGGAGTCCGGCCGGGCCACACCCAAACCCTAGCTCTGCCGCGTGTGGTTGGCATCGTTGGCTGAGTCCCTTCACCTCTCTGAGCCTTAGTTTCCTCACCCACAAAAGGGATTAATATGCCCTACCTCACGGATGGTTGTAAAGTTTAAGATAGTGTGTATAAAGCACGTGTGACAATCGCCAATACACAATAGACCCTCAAAACTGTTAGCCATAATTTTTTTTTTTTTAGTAACACAGTTCACCCCATCTTTAAAGATCATTTTGGACATCAGGACAGTCTGGACCAACCAGATGCTGTATTTTTCTTAATTTATTAATTCCAAGCCTGTTCTATAAAAGCTTATAGTGCGGCGCCTGGGTGGCTCAGTCGGTTGAGCGTCCAGCTTCGCCTCAGGTCATGATCTTGCGGTCTGTGAGTTCGAGCCCCGTGTTGGGCTCTGTGCTGACAGCTCAGAGCCTGGAGCCTGCTTCGGAGACTGTGTCTCCCTCTCTCACTCTGGCCCTTCCCCGCTCACACTCTGTCTGTCTGTCTGTCTCTCTCTCCTGCTTCGGAGTCTGTGTCTCCCTCTCTCTCTCTGGCCCTCCCCCGCTCACACTCTGTCTGTCTGTCTGTCTCTCTCTCTCTTAAAAATAAACATTTAAAAAAATTTAATAAAAAAGCTTATAGTGATACATACAATAAAATATAGAAATCAGGATGATGGGGGAAATGAGAGCCAAATAATTAAATAATGCCAGAGAATGTTAGGAAAACAGAAATTCATGCCCTTAGGTCCTATGCAGGTCTAAAGATAAGGGTCAACTTAAGTGGTGAGTTCCCTAATAGCCAAAGCAAAAAGGGAAATACAATGTGTTACATAAGGGCAATAATAATAATGACAGTTAACATTTACTGGGGCCTTTGTATGTGCCAGGCATTGCTCCAGAGTCTTTAAAATGCTTTATCTCATTTAATCTTCTCTGTAATCCAACACACAGGTGTCATTATTAGCCCTGTCATGTAGACACGGAAATAGCAGCACAGAGAGATTAGGTAACTTGCCCACAGTCAGTCCCACAGACGGGTTACAGACTTGGACAGGCTGGCTCCAAAATCCATACTCTTAACCACCACTACCTGCCTCTCCAGGAGGAATTCACTGCCAACAACAACATCACACCAGTGCCACAGGACGCACAGCTCCCCCAGCACAAGGGACGAGCATGTCACTCTCCTTTGCAGCCTCTTGATAAATCCATGAAGCCACTTATAAAATGGTAAAAACAAAAACAAAAACAAACAAGCAAACAAACAAAAACATGAGGCTTCTGAAGCAAAGCCAGGCTGGAGCCCAGGTGCTCAGCCTCCAGTCCTACATCTGCGTTGACCAGCTGTGTGATCTTAAATCGCTGGGCCTCAATCTCCTCATCTAGAAAATGATGGAAGGAGCCAAGATTACTGACGATCCTTCTCTTCCTAGCACCCCAACTCCGTGAGATGCAGCTTCATTATCCTCAAGCTCCATGAGCATCAGCGAAGTGTCCCCAGTTAGAGGCTCTCAGCACATGCCTCAGGGAACAGATGAGGAAGCGCGGCAGCTTGGCCTCTTGACATGATTAATCATGACCCTATGTCCATGTTCGCAGGACTCATTTGCGCAGGACGCTCTTTACAAAGAAGCCGCAAAGGGAAACACCAGCCCAGGCTGCTCTTTACTCCGCAGGAGAGAAGTAGCAGAGCGCTGGATGCTGGCCCAAGAACAGCACAGCACAAACTGCTATTTCCACCAGAGCTGTCCTTTCCTCCCTGGGCCACGGGCAAGTGGCGGGCTCCAGCCATCAATCAGGCCACCAATGGCATATTTCAGCACCTGCTAGGAGCAAGGCCCACCTCTTGACTTCTTACAGGGTCTGGCTTCCTTCTGCCCGCACAGGCAAGGCAGACCCGATCCTCACCCGAAAGGGACATAAAGGGGTTGATTTCACTGCTCACCCACCCCAGGGGCTGCTGGCTGGAGCCCACTTACCACACTTATGTTTCCTCTCCCTTTCCTGGCCCTCAGAGATTTTCCTAATGTTTTTTTCATATATACACACATATATAAAGTTTGTTTTTTTTTATTTTTTGAGAGAGAGAGAGAGAGAGAATCCCAAGCAGGCTCCGTGCTAAGCGTGGAGCCTGATGCAGGGCTCAAACCCACAAACTGTGAGGTTGTAATGTGAGCTGTTTCGTTCTAACCCACATTCTTAGCTGTTTAGAGTACAGTAGAGGGTGGATTTCGTGTGTGGCCCATTCTGCCGTCTTGTTCAGAGATCTTTGCTTTATTCCCTGACTTCCAGGCTCCAATCCTGGCTGCCCCACGTATACTGTCTGTCCCAAGGTGACAAAGTCCCACTGCTTTATGTGTCCCCTGCAGCTCTGCTCACAGCCCCGCCCCTGGGAACACCTGCCCCACATTCCTTTCCACCTTTGTAGGTTTGGCCAATGTACACTGATTCCTTCACCCGCCTGTGGCAGTTAGAGAAAGGCACAAAAAGTTACATGTAAACTGGTGACACAGGCTGGGTCAGGACTATGACAGACAGGACAGAAAGTCCCTTATGTCCATCCAAAAGGGACAGCTGCTCCTCAGCTCCAGACAATGTTCCCATGTAGGACTACAGGCTCAGGGTGGCCAGATTCTCCCGCCTTTAAAAAAAAAAAAAGATTCTATTTTTAAGTACTATACTAAATGTAGGGCTCGAACCCACAACCCCGAGATCAAGTCACACGCTCCACCGACTGAGCCTGCCAAGGGCCCCAAGATCCTCCCATTTTTTAAGAGACTCCAGGATTTCAAATTTTTATGTGAAATGTCCAGATTTTTAAATGCTGGCAACCCGGAGCGCCTGGGTGGCTCGGTCGGTGGAGTGTCTGACTCTTGATTTTGGCTCAAGTCACGATCTTACAGTTGTGGGATCGAGCCCTGCATTGGGCTCCACACAGGGCATGGAGCCTGTTTATGGTTCTCTCCTGCTCTGTCTACCTCTCTCCCTCACTCACATGCTCGCTTTCTAGACAGATAGACAAATAAACAGACAGGTGGATAAATACTGGCAACCTACTCAGGTTTTTTGTAAAAACACCCTTGTATATCACTAAACAACTAACCTTGAGCCTGGAGGATGAAACCTCCACTATCATACCTCATACTTGTGTACCTCACTCTGCAAAAGCTGGGTTAGCCCCCATCCGCCTCCCTGGATTGAGGGGGGTGGGGGGGTCTTCGAAAAGAAAGCTCACTTTCCTCTTCCCTCCCTCCCCCCATCCTGATCAAATCTGGGCGGATCCAGGAGCTCAAATAGTTTGTTGACTACAGACGGATATGTTGATTGAGGGGTGTGAATTCATGAGTCTCTGTTTCCAAAAACCATCTGGCACGCAGACATTCTCTCTTCCGCTGCCAGCACATGCTGGCAAACAGAACTTGGGGACCTCAAAGCACCAGCCATCTAAACATGGGGCTGCAGGCCACTCAGAGATCACAGGTCAAACGCACAGGAAACTAAGGAGGCGAACAGTGAATACTTGTTAAGTCACGACAAAAGGTGTTGATTTTAATAACGCTAATGAGGGTGCAACAACCCCAAAACATTCAACTGTTTCTCCCAGAAGGAGCTTTGGAGCCGGTGCGGGGGCTCCAAAGTGCAAACCCTATGGGCTCTCCAAAGTGCAAATCCCATCTCCACCTCTCATTAGTTCTGTGACTTCAGGCAAGCTGCTTTGTTCCCTTTCCACCTGGACTGAAAAACTGAGATAATAACGCCTGCTTTGAAGAGCAAGTGGCAGAGTCACAGGCAAGGACGTGAGCCAGACCACCCAGCCTCCCATAATTCATAAACATGTGTGCACCAAGGTAAGATGGCGGTAGACACAGAAATTACTACAACCGTTTTTTTAAAGCAATATATGTCACAGCCCTTTCTTAAGCCACTCCTGACTATTTATCCTACAGAAATTACTCAGGGAAGGGGAAAAACACTATCAGCACCAAGTTTTTCAGTGCAGTATTATTTATAATAACAAGGATCTGGAAACCAAACAGTCCAGCAATATGGAGACACTCTATGGACCTCTATAAGCTAATAAGCATCATTATAAGCAACGCACCACATGGTACACCACACAGCAAAGGAAGCAGACTACAGAACACTTTCTACATCCCAATGATAAGAGTGTAAAACCGTGTACCGCAGGCATATGGGCAGAGATCTGAAGAAGACAGAAAAACTGGGCTAGGATAGTGAAGTTTAGAGTGCTTTTTGGTTAAATGTCTTTTCCTGACATTATATTATTGTTTTTACAGTAAATCCTATTGCAGGAGGGGAGTTTCAGGGAGATGGGAGAGAGGATAACACAGCTGCCCAACAGCAAAACCCTTGCTGGTGAAGACGCTT
>NW_027532008.1:1043219-1044969 GCF_008692635.1 Crocuta crocuta
GGGGCAGAAGGTCAATGAAGGAAGCAAGTCATTAAGGAGGGGGGGGTGGGTGGAGGGGAGGCAGGATGAGTTGCCTGGGTTCTGTCTGTCCGGTCCCTGCCCAGCTCCCATCCTCGGCAGCCTGTGTGACCACGTGGGCACCCAGACCACGACAGCAACTCTGTCACCGTGGGCTGTGTGGTTTCAAACGCTTCCCTAGAAATCAGGATATTCTGACTTTGGCTCTGACTCTGCTGTTGACTCACCAGGTAGATCTGGGCAAGTGACTAACTCTCCAAATCTCAGCTTACTCATCTGTAAAATGGGAATTAGCTACCGCTGTCGCCATGAAACCTGGGGTCCTGACCCCAGTCCCCTCCCTGGGTTTCAGCTGCTTCATCTGTACGCTAAAGGGGAACAGAACAGAGAGGGTCTGCGGACCCCCTGGCTCTGATTTCTTTTCTTTCGAATACCTGACCAGGGCTGGCTTTGAAGAGGTAAGAACACAGTAATAATGACAACTGTCATTTGCTGAGTGCTTGCTCATGAGACACCATCTTCGCATGTATTTAGTGCATTTACAGGCGATTATTTGCATTTATCCAAAATACTGGAAGGCCCGAGGGGGCAGGCCTCACATCTCCTTTCTTTGCCATCTACACTTAATTCCCTAAGATCTAAGCACTAAATCGGGGGTCCTCAGTTGGCCCTACTGACATTCTGGACTAGAGAACTCTGTTGTGGGCGCTGTCTGTGCTCCGGAAGACGCTGAGCAGTTCCCCTGGCTGCCTGTACCCTTCAGATGCCATTATCACTCCACCCCCGGCTGTAAGAACCAATGTCTTCTGCAGACACTGCAAATGTCTCCCGGGAGACAAAATCACCCCCGGTCGAGAGCCACCAGGGTAAAAGATCCCATCCAGTCATCCAGTCTCCTGGCTTTAAATACCATATATGCCTACACCGATGACTTTCAAATTTATATCCGCAGCCTGAACCTCTTCCCCGAACTCCACACTCGTAAATCCATCTGCCTGATGGATATCTCCACTTGAACGTCTAATAGGCATCTCAAAGTCAACATTTCCAACACAGGACTCTTGATCTACGGCACCCCTCACACCTGCCCCTCTGCAGTCTCTGCTCTTTTCCGGCAAATGACAACTCCATCCTCCCAGCTGCTCAAGCGAAACACCTTGGAGCCATCCTTGACTTCTATTCTCCTCTCACTTACTGCATCGCCAGCCCATCAGCAAAGGCGGTCAGCTCGACCTTCGCAACGAACCCAGAAGCTAACCGCTTCCCACCACCTCCACCATCTCTCAGCTGAACTGTGACAGCAGCCTCCTCACTGCTCTCCCTTCCGGCCCCCCCTCACCCTCCTGGGATCTATTCTTCACAAAAGGGCCCAAGTCATCGTTTTATACAAAGTAGGTGATGTCACCCCTGCTCTCCAAATCCTGCAATGGTGGTGCCCAGTTCACTCAGCGTCGAATGACTCTGCGTCCACATTCCCAGTGCGACTTCGCCATCCTCTTGGGCCATCTCCCCCCCCGCTCCCCAGTCACTAGGCCACAGTTACACTGGTCTCCTTACGGTTTCTCCACACATCAAGCGTCCCCCAGCCTCCAGGTCCTTGCGTCCAGCTGTTCCATCCGTCAGGCCTGCTCCTTCCCCCAGCAAGTTCTCCAGCTTCTATGTGGCTCAGTCCCTCGCCTCCCTCAAGCCTTGCTCACAAGTCACCTTCTCAGTAAGATGGTCCCTTGCGCCT
>NW_027532008.1:1044992-1069235 GCF_008692635.1 Crocuta crocuta
TCCTTCATACCACTTATCATCATCTGACAAACTATAAAGCTCACTTGTTTTACTGTCTTCTCCTGTCACGATGGGAGTTCAGTGCAAGGAGTCACTCACATGCTAATAGCCTTGGTTGACTCAGTCACCGTCCTACCTCCCTAACAACTACAATAGTGCCTGACACATAACAAGCGCTCAATAAACATCTGTTGAATGAACCTTAACACTGACCCCCATATGGTGAAGATTCTTATTCTTCTCATCCTGTAAAACAAGAGGATGAAAGCTCTACGGTTAAGTAACCTGACCCAGATCCCTCAGTGAGAAAGTAAGTCCCATGGGAACACGGTACTCTGATGCACCACGCAAGAGTCTCTTCAAATGTGGCACTCAACTGGATTTTAGGTGGCTCCCCAGATCAGCTCTGAAAAACACTTCAGGGGGCACCTGGGTGGCTCAGTGAGTTAAACCGCAGACCTCAGCTCAGGTCATGATCTTGTGGTCTGTGAGTTTGAGCCCCGTGTCGGGCTCTGTGCTGACAGCTCAGAGCCTGGAGCCTGCTTCCGATTCTGCGTCTCCCTCTTTCTGCCCCTCCCCTGCTTGCTCTCACTCTCTCTCTCTCTCAAAACTAATAAACATTTTTAAAAATTTTAAAAAAGAAAAGAAAAAGAAAAACACTTAAGAATACAGATTGGCAAAAAATAAAAATTTCGTATCTTAACCAAAAATTAACTCAAAGCGGATCATGGACCCAAATGTAAAATGTAAAACTGTAACTCCTTTAGGGGGGAAAAAAAAAAGAACAGGAAAAAATCTCTGAGATTGAAGGCAAGGCATGGAGGTCTTAACCTTTTCGCCAAAAGCACAATTCATAAAAGGAACTTTTGATAAACTGGCCCTCATCAAAATTAAAAATGGTTAGGGCTCCTGGGTGGCTCAGTCAGTTCAGCTTCCGACTCTTGATTTTGCCTCAAGTCGTGATCTCGCAGTTGTGGGATCAAGCCGCATGTCGGGCTCTGTACTGACAGCATGGAGCCTGCTTGGGATTCTCTCTCTCCTCCCTCTCTCTCTGTCCCTCTCCCACTCATTCTCTCTCCTCTCTCTCTCTCAAAACTAATAAATAAACAGTTTTAAAAAACGGTTGCTCGGGGCGCCTGGGTGGCTTAGTTGGTTGAGCGTCTGACTTTCACTTAGGTCATGATCTCACAGTTCGTGGGTTCGAGCCCCGCGTCGGGCTCTGTGCTGACTGCCAGCTCGGAGCCTGGAGCCTGTTTCAGTCTGTGACTCCCTCTCTCTCTGACCCTCCCCTGCTCATGCTGTCTCTCTTTCTCTCTCCTAGAAATAAATAAAACATAAAAAAAAAAAAATTTAAAAAACGGTTGCTCTGTAAAAGCCCAGGTGAAGAGTATAAGAAGGCAAGCTAAAAGCAGGGAGAAAATACTTATATATCATATACTCAGCAAAGACTAGTATCTAGAATATGCAAAGAACTCTCAAAACTCAAAAGGAACAAATGAATTACCCAATTAGAAAATGGGCAAAGACATGAACAAATTCACCAAAGAGGATATACAGATGGGAAATAGCACATGGAAAGATGTTCAATAGCATTAAGCATTAAGGAAGTGCATCTTGGGGTGGCTCAGTCAGTTAAGTGTCTGACTTCGGCCAGATGATGAACTCATCACTCGTGGGTTTGAGCCCCACGTCAGGCTCTGTGCTTACAGCTTAGAGCCTGGAGCTTGCTTCTGATTCTGTGTCTCCCTCTCTCTCTGCCCCTCCCCTGCTGAGGCTCTGTCTCTCTCTGTCTCAAAAATAAATATTTTTAAAATTTTATAAAAAAAAAAAAGAAAGAAAGTGCATCTTAAGACCAGGATGGGCAATCACTACACATCTCTCAGAATGGCTAGAGAAAATGATGACAATACCAAATGCTGACACAGATGCAGAAAACTGGATCACTCATACGTTGCTGGTGAGAACATAAAACAATACAGCCATTCTGGCAGTTTCTGATAAAAACGAAATTTGCAAATTATCACGGGGACCCATCAGTTGCCCCTGTGGGCTTTGATCCCAGAAAACTAAAAACTCATGTTTGTGCAAAAATTTGTACACAAATATTCACAGCAGCCTTACTTGTAATAGCCCAAAATGCCCTTCGACAGGTGAATAACTACTCACCTGTTAAACAAACTGCAGTGTGTGTCCACACCATGGAATACGATTCAGCAATAAAAAAGGAATGAACTACTGATATACACAACGTGGATGAGTCTCCAGGGAATTATGCGGATCAAAATAGCCGATCTTAGTGCCAAGACAATTCGATGTGAAAAGAATACTCTTTCCAACAAATGGTGCTGGGGCAATCAGACTTCCTCATGCAAAAGAATGAAGCTTGTCCCCTACCTCACATCGTATGTAAAAACGAACTCAAAATGGATCAAGGACCTAAATGAAAGAAGTAAAACTAAAAGAGTCTTAGAAAAAATAGGGGTAAATCTTTGTGACTTTCGATTAGGCAATGGTTTCTTAATATGGTATCAAAAGCACAAACAACAAAAGAAAAAACGGATAAGCTGGACTCCCTCCAAATGTAAAACTATTGTGCTTCAAAGGACACCATTAAGAAAATTAAAAAATAACCCATAGAATCGAAGAAAATATGTGCAAGAGTCTAGTATCCAGAATACATAAAGAATTCTTACAAGTCAGTAATACAAAGACAAATAACCCGAATGCCTGGGTGGCTCAGTCGGTTAAGCACCCGACTTAGGCTCAGGTCATGATCTCGTAGTCTGTGGGTTTGAGCCCCCCATCAGGCTCTATGCTGACAGCTCAGAGCCTGGAGCCTGCTTTGGATTCTGCGTCTCCCCCTTTCTCTCTGCCTCTCCTCAGCTCGCACTCCGTCTCTCTCTCTCTCTCTCTTTCAAAAATAAATAAACATTAAAAAAAATTTTAAGACAAATAACTCAACTTAAAAATGGGTAAAAAATCAGAATAGACATTTCTACAGAGAAGACATACAAGTGTCCAATGAGCACGTGAAAAGTTGCTCAATATCATTAACCATCAGTGAAATTCAAATCAAAACCCTACTGAGATATCATTTCACACCCACTATGAGGGTAATTATCAAAAGACAGATAACCAGAGTTGGTGGGAATGTAGAGAAAGTAGAACCTTCATACATTGCCGATGGGAATGTACAAATGGTACAGCTCCATACAATGCAATATTGTTTGGCAATAAAGAAAAGATAAATAAGTACGTGCTCCAACCTGGATAAACCTTGAAAACATTAGGTTAAGTCACAAAGACTACGCATTGTATGATCCCATTTATATGAAATGTCCACAAAGAGGCAAATCTACAGAGACAGAAAGCAGTTTTATGGGTGCCTACGGCTGGAGATGGTAGAAGGAAACAGGGGGAGGGAACCACTAAAGAGCACAAGGTTTCTGGGGTGCCTCAGTCGGTTGAGTGTCCGACTCTTGATTTCGGCTCAAGTCATGAACTCACTGCACTGACTGTGGAGCCTGCTTGGGATTCACTCTCTCTCTCTCTCTCTCTCTCTCTCTCTCTCAAAATAAATTAACAGAAAGAAAGAGTACAAAGTTTCCTTTTCGGGTGATGAAAATGCTCTAAAACTTACTGTGGTGATGGATGCACACCTCTGAATATGCTATAAACCACTGGACTAACTCTAATGAGTGAATTTATGAGATGTGAATTAAATCTCAATAAGCCTGTTTCCAAATTTTTAAAAGTCAGTTTCAAAGGGTTATATGCTATATGATTTCATGATTTATGTAACATTTTTGAAATGGCAAATTTTTTAAAAGTTTATTTTGAGACACAGAGAGCACCAGCATGGGAGGGACAAAAAGAGAGGGGGAGAGAGAGAATCCCAAGCAGGCCCCACGCAGCACAGAGCCAGACAAGGTGCTTGATCCCACAAACCATGAGCTGAAATCAAGAGTCGGACGCATAACCCACTGAGCCACCCAGGTGCCCCTGGAATGGCAAAATTTTACAAACGACGGGCAGATTAGTAGATTCCAGGGGCTGGAGTTGGAGGAAGGGAAGCAGGTGAATATAGATAAAAAGGGCCATGCAAACTGACCGAACCATTCAACATCTTGACTGTGGTTATAAGCACACAAACCTGTACCCCTGATAAATTGTATAGCACTAAATACACACACGTGCACACACACAAATAGGGACAAGTGAAACAGGGGAAGTCTGAATAAGATCTATGGATTGCATAAATCTCAATACCCTCACTGGAATATTACCCTACAGGTCTGCAAAATGTTACCTTTGCCGGAAACAGGGGAAAATGCATAGGGAATCTCCGTAGCTTTCTTTTCTTTTCTTTTTTGAAAGTAATGTCTATATCCAGTACGTGGCTCAAACTCACGACCTGGAGATCACGTGTCACATACTCTACTGACCGGGCCATCCAGGCACCCTGCAGTTTTTCTTACGATTGCATAAGACTCTACAATTATCTCAATAAAAATTCCAATTAAAATATACTGAAATCTGTTCTATTTTATTCTCAATTTCTCTTCAGATTAAACAAGTGTCCTCTGGTGCATGAGTGCCGTAGCTCCTAACAGCTGCTTACACCCTTTTTAACGAGGAAGAGCAGACCTCAGGTTCAGATGCCCCCAACAAGAGAATCCAGCTGAAATTTAATAACACACTTTTTTAATGATATTTAGTTGTTTATCTAGATGATATAATGCAGAATTAAGAACGCAAATTCTGGAGCCCACCACTCAAGGATCCCAAAGCCAGGTCTGCCACTTACTAGCTATGTGACCTTGTGCCAGTCACTTAACATCTCTGTACTTCAGACACCTCATCTGTAGAATGGGTTTAACAAGAGTACCTAGATCAGTGTTGTGAGTTTGAAATCACTGTGTGTGTGTCTGTGTGTGTGTTCATACCCATATGTATAAGTGTCTGGCACAAACTCTTAGCTATCATTATTAACTTTACCAAAACAAGGACTGGGGGGAAATCACCACCTATTAGAAAATTTGAGAAGCACAAGTGCTGGCCAAATTACCTCTCAGAATGTACCCCCTTGGTCCCGCCCACCGGAGCCCTGAGCCCATACCCGGGTGTCGGTCGGGTGTCGGGAGGAGGGAGTTGGACCAGGAGACACCCACCTGCGCACTTGGTGCGGCTGATGAGGGGGGGCCCAGGGCGGCCGGTGCCGCCCTCACCAGGGCGCGTGAGCAGCACGCTGATCTCGTACTCCGTGTCGGGGTCAAGGTGCCACAGCTTGTACGTCTGCAGGCTGACGGCGTGCACCTCGGCCCATGGACCGCGGGACATGCGGTACTCAATCTCCTTGCGCACGATCGGCCCGTCGCCAATGATGGAGTTGGTGTTGAGCTGGATGATGAGGTAGGTGGGACCCGCGCGCAGCAGCTGCGGCGGCGCGATGGGGGTGGGGGGCTCTGCGAGGACGTGCGGAAGAGGTAGAGCCGAACGATGCGCTGTGAGACCCTGCCCTCAACTAGGGATCCCAGCACACCCAGGTCCCCAGTGACCTTCCCTGTCTTCCCAGGGGCCTTGGTGAAGCGCCCAGACCCTCGACTAGGCTTCCTCGCTGGTGCCCACTAAATCCCCAGGCCTTAAGGGGTGTCCGCTCCAAAGGCTGACTCCGCCCTCACCCTTAAGCCTACACCCGGTCTCTCAATCCCGTCTGAATCCCCAAGGACTCGTGTTCCGGGGCTGACCGCACGCCCGTCGGGTCAATCCCGGGTCCCCACAGCCTGACCCGGCCTCGCATGGCTCACGTCCGGACTGGGTCTCCCCGCCTGCCTGCTTCTCAGTCACACCCCGCCCCCTGGAGCAGACCCCCTCCCTGGAAAGAAACTGCCCCCCTCTACAGACCAAGCNCCGGCCCCGCCCCTCAGATGGTGCAGGTCCCACCCCCAACCCCACCCTGGGAGAGCGTCCGTGCGCGCTGACCCTTGACGATGAGCTCTGCAAAGTTGGAGACGCCCGCGCCACGCGGGGCCTGGGACACGCAACGGTACAGGTCCTGCTCCGAGCGACTCACGGAGGCCAGCAGGAAGGTGGCCAGGAAGCGCCGGTGGCTGATGTGCCGCACGCTGGCCGCGGGCACCAGCTCCCCGCTCTGTCGCTGCGCAGGGATAAGGTCGACAGCGTCAGGAGCGCGGGAGAGGGAGGGTCCCCAACTCCCCCATCTCGCTCTAACACTGGCCAGGGGAGTAGTCCATGTCCCGGCCCCCATTTAGCCGTCCCTAGTACACAGGGGACTGATGGGGTTCCTGGAACCAGCTCCATCACAGGAAGGTGCCGGATGAGAAGCTGATTAAGGGAACGTGGTCTCTGCCTCCGATGGAGGGCAGTTGGGGGGTCCTGGAGCCACCCTCTGTCCTGGAGGTATAAGAGGCCCCAAGAGGGCAGAGCAGAGCCTAGGTGAGCACAGCGATGCGTGTACATGGGTGCTGGAAAATGAAGGAACGACTCCGCACCCCACAAGGGACCCAGGTCCCAGAAGAAGTCTCCCCCCACCCTGCCTAAGGTCCTTGCACCCCCTCACCTGCAGGAGAAAGCGTTCGGCCTCTGCCGCTCTGCCGGCTGCCATGCACTGGAAGGAGGCGTTCTGGCCAGCGTTGACCTCCACATCGCCCAGGCGGGAGAAGTGCGGGGCCTTCGCTGCGGGAATAGAGCCACAGTGTGAGCTGGGCCTGTGCCCCCCACAGACAGGAGCCACGGCCACCCGCACCCCTCACCCTGCACCCCAGTGGGCCGGGACTCACCGCAGGGGTAGCTGAGAAGCAGGATGTCATCTAGGCCCATGTAGCCCCTGCGGTCTGGGGAGATGAGGGCCTCAAACAGCACCTGGGGGAGGTGGGAGGTTCCCTGTCATATCCCTCCAGCCCCACCTGGGGAGGTGTCCACAAGAGACCCCTTTTAGCTCTGCTCCGGTCCCATGTTCCTCAACCAACAGAGGTCAGCCCAACTCACAATGACCTTCCCTACCAAGCTGGCCAGTTGTGAGAGAGTGTGTCAGCAGCCAGAGCTCACAAGTTCAAGGTCAGAGGCTCTATCCCAGTCTGGAAAGTTACCTACAAGCCGGAAAACTTTTCCCAGCAGACAGGCTTTCCAGGTCAGCACTGTTCCAACTCATCCTTGACCCCAGCCACAGACCATTTCTATTGACAATGCTCTCTGATGCTGAACCCAGACCGTAGCAGCACTGAACGGCCTGATGCTGACCACAGGCTGACCCCTGACCTTGACCACATATTGCCTCCTGATGCTGAACACAGACTAATTCCAACCTCAGTCACTTGCTTACTCTGACCTCAGGCTGACACCCCTCTTCCCCCACCCCTAAGCAGAGGCTGACCACAGACCAAACCCAGCCTACCTGATATTCATTGGGCCAGAAGGTGCTGACAGCCAGCTCTGCCTGGTGCCACTGCCGACCATGCGATCCAGTCATATTCCAGACAGCACTGCCCAGGGGACCCCCATTGACACGCACGTAGATGCCCAAGGTGCCCGGGCTGTGCCCATCCCGGCTGTATAGGAAGTAGCTGAACTGCACACAGTGGGTATCATTCTCACTCAGGCTCTGGAAGATGACATGGGCCCGTTGGCCTGGGCCATGCTGGGAAGCATTGACCATCAAGTAGGAGCCTAGAAGGGGAAGAGGCAGGAGCTGAGGAGGCTTCGGGAGGATCAAGGTCAGGTGGGCAAAGGAAGGGGGCAGAAACAAAGGACTCCAGGCATTTGGATCCATTAGGAATCAAGGGTTCTGAGTTCTGGTCCCAGCTCTGACTCACTAGCTTGAGTCCCTTCACCTCCCTGCATCTGTTTCCCAGAGGAGAGAGCAAAAAAACGCACAAAACTGACTCTCTCAAAACGCTTTGTGGTCCCTCACCACCTACAATCACAGTCCAAGCTCATGCTGATCTACGACTTTCCCCACGTTCTGAGCTGCCCTTGGAGGCAGGAACTAACTAACTAGGTCATTCCTCTAGGAGTCAAGAGTCTGGCACATGACAGGCCTTCAAAGCTACCTTTTCTGAAGTCCTCCCTCGCTGTCCCTCTACAGGCTTCTCTCCTGGCCCTTGGATCATTAATAAAGTGTCTGTCTGTCTCCCCACCAGCCTGTGATGCCTCGGGGGCTCCACTGTGTCTCCTGCACAGGTCTAAACCCAAGCTGAATGAGTGTGTAGAACAGAGGTTGAATAAAAGGACTCGAACTTCCCTTCCAGCCCCCGCCTTGGGTCTAAAGGCCTGAGATACAATGCTCTCGATTTCCAACCTGGAGAAAGGCAGGAATCTTCTTCCTCAGATCCGGGCTGTATACTGGCAGGGAGTGGAGGGGGGCTGGCAGGGTGGGGGTGGGCTGGACTCCTTGAGACCTGGTTAGGGGATTATGGCTTCCCTTTTGTGGGGAGAGGGCCCCAGCAGCAGCCAAGGGGGTGCCCGCAGCCACCCAGTGCTGCCTCCTCCCGGGCTTGGCTGTCAGCCAACACAAGCTCATTCAGATCCCAAACCACGAGGCTCCCAGCTCTGGGAGGGCTCCCCAGGGACTCCACTGGAGGGGCTCTCATTCATCTCTACAAGCCAGAGCTCCTGGATCAGTCCTGGTGGGAGAGTAAACAGAACTCCCAAGTCCCCATCCGCACCCAGAAAGGGGCACATCCTGGCCCCCAGCAGTGCCTCCTGGCCCGCTCCTCTGCCCTCTCCTCTTCCCGTGTGCAGCTGCGTGTCTCCCTCTTTCAGTCGGACGCCTTGTTCTTGCCTCTTCCCCCAGATCCTCTGCCCCTCTCTGTCCTCGCTTCTTCCCTGGATTTTCTTCTGCATCTCTCTCCTCTCCTTCATTTCCTCCCTTCACTCCTGTGGTTCTCCCTTCTCCCGTCTCTGAATCTCCCTCCTTCCTCCACCCTTCACCCCCAACTCCCTTCCCTAGAATGTGTGCCCCGAGAGAGCAGAGACTGCGGCCCTCTCGCTGACCACTGTGGCCCCAGGATCCAGCACAAGGCCCACTAAATTTCTCTCTCCCCTTTCCCACTGGGCATGTCCCTAAGGGTACGAGAGAGAGAAGCAGAGCCCACACAGGGTGCCTGCCATGGTGGGCACCTTGACAGATCACTGTCACGCAGGTCAGTCTCTGATACCCGCTAGCACAGAGGTCAAACCAGGAGCTGAGAGCTGTTTCTGCAAAGGCAGAGAGGAATCCCCCAGGGAGGGTGCAGTGTGAGCAAAGGCACAGAAAGGGGAGGCAGGGAGGCCTCCAGGAGGCAAGGTGAGCGGGAGGAGACGAGGCTGAAAGGCTGCCCATGCCAGGCTGCAGAAGACCACTCTGGTGGCTTCAAGCCCTGGCCTCACCAGTGAGAACCTTTACTGCTCCTCCCCAAATGCCTGACAGCTGGTGCAATTGCAGCCATGTTGTGAGTGGAGTAGCAAAGGGCCTGGTCCGCTGCTATGACAGGGTGAAAAGGAGGGGGTCCTTAGGCTGTCTACTTCTGGGGTTCCCTCAGCAAGCCCATCTGGTTCGCACACGATGCTATGTCTTCTAACCCAGCCTTTATCAGTAATAAAGTTAATGGATTTGGCCTCCATCTTTCTTATCCTGTTCTGAATTCCCAGTTAATTCTGCACCCCATGCAGAGGGCCCCCTCAAATACCTCCAAGAATAGCAAGCAACCATTAATTGAACCCCTACACACCACTCCCATGTTACCTTGTAGGCATTACCTCTAATTACCCTATGAAATGGATTAGTGTGCTCCCCACTTTACAGTTAAGAAAATGGAAGCTCAGAGAAGTTAAGTGACTCGCCCAAAGTCACACAGCTGGGACAGTGATGAGGCCCAGTCTTCATGATTCTGGAACCAGGATAGCAGGGGCCCTCATCAGAGTGGGAGACCAGTACTCCTGTAATCCAATAATCCACGTAATTAGTCTCCTGACCCCCAGTCCAGTGCTCACATTGCTGTAAATGCCTCATCGTGAAATAGGGCAGAGCAAGGTAGAAATTGGGAAGGATCTAGGACTTCCAGGAAGAAGGGGGCAGAGGAATGAAGGTTCTAGAACATCCAGCCCCCAGTGTTACTGCTCCATCAGCACCAGCATCTTCAAGTCCTGGGAGACAAGGATTCAGAGGCTTCCAGGGAGAAGAGAGCCTCCCTGAAGGTGGAAGACAGGAAGACCTGACGTGAGTAGGGTGGACCCTGAGCCATGCAGGGGGAAGAAGGGGAAGTGGGTTTTAACTTAACGGCTAGAAGGGACTTTGATTGCTTCAACCTGCACCCATTTTACAGGTAAAACTACCTGATATACACTATTGGACAGTGTCCACAGAGCCCCACATGCATGGTATCATGTATGTCCTTACAGATGCAAAAGCAGCTGAGGCCCAGAGAGGTTAAGGAATGTTCCCAGGGTCACACAGCAGGGGTCTAGAACTAGAAGGAGACAGGGGGGAATGGGAGCTGAGAATGGACTCACCGTGAGGCAGGTCTGCAGGAGCCCGGGTCCCAGGGGGGATCTGCACTTGGTCCCACTGGAAGTCATCGTACTGGGCCTGGCTGTACTCGCAGGGCACTGATGGGTCACTCGCCTCTTCGAAGGTGCAGCCGGCTGTGAGGGCAGGGCCTGGTCAGCCCTGACTAGGGCAGCACCGCCGGCCAGGAGGCTCCCCTGCAGGTGCCCCTCACTGCCCTGCCCACCCAGCCCCCCCCCCCGAGGCCTCCCCTCACTGCTCCCTCCAACAAAACTCTCCCTCCTCCAACCCTTTCCCTCTTTTCACTGTCTCCACCCAATAGTGAGACGTCCCCACACTGCCCACCCCCAGGGTCACACACTGCACAACCACCCACCAACGAACAGAGATCTCCTCTCCTAACTGCTACTCAGTTAGCACTACCTGCCCCCCCACCTTCATGTAAAGGACAGATAGTGCGCCCCAGGATGGGCAGGCTCATGAATGCGCTAAGCCAGCCCTGACGGTATCTCCTTAAAAATAACAGCGGCCACCGATCATCTCAGGCTGGGAACAGCCCCTGTGCAGCGCGAACGGCTCAGTGTGGCATCTCATCTACGCCTCGCCTCCTGAGGCGGGGACCCCCGTTATTCCTGATTGACAGGTGAGTTTAGGGGACTCAGTCATTGCCCAGTCGCCCAGCTCTGATCTCTACCTGCAGGCATGGGACACGCAAAACCTCGGTCACGCGTGGCTGGGCACATGCACGACTAGAGAAGCAAGTTCCCACGATTCGGACCCATATTTACAGTTTAAACGAGGAGAAGAGGAAGGAGGGAAGAAGGCGGGGTAGAAACAGATGTGAGTCCTTTGCCTGGTAATGAGGCCCATGTATCTCAGGAGCTCATCAGAGCCCTGAGTCGGGCACCGAATAAATGTGAGAACACCACCAGTTGGAGAAGTAATGGCAAAATGGTTCCTGCAGTCACTCCCAAAGCTGGGTGCTTGCAGCCCCATGGCAGGCCGTCCAAGGCATCGGGGACCCAGGAAAATGCGTGGGTAAGTGGTGAGGAGGCACGTGCACATTAGGCCGGACCCTGTGCAGGGTACATGCCAGCTGCCGGCACTTCTCCCCACCCGATGGATCAGGTGACTGAGGCCCTGGAGAATGAAGGCCTCCATCCACAGTACAACATGGTGGTTATGTGAGTGGGCTTTGCCATTAGACAGACGTGGGATTAAATCTTTTTTTTAATGTTTATTTGTTTTTGAGAGACAGAGATAGAGCATGAACGGGGGGAGGGGTAGAGAGAGAGACACAGAATCTGAAACAGGCTCCAGGCTCTGAGCTGTCAGCACAGAGCCTGACGTGGTGCTCGAACTCATGAACCGTGAGCTCATGACCTGAGCCAAAGTCGGACGCTTAACCAACTGAGCCGCCCAGGCGCCCCAATTAAATCTTGACTCTCATTTGTCAAGCCGTGTGAGTGTGGGCAAGTCACTTCTTTCTGAGCCTCAGTTTCCACATCTGCATGTGCGGTTGTTGAGGATGCGATGTGGGAGTCCACTTGCCACGACGCCCAGCACGTGCGAGCCTCAGGACCTGGCAGCCCTTCACAGGTGCTGCTTAAGCCTCCACGAGCAACACACAGAAGCCGGACTTGAACCTGTGTCAGTCGGATACCAGAGCCCATGTTTCCTTCACTATGAGAAGGAGCACAGCCAAGCTCTTCCCAGGCTCAAAAAGAGGAAGGAAGAGAAACTAGGGAGTGAGAGCCACGTGCCAGGCACGGCGGGCATTTGCCCCACGGGAAGGACTCCACTTTCAGGGGGCTCTTCTGTTTCACTGGCTGTGGGGACTTCTCTAGGTTGTTACACAGATCACATGGAGGAGCATATGGAAACATGGGGCTCGCCCTTGTTGGGGGTCTCCCGTACCTCTCCTGGCACCCCACTGGAGTGTAAAACAATGAGATGTGGGCATGAGGCTGGCACTGAGAGAATCCTCTCTCCAGAGCTAAAGCAGGACCCCTGGCTGAGCTCTTTGCCTCTTTGTATGAAAAGCTCTGGTCGGCATCATGCCCTGTGGCCTGTGGGAGGTAAGTTTTTAACCCAATCT
Organism: Crocuta crocuta; assembly: GCF_008692635.1. Taxonomy (NCBI): domain Eukaryota; kingdom Metazoa; phylum Chordata; class Mammalia; order Carnivora; family Hyaenidae; genus Crocuta; species Crocuta crocuta. The sequence goes on from NW_027532008.1 coordinate 1,057,595, forward strand.
GTGCTGAGAAGGCCTCAATTCTCCCTCTAGAAAATGACTCACAGCACAGCACAGAGGGAGGCCATGGCCAGTAGGGTTGGTCAAAGAGGGCTTCCTGAAGGAGGGGGCAGCTGACTTCATTCAGCCTGAGCTGAGTCTGCAGTCTGCTCCTGGGGTTCTCAGCCAAGGCCTCCCTGAGGCAGAGGGATTGCCAGGAAGGGAAGCCCAGGATCTAGAGCCTGGAGGGAGCTCAGGCCCTTCCTATTCCTTTACAAGGCAGCTGCCCAAGGAAGTCTCATCCATGGCCCTGAGGCAAGCCTGGGAGTGCCAGCTCCTTGCCCCCCCACCCCCACCCCGTCCATCCTAAGCCAGGGCACATGAGCTGTCAGGACTCCCAGACTGACCAACTTAGTCAGATGGACACTCAAGACCATGTAACCTTAGCCAGAGTAACTCCCAGACTGACTGACCCAGGTCAGTGAGCCCCAGACAGACTGACCTCAGCCAGAGCGGCCCCTACATCATCCAGACCATCTGACTTTATCCAGAATGACCACCAGATTGCCTGACTGACCCCGGACCAGCCAACTCTGGCCAGAGTGGCCCCTGACCTGTGCCAAATGCCTCCTACAATGGGCCTCCCTGGCTGACCTTCCCCCTCCACAGCATCCCCTTAGGCAGAATGACTCACTGTCCCTGGTCCATGCCCACCCTGAGCGCTGCATCTCTGGGGCCGGGCCGATTCCAACAACAGCCCTTAGAGGATTATCTCGGGGGTCCAGGCTCCCCTGTGAGAGCCGCACCCTCACACTCTCCCCAGCTCACCCTGGGATGGGAAATGATCAGGCCTCCCAGGTCCTAAAGAAAACCCCACCACCTCCTGTCTGGAAGGTTCAGGAGCCCCAAGGCTAAGTCCCAGCTCCTGCTAGAGAGAGACCCAACTTCTCCTGGAGGCCAATGGCCAGATCAGACTCTGGGTTCAGAGCAAGGATGGTGGCAGGGAATCCCTCTTGACTCTGTCAACATAGACACACGGGCCACGGCCGTGCACACACATGTGACCACCTCTGTGAGAGGGCTGCCACGTTCCACCGTGACCAGCTATGCCCAGGCAACTTCACAGTAATTCAAAAGGCGGGACTATTATTATTCCTGTTTTACAGATGGAAACTGAGACTCAGAGAGATGAGGTGGCTTGTCTAAGGCCACACTCTAAGTCCTAGAAGCTAGGGTTTAAGCCACCTACTTTATTCAAGGAGACTGGGTCCAGACAAAATACGGCCCTGCTTTTCCCATGACCGCATGTGTTAATTCGGTTCCATTCACAGAAACTTTGTTCACTGACAGCATAAAGCAGGTCTCAGCCTGGCACTATTAGAGGCCTAAGGATAATTAAGGTCCTGTCCTGGCTTCAAGGACCTCCCGGTCTGAATGGGGGTGACAGAGTAAGACAGAGCAGAGAAGGGTCAAGGCCACAAAGGGCATCCCAAGCAAAGATTTTCTGGAGGTGGGTGCATGTGAGCAGGGCATGGAAAGATGGGTATCGTTCTGGCCAGCAGAGATGAGTAGAAGAGCATCTGAGGCAAAGGAGGGCAGGGAGTAAATACACAGCCCAGAGCATAAAGGGGAGCACAGACTGGCCAAAGCAATGGGAAAGGAGGCGGGAGAAAGGAAGACAGGCCAGATCAGGGAGGGAGGGCCTTAGGCGTCGGGGTGAGAAGTTGGAATTGGGAAGCCAGAATGGGTGTTTGAGCAGGCTTCAGAAGAGTCGGTGAGAAATCCTCTAAACCAGGAGGGGGGCGGGTGGGTTCTCCAGAGGGCACCACAAGATCGGGAGGGACAAGCCACCATCAGATGCCAGGAACTGGGGTCCCCATCCTAGATGCAAACAGCACACACTCTAGTCACACCCAGAGAGATGCCCAACACACACACACACACACACACACACACACACACACAGAGCCACATACTCCCTCCCCCCAGCCTAGTCCAAGCCTTAGGGACACAGTTGCAGCCAGGCTGGGGCAGGGAGAAAACCAGACCCCACAAGGGGGACCCCATCTCTGTCCTGGCCTCCCAGAAAGGGTGGGCTCAATCAACCCAGGACCCCCACCGGTTCCCCCAGCCTCAGCTCTAACTGGCCCAGCTACATTCCTCAGCTAATCTCCCCAATCTGGCAGGCGGTTGCTGAGGCAACCGTCAGCCACAATTTGGGAAGGCAGGATGGCTTATCCACATCCGGCTGGGCCGGGCTGCGGATGGGGCGATGGAAGGGGCAGGCAATCTCAGCAGGAAGAGTCAGGGTGTGGGAAGGGGTTCTCCCCCGCACGAGGGCCTCCACGTCTCCATTTGCGTGCGTGCGTGTGTGTGTGTGTGTCTGTGTGTGTGTGGCTGTGACAGTGACAGCTCAGTACCCACTTGTGAGCACGCAGCTGGGAGGCAGGAGACCTGGATCTAATTCCTGCTGAGCCTCGAATTCCCTGTGTGACCTGTGGCAGGTGACTTGCCCCTTCTGAAGCTCTGCTTCCTCACCTACGAAATGAGAATGGGGACCCAGGTGACCTAGAAGGCCACATCCACCTCTAGCATTCCGGTTGCATTTGTGTGAGTACGCCCGGGAGCAAGGATAATTCGAGGGCAGAGAGACTATGGGGCAGAGGTCTGTGAGAGTGAACGTGGGCCTCAAGTGAGGGTCCCCCAGGCAGCATGCTGTGAAGCTGTGGGTTTGTGGGTACCCGTGTGCGGAGGTATATGAGCACATTCAGGGGGAAGCAAGTACCTACACGGTGAATATATGTGGTGGGGTCGAGGGCAGCTGTGCACGCATGTGCACGCGCATGTGCGTGCGTGAGCCCCAGACTTTCCTCCCCACCAGCCAGGGAATAGTGCTCTGTGCCAATGGTGGCTTCCAGCCATGGTATTTTCTGAAGGACCCGAGGTAAACAGAGTTTGTTTGCCATGAGATCTTTGTTCTTTTTGATTTGTCAGTAGAGCATCCAGTTCCCAAGGGCGCCCCCAGAAGAAACAAAACCTCCCCCAGCGGGCTGCAAGTTTAGGGGCTGGGATCATACCCAACCACAGGCATAGCCCCAACCCCGGCCTGGGGAAACCAAACACAACCCCAATGACTGCACTGTTCTATTTCATCATCATCCGAAGCCACATCTCTATTCTAGGTAGCCCAACCCAACCCTGCAACCAACCCTAGCCTCACCCCTGGACGTTCTTGCCCAACCCAGACCTGTCCTGGGTCTCCACCCCAACTGCAGCTCCATGTCAGGCCCATCTAGCCCCACTTCCTCCTTTCCTAGGGTCAGAGACTGTCTCTGACACCTTCGGACCCCATCCCGAAGCCCTGTGTATAATAGGTAGGCCAACAGTGGCTGGACTTATTGACCCCACAATCCCAACTAGTCTGACCTCAACCAACCCCACCCAGGCTCAAGGACCATGACTCCAGCTCAGAGACCTGGTCCAGCCCATTTCACTGCTTTACTTGCCCAGATCAACACATCCAGACTCCAGCCCGGGCTGCCCACAGCTGTTCTCCAGAGCCCTGAAGAACTGATGAGTACTTAATTAAGGACAGGGGTGACCACCTTCTAATCACCCAGGATTCAGCATGGCTGTAACCAGGAAGATCACCGCAGGCAGGGCCACAGAGAGAAAAGGCTGCACTGGTACCCCCCCTCCAACAGGAGCCAACACACATCCCAGCAATGCCAGCATCCTTCCACTTCCACTGAGGATAGAAGGAAGCCAACTAGAGCAGGGGAACCCTAAGCCAGAACCACTCCCCATCTCCCTGATCAATACATCACAAATTCCAAGGAGAACAGTAGGGCTGCCATGGTGGCACCCTAAGGGGAAGTCACGGGGCTTGGCCCGACTCCAGACAGAGGCAAGGGGCTGAACGAGGGGCTGCGCTGTGCCGAGGTACGGCGGGCAAAGAGTACACAGACACTTGCAGGGCAGACACTGTGTCGTGTAAAAACAGCGCAGCAGGGCAAGGAGGCAGAGGGCCATGTGGAAACCCATGCGGTGTGAAAATCTATACTTGATAAAGGTCCGCGGAGACAGAGGGCTACGCAGTGCCCCAGCGTGGTGCGTTGAGAGCTCGATGCAGCAGCTCCACACTGTTCAGAGGCAGAATACAGTTACACAACACGGGGGAGCCGAGCCCATGGTGTGTGCAGACCCCCAGTACAGCATGGCAGAGCTGGCCGGCGCCACGATGCAGCATAGAGGGGCCACAATCCATTGCAGGCATGACCCAGAAGGGGGCGCCGGTGCAGCACCTCTGGGGGTACACTGGGCTAGTGCTCGGTGCTGTTTGACAGGTGGATGGAGGAACGCCAAGGTGCTAAGTTCAAGCCTTACTGGTTCTTCCCCCTCTCCAGACACCAGCAAGGGCCAGGTACATAGCTGGTGCTCCATGACTTCCCACTGAAAGTGTGTGTCCAGTGTCAGCATGCACAACAGTACAGAGACACGGAGATGAGAGGGTGTGGCGGGGCGCAGAAGGGACGGCCGGGTGCTTAAGCCCGATCCAGAATACAAGCCCGATACAGTCCTGAGGAGCCGGGTAGGTGCAGACTCAAGGGTGGGGGTAGAAAGAGGCACAGAAATAGAGTGCGGTGGGGATGCTGTATGCAACAGTGAATTCAACTCAAGGATTCTGGGGTCCTAAAACCCAGCAGAGTCAGCATGGCCTTACAGGGAGCCCCTGTACAGGGCAGGGAGAGGCTCAGGGCAATAATCCTGAGTGGTGCAGAGATGCAGAGATGCAAAGCTGGGTCCTGTGCAAAGGTGCTACCCGCAAAATCCCAAGCCGGTCCCAAAGCCCAACAAAGCAGCTCCAAGCGGCGTGTGAGTACAGACTCCCTGAGCAGCATGCGGTGTGCAGCAGAGGCCCCAGCAAGGATGTTGCTCAACTGGGCCTCCCACAGAAATCCTGGGGAAAGGCTGGCAGCAGGCTCCTCAGCGGCAATACCAAGAAAGGCTGGCATGCCGTGAGGGGCAGCGTTCCGGCAGCAACGGCGCAGAATACTGTGATGGGTTTGGCCGGAAAGCAGGCATCCAGCTCAGGGCAGGACAGCAGTGGGACAGAAGCGCTGTGTGAGGCAAAGGTGTGCCGTGCTGGGACAGTGCCAAGGTAGAATGCAGAGCAGCTGTGCCCAGACACGCGGGGAAAGTCCACATGCCCAATGCAGTGCACACCCAGGGCATTAACGCAGTGGACGACAGAGATGCCGTGTGATGTGATGCTGCACTGTTGCGGTAACATGCCATCTGTTGGCACAGTGCCGGGGTAGAGAGCCAGGAGCTATGCCCAAATCCTTAGGGAGGCCCCAAGCCCAGGGCAATGGCCGCTGCCCAGGGAGGTATTAGGGGGCAGGACAGAAATGCCCTAGGAGGCAGACATGCAACGTGGCCGTCGAAAGCCACGTGCTCGTTCCCAGCAGTGGTGCAGCGTCAGGGGCTGGGAGAGCGCCCCCTCCTGATGCAACAGTGCCATTTGGTAGACGAGAGCTGCAAAGACGCTAATGGCAGTACAAGGGCGGGACTGAGGCGCAGGATGGTGGGAATGCGGAGGCGGGGTGGACAGCCCCCCGCCAGGGTCCACACAGCCAGTGCAATGCCGAATCCCAGCACGGCATGCGGTGCAGGGCTGAGATGTGGTGTAGATTCGGTGTATCCGTGCAAGGATACACTGCCGCGGCCCGGTCCTGAGCCGCGAGACCCTGGATCGTGGATACTCACAGCCGTCNAGGCGGGCGCCAGGGTCCACACAGCCAGTGCAATGCCGAATCCCAGCACGGCATGCGGTGCAGGGCTGAGATGTGGTGTAGATTCGGTGTATCCGTGCAAGGATACACTGCCGCGGCCCGGTCCTGAGCCGCGAGACCCTGGATCGTGGATACTCACAGCCGTCCCGAGCCATGATGTAGGGCGGTTATCAGCGTAAAGCAGAGACGGCACACACTGCAAAACTGTGGCAGAGAGGTTGCACGTGCTGTGATGCACTGGAGAGCAGACCCATGGAAAACTCCGTGCCTCTAGCTCTGCCAGCCGGGGGACCAGCTGATCCATGGTTTGGGGGCTGAGGCCCCACCTGCCCTTTGGACTTCCCTCCACCCTGCCCTCCTGCCCCCACATCTTCCACCCCAGTGATTCTCCAAGGGCACAGGACGAAGCCACTGCTGCCTGTGGGACGGGCAGCCAGAACTGATCACATTGTCCAGGTATTTATATCTGAGCGGGGCCCCAGCATGCTGGCAGGCAAACAATGAATTCAGATTCTGCTGAAAAGCTTTTGGGCAATTAAAGCAAATCGCCTGGCCCCCAGCCCAGGGCAGGGCAGTGTGGGGTACGACAGGGCAGAGACAGAGAGGGAGACCTCTTGGACTAGGCTCTGGTGCAGGATGATCTGGAAGTGGGATGAACAATGGGAGGATGTCAGAGCGAGCCGGATCTAACAACCTGTCCGGTCGCTCCTACCCCTCACCCCCCACCGCCAATACCTCCGGGGCCTGGGCTTCATCAGAAGTGAAAAATAAACTTTCCTGAGCGTGTAGGATGCCTGCACACACACACACACACACTTAATAATCGTTAGCACTTCCACCATGCTTACTACGAGACAGGCCCCATTCTAACTACACACGTCTGTCGATAAAATATATCCTCATGGCAACTCCATGCAGCATGTTCTATAATTATTCCCATCTCACTACACACCCAGAAAGGGCAAGCAACTTGCCCAAGTGTTACACAGCTAGTGGGGGGGAGGGGGGGAGAGAAGGGAGGCTGGGACCAGAACCCAGAGCCTGTGCTCTTCACCACGCTGTAGGTAAAACACATATTTATGCACACGCACAACACGACATACATGTGAACACACATACATGCATTCTGAGCAACGTATGCCCACTCAGCTAAGACCAACCTATGCTTGTCCACACAGGTTTCTTTTTTTTTAAGTGTTTTTATTTATTTATGTTGAGGGAAGGGGGGAAGGAGACAGAGAATCCCAAGCAGGCTCCTCACTGTCAGCGCAGAGCCTGACGCAGGGCTCCAACTCACAAACTGTGAGATCATGACCTGAGCCGAAATCACGAGTCAGATGCTTAACCGACTGAGCCACCCAGGTGCCCCTGCGTAGGTTTCTGACACCTCCCACGTGTCACCTCTTATCCCCCAACTGCCCCACATACCCCCTGTTCTCTCCATCTGCCATCTGTCCCCCAACTCTCAGCTGTCCCCCACCACCTGCTCCCTCAGCCCCAGCTGTTCCCAGTCCCCAGATACATCCCCAGCTGTCCCGCATCCCTTCTGATTCACCATTAGATCATGAGACCTGCACCCTGGGAAGGTGCCCACGATTTCCTCTTCTGGGCCAGCAACAGCCTCTTCTGGGCCATCCACTAGAGTCACCCCCCTGCCATTCAGCAGGCAGCGACCGCCCTGCCTGGGGCAAGCCAAGGGGGCACAAGGGCCCCCATCCACAGCTGCCCTCAGGAGCCCCAGCTCCACACCCCACCCGCTCCCAGCCCTCCCTGCACACCCAGGGGCTCACATCAATGCAAACACTGAGCAAGCGCCAGCCATATACAAAGCCCTGGGGACAAGAAATGACAAAGACCCAGCCCAGCCTTCATGGGGCTCCTGGCCTGGTAGGCGAAAACGATGGAGAACAACTCAGCGAGTTGTCATACGTGCACTTAGGGAGAAATCTGAAAAACTGCAGGGGCAGGGTGGGGGAGCGGTCCAGGAAGGCTTCACTGGGGAAGTGACAGAGCTGGGATCCGAGGCTGAGCAATCAGCAGGCTCCCACGAGGGGGGAAGGGCCTGGAGGGCATTTTCTGCAGGAGGCACAGCTTGTGCAAAGGCAGAGAGCTGCGGAAGGGCCTGGGATCAGCACCGGCCTGGTGATCCTGGATCAGAAGTGGACAAGGAGAAATGTGGTCCGCGGAGGAGAGGCACAAACACGAAACTCTTCCAGAAAGCAGGGTCCGCATCATACAGATTTGGGTTTTGTCCTCTGGCCAAAGGCTGGAGACCCTTCGGCTTGGGGCAAGGGAGTGGCAGCATCCTTTGTCTGCCTGCCAGAGATCATTCAGGCCACCGGTGCTGCCGCAGCACCGGGGAGTTGATGGCAGAAGGGAGACCACGAAGGGGGGCTACTGCAGCAGTCCTGGCACGAAATGATGGGCTGGGAGGAAGGGGCCATGGGTTCAACTAAACCTTTGATGGCTGCTGAGTGATGGTTCAATCAGACCAGTTCTACTCCCTGAGGCGTCCGGGCCTCACACCTCCAGAAGAGCACTGTCCATGGAACTTTCTGCTCTGATAGAAATGTTCGCTACCTGCACCGACTAATAGATAGCCACGCGAAACATGAGAGTCTGCCAAGTGTGACCAGGGGGTTGGTTTTCTATTTTCATGAACCTGAACCCGTTTAAATGTAATAACCACATGTGAGGAAGTGGCCACCATATTGGAAAGTATGGGTAGAAAACATTTCCATCACCGTAAGGAGTTCTGGTGTAAGAAGTCCTATTGCAAGTCAGCTCTAGATTAACGATGGAGGAGCTGAACCACGAGAGCCTTCTCCAGAGACTCCTGGCCTTGGGGTCTGAAGGGAGATTGGGAGGCAAGCCTCGGTCCCTGGTCCACAGCTGCACACAGTCACCAGGACACCCCCTACCCAACATATGCACACCCCTTTCCTGGAGACATGCACGCCTAAACATACAAGCAGACACACCTACCACAGGGCACCCCCACACCCAGACTCACAAACACCTAGATACTCCAATGCATGGGTACCCCGTTCCTGGGCACAGATACCCCACACTCTGATATCCAGGTACTCGGGAACTCAACACCCAGCCACCCAAGTACTGACACAGCTGCACACGTGGACACAACACAGAGGTGCCCCCTCACGTGAACACCCATTAACTTGAGAACTGCCAGACACCCAAGTACACCCCCCTTTGGACACAGAGACACTGGGACATCCTTAGGTTGGAACACCCTGGTCCTCCCACACCCTGGAGCTGGGACACCCACACCTAGATAATGAGATACCACCCACCCAAATAGGTGTGCACCCAAACTCCAGGAATTTGACAGTTAGATATCAAGACCCCCTAGCAGCGGGCTTTCCAGGGATCCAAGTAGCTGGTCACCTCCATATTCCAAACTCCGATCCTGCCACACAGGGTGACCAGATGGCTAGACACCCTGATAAGCCACAAATATGTTCTGTGCCCCAGGCTACAATCATACAGTCACACACACACACACACACACACACACACCTCACCTCACCCCACTCTGCCCAGATGCCAGGGTCACACCTGCACACACCTCACCAGCCTCTCGCATCCCCACCTGCAGGGTCACCACCAGGAGGAGCCCTCCTCCCTTCCCGGGAGCTCACCAGCAGCCAAGACACACACAGGCTGTGACCCCATCTGCCCACTCCTACATGTGGGACAGAGAGCTGAGGGAGTCCCCCGCTCCTGATGCGGGCCGCCCTCCCCCCTCCTGAGACGCTCGGTTGACGGTTGGGACTCGATGCTTCTCACCACCTGCTGAGGCCTCCAGCACAAAGGCTGAGCCTGGGGGCTGGACAGGCCCAGCCAGCTGCTGGGAGGGGGGAGGGGAGGCTGGGCTGGGAGCTGGGGGGAGGGGCTGGCAGGCAGGAGACCGCTCCCTTCAGTCTCTGCCAGGGCCTCAACCTCCCCAACTCACAGCTCCCAGAGGACTCTCTACGTGGCCTTTTCACACACAACACCATCCCCCGGCAGAATTTTCCAGATTCCTGGAGGGAAAACCTAGTTCTTTAATCTCTACTTTCAATGGAGTCAGTGCGCCCCCGTCTGGCTTCTCCAGCTCAGAACCTGACCCACTGGATCTCACTCATTCTTTCTTGCCATTCGGCAACGGTGGCCCAGGACTTGTATCTGGCACTAAGGATTCAGAGGTGAGCTAAATACCCAATCTCTGTCCTCACAGAGCTCATGGTCTGTATGGGAGAAGCGACCAATAAACTGTAATTACAATAATTACAATGCTTTGAAACAATCGAGGCAACTCTAGCTAACCCACCCCTGCACGAAATGGCCACCCCACAAGTCTAGCTTAGCAGAGAAAGCATGGAAGGATGGCAGCATTCCTCAAGCAAGCAGGTGCCGACCCTGAATTTTCTCTGAAACATGATCCGGGCAGGGGGCGGCCAAGGAGCTCAGCACCCCCACTCTGGACATACTCACCACCTCCTGCTGAGTCTCCTCCCCATCCCCCCACCCCCACCCCAGGGAGAAAGGCCAGCTGCTCAGACAAGCCTTTATTGCCCAACCTGAAACCACTGGGCAGCCTCTCCCTCATTCCTGCTGTCCACAACCCCAACAACCAAAAGGACAAAATGAGCTAGAACACAGAGGAATAAATTATTGCCAGATTTGCATGACTGGGAGACATCACACACCCACCCTCCGTGGGGCAGGGGACTCAGGAGGCATTCAGGGAGTTGGGCTGACTTTACCCAGGTGGGGGCAAGGGCAGATCGCACCCTGTCTACAAAGTGTTCATTTATGAATGAAGCTCTAACAGTAATAGCTACAAGGGCTCCCAAGAACTTGAGAAGTGAAGTGACTGGCCCAAGGTCACAAGGACAGCAAGTGGCAGACTTAGAATTTGAATCAGGTCCCCCTGGCTTCAAATCACAGTTTCTGGGGCTCTGTAACAGTCCTCAAAACCATGTTTTATTCCCTGGCACTCACAGAGCCTTACTTTACCATCTACCGAGTACCACACGACATTATTAGGATGCCGATAAGGCAGATGAGGAAGCAGACCCCCAGTATGGAAGTAACTTGCTCAAGGTCTCACTCTCATCCCAAACTTCGGTTCCTGATCACCCCTCACACCCTGCTGGCAGGAGGTAAGGCACAGGAGGGCTCCTGGAATCAAGGGGAAGGTGGTAGGGGCTGGGGGAGCGGGTAGTATCCCTCCGGTTTGATCTCAGGGTGGGGGAGGGGTTGAGGGGGTTCAGGAAGCCAGGACCCAGCTCGGAGCCAAAGGCAGGAGCAACAGCGGCGGGAGCCAGAAGAGCTCCGCCGGAGAGGCCCAACCTCGATCCGATCCCGGGGAGGCCAGTTCTTGGAGGCCAGCGGCCAGGAGGAGTCTCCCTGGGGCCGAGGTGGCCCGGCACGTGCCTTGGCTCTGATCTCTGCTGGGGCGTCTCCCCGTTACTCAGCGCCCTGGGTACCAGGCTGGAGCCACCCAAACGGTGGCTGGCAGGATGAGGCCCGGAGAGGGATGCCCCAGGGGACATGTGGGGCACAACTTCGCGGGAGAGGGCCACAGTCTGGGATCCCAGGCCCCAGGGAGGGCGGGGCGAGTCAGACACACGCACACGGCCGACACACGGTCCACAGCACACGCGGACACACAGACACAAGCTCCGGATACATACATTCAGATACGCGCGCGCGCACACACACACACACACACACACACACACACACACACACCGCGATCACACAGCAGGCAGAAGCACCGAGACACACGCTCACATACGTACGTACACACACACACCGCGGTCCGGGCCGGCGGGGAGGCCGCACAAAGTTGCAGAGTCGAC
>NW_027532008.1:1069299-1072431 GCF_008692635.1 Crocuta crocuta
CACACACACACACACACACACACACACACACACACACATGCGCGCGCGCACGCACACACACACACATCCTGACACCGCCCCCTCGAGCGGCCCCCGGCCCCGGGCACACACTCGGCCACCGCCCAGGCGCGCACCACACTCGCAACATTCCTGGACACGCAGCCAGCACGCACAGACACACACACTCACATCCGCTCCAGACTCGCTCCTACACGCGCATTCCCGGCACACTTGGCATGCACTCGGACCCACGCAACCCCCGGCGGCGCACACCACCAACCCCAGACACTCCCACACGTACACATCGCGCACAAGCGCACGGACACACACGTTCCGGACCCGTTCCCACGCCTTCACACACGTACACGGACCTCACAAGCACACACACCGCACACGCGTTCCCTGATCCACACGCGGGCAGAATCCACAGAGCACTCTCGGTCACACGCATAACACACACAACACATTCGCGGACATACAAGAGGCAGCACTCCCTGCCCAGGCATACAAAATGCAAACAAATGCAACACATTCGCAGATACAACTCCGGCCACACCACCAAACTCAGATGCACACACACAACCTACTTGGCCGCACAAGCACTACACACTGGCAGGCACACAAGACACTCAGTGCACACCCAGTGCCTCGATGCACACAACATTCACCCCCAACACACTCGCAGACGCACAACACGCACAGCACCTTTTCATGCACACATAACTCACGGACACACAACATTCGCAGACACACAACACCCTGAGCACCCGATCGCACATCCAAGACTCAGACAACCACAAGGAGCAGGCTCGGAACGTTCGGTCACCAACACTTACACTTTCTTGAGAGCTACGCCACGGGCCCCGGGGGCTCCGCGGGGCAAGCTTGGTCGGACCGACGCGCGCTTACCTGCCGGAGTCTCGGTCTCCGGCGCGCAGAGCTGGAAGGTGAGCGCCAGGACGAGAGCCTGGGCACGGGCCATGGTNGCCGGTGCCCGAGCCGAGCCCAGCCCGAGGCGAGCCGGAGCCGGAGCGAAGCGGCGCGGCGCGGAGCGGGACTGGCGCCGAGTCCAGAGCGGGAGCCCAAACAAGCGGGGCGCTGACGTCAGGCCCCTCCGCGGGTTCCGCGGTCTCGCGGCGCCCCCTGCTGGCAGTCGCGCGCGCAGCCGGTCAGGTCTCCCGCGGCCCGGACGCACCCCTCCCCCACGCCTGCGCCCCCTCTAGGAGGTCTGGGACGTGGAGGACCACCCGCCTCTGCACCCACAGCACCGACATTCTCCAGCCAGCACGCTCGCTGCCCACACTCTGTAACAGTGCTCTCGAGGACCCAAAGACACCCTGTTTCTCTGTCCCCTCTGATGCTTGAATCCCCCCTCCTGATACCGAGGCCCCTCCAAACGCACATGCATGCAGACTTCCAAGGACAAGGTGCTCATCACATACCAAAACCAGGTGGTTGAATCTTTGGAAACGTTGCCTTTTAAAGTTGTTCATAACATTCCTTTAATTTCCTTTTAATATCCATGGGATCTGTAGTGATGCCCCCTCTTTCATTTCTCCTATTAGTAATTTCTGTCCTCACTCTTCTAGAGGCTTATTGATTTATTGATCTTTCCAAAGAACCAGCTTCTCTCTTGATCTCCTGTTCTCAAGTCCACTGATTCCTGCTCTATTTTTTTTTTCTTCTGCTTCCTTTGGATTTCATTTGCTCTTCTTTTTCGGTTTCCTAAGGTGGAAACTTAGGTGAATGATTTTAGGTCGTTCTTCCTTTGTAATATATGAATTCAGTGCTATAAATTTCCCTCTAAGCACTGCTTTTGCTGCAATCCATAAATTTTTTGAAGTTGTGTTTTCATTTTCATTGAGTCTAAAATGTTTTTTTTCCCTCAACATTTCTTCTTTGATCCATGTGCTATTTAATCTCCAAGTTGTTTAGGGTTTTCAAGCTACCTTTCTGTTATTGATTTCTAGTTTAATTCCACTACACTCTGAGGGCGGACATTTATGAATTCTAGTCTTTTAAAGGTAAGATGTGTTTTATGGCTCAGAATGTGGTCTATCTTGGTGAATATCCCATGTGAGATTGAGAGGAATCTGTATTTTGCTGTTGTTGGATGGCGTAGTCTATGGATGTCCATTATATCCACTTGATTGATGGTGAGCTCAACTATGTCCTTACTGATTTTTTGCCTGCTGGTTCCGTCCATTTCTGATGGAGGGGTGTTGAAATCTCTAACTATGGAAGGGAATTCATCTATTTCCCCTTCCAATGCTGGCTTTTAGAAAGTTATTCCTTTCCATGCCACGGAGTCCACCTCCCTCACTAATTCTCCTTGGTCCTGATATACCTCTGGCTACAAAGGTTAAGTATATATTTGAGCCTCTACCCAGTACAGGCCCTTATACAATGGCCACAAACTAGTTGTCCATTACTATGTAAGACCAGGCACCTTCCATGTGCCTTACCCACATAGATTCATTTAATTCTCCCCACTATTATTTATTATTCCTATTACACAGTAGAGGAAATTGAATTCCAGAGGGGTGACTTTCCCAAGGTTGTGCATTACTATGTAGTGGCACCAGGAAATGAATCAAGGCCATCTGTTTATTTTATTTCATTTTTTTTTTTATGTCTTTATGTTGAGAGAGAGAGACCGAGAGCAAGCAGGGGAGGGGCAGAGAGAGAGGGAGACAGAATCCGAAGCAGGCTCCAGGCTCTGAGCTGTCAGCACAGAGCCCGACGCTGAGCTCGAACCCACAAACTGTGACCTGGGTTCTGTGACTGACTTCAGGATCATGACCTGAGCCGAAGTCGGACGCTCAACTGACTGAGCCACCCAGGCGCCCCAAGGCCATCTGGTTTAACTTGAATGGAGGCTAAGACCTGCCTCCTGTCTGGAACAAATTAACAAATACCAGAGTGATTTATTTGTGCAACAATTCCGATAAGCCAAGGTGGAAATATAAAAGAGACAAAAATTCCTACCCTCATAGAACTTACATTCCAGTGGGAAAACAAGAACAATAAACAGCCAAACAAGCAAATTCTCTGGTACATGAGACAGTGATAAACCATTACTTCTGGTATATGAGACAGAGATAGCCAGAGAGGTAGTGGGAGAAACAGAGC
>NW_027532008.1:1072573-1137431 GCF_008692635.1 Crocuta crocuta
GGGGGGGGGGAGCAGGGGAGGGAAGGGATTATTGCAGTTTTAAATAGAGCACCTACCATGTGACGTGACCATTGTTTTCCCACATACCCATCCAGAACGTGAGCTCCCTAAGGGCAAGGATTTTGTCTGGTATCTCAGTGCTTCGTGTATGACATGTAGTTGATGCTCAAAACATATTGACACTCAAAAAATACTGAATGGATAAATGAATGAATACAGACATGGTCTTTGCCCTCGTGAAACTTACACTCTCCGGGAAAAGACCAACAGCAAACACGCAAACAAATACGTAATTACTCTGAGATGTGCACTCTAAAGACAACGGAAGGAATGCTGTGATTAATAAGTAGGGGGGATCCTACTTGAGTTAAGGGGAGCCGAGAGGCATTCCCTGAGGAAATGATGCAGTGATATTTGAGCTGGGACCAGAAGTAAGAGAAGCAGCCATCAAGGCAGTGGGGAGGAACATCACAGCCAGAGGGGCCAGCCTGTGCAAAGGCGGGAGCTGGTGCGTGTGAGGAACAGCCTGGCCAGGGTGGCTAGAATGGAGGGGGGAGGGAAGGGGAGCCAGATGCAACTGAAAAGACTGGCAGGATCCGCAGGTCATGCGAGAAACTATGGGGCTTTGGATTAAATCCTAAGAGCAGTAAGGAGCTACTGAAGCATTAAATAGAAGAGTAAAAAGTCCCGAGTGTTCTTTTTTTTTTTTAAAGTCTTCCAATGAGCCAAGTGGAGACAGGGACCCATGGGCAGATGGATCTAACTACTGGGCAGTGACCCAGGCCAGAGCCTAGGAGTCTAAAGTCTACCTAGGCCCTACCTGTGTATTGCTTCCACTGCAGGCTGGCTCCTCAATGAGGGTGGGACAAGTGAGGTTGCCCAGGGCCTGGAGGAGGCGGGGCTGTTAGTCCTCTCTCTCATGAGTCCTGATGAGCTCTATGCTGAGCTAGGGAAGGGGCCAAGGAGAAAGGCAAGAGAACTAAACAGAGAGAGAGAATCACATGGAGAAAAACAGAAGCAAGAAAAAGGCAATGGAGAAGAAACAGAGAGATGCTGGAGAGGGGAGAGGCAGGAAAGTTTCAGCCAGAGCAAGAAACTCAAGGAGAGAAATCCAGTGAATAGATCAAACAGCCAAGGATGATGCTATTTGCAGAGAGGACTCCTGAGAGAGCCTCATGATGGGAGTTTATCATTGATTCCTTTTTTTTAAATTTTGTATGTGGACACTGAGGCTCCAAAAGTATAAGGCATTTGTCCAAAATCATAAAACCAGTAAATGGTGGGTCCAGGACTCAAACCTACACCTAACCAATCCCACATCCCTCTGCTCTTTGTGCAGGAGAAGACCACAGAGCAGAGACTGCCATGGAGGGAGAAGGAGAGCATGAGCAACAGGTGGACAGCTAAAAAGAGAACATTCTGCCTCACTTGAAAAGGATCACAGACTTCTAGAATCCACAAATGGCCTGGAGTGACCTGCCCAAATCTAGGGGAAAAGGAGACAGCACTGCAGACAGGGCCAGGCCATGAGGAAATTCAATGACTTTCAACTCATGGAATATTTATGACACCTATACTGGGCCAGGCCCCATATTGGGTGCTGGTGTCATGGAGATGCGCCAAACATGACCCCCTGTTGGCTGTAGGGGAAAGCAGACATGTAAATACATAAGGGACTGTGTCCTAAAGGCCGTAACACCAGTTCAGAAAAAACACAAAGGCAGCAGAGGTCGACGCAGCCTAGGAAGTTGGAAAACAACATCAAAGAAATGACATCTGACCCTGGAGTTTTCCAGGTCAGCAAGGCCAGGAAGAGCATTTCGGGCAGAAGAAGCAACCCGAATAAAGGCACAAGACACGGAATTGCTGGGAACGGTGGGTATTGGGTGCTCTTAGATCATTGGCTGTGCACAGTCTTATAGCAAGACATAAAAACAGTGTCGGACTCAGGGTGCAAAGGGTATTGAATACAGGGTCATGAAAATTGGAACTGAGTCCCTCAATCAGTGGTTCTCCAGCTAGCCCCTGGGGAAACACAGGTGCACCTCAAGCCAAGCTGAGGGGTTCTGCCACTGAATTAAAACTATAGCCATCTTCTTCTAATTTGCAAGAAGGTAACTTAATTACAATGAATAGAATTTTCTTTGTTTTAAGGTGCTTTTCCTCCATACACTTTTCTGAAGACTTTAGCACATGTCAGTTGTGCGAGAGAATGACAGAGTTAGCACAGAATCACAGTTTCATCTTGTTTTGGGTTTTTACAGTTTTCAGTCACATATCCATAGTTCACAGTGTCCTACAAGGAACAGTGGCTTCTGGATCTACCTAAGTATTGAGGAGTCATATAAGGACTTGAAGCAAGGGAAAGACAAAATCTGATCTTTCTGTTTAAAAAAAAATCATTCTGGAGGTGCCTGGCTGACTCAGTCAGTAGAGCATGCGACTCTTGATCTCAGGGTTGTAAGTTCGAGCCCCATGTTGGGTGTAGAGATTACTTAAAAATAAAACCGTTTTTAAAACAATCATTCTGGAGGCCTGAGAAAGAAGGAAAGGGGAGGGAAAAAGAGGGGGGGTGGATTTCAGTTAGGAAGAAGGCTGTTGACAAAGTTCAAATTAAAACTGATGTCCTGGACTGAAAGCGGGGGCTATTGGGTTGGACAGGCAGACTAAGTCCAGCCTCCAGGAGGGAGACCTGCCAGATGATTCTCCAGGCTTTGCAGCAAGGGTGCCCAGGGAATTCACAGGAGCCAATTTGGTAGAGAAGATGATGTCAACAGCTCAATGTCACCTAGAGAGTCTTCAACTGAAGTAGATCTTTGTGTCACAGTGAAAATAGAAGGTAAGCAAAACTGGGGTGTGTGTGTGTGTGTGTGTGTGTGTGCATGTGCGCACATTCGTGCATGTATGTGAGCACTCATATACTACTATGGGACCAAACCTTTCCCCCATCATGGGACATCTACTTTCTCTAGTAATAGAAACAGATAAAAAAAATTTAAATGCTTCGAGTGAATAATATCTCACTTGATCTTCACAGCAGCCTTGAAACTGATACTATTATTTCCTTCACTTTAAGGATAAGGAAATGAAGACACAGAGAGGCTAAGTGACTTGTCCAAAATGAAATGGCTGGAAAAAGGCAAAGCCAAAACTCAAAGCCTGTTTTGCCAGAATCCAACCACCTGCAGCTTTCACCGCAGCACTTTGCTTTCTTCTCTTCCTCAGAGAAAAGGCTTTGAGCTGGCAAGCTTTGGGTCACTAAAACCTAGAGAAAGGAGCTCTTCCTTATCCTTCAAAGCCCTGGCTCAGTGTTTGCCTAAGCCTGTTTCCTGGGCCACGGACATCAGAATATTCTTGAAAGCTTGGAGGAATTGTAGATTCCTGGACCTGTCCCCAAAATTCTAATTCAGTAGGCTTGAGATAGGACCTCGGGTGGTTTTTATGCACATTGAAGATTTTGAGTGGGATGGACCCCATCCAACACCACCTCCTGCAAAAGCCCCCATGCCCACCCTGGCTCCTTCCAGAGCACCTTTCTCCTTCAGACTCCAACAGCGCCCTCCCTCCTACTCTTTCAACGAGGGATTTCGTTATGTTCATGTCTCACCTCCACTACAAATATGATCTAGTGTCCTTACTGGGCTACATCTTCTTACAAAGCACTGCCAGTGTCCCACTAAATCCCTTCTACACGGTGAGCATTCTGAGAGGGCGTCCTCCTTGTGATCCCTCTTTCTATCTGAACACACTTAGCATTTTACCATGGGCTCTTCCGTTCACAACGTCACTCTCTGGCTTCACCCAATCCTCGCTACAGTCTTGAAGGAGGTATATTGTCCCCCCACTGTACCCATGAGAAAAGAGACGGAGACCTTTTGACACTAGCCCAAGGTGGCCAAGCTAGAAAGCGGCAAGACTAGGAGTTGAACCTAGATCTTCCAGCTCCGAGCCCAGTTCTCTTGCCTCCACATCAACTTACATCTACTCTACTAGTGGTAGGAAAACAAACGGTGCTTCGCTATGCTGTTACAGGGTAGCAGGGAATAAATGAGACGATGCCTTAAAAGATCTGCCACGATGAGCACGCAGTAAACGGCGGGGAAAAGGTGAGGTCAGGGAAGGGTAGATGACTTTCCTCAAATCAAATACCAAGTCGCAGACCACAGACACAGCTTTAGGCTGGCATCAGACGCTCCTAATTGGGAGAAGAACTCCGCCTGGCCCGGAGTCTCTGCGAATCCCTCGGGTACCTCCACCGCCAGCCCACGCAGCCCGCGCGGTCCCCGGAAGCGCCACCGCGCGGGCAGCGGAGGAAGGGGCCAGCCTTTCAGAAAGAGCAAGGGGCGTGGTCACGCGGCGGGGCGGGGCGGGGCGGGGCGCAGGCGCGCGGGCGCAGGCAGATGACGTAGGCGCGTTGTCCGCCTCAGAGTTGACTGAAGGGAGCATGTGGGGCTGCGGCGCGCTGTTGGGGGCGCGAACCGGCTCGCGGCTTGGGCGTGAGGTCCTCGTCGCTCCCGGCCGCGGCTGGTCTGCCGCCGCCCCCTACTCTGCATCTGCCGAGCCCACCGGGGTCCGGGCGCTGGTCTATGAGCACCACGGGGACCCAGCCAAGGTCGTCGAGTAAGAGACGGCGCCGAAACGGGGCAAGGGGACCGGGGTTCCTGGAGGGGGTGAAGACGCGCTGTGGAGAGGGGGGCACGGAGAAAGGAGGGATCGGATCTGAGGAAGACGGCAGAGAATGACGGGACCCAGCCCGAAGCCCAGAGCGCGATGGGTAGCTCAGAAAGTCGGTGCGTCCAGGTAGTTGAAGGCCGGAGAGGCACAATTAGAACGGTGATAGTGGCTAACTTTATTTTTGAAGTGCAATTGACATACAATATTATTTTAGATTTGGGTGTACAACGTGATGATTCGATATTTGTATGTATTGCCAAATGATTGCCCAGTGAGTCACCTTAACATGTCACCTTACATAGAGACAGAATTTTTTTCCTTGCGATAAGAACTTTCTTTTATTTCTTTATTTGTTTCTTTATTTGTTTATTTAGAGAACTTTCTAGATCTACTCTCCTAGCAACTCTCAGACATGCAGTACAGTATCACTACCTGTGGCCAAGCTATAAAGCACATCCCCGTGACTTATTTTATAACAGGACGTTTGTACCTTTTGACCCCCTTCGCGCATTTGGCTCCTACACACACACACACACACACACACCCTAAGCACCAGTCTGTTCTCTGTATCTATGAGGTTGGTGTTTGTTTGTTTAGATTCCACATGGAAGTGGGATCATACAGTCATGGTCTTTCTCTGTCTTATTTCATTTAGCATAATGCCCTCAGCATCCAACCGTGGTGTGCAGCAAGATTCCATTCTTTTTTATGGCTAAATATTCCATTGTTTCATATAACTGATATGTGACATTATTATATAGCTGTTATCCCACTACTTTATATATATATACAGGCCATTATACATGTGTATATTACATTTTCTGTATTTATTCCGCAGTGACTTTTACTGATCGAGTATTATGTGTCAGTCACATAATGGTTGTGTCCAAACGGACGCTCTCATTTGACCGTCACTTTTGGGGTAGGTCCTTGATTGAGCTCCATTTTCCCGTGAGAAAACTGAGGTGTAAAAGAGGTAAAAATCACTTGACCAGGGTCACACAGCCAGTAAGTGGCAGAGTTGAAACTTAAACCCATTTCTTTCTGACTGGTTGACTTGAGTTCCTGGGCTCTATTATTTTTTTGGAGAGTATTTTCTGAATGCTTTATGTCCATTCTAATCTTCCACTTCCCAGAAAGTAGGTAGGAGACCATTTTCAGTTTATAGAAGGCAGGGGACTTGTCCAAACTGATATAGCTAATAAGGATAGGGATAGGAACCCATGGCTTATGACTCCTACCTCCTTTGATTAGAGGTCCTGTTTTGGAGCCTTGCAGACTCTAAGGTCAAATATAGACTCCACCTCTCAGTAGCTCTTTGATCTGAGACCCAGCCCCTCTGAGCTCTCATTACTTTCATGATTGTGTTCTCCTAAAATTTTGTTGGCTCTTCATCCATGATTTTTGCACAGCATGTTTTTATCACATGCTGATAAAAACAGCATGTGAATTGTCAGCCACTGTAACTATGCACATAAGTGACTATAACCACCAAGAAGGGCTAGTGGGGTCACTGTAGTGGAGCTAAGGAAAAAGCGCTGGTCTGGGAATCAGACCTGGAGTCAAACCCTTACCGCACCCTATGTGTTTGGCAGGTTAGTGAAGTTCCGTGAGCCTCAGTTTCCTCATCTTTAAAAGTGGAGACAGTACAAGTATAGCTAATAGTGTTAAATAGCTGAGATCAAGCCAAGGCTGTCCACCAAAAGCCCCTGCGTACTCTCCTAAGGTCCCTTGTTTACAACTCTCTGATTCCCAGCAAATGGTTTGATTGTTTCCCAAAGAATAGGCAAACGTGGAGTTATTATTAGGGTTAAAATACAAGCTAGAGTGCTCACTTCAGCAGCACATATGCTACAAATAGAATGATACAGAGAAGATTAGCATGGTCCTTGCTCACGGGTGACATGCAAATTCATGAAGCATTCCAAATTTTTACTTTAAAAAATTCAAGCCAGATGTTTTGACAACTGGAGGAGATAAGCCTCAGTTAAATTTAAGGTCATGCACTCAGCCCAGCCACATCCACTGTTAGAATACTGAGATGACACATCAGTCAGTAGTGCTCAACTTATGTGTTAATCGGACGTAATGATCACCATGTCAGGAAGACGTGTCTCTGGGGACTGTGCTGTAATGAGTTGGTAGAGCTCTGATGAACATTAGTTTTCCGGGGATGCACCCCAAACGGAGTGACATGCCTCTTTCACAGGCTTGTAACTTCTGTGTCTGGTACAGGAACTGCCACCAAACAAGTGCTCCAAAAATGTTAGTTAATTATGAATCTAATGTCTATAAGAAATGTATTTTTTGTTGTTTTTTTAATGTTTATTTTTGAGAGAAAGTGCATGCAAGAGTGAGCAGGGGAGGGGCCGAGGGGGTGGGGAGGGGGACGGGGGATCCGAAGCAGGCTCTGTGCTGACAGCAGAGAGCCTGACGCAGGGCTCAAACCCACAAGCTGGGAGATCATGAGCCGAGATGAAGTCAGACGCTTAACTGACCGAGCCACCCAGGCGCCCAAGAAGTGTATTTTTTAGAGTTCTCTGGTGATGAGGGTGGGACCCTTTGCAGAGGCCAGGGAGGGTTAGGGAGCTGAGTGCAGTTGCCTCCTGACTGATTCCTTCCGCTTGGGGTGCCAGAGAATCTGGAACAGACTGGTCTGGTAGCAGATGCCACTTAGGGAAAAAAGAGCTCTCTTGTCTCCCTGTGGAACCCTGATGATTTCCCAGAAGTTCAAGACCTGATAATTTGACAAAGCATTATGCAGCCTTCGCTTCGCACCTCGCCTCCCTGTGGCACATTGACTCCATATTCCCAGGCACCTGCCCTGAGGTATTCCGTGGGTCTAGGATGGCACTAAACATGTGTTATTTAAAGCTCCCCAAGTGATTCTGATACCGCAGCCAGGGCTGAGAACCATTGCCCTTGTGGATACAGACCATCAGGCATTAACTCTCCATCTGCCCCAGAAAAGTGGCTTTTCCCTTCTGACCCAGATTCAGGCAACTTGACTTGTTCGTGTATGGATGGAGGCCAGAGGCTGGGATTCTCTTCTTTGTAGTCATGTCCTTGGAGGTTTAAGGTAACCACACTGTCACAGAAAGAATCAGGTATCCTTTAAATATTCCGGTGACTGGGTGTGTGGGTCAGGTTACACCAGGGAGGGTCACGGAACCACCCAGAGTCTGAGCAGAGTGTTCCCCAAACTGTAGTTTGTGATGCTTGTGATGCTTGCACCGTGCGTGAGCCAGAGCTCTGGGAGCAGCAGGGAGGGAATGAGCAACAGTCTGCTTGGCTCTGAGGGGTCACAGAATTCCTCTGAATGAGACCGCCAGGGACCTCTGAATCTAAATGTCCTTTTCATTCCTGTTGGCCCCCAAACATTCCATCTGGTCTCTCTACTAAACCTTATTCCTCGGTCTCCTAGAGTTTTTTTCTCTTTCCCCCAAAACGGACTCCCCTAAATAAGCACTTGGTCCTCTCATTCAGATGATCAAATGATGTGAAGTAAGACCACAGGAGAAAATGACAAAGTTGGGAGAATTACAAACTCTAGGAATTTCAGAGGTCCCCCGTGGCCATGGCCCCTTGTGCAGAGCTCTGGATTCTCTATCGATAGTTACCGGAAATGCCAATGTTGTCTTTCATTTTGGTCCTCAAAGTCTGCCATTCTCCAGGTCTTACGGTGAAAACATCTTTCATTTACTGTGCACCTACTATGTGGCAGGTGTTAGGCCAAGTCCTCCACATACATGATGGAAGTACAAAATCACAAAAATCCAGTTTGGTCACGATTATCCCCATTTTACAGATAAGGGAACTGAGCTCAAGAAGCATAAAAGTCACATGCCCCACATCATACAACTAGGATGTCCCTTCTTTAAGAAGAGTCCCCGATATAGGACCTGAAAAAAAATAATGGCAGTCATCTCAAATGTTTTTTGAAAATGAGATAGCCTATAAAATTGGGGAAAAGATAGGTCAGAAGAGAAGGTGAAGTTATCCAGGTGACCCCAAGTCTCCACCCTTCATAGGAAGGGCAGCCCCAACCTAGGGAAGATGGTAGAGTGTTACTCTCTGTGTGCCCTCCTTTTGCATCCTGGTTGTTTGCAGCTTCCTCCCCAGCCTGCTGCCAGCACAAAATCAGTGCAGCTGTGAAGCCCTGGACAAACCCATTCTGTGTTAGACATATGGGCTTTGGGGGAGCAGGCAGTGAGGACCCAGGCTACATGGGTGGGGAGTTCTCAGGGTCGGACACTGTTTACTCTCAGATTTCTTTTTACAATTGATGTTCATGTGTACAACAAATCTCTATGCAGGTGACTTGGTTTTTAAGCCAGAATTAAACTACTTTGAAAAAAGAGTAGCTATTTTGGTTTGCCATTTTCTTGAGAATTGAGATTTTACCTGTTTGTCTCCTGGAGCCTTTTGTTGTGGTCATGAATGAAGGAGGGGGAAGTCGAACTCATTGCTGTAGTCAGTTAGCCAGGAGTTATTCTTCGAGGCCTGCTGCCTGTGAGGCAGGCCTGGGGATGCAGAGACGAATCATCTCTGTTCTTGGTCCTTAAGAAGCTCACGCTCTGGCCCAGGAAATGGGTGACCATAGCCCAGTGGGGCAAATGCCGGATCGGGTTATGTTTAGACTGCTGTGGACACCCAGAAGAGGGGTACCTAACCCCCTCAGGATAGTCAGAGAATGCTGTCTCGGAAGACACAAAGCTTAGGTTGAGTGCCCCAGAAGATCATGGGGGCAAAACTCAAGGAAGAGTGTAGAAATGTTCCATGCAGAGGACCCTGGATGCATAAAAGCCCAGAGGGAAGAGGAAACCTATTGTGTGTGACTGCCGATATTTATTGAGTGCCTGTAGTGCACTCAGTATGTGGTCCCTGAGGGAGGTGTCTGCTGCAGCAGACTCAGAGGGGACTAGCTTGAGATCACAGGACTCAGACCCACCCTGGATTCCACGTGTTGTCACACTCGCACATTACCTTCCCTCTGGACTTCACACTAGACTGGAACTGAGGGCCCCTGAGGGAGAGACCTGGCGGGCAGAGCTCTGAGGTACCGCACAGCAGACAGGAGTCCCCCTGTGTCCAGCGTGTGGGAGGAAAGCTGCCCCCCACCCCCCGTGCAACCCCAAGTTATCATGGTTGTCTGGCCCTCCCAGCAGCTGCTGCTGCAGGCCTCTCCCACTCTGGATGGGGTGGGAAGGATCCGCACTTTAGAGAAGGGAAGCAGAGATGCCATAAGGTTAATCTGTGGCTCAGGGTGTGTCATTGGGGACCCACCCGCAAGGGCACTGGCCTGACTTCTAGTCCCCACTCCGCCAATCATTCCAGGCTCCACATTCTTTTCAGTTACTCTTTGATAAAATAAAGGGGTTGACCAAGGGCAGCAGTGGCAGAGACGGCCCTGCATGCTGTCTCTTCCTCCCCCTGCATCTATTTCACAGCTCCGTTTTCTGTATCCCTCAGAGCCTATACACCGGTCTACCCCATTCTCCCCAAGCATCACTCCTTCCTGCCAAGACGAGGTGAGGCCGTAACCCCCTTCTCAGCATGATACTGCAGCCACAGAACTGGGTATGAGACCGAACCCTCTCTGTCCAGCTCTGACCACTCTGTGAAACTGGTAGACGTTGGACCGCCTGCTCACCGGGGGCTGCTCTAGCAGATTCCAGGGAGCAGTGCTGCGGCCAGAAATCGGGGGCCCTGGAGACAAAATTTCACCAAGGTCCCATTCGCTCTTGACCAGTATCAGCAGCAGCCCGCCAGGCAGGGGCAGCATGGTCATATCTGTTTCTGTCAGAGAGACCGAAGCAGCTGCAGACAGGGACCCGGTCCCCTGCTGTGGCCCAGTCTTGTTCTCTGGATCAGTAAGGTTCGTCCTCAGCAAACTCAGCAACAGATTCTGCAGCTCCCTTCAAGCAAGTTTGCTGATGTCAGCAGCTGTAGAATATTCTAAGGCTTACAAGCTTACTGGTAGTCTTGATTGAGAGAAAGCAGGGGACTGGGAAGGTAGAGAGAGGGTTTCTTTGCCAGCTCTGGGTAGAAACTTCCAGACGTTCCCTCTAAGTCTCTAATTCCTTTCTATTTAAAATGACTGTTCTGAAGTGCAAGTGGACCTAAATGGTGGGCGGGCAAGATGACTTTGAGGCAGGGAAGCCAGAAGAGGCACAGGGAGCAAGTGGGCATCATGGAGTGTATGAACTCGAGGTCTTAGAGGGTCATGGAGTGTATGAACTCAGCTCAGGAAAAGGAGCTTTCCCTGAGAGCCCAGGACTCTTACAGAACCCACCAATGGAGGCCACCAAGCACCCCTGCTGGGGGACGAGCCAAAGAACTTCATTCTTCCACAATTCCCAGTGTGCCTTGTTTATTAATTATTAATCAGATCTCTGGGCAATGTACCCAGCACATCAAGCATGTCACCAGATCACATGGGGATTGCAGACTGGAGAGAGCCACATAGGATGTAGGTAACCTTTATCCGGTGCTTCATTCTTGGCTCTCTGCGATGAGCAGATGAGAAAGTCTCTGTGGCCCGTGACAGTGTCTCCCTGCCTGTCTTCCTGCTCAAAAATGATATTGACCAGTTTGAGGTGACTGAGTGGGAGATGCAAGATAAGTGCAAATGGTTGCTAATTAAATGCGGAAGGCGGGAAAGATATCTTCGCAGGGCTGGCCAGTGCCTGCCTTACACAGCAAATCTGAGTGAGCCAACCCCCCAGAGGACTGGCCTCTTTTTCCCCCATCTCAAAAGGCTCTTTCTTTTGCCTGCTTTTGTCTCCCTTGCAGTTCATATGGCATCACAGGTGTACAGCCTGGGCCTCAAAGGAGCCATTGTGACCTTATCCAGTCTGGGAATCTGTCGCGTGAAGACAGTGGCATTCCCCCCGCCGCCCCGGGGTTGCATGGCACCATTACACTCACAGGGGAGGGCGGTGAGCACTCCTGGGGAAGTGACTTGACATCTAGCCAGACTGTGTTTGGGTGCCTCATTTGCACTCTACAACACGGCCACTGGGTCCTTTGGTGAGCTAAACAACAACAACAACAAGGAAGAAATCGCTATCATTACACCAGAGGTCCAACTCTGGAATTCAGACCTGGCCCCTGTTTTCCTCCCTGTCTCGGCAGAATGGTATCCTTGACGACGCTGGTAGAGCTGCGTGCAGGGACAGCGGTGTCTGTGGTGTTAATGGCATTCCACGGGGCAGGCCGGGGCTGGTCTCCCTGGTGAGAGGCAGCTGGACCAACACACCTCCCGCCGGGCGAGCAGCATGTGTCAGGGCCGCCGCCCCCCCTCCACCCACCTGTGTTCTCAGTGTCCACTTTCCATCCCCTAGACCCTCATCCCTGCCCCGCTCTCCTTCCCTCCCGCTTCTGTGGCCTCCAGCCAGCACAGAGCAGTGAGGTACCTAGAAGACAAAGAGAAGTGGGGGCCGGTTGTAGCCCAGTGCAGCGCTTCTCGAACTGCTGTGGGGGGGTGGGGGGGCAGGCATGTATTCTGTGTGCTATGAAAATAGTGTTCCCAGCCGAGTGAACTCCGGAAGCTCTGGATTACACAAAGTCACATGGGCTTTTCCCCTGGATAACTTCTCCCCGCCTCTGTGACTCTGGTGCACAATCTGAGTCCTATAAAGAGCATTTACTGGGCAGCGTTTCTCAAGCGTATTTTACACCCCAGGAATACTAACACTATCTCTCAGGATGGAAATCCCACACAGTGTAAAGGATGCCAGCTCAGTGTTCAGTAGTCTGAGCTTCAGAGTCAACCTTTAGGGCAATTTTTGCCACTTAGTAATAGTTTTACCTTAGACAAGTTCCTTCTCTGAGCTTCCATTTCCTGCTTGTAAATTGGGGAGATAACACCCTCCTGAGAGGTGTTTTGAGGGCTAAACAGCCTCCCGTATGTAAGATGCTAAGCACAATGCCCAGAGCTTAGTAAACAGTCAGCATTAGTTTCTTTGCATTGTTCATACAGATCACCCAGAGGAAGATGATCTACCCACCGGGACTGCCGGCTACATACAGCGGACTCCCAGCTCTGGGTGTCTAGCCAGGAGTGCCCTCTCCCCACACCACACTGCTTCAAGCTCCAAATATAACACCTTCCTCCCTGCTCCACACCACTCTCCCTTCCTCCCTGGATCAGTAGTCAGCTGTCCACGCCCAGGAGCCATCAAACACCAGTACCACTTCTTATTTAAGAGACTCTGGGTCATCAAATCCTCTCCATTCCCCTGGTGCCTGTCCAGACTGCACCTACTGCCTGGCCAACGATCCAGTCAGATTGTCTGCCATTCCTTTCTTCTGCAAGAAAGCCTGCCTTCCTCCCTCAGTCCACCCAGTAAGCTCCACTTCTCCTTCAAACCCAGGCTAACACACCACTTCTTCCAAAGCCCGGTTGCTAACCGTGCATTTCTTCCCTCCAGGCTCAGGCAGGGACCACAAGCCTGCCTCTGGGGTGCCTGCCTCTGGGGGTGCCTCTCACAGTGACTCCACGTGAGAGTCCCTGTGCTATCAAGCTCCCAGGCAGGAGATTTTTTTTTTTTTTTTTAATTTTACCTTTAAGCCCCTTGGCAACATTACCTGATATACTGAGTCTGATTGTCAGTAAATTATTGAGTTAAACTTACTTGCGTTTTCCAAAAAGTTGCTGTCTTCCTTTTAGTGATTCAGTGATTTTCTTCAGAGGGGTAGCCAGCTAATTGTTCCAGAGGCTTCCTTGGATATTCCTGCCACTGATAAGAGCTGCTATCTCTTCAGCATCTACTGTGTATCAGGGACTCTAGCAAATGCTTTGCTTACCTTAACCCGTTTACTCCTGTGAGCGAGGTTCTAGTGTTCTCCCCATTTCACAGATGAGTATTGTGAGTTTATCTAGCTGGTAAATGACCATGGCAGGATTCAAACCTAGGACTGCATATTCACTCCAAACCCGTGCTCTGCCCTTCATCTGTGAACTGAGATCCACCTGTGTTCCCATCTTGACCATGGTCATCTAGATTTTTAAGGTACGACTTACTGCAAACCTCATCTGTACTTTTCCTGTGAGGAAAAGAGCAGTGGGTTTTTGCTTACACCAAACTCTCTGATGGACAGTCTCCATTTTTTTTTTAAATGTTTTATTTATTTCTAGGAGAGAGAGAGAGACAGCGTGAGCAGGGGAGGGTCAGAGAGAGAGGGAGTCACAGACTGAAACAGGCTCCAGGCTCTGAGCTGGCAGTCAGCACAGAGCCCGACGCGGGGCTCGAACCCATGAACCGCGAGATCATGACCTAAGCGAAAGTCGGATGCTTAACTGACTAAGCCACCCAGGCGCCCCGGACAGTCTCCATTTTTATTTGTACCCATCCTTCAGGGTTCTTTTCCCAAATGGCCCAGAACCCGGAAGAGCAAGTATGAGCCTCAGTAGCTCAATCCCTGTGCCTTGAGCCTTCCCCTGATTCCTTAGAAATGGCCGGCACCTTTATGTCCCATTTTCTCAATAGGGAGGAGAGTCGCGTAACTTCATTAGGACGCATTCCTGAGCACTGCTTTGGTCCCGGGCACTGTGCTAAACACGGAGTTAAGACTCCCAGTTCTCTGCTGTCTGGGAGCTCACCGCCAAGTGGTGAGACAACACACACGCATGTTCTGGCTGTAACACTAGGGGGGTAGGTAAAAAAAAAAGCCCTGAACTGAGTCCGAAAGACCTGGATCCAAATCCAAAGTGGAATCTGCAACCACAAAATCAGAAAGTTCTGTCAGCTGACAGTTCTGTTCTGATTTGTGTTGTTTCACAACTCGTTTGAAGGGAAGACCTCATCCTGTGTGAATCTTTCATTTTTATCTTACATGTTCATATATATAAGTGTTTATTCATCCCACTTAGCCTGAATGTTCATGTATTTCGCCGCAGAAACAATGTGTCTGATCACAGAGTGCTGCCCCGGCCCCCACAGGGGGGTGTAGATAATAACACAGCTCTGAACTCTGACGTGCATACATCTCACCCCCAGAGTTTTGGGAAAGGAATGTGAACTTAGGCCTGTTGTGATCAATTGAAAGAAATGTATGAAAAGGCTTGATAAACTAAAAAGCAATAAACTCATGTAAGATGGTCTTAAAGCAATTACCCCTTCTGTGTAATGAAAACACTGAGTGTGTGGAGCAAGCAATTCTTTTTCAGGGCCAAGAAGAGTGTCAAAAGATGTCTTAAAGGGTGAATTGAATTTCTTGGTCCGTGGAGAAGCAGTGGAAAAGAAATTCTGGGCTGATGGAAGAGCATGTAAAACATGGTCAGAAAAAAATGTCTTTACGTAGCTTGAGTACATGGACTTTGTCAGCTTCCAGAAAAAATTCTGATTATCTGCAAAATGTATGAGAGGAGCAGTACAGATAATAGAGAGAGGCAGCCAGTCTGCAGTCCATTTGCTCGGGGCAGGGTTTTTCTTTAGAATGCAGACTTAGACATATGTTCATAGAGAAACATCACCGTCCGGCTGATGGCTCCCTGCTCTGCCTGCACCCCACTCTGCCTCCCCAGGCAGTTCCAGCAACGATCAGGCCTGCACCCCACTCCAGGCTGGCACTCCTCTTGCTGCTCTCTGCTGGGTCTGCTCAGCCCCTTAGCAGCTGGCATCAGACCGTCAGGTTCAAATCAGATCAACCACTTACTACTTTTGGTGGCCTTGAACAAGTTCTTTACTTCTTTTGTGCCTTTGTTCCTCAGCCATAAAATCAGAGTAACGGTAGAAACCTGGCATGGGAAGCACTTAGCAGAGTGCCTCACTGGTAAGCACTCAAACAGTAGTTATTATGATTATTATTAGTATAAGGACTTTCCCTCCTCCAGCTGTGTATAAATACATACATTCCTTAATAGGTACCTAAACAAAAAGAGCCCTTTCTTTTTTCTCTCTGCCTTGGTCATAACTCCTTCCTAGGTAACTGTTTTCTGTAGAGAGTGTTTCTAGTCCAGTTTTCTGCGGCTGTTTCGCAGTCATGGTGAGGCAGGGTCTGTCTTCCTTTGGTCATGATCTGGTACAGGGATTCCCAGATTGGGGCCCTTAGGTCCCCAGGGTCCTTGTAGGCAGTCAGGGGGGTTCCCAGACTATTTTCAGGATGCTCTTACAGAGCACAGTAAATCGGAGTGCCAACTTTGGAAGTAGGAAAGCCCTGCCGCCAGCCAGTTATCTCACCCTGTGTAAGCTTCATCATCTCTGGGAGCCTGCACTTCCTACTTGATAGCATGGGAATATTCATACTTTCCTCACGAGACAATTGTATCTCAGATCAGATCATGTATTTAAAGCCCTGAGCACAGGACCTGGTATATTACAAATACCCCATAAATTCCTGCCACCTTTATACTACTAATAATACAAGGCATTTCTTGAAAATCACACTTTTACCTCAAATGGAGCCTCAGGTATAATTAAAAGGTCAGATTGCTGCCAGAAGTGGGTAGAATTATGTCAGCCTAGTTCAGTGACGCTGTTGCCTAATGCTAAGAACCTCTGTGTGGCAGTTATATGTGCCTTTGGTAGCTAAAAATGAGAAAAACTACAAGTACATTTGGGTAGAGGAAGGGGTGCCTGGCTGGCTCAGTCGACTAAGTGTCTGTCTTGATTTTGGCTCAGGTCATGATCCCAGGTCTCGTGAGATCGAGCCCCATCAGGCTCCACATGCTGACAGCACAGAGTCTGCTTGGAATTCTCTCTCTCTCAAAATAAATAAACAACCAGAAAAGGTACATTTGGGCAGAGGAAAACATTGCGAACATGAAGTCATGGTGTGGAGAAAGAAAAGGAGCCTCTGGTAATTAAAAAGTTACAGAGACACACTGGTCTAGTACACTGATTAGTGCTTTATGGTTGGAAGGTCTCTCTATTTTTTTTTTTTAATTTGAGAGAGAGCACGCATGGGGGAAGGGCAGAGGGAGAGAGAGAATCTTGAGCAGGCTCCTTGCTCAGCCCCAGATGGTCTCCTTTTATAAAAAATAAACACAGTACATGGACATGGTCACCAGCCCTTTAGCACTTTTAACCCATTAACCAAAGTTCTAGTGCATAAAGACATTAGTCCCATGATGTCTAGGGCCCGCCGTGAACAGTGCTACCACATAGAAATGCCACCGGAAATGGGAGAGGCTCTTGGCAGTGATCAAGTCCGAACCACCACCACCACCACCCCCATTTTACAAATGGAGAAGCAGGTCTCGAACAGGGAAGAAACTTGCCTGTAGCGCCACGCTTCGCACCTGTGACTCAGCTCTCTGTCCAGCGTCCTTTCTGACCAGGATTCTCGCACAGAAGGGACATCACTCCAGCGGGTGAATCACAGTCACCCAGGGAGTTCTTTCTGAACTACAAAGGGCTTCTCTCTATTTCACCTGCTCTGTCACCAACAAAAATGTGTTAAAAAGAAAAGAAAAAGCGGAGGACAAATAAGCTAGCCCAGGGTGGCTCAGTTCTGGCTGTCTATAAGAACTGGNAACATTTAAAAAATTGAAAATCTAAAAAAAAAAAAGAACTACTTGGGGTGCCCCGTATCTTGAGATTCTGGTTCAGTAGGTCAGAGCTGGGGCCTGAGAATCTACATGATGCCTAAGCACACCAGGTGATTCTGAGAGGTTTTGGAGACTACAAGGCTAATCCAGACCTGCAGAAGGTTTCACTATTTTCTGCCCTAGAATGGGCAGTGGGATTGAGAGGGCCCTGGCGATTTTCCATTTGCAGCTAATGAGAGAGTTAACCCATAGCCTGCGCTAATTCCCTACAGCACCCTTCTCTCTTCTAACAGCCTTAATTCCTGGCCACACAATGGCAGCTCAAAAATGTGGCCGCCCTGACCTACTTTGAGGAGATGATTTGAGCCAAAGACGCCCTGTCTAGCCTGGGTGACATTAACATCTCTCTTTGGCTTTGTGCTTAGACTGAAGAAGCTGGAGCTGACTGCTATGGGCGGATCAGACGTCCATGTGAAGATGCTGGCGGCCCCTATCAATCCATCTGACATAAATATGATCCAAGGTAACCTTGGTTTCTGCGGCTTCTGTTAATTGGCTTTTTTGCTTAGCTGCCACCTCGATCCCGTTCTTCCTCAGGTGCGGGTGGGAAATTCCTGTGATTCTCAGCAGCTGTTCTCCAGATGTGTGGGCTGCAAGCCCTCTCTGGAATGTGAGGCTTTTCGAGAGTTACAGAGATGGCAGCAGGAAGAAACCAACCACTGTGAGGTGCCTGTGATATGCCGGCTCATTTCATACAGTGTCTAATCCCCGTGATAACCGTGAATGCTGAAAAGTATTATCCCCTTTACAGACCAAGAGGCGGAGGCTTAGAGAGGCCAGTTAGTTACACAGCAGGCCAAAGGCAGGGCCCAGATCAAGCTTCAGTCTAACTCTGAAGTTCATGGAGCGCCTGGGTGGCTCAGTTGGTTAAGCGTCCGACTTCAGCTCAGGTCATGAACTTAGGGTTCGTGGGTTTGAGCCCCGCATCGGGCTCTATGCTGACAGCTCAGAGCCTGGAGCCTGCTTCAGATTCTGTGTCTCCCTCTCTCTCTCTGACCTTCCCCTGCTCATGCTGTCTCTCTTTGTCTCTCAGAAATAAATAAAAAACATTTTTAAAAAATTATGAAGTTCATGCTCTTTCACTGCCCAAGCTTCACCAGGTGACCCTCTGTGCTCTTCCCCCCATAGGAAATTACGGCTTCCTTCCCAAGCTGCCTGCTGTTGGAGGGAACGAAGGTGTCGGACAGGTGGTAGCAGTGGGCAGCAGTGTGACTGGGGTGAAGCCAGGAGACTGGGTGATTCCAGCAAACCCCGGTTTGGGTGAGTTTCTCCGGGGCGTCTGCAGCCTTTTCAATGTTCCAGATTGGATTTCACCCACCCTGGAAGTGTTTCCTCATTGGCTCAGGGTAACTCAGCAGTGCGGGATTTATTATTGAGTCCATATACCCCCTGCCAGTAAGAATGGGAGCTGAACAAGGAGAGCAGAAAGTCAGTTTCATCTGCCCTGGAGGTGATGACCTGCTCTCTCGTCTCCTTTGGCCCGTTATTGATCAGAGCTGTGATTCTCTGAATCCCTACATCCCAAAATCCTTGCTGTAGGCTACAATGGGAAATCCAAATAAGACGGCCCCTGCCCTCCAGGAGGTTGAAATTTAATTGAAGAAATCTCCAAACTAGGAACCTCAATAAAGGGTGTGTTCCATATTACAAGTCTACAGGAAGCCGAGGACACCTCTGGCTCCTCTGTGTGTGCGTGTGAATGTGAGAGAGAGAGACAGTCTTAAGGAAGGATCAGGGCTTCACGGAGGAGGCTTCTTTGGAATGGACCTTTGATGGATGAATCATGTGAGGTGGAGATGAGCCAGAAATCACTGCATTTGGAGGAAACAACATGAGCAGACACAAGGGTCGGTTTGGGAAATAGAAATCCAGTGTAGCCTCGTGGAGGATTCGCACACAGGAAAAGTTTGCTTAAGGGATAAAGAAGGTCACACAGATAGTGGGGCCGCATGGGGGAAGTCCTGCAAAAGGCTAAGGAGTTAGGGTTTTCTTTGATGTATAGTGAGTCGTTGTGAGTTTTGTTTTTAGCACTTGACAGTTTTTGAGGCACAGACATTATATAGAGGATCCTGACAGCGACCAGTAGAGGGAAGCAGGGAAGACAATAACGACCTCATTCCACAAATAAGGAAATGAAGCTAAGGGGGCACCTGGGTGGCTCAGTCAGTTAAGCATCTGACTTTGGCTCAGGTCATGATCTTGTGGTTCGTGAGTTCGAGCCCCACATCAGGCTCTGTGCTGATAGCATGGAGCCCACTTCCGATCCTCTGTCTCTCCCTCGCCGCCCTCCCCTGCTTGTGTGTGTACTCTCTCTCCCCTCTCAAAAATAAATAAACATTAAAAAAAAAAGAGCAGGGGACACTGGGTGGCTCAGTCAATTAAGGATCCAACTTCGGCTCAGGTCATGATCTCATACCTTGTGAGTTTGAGCTCACGTCAGGCTCTACGCTGGCAGCTCAGAGCCTGCAGCCTGCTTTGGATTCTGCGTCTCCCTCTCTCTCTGCCCCTCCCCCCACTCACACACACTCGCTCTCTCTCCCTCCCTCTCTCTCTCAAAAATAAAAAGTTAAAAAAAAAAAAAAAAGAACAGAAGCTTGGGAAGAAGCCCTTACCCAGAGAGCAACCTGAAAGAAAACCCACCAAACTCTTATCTCCACTATGTTTCTGCTAAACTACAGTGTTAGGACCCTTTGAGTCATATAACTTACAGTCAACTCGAACTTGCTGCACAAAAAAATAAGTTAATTGATTTCTAGACATGCAAGAGAGGGAGAGCTTTCAAGATGGAAAGCTGGATTCAGGAGCTCAGTAATCTCAGAGCTCATTCTGTTTCCTCATTAGTTCTCAGATGGGTCTCCCCACACAGTGATACAGTAACATCCGCAAGTATTTATTGCCTACTCCCTTTGCACCAGGCCCAGTTCTAG
This sequence comes from Crocuta crocuta, assembly GCF_008692635.1. NCBI lineage: Eukaryota > Metazoa > Chordata > Mammalia > Carnivora > Hyaenidae > Crocuta > Crocuta crocuta. The sequence goes on from NW_027532008.1 coordinate 1,092,731, forward strand.
GCACTCTGCGTATATGAACTCAGCTATTCCCACAACAGGAGGGAGGTATGAGATAAATATTCAGTATTACGCAACCTGCCCAAGATCACCCAGCCAGTACGCGGTGCAGCTGAGACTCAAACCAACCTTTCACAGATGGCCACCGGCATCCTGAGGTTCGCGTCAGCCTGGGAACAAACAAAGGAACGTGGCCTCCACGATGCATCCAGTGCAACCATATCCCTCTGCCATCAGGGCTCTGACCGACCCTGCTGGGTCCTTGCCCATCTCTGAACCCCTCCACACTCCGTAGTTTTACACCATCTAAACTGCAAGCTTCTTCGCAGCATAGCTGACTGGCCATAGGGCAATTTTGCTATAAAGGATAAAATTGTGAAAAAATAAAAAAAGGACATTTGCTAAAAAGGACACCATCAAACACAAAATGAGTAACGAAAAGACTACTGCAAAATACAGGATATTTCAGCTCATTCCATATGGGTCACATAGATTCATGTCAATACCACACAAATAACTGGTTTTATTTTGCAAATCTACAAAAGGTACCTTAAGCACTTGTCTTCAGTCTTTTGTTCCTAGGATCACAGTTTTTTGGTGCTTATTGATTGGTCTCCTTAATCAGTATTGCACTTTTTTTTTTTNAAAATACAGGATATTTCAGCTCATTCCATATGGGTCACATAGATTCATGTCAATACCACACAAATAACTGGTTTTATTTTGCAAATCTACAAAAGGTACCTTAAGCACTTGTCTTTAGTCTTTTGTTCCTAGGATCACAGTTTTTTGGTGCTTATTGATTGGTCTCCTTAATCAGTATTGCACTTTTTTTTTTTGCTAAAATTTCTTCCTTGATCAGTTTCCAAATACAGGGATGCACATTTATAACTGGGTTTTGTATGGGGTTGTGAAAGCCCATCACGTTGTTGTCTGATTGTGGCGTGTTTTCACATTTCCATTGACAGATGTTCCAGAGTTCTCTGGGAAATGTGGGGTCAAAACTCCACGCTACCTTTTAGGCTGTTACAAGGGTTAAAGTTGAGGGGCACCCGGGTGGCTCAGTCGGTTAAGCGGCTGACGTTGGCTCAGGGCATGATCTTGTGGTTTGTGAGTCGAGCCCCACGTCGGGCTCTGTGCTGACAGCTCGGAGCCTGGAGCCTGCTTCGGATTCTGTGTCTCCCTCTCTCTCTGCCCCTCCCCTGCTCCCGCTCTGTCTGTCTCTCAAAAATAAATAAAAGTTAAAAAAGAAAAGGGGGGGGCTAAAGTTGGTATAACACGAAATAGGAGGACTGTGTCAGTACAGAAGTGAAACCAGTTGTTAACCAGTAGATGAAACCAACAAACCGTCAACCAGTTCTTGGTTTTTTTTTGTTTTTGTTTTTTTACAGTAAAATAGCCTCATTAGTTATACGGCAAAAGAACTACACCAGGGGTCTGGGGTTGGGCGGTCCCAGTTGCCTCCATTGAGTGTCTTGCCCACTTTTGTGGTTTAAAGGGTGGGGTCTTGTGGTTGACAGCCTCAGAGGTGAGGAAGGAGCAGTTCTAGAAAGAAAAGGCGGGATTAAACAGGAACAGAAGTCTGCTACTAGGAGTTCTTTTCTTTGAGACCAGAAAAGCTGCCAAGAATGGCTCCCCTCTCGCCTGCAGCCCCAGAGATGGAAAAACAACGCTTAATACGATGAACAGTCTAGTTAGTGCTGTAATGAGAGGATGGACACCAAGGAGTCCCCCATCTCGGGAAGCATTCAGAGAGACTTCCCAAAGAAGTGGTGCTTGAACTCGGTCTGGAAGACCGAGTAGAAGCATAGCCTGTGGGCTAGGTGAGGAAGGACTTCCAGCCAGAGAGTGCAGCGCATGCAAAGCTACCGGGAGCAGGCTCGGCGCTGTCAGAGCCACTGTAGCCTGGTGCGGCTGTGTCCCTGCGGGGACAGAGGAGACTATAGAGGCGGGCTGGGGCCCGGTCATAGACGGCTCGCGTCTGTGGTCAGAGAGGCCCGAAGAAGAGTTAAGAATGAGTGGGGGTGCCTGGGTGTCTCAGGCTCGGTTAAGCATCTGACTCTTGACTTTGGCTCAGGTCATGATCTCCAGTTTGTGAGTTTGAGCCCCGCATCGGGCCCTGCACTGGTAGTGCAGGCCTGCCTGGAATTCCGTCTCCCCTCTCTCTGCCTCTCTCTCACTCAAAATAAATGAACTTTAAAAAAAGGAGGAGAAGAAGACGATGACGACGACAACTTGGGCAGTGCACAGCCTACTCTTGGAGAGGTGGAGGGTAGAGGCAGGAAGCCAGTAAGGAGGTGGCTAAACAGTTCAGGCTTCAGTTGATAAGGGTCTGAACAAGGCAGTGCCACAGAGCTGGGGAAGACAGGATGGAGTTAGGAGCTAACGGAGCAGGGCTCAGTCACTAGATTTGGAGAGAAGAAAAAGGACGAGGGGTGTAGGGAATCGCGCCTGTGGAGGTAGTGGTGTCGGCCAGAACGGGGATTTCTCCCCAGAGAAAAGGGAAGTCTTTCCCACCAGGGACCAAAGAGCAAGAGAATTTTTTCTTGCTGGGACTATCATTCTGTTTGTTCAGTAAACATTTTGTGAGTACATCTGCACTGTGCTGGGCTCTGGCATACAGCAGTGGACAGACATGGTCTTTCTTCTAGCGAAGGCCGTAGTTTAGCAAGAGTGGCAGTCATTAAACAGATAGGTCCTCAACTGGCCAGACCTTGGCCGTCTTTCACGTTACTGAACTGTGCCCATTGCCCGCTTTTCCCCACACGCAGCCAGTCCCCGGGGAGACTGGGCCGGAGAATGTGCGGACTGATCTTCTCATTGGAAACCCTCAAAATCCTCCTGAGGCAGCACAGGGCAGCAGTGAGGGCACCAAGAGACATTACACACCCATGATGTGTCCCAGGCACAGTGATAACACACTCACTATATGTACTAGGCACACCGATAGTCTGTACAAACGTCATTGTGTTTGATCTTCACAGTATGACATTAGTGTTGAAGAAGATAAAGTGAGAATTCCAAATCACACAAATCATGAATGGCAGAGCCGGGAGTTTTAAGCAGGTTCCCCGCTCCAGGATCTAAGGATTTTTACTGTTAAAACCCTGAAAGCCCTCAGGGCTGACAATGGGCGCTGCCCCCATCTCACCCAGGTTCTCTGTAGAAGAGGATAAGGGACTACCAGGGCCCAGAAGTTTGTGTCAGGCTCTGAATTGCCATTGTCGTGCCTTTAAGGGAAATCAGAAAACACCCCTGACTTCATGCAGAGAAAGCCCTACACTGTGTTTGGCCAGAGTAGAAATGGTACATGTTGGCTACGAGAAGTAGGGGTCATGATGATGAAGAGGACAATAAAGATTTGAACACCAGGCTGGGTGAAGCCCAGAGAATGCCAGGATACCACCTAGATTCCAAACGAACCCTTCAGTTTGTCAGTGTCTTGTTTTCTCAGCCACAGATCTACTCTGGAACCAGAGCAGCTCTTAATAAAACGTGTTCCTGCCTCTTGTCTGCACCACCTGGTCCCTAAAGCCCCACATTGTCTCTCCCCGCCTACAGCATAATTAGTAGTCACCTAGACTGTCCCCTGCCCCCCTGGGCCTGACCATGTGGTGTCTGGGTACCATTAGAATCCCAGCAGCCGGGCAGGTGCACACAGTCCAGAGCTGCAGAGTTGTAGGACAAAGGCCCCCAAGACCCCACAGCCACCAGACACCAAGCCCGTAATGGTTTCTCTAAGGTGACCTAGCGAGTATGTGGCAGAGCCCAGGCTTGAATTGTGTGTCTGTCTGTCTCCAAGTCTGTCCTCCTCACCTCTGCTTTATACAGGACCCTGCCTGCGTGGGTGAAAACCTGTCAGATGTGGCTTGTGACCCGTTCGTGAAATTGATCTAACGAGTGGCAAATGGCATTTCCCCCCCTAAAATCAGTCAGAACAGAATAGAAAATAACAGCACAGCATACATAGTAGGGTAAATACTGTTCCGTGAACCTTTGATTTCTGTTACACGTAGGTGTACAATTTGTATATGTGACTGTACTGAGTGGCCGCATGCCTCACGGTTACTGTGGGTCCAGATCCTGAGAGTCTGGGTGATGCTTCTGTGACCCAAGGCCCTTGAGCCGTGGCCCACGCCTTTCCTCCTGTCACTCTGCCCTGCCGTGCATGTCCCAGGTCCGTCCTCTGCCTGTCCTGCCTCAGAGCATCTCCGTATGCGTTTTCCTCTCCCTAGAACATTCCTGCTGTACCCTGTGAGTGGCTGGCATCTGTACCCTTTAACTCTTAGCCTGCGCCCCCTCAGAGAAGCTGTTCCTGGCGCCCATCTCAAGGAGTTCTCCCTCCTGTACCTGTCTGTTTCTCGCCTCTTCTCCCCTGGAATGAAACTCTGTGAAAGGACGGGATGCATCTACGCCGTCCAAGCGCCTGGCTCCCCAGTGGGTGCACGTGAAGCATCTGTAGGTGGGGCGCCCGGATTTGCCGGGTGACTTTGGGCAAGTCACTTTCATGGCTTGCCCTGTTAAATGAGGAGGTTAAACCTGATGCTCTGAGGGCCTTCTCAACACTGACATTTTATGATTCTTTTGTCCTCAGCTAGGACGTGGGGTGGAGATGAATGATCACTTCTCTCCAGTCGACAGGAGTCTGTCATTTCCCTTGGGTCATTTGATTTGTGCAGCGGCTCTTGGAGGAGGCCAGCGTCATTTACATATTAGGGTAACCAAAACTCAGTAATTGGCTCAAACTAGCTGAACAGCAAAAACAGATCCCAAAGATGGGCCTTCGACTCCTACCTTATGCTTTTTTCCGTAATACCGACCCAAGTCGATGTGCCCTACGTGAGGAGGGTGATGGCTAAATAGGGAAGTGGGGGCTTTCGCAGCTTCTCTTGCACTGGTCCTGATGTTACTCAGTGTCCCGTAGTTTCAGCTCCTTAGCCACCTGCTGGGTGACAGTAGCTACATCTAATGGTAACGAACGTGCTAATGACAAAATCACTATCATGAAGACTCAGAGAGAGTCCAAAGGATTTCAGGATCTTCTTTTTCTCTTTAGTCTTACCTGAAGGCTGATGTCTTCAGTGCCTATTTACTGAGGAGGGTGACTTGGGGCCAGTTGTGGAGAGGGATCCTTTCTCACAACCCTGGTGCCATCCCCTGACTCAGGAACCTGGCGGACCGAAGCTGTGTTCAGTGAGGAAACACTGATCGGAGTTCCAAGTGACATCCCTCTCCAGAGCGCCGCTACCCTGGGTGTCAATCCCTGCACGGCCTACAGGATGTTGACGGACTTTGAGCAGCTGCGGCCTGGTAGGAACCCACAGGTGCAGGGAGTGGGCTGGGGTCTCTTGACTCGGTGTGACCCAAATCCTGCGCCTGAGGCCCTGGGAACTTCCCGACTTCCTCCGGGCCCCTAATCTGGGAGAGCGTATGCTTGCTGCTCTTGTTTTGCCAGCTTGGTTCCTGGAAAGTGTGCTAGAACCTCATGAGGAGAACATTCTGGATAACCGCTGAGGGATCGCATTCCCTAGAGCTTGGGATGGAGTCCTGCCATTCAGCAAAAACATATGGAGCTGTGCTAAGCTCTGGGACCCAGCAAAGCCAGACAGGAGAGACCAGTGCCTGTGTTCCCAGCAAAATGCTGAACTGAGAAATTCCACTCAGCATTCCTGGGGCACTTTCCAGTTCACATAAGTGCCTTTCCCTGCATTACCCCGGTGAGGGCAGTACATCTTCAAAGCAGTGTGTGAGGCTGGCATCATCAGTTGAGAGTTCAGGCCTCAGGCAGACAACCTCGGTCTGAACACCAGCCTCCCCTTTCACTGTGAACTGACCTCTCAGGTCATCGGATTTTTCACCTATAAACATGGAGAATGAGGGGTTTTGACGGTTAGCTGAAACACTGCAGTGTAACACGCAGCCTGAGGCTTGGCACACGACATGCACACAATGTGCGCTACTTTTACTATGCTTCCTTTTCATAAAGGAGGAAACTGAGGTCCAGAGAGGTAAGCTACTTGGGTGAGATCACTGAGCAAGGGAATGACAAAGCCAGGTGTTCTGTTTGGGGCTCCCCTAAAGCAGAGCCTGAGGCAAGGACTGAGGGTGGACAGTTCACTGGGGAGGTGATCCCCGGAAGCAGGGGTGAAGGACTGAGAGAGCAAGCCAGGGAAAGGGGGGAAAGCCAGTGAAGGCTGCTTACTGCCAGGGGCGAGCGGGGCTCCATCTCGCTGGGCGGAGGCCCCCAAAGACCCTCACGGAGCCCACCTCAGCACTGACCCCCCCATCATTGGAGGGTCACCCTGCACAGGATGCATGTCCCGGGACTAGAGAAATCACCTGGTCTAGCTCTGCCACACCAGTGAGGAAACTGAGGCAGAGATGTTGGAGCACGATAAATTTAGACTGCCACTACAGCTTGTAGCTGGCTAAAAACCAGTGCCAGCTTCCAGCAAAGAGAAATGCAGGTTCTCCCAGCTGTGCCAGAGCGGCCTCGGGAGCCTTTGGGGGAGAACCTGGTGCAGGAGTCGTGTTGGTCACCTGCGGCTCCTCCCCTCAGGCCACCTGTGAATTGGGCTGCAGTTGTGGTGGACATCAGGGTATTCTGACAGCACCCCATCACAGATGCCCATGGTGCGTGTCTCCACCCGCCTGCCTCGGGGCAGGTGTGGTCTGGGCTGGATCAGCGTTAAACTAAATTCTCACACTGACCCATGGTAAGAATTACATTTTACGCGGTAATCCAGCACATAGATGTAGATATGAGTGTATATATAATGGAAACTAAATTTTTTGGAGCAGTATTGACCTTAGTGGGTGTGATGCAATGCGTTCTTCTTAATTCTCTGTTCCTCAATTTTAACTTAAAAAAAATGTTGCTTACAACCCACTAGCTTGATTTCATAACCCACTAATGACAATCTGTGTACTGATTCCTGCCTGCAGAAAACGGGCATTCTTCTTCCAGGAAATTCCCTGTCTGTAGCTCCAGATTCCTGAATTTCAGATAGCATTTCGGGGTAACAGCACACCTTCCTGGACACAAAGGCATTTGACTAATCTGGAGCCTCCTGACTGGTGCTCCCAAGGATTCCTGTTTTAGGGGGAGGAAATGGTGGTTGTGACCTGTCCTGTGTCATTGAGTGACAGTCAGTGGGGAAACTGGAACTCACACCAGGTCCATCTGATTTCAGAGCCCACGTTTCCCCCCAGCATGCCACGCTGCCTCCCCCACTCACCAATTCCAAAGCCCGGGCTTTGACCAGACTCTCTGTAGGATGCTGTTTCTGTAGCCGTGGGTTCCTCTGGCACTCTGATCCCATTTCAAGGCCGTGTGCCTTTCCTGAGCAGCACAAAGGGGAAATGACGCATGGCCGTGTCCTCAGGAAGCTGCAGGCTCTTGCTAGAAATGGGCATGTCCACAACCAAGTGTAAGACAGGGCACACCATGTGCAGGAGCCAGGGGAGCACACAGAAGGAAGATGGGAAGGAAGGCGCACTTGAGCTGTGCTTCAAGGGGTGTGTGGGATTTCAAAACGAAGGAAGAGAAAAGGAGGGAAACATTGCACACCATGGAAATAACCTAAGAGATTTGAGGACATAAAAATCGAGAGAATGATTAACAATATAAAATCATTTACACAGTGGGATCTAAATTACATGCTGAGTGGACTCTGAATTGCCAAGTCCTGCGAGGCACCATGGGCCATGTGGAATTTTGCGGGGGTGGGGGTGGAGGGCGCCTGGGAGAAGAGTAAGCAAGATCTGAGAAGATTCAGCAGCCAGGTCCTGGGTCATTCTGAGCCTGAGGACTCCCATCTCTTGCCCTACAATAGGATCCCAGGCGGGAAGCACTTGACCTGTTTACAGGTCTCCAGGACTTGACTTGGGTCTCTTCCTGGCTCTACAGGAGACTGTGTCATCCAGAATGCGTCCAACAGTGGAGTGGGGCAAGCAGTCATCCAGATCGCTGCAGCCCTGGGCCTGAGGACCATCAATGTGGTCCGAGACAGGTGCGTGGGGACGCCTGATCCCATTGCACAAGACCACCCATTGCGTTTCCACCCAGCATCCCTGCAAGCGCCCCTATCGCCACCAGATGGCGCCCGTGCATAAGCAGCCCGCAGACAGCCTCTGGCTCTAGGAGGGGTGACTCTCCCAAACGTCAAGCAAGGGAGAGCAGGAAGGAGGTGGAGCCGGCCCTTGCTGAGCAGCTAAGAGTTTTTGAGACTCTGTGATAACTTTATGATTTGAAAGCCACACTTCGCATTTGGGAATCTCTTAAGCTGTGTTATTCCTTCTGTAAACTGCCTAACCTAGGCCGCTTTCTCCCCTTGCATCCGTGTGGCACTTGAGCTGCACTAAATGTGGCTGTGAAGGAGATGGGGCAGGCTTGTCATCTGTGTTACAGGGAGGAAACACGATTCAGAGAAAGGGAGCAACTTGCCCAGAAAGACACAGCAAGTCAGTAACAGACTTAGCTCCCTGCCTTGTTCTCTTTCCACCGTTTCCTTAAGCCTCACTGTCAGCAAACGTGGCTATATCCGTCGTGGAGTCCCAGTCTTTGGAGGAGAATTGACACCCTCTTCCCTTCCCTGTCCCCTCAGTTGTGTTAACAAAAGTTACTCTGTTTGCCTTGGCCAAAGAGGCTGAGAGCCACTCCTGGGCTGGAGTGTGTTTGCACAACTGAAGAGCCCTGAAGAGCCCCTTGAAAAGAGTAGGGGAGAGGAAATGAAGTCTATCATTTCAGGAGACAAAATCGGGAAGTGAAATGACTCCTCCCCGGGCCAGATGGTTCTAGCCCCTTTGAGCCGGTAAGGACTGTAGAAATCACCCAGTGGTGCCAGTGAGGAGACCAAGACCAAGAGGTGTTAAAGTGCACCGGACGCCAGTAGCCAGCCCCTCGCTCAGCGCCTGGCTGGCCCCCGGTCCCAGCTTCCCGCAGAGAGAAACTCCCGTGCTTCCAGCCATGGCAGAGGAGCCCTAGAAGTCTCTGGTAGCAAGTGAGCAGGAGTGGCCAAGGGCCGTGGATTGTGTTTGGTTTCCAGGCCTGACATCCAGAAGCTGACTGATAGACTGAAGAGTCTGGGGGCCGAGCACGTTCTCACCGAAGAGCAGCTACGGAAGCATGAGATGAAACATTTGTTTAAGGTACGTAGGCTGAGGGGCATTGTGCCTTCATTCTAGGCTCATCTCCCCCCAGAAAAAGTTGACCTGATAGAAAAGCTGGGACCAGCCCCATTGTTCCTCTCCAGATCCCCCCTTCATCTCTTTGTGGAAACATAAAACCCATTCCCTCAGGGGACAGCGTGCATTAAGTGCCCCGATGCTGCGAGGGAGGCAGCAGAGACAAAGTCCGGGGCACCTGGGTCACTTGTACCTTGGAGTCTTTTTAGCAGGCCACATCAGTCCATACAGCCAGTGGGAATCTCAGAGCTGGGAGAGGACCTGAGGAAACTGAGGCACAGAGAGGGAAGAGGAAGGAAAGAAGGACCATTTCCAAAGCCCTGTCTTTATATTGCATCTGATAATCCCCACACAAGCCCCACAAAGCAGGTGCTTTCTCTTTTTTAGAGGAGAAAACCAAGTCTCAGAAGAGAGAAAGGATTTCACCAAAGCCACACAGTTATGAGTGGAGTCAGGGCTGGCCCCAGGTCTCTCTGAACTCCCAGACTCTTAACCTTCTAGAACCTCCACCCCCAGCCTACCTAATAGGCTGAGCCTCTTTCCTCGGGGCCCTGGAGTGACCACCCACACACACTCACTTGAGAACGCCTGCCTCTTGAGAACATTCCCGAAGCGGCAGATCAGCACCTCTAACTCACACTGAGTTGTGAGTGCAGAGAAGAGGTACACTTGGGGGACCTGGAGTCCTTTGAAAAGGAACAGAGATGCCGTCTGTCTGGCCCTTCCTAGAGAGGAGTTTTGAACAAAATCCCAAAACATAACAGGATTAGGCTAATAAAGCAAAGGTCCTTGCAGAGCAGAGAGTGAAGGCAACTGCATCCCATTTTCCTTTGCTTTCCCCCTGCCCCCGCCCCACCTCTCCACATAGCACCTGTGGAAGGGAAGTGCTGTTTGTCACAAGCATCAGACCCCACGCGTAAGGGGGCGCCTAGCAGGCTCAGTTGGTAGAGCATGCGACTCTCAATCTCAGGGTTGTGAGCTCAAGCCCCACACTAGGCATGGAGGCTACTTTTAAAAAAAGAGAGAAAGAGGGGCGCCTGGGTGGCTTAGTCGGTTAAGCGCCCGACTTTCGCTTAGGTCATGATCTCGCGGTTCGTGGGTTCGAGCCCCGCATCGGGCTCTGTGCTGACTGCCAGCTCAGAGCCTGGAGCCTGTTTCAGTCTGTGACTCCCTCTCTCTCTGGCCCTCCCCTGCTCACGCTGTCTCTCTCTCTCTCCTAGAAATAAATAAAAAATATTAAAAAAAAAAGAGAAAGAGGGGCGCCTGGGTGGCTCAGTCAGTTAAGCAGCCAACTTCAGCTCAGGTCACCATCTCATGGTTCATGAGTTTGAGCCCCGCGTTGGGCTCTGTGCTGACAGTTCAGAGCCTGGAGCCTGCTTCAGATTCTGTGTCTCCTCCTCTCTCCGCCCCTCCCCAACTCATGCTCTGTTTTTGTCTCAATAATAAATTTTAAAAAGAAAGGAAGAGATGCCATGCATACAGTGGTAGCTCCCTCACTACAGGTTCCTTTTTTCCAGGACATGCCCCAGCCCCGGCTCGCTCTCAACTGTGTTGGCGGAAAAAGCTCCACAGAGCTGCTGCGACACTTAGCGTAAGTCCCTTGGCCCTGCAGGTCTGGTTGGCTGGAGCCCTCCAGGCCTTTAGCTGGGGGGACTGTCAGGTGACCCAGACCCAGTGGGCAATGCAAGCCAAGCCAGGAGAGCCTAACCCTGGGTAGGAAATGGATCATGATCATTTCCTGCTTATCCGGGCACCTCCTTTCTCAGCCTCTTGCTTTATCGGTGACTGAGAGACCAAGCCGCTTTGTTTTTCCAAGGGACCCCAGAAGTGGATGGCTAAGCTTTCTGTATAGGGGAACGGTTATAGATTCATAACCTAGGGGCATCTTCAAAAGTCACTTAGTCCTAGCTGGTTAGCTTTTGAATTTGTTATTAGCTTTTAAAAATAGATTCTCATTTCAGAGGTAACATTATGCTATTACAAAGCATTTCAAAGGCACGTGAAAGTGCAAAGGATGGGTGCACCTGATTGCCTCAGTTGGTGGAGCGTGCTACTCTCGATCTCAGGGTTTTGAGTGTGAGCCCCACATGGGCTGTGGAGATTACTTTAAAAAAAAATAAAGCCTTCCCCCAAAAAAGCACAAAGGAAAAATTAAGCAGGAAAGTTCGCTATCGTCCCACCACCCAGGGGGATAAGCACTGGTGACAATATTAGCAGTGTGTAAATGTCCTTCCATCCTTTTTTCCGTTAATAGAAAGTTCCTGAGCTGAGGGCCACCTGAAAGGATACTTTCCAACTAAAGCAGGAATCCCCTCAGCAACACTGGTTGACACATACTTGCTAACACTCACTAGCTCTGGGATACAGAGAATTCTCTAGAATTCATAGGCTAGATGGGAAGATGGGTCATGTGGTCAGAGAGTTGTGATAGTGATCACTGAGTATTCCCCTGTGCTTGGCTTACCTGTCACCGCCGCCCAAAACCACCAAGGCGAGGGATACTATCCCCATCCATTTACATAAGGCCTAGAGAGGGTAATCACCTTGCCCAAAGTATAGGAAGTGGGAGAGCCAGACTTAGCCCCCAGTCCTTGTGACTCCTGAGCACACCCCTTCCGCCCCACTCCGGCAGCCCCGAGGGCAGCTGCACTCGCTGTAGGTGGAGGCCTTGAGTAGCAGTTACAGGTGTAGGCACTGGAGTCAGGAAGTTCCAGCTCTGCGACTTACTAGCTGTGGGCCCGTGAGAAGTCAGGCAATACCTAAAGGGTCCAGGCCTCAGTCTCCTTGTGTCTACAGTGGGAGGGATATAAACCCTTTCTGCCTCAGAAGATTAGTTGAAAGACACTGAGGTGGTGCACAAATCGCTCTACAGAGGTGGGCCTCAGTTTCCCCACTGTAAAATCAAGAGCAATGAAGGTGCTCCCCTGGGGTCACAGTGCTGATTCACCACATCAGTGCATGTGGAAACGTGCAGACTTGGGCCGGGCACCTAAAAAACACCCAGTAAACAGCTCTTCAGATGAGAACAAATGCAGAGGCAGTGGGAAGTTGGGGGGAGGGCTGGATCCCAGAAAGGGGCTACTTTCTGGAATCGGCGTCAGGTGAAAGGGACCTTAAGACCAAACTACCCACAAGCCTCCCGGACAAAGAGTGAGCTGCCTCACACAGCAACTGCTTCCATCTCATAGTTCACAAAGCATCGCATACACACCCCCCGTCACCCTGGACCAGTGGACTTCTCAAAGCCGGCAGGTGGGGAGGGCAGCACAGGTTAAGTCAAGCAGAAGAGGTCCAAGCTTATTAGTTTTTAAAAATTATTTAAGCCTCTCCCCTTTTGGACTGCTGGGACGGGGACGGGTGTCAGACAGCGGGTCCTGGCACGACCCCTCCTGCAGCCAAGGGCAATGGCCACTGCCCTCTCCCCATCCACGCCGTTCCTTATCTGTAGAGTCCACCTCACCTCACGGGTCCTCAAAGGAGCGTGGACAGACGGAGGGTGGAGGTCTGTGCCGGTGTCTGCCCTGCCCAAGCCACACCTCTAGGAGTGGCGGGGAGCCCGCACTGAGCTCACGTCTTGAGTTCTTCTCAGCAGAGTGTTTCTTTGCAACCTTCATCCAGGCCCGACTGGGCGGTCACGGCAGCGGCTTCCCAGCCCTGGCTACACATCCGTGTTGTCTGACGGGGTGTCTGTTGGTTGAATTTACTACAGATTCTTGCTTCTTGATTCATTAAGTCTGAGTCGAGCTTAGGAATCTGTAGTCTTTGAAACCTTCCCAAGGATTCTGAGATCGAGGTTCAAAAACCAGGGTTGGAGGGGCGCCTGGGTGGCTCAGTCAGTTAAGCGTCTGACTTTGGCTCAGGTCATGATTTCACCGTTCATGAATTCAAGCCCTGCCTCGGGCTCTGTGCTGACAGCTCAGAGCCTGGAACCTGCTTTGGATTCTGGGTCTCCCTGTCTCTCTGCCCCTCCCTCCCCCCCCTCAAAAATGAATATTAAAAAAAAATTTTTTTTTAAGAAACCAGGGTTGGTATAGAAGTGTTCTGGCAGGTTCAAGAAGGGCTCAATCTCTGCCTCTACCCACTCTGTTTTCTCTGGACTCTTCAGGCCCGGGGGCACCATGGTGACCTACGGGGGAATGGCCAAGCAGCCTGTCATAGCCTCTGTGGTAAGCTGGCGGGGGAGGCAGGCCCGGACATGGGCCTGGACACTACCGTCGTCCAAATCCACATGGTGCCCTTGTCCTTGGGCAGGAGTGTGGGGGGCATCACCTTCGGCATCACCCGAAGCGCTTGCCCTCAGAGTCCCGTACGTCCTTCTTGTGTCCACAGAGCCAGCTCATTTTTAAGGATGTCAAACTTCGAGGCTTTTGGTTGTCCCAGTGGAAGAAGGACCATAGTCCAGGTGAGTGGATGATGGCCCCATTGCCAACAGTCACGTGGGAGGGCCATGCCTACTGCAGAAGTGACCGGCCATTTTGAGCCCTGGAGGGGTGATCGGCTCTGGAGCGCCATGACAGGTTACAGGAGAATACTGTCTAGCCACAGCCACGGTCAGCAAATTGGTATTGGGCCAAAGCGGGCTAGCCCCGGGGGGTGGAAGCGTGGAACAAGGTCAGGCGCTGTCCCCATCCTGAGCGGCCGCCAGTGGGGCAATCCGCCTTGGAAGACAGCCGCGTGGGCCTCTGGAGCCAGCCGGCCGGGGTTCTAGTCCTGCTCCCTCCATTGCTAGTGCTGGTCCTGCCTGGCCGAGCCGTGGGGTCTGGACAGGTGACTTCTGTCTCAGTTTAAATGCCATAGTTGTCTAGACGTTGTTTGCCCTGTTTGATAGAGAAGGAGACTGAGGTTCAGAGCTGCTAGGTAGCTTGTCCAGTCACCCCGCCCAGAGAGTGGTGCGGCCAGGGTGTGAACTAGTTCTCTAGCTCCAGAACCTGAGCCAGCACACTGTCCTTCCTCCTCTGGAGGACTGGCTGCCCAAAATGCAACCCCTCGAGCTGAGAGTGAAGAACCACGCGGAGTTATCCCAATGAATGGGAGGAAGGTGGTGGCGTCAGTGATGTGTTTCGGGCCAGAAACGTAGCCTGTGCAAAAGCCCGTTGTAGAGGGCGGGAGCATGGACAGATAGGTTGTGGCCGGATTAGGAAAGGCCTTGCAGACCTTCTTAAGGAGCTCAGACTCTATCTGAAAGGCAAGCGAAGACCCACTGAAGTGTTTGAAACAGGGGACGTGATTAGATTTGAGTGTTGCATCAATCGATGTCTATGAAAAAACATTTCTCGGCCAAAGCCGAGACCGTATTGCCACTTCTCGTCTCCCTGGACCATATTGGGGGCAGGCCCGAAGAGGGGATGTTTGGGACCTCTCAACTCACCGAGTTCTAAGGGAGTCCTGGGCTCTCAGGGAAAGCTCTTCTCCCTGAGCCAAGCCCATCAGTTCCACTTCAGTTGGCCTGCCAGGCACACCCACCCCTCCCTGTGCCTCTTCTAGCTGCCCTGCCTCAAAGTAATCCTGCCCCTCCCACCATTCAGGACTCTTGGTTACACCCCAGTCGGGTGCTGTGGGTCTGCGCCCCCATAGCCACCACTCTGCCTGCCCATCAGCTCTCAGGGCAGTGCCCCATCTCCTCTGTCCTACCCCACCAGGGACCCGTTTGTTGCCTCAGCCTCCCTCTCCGGGGTCAAGCCGGGACTTTCGGGGCTTTCCTGGAGTTCAGGGCCAGCTCCTGCCGCCGGGGCTGGCCTGTGGTCTGTGTTGCCATGCCCTGCCGCTGTGCCCATGTCTGACTCCCTCCAACCTCCCACAGCCCAGTTCAAGGAGCTCATTCTCACCCTGTGCCGTCTCATCGGCCGAGGCCAGCTCACGGCCCCTGCCTGCTCTGAGGTCCCACTGCAGGACTACCAGCGCGCCTTGGAAGCCTCAGTGCGGCCCTTCGTGTCTTCAAAGCAGATTCTGACCATGTGCTGACCACACAGGAGCCACAGTGAGGTGGGAGGGGAGACGGATCGGCAGGACTGGTTTCAGGGCCCTCCCCAGGCTGCCCTGACTAGGAGGCTTGTGAAGCCCTCCAGGGCCAGCCCCTGGGTGTCTAATAAAGTCTGAACTTCCTAAACCAAACACACACACAAAACCAACAGAAGTCATCCCTGTCGAGAAGGACCCTCAGTTGTGTACCTGCCATTCCAGCACTCGGCCCATCCTCCAACTTGCCCCCCCAGCGGTGATTTCCTGAACGCCCTGAAAGTAAAATGAGCATGGGCACTGGCGGGTGCAAAAGCCAGTAGGATGCAGGCTCCACCCCCAGGCTGTCCCAGAGGAGCAGAAAGGAAGGTTTGACTCATTCTGGGTGGCGCGAGGCTCTGTGTGGGACAGAAGGAGGTCAGCTGCCTGGGAGAGTGAACGCCAGGCTAAGGAGCCAAGGAGGTGGGGTCTCAGGGCTGGACCACCCTCATGGAATGTCTGTTCTAACAGGGAAAATGGTTGTTACACCAGTGCTTCTCTACCTGAAGTTATTTTACCCCAGGGACATACAGTGTCTGGGGCCGTTTTCAGTCATAACTGAGAGGGTGCGATTGGCATCTAGTGGGTAGAGATCGTGATGCTGCCCAGACATCGTATGGTGCATGGAACAGCCCTCCTCAACAAAGAAGCATCCAGCCCCCAATGTCCACAGCGAAACACAGAGAAACCCTGAGTTGAGCTAACAGGCCCACAGTCACTGCCATGGTGATTCAAGTGCTAGAGAAGATGCATGCAGAGTGCTATGGTCTTGTCCCAGGCCTGGAGTCAGGGGCGCCTTCCTGACGTGAAAGTGGGCTCCGAAAAATGAGTAGCTTTATTCAGACAAGGGGAAGAGGTTGGCATTATGTGACTTTTTGTATTTGCCTTAGGATCTGCTCACCCAGAGCAAAAAAACTAGAGACTTTGGAATGTTCCCTTATCACCTGGCCCATTTTCCGGAGCTCAAGAGCCCTTTTCATGGAGTATTTACTGGATACCTAGTGTGTGCCTGAGGCTAAGGGATGCCTTTGAGGGGGTGGAGACGGGGGCTGGCCCTTTGGTTGCTTAGCCTAGTGCAGAGGACCAATCTTCCCAGCATACTAATGAGGCCACTGACAGAGATATCCAGAGGGCCCTGGGGACATGGCAGCTCTGCCTGAGGGTTCAAGGATGAAGGTTCAAGGCTGAGGGTTGAAAGAAGGTTTCGTGGAAGAGGTGTCATCCACAGCAAATCTTGAAGGCCAAGCAAGAAAAAGTGTGTCAAACAGAACCAGCAGCACATGTGTGAGCCTGACTCTGCTGCCTGAGGTAGGGGAGTGTGAGGGCACGAGTCAGAGCAGGAAGGCTCGAGAAGTCAGGACTTAGCCTTCAGAACTGGCGAGGCACAGAGGGGTTTCAGCAGCAGGATGATCTGGGAAAACTGGCTCCGAAGGCCAGAGGGCACTCGGGTTTAGTTACAAACATGTATGTCGGCCCCTGACCTAAGGTTCTTACCCATGGGGGCATCTTTTTTTTTATATATAACTTTTTTATTTAATGTTTTATTTATTTCTGAGAGAGAGAGAGAGCATGAGCAGGGGAGGGCCAGAGAGAGGGAAACACAGAATCGAAAACAGGCTCCAGGCTCTGAGCTGGCTGTCAGCACAGAGCCCGACGCGGGGCTCTAACCCACAAACTGTGAGATCATGACCTGAGCCAAAGTCGGACGCTTAACCGACTGAGCCACCCAGGCTCAGCCCCCACGTGTGGGAGCATCCTGTGTGTCCCTGGAGAAAAGGACTTAGCTTCCACCCAGCGCTGGGGGAGGTCTGCACATGTCCTCTGGATAAGAGTCGCTACCTGGTGCACCTACACTCCGGATCAGCTCCAGCCTGCCCAAGTCCCTCCCGTCCCCCGTCTTCTGTCCTTTAGAAAAAGCCTGAGAGGGTGGAGGCTGCCCAAAGGCTACAGGAATGAGCAGTTAGAATTAGGTTCTTCAGGTGGAGTCCAGTGTTGGGCTTAGGGGAGTGATGAGCCTGTAGCCATGGAGACGGAGCGGCCCCTGGTACAGACTTAGAGGAGGGAGACCTGAAGGAGGAAGGTTCATAACACGATGGTCAGAGACCCTGTGGAGGGACATGCAAAATGTCCTAAGAACAATATCTCTAGGGGTCTGGAGGTGGGCATTTGGGCTGTGCTTTATTTTATTTTTATTTTTTTAATGTTTATTTTTGAGAGAAAGAAAGCGCACAAGCAGGCTGCTGTGGAAGGGCAGAGAGAGAATCCAAAGCAGGCTCCAGGCTCTAAGCTGTCAGCACAGAGCCCAACACAGGGCTCTCACTCATGAACCGCAAGATCATGACCTGAGCTGAAGTCAGACGCTTAACCGACTAGGCCACCCAGGCGCCCCTGGGCTGTGCTTTAAAGAATGATTATAGTTTTCTCAGGTAGGGAAGGGCAACAAACATTATCGACAGACTTAGGGACCAGAGTAAGCAAAGTATATTATGGGGGCAGGACATTTATGTCAGAATCTTGTCATTTCCCCCGAATATCCATTCTCTTCCTAAGAACCCTGATGATTTTTACATAGGCACATGGTAGCCTGGAATAAATTTTCCTGCCTTCCTTGCGGCAGACAAGGTCTGTGTCCCTTGTGACACAAGCAGAGGTGGTAGGTGTCGATTCCTTAAGAACCTCTTTAACGTATAGCCAGTATCCATCCTGTACCTGTTTCTTCCCCCCTCCCCCTCCCTCCTGGCTGGCACACAGACCCGATTCCTAGAATTTGCACAGCCATCTTCGATCATGTTAAGAATGGGTCAGTGACAGGATCCCAGAAGCCTGGGTTCCTGGCACCCAGAAGCCCCACTGTCAGGATTTGTTTTACATGAGAAACAAGCTTCCGTGTTATTTAAGTTTCTAGAACTTGGCCTGTCTCTGAAGCTAACCATAACTGATATATATTCTATGATTTAATTTATGTTGAAATCAATCACGCTGAGGCTGAAAAGCTGAATGGCGGCAGTGTGTGATTCCCCACTAAGGAATTTGAACTTCATCCTGTTGGCAGTGGGGAACAAAAGACTTCTGAGCCAGAAGATGAGAACTGTGCTTTGGCAAAGCGATTCCTCTGGCAGTGGTTCGGTGGACAGTTGGGAGAAGGGAGGCACTAAAAGAAGAGGTGAAATCAGAAATTCCTAGGCTTCTGAATTTCAGACAAGCAAAATCCCCAGAAATTTCAAAGGCCAGCATGGGGATTACCAACATCTAAGAGGCCAGCGGAGAAAGGAGACTGTGACAGAACCATGGCAAAAGAGGGTCTGACTTTAACTGGATCATCTCTTCTGTATTTTACAAGCACAGGAGGCTGTTTTTCATTTTCACGCAAGATAATCTCTCTGTGGAGTTGGGACAGCTCTGCTGGCCCACGAAATAAACAAAATCCTTTCTAAGCAGCTGGCAGAGGAAGCTTCGGCTCCAGGAGACTGAAAGAAGACAAACAGGCATTGCCTCCAAATCAAAAGCTTGGGCACACCTGACGCCCCGAGGCTTCAGGACTCCAGAGCTCCCTGTTTGTCATCTTCTGGGAACACCACCTACAGCCACTGACATTATGTTGGCGATGGCTTTGTGTCTCGGGAGAGGAGATAAATAAGCGCACTTTCCTCAGAGAAAGACTTGGAGCCCAGAGGAAAAAGGGTCTTGCATTCATCTGTGCGTGGCAGGCATGCCTGTCCTTGCGCCAGAAACTCCTGGCTGCACCTGCCAGCCTCAGGCTTCTTGGTAGGCACCATGCCCCGGGTAGGACACTGGGCCCAGCTGGAGCTGGACATGGTAGAGAAGAGAGACATAGGCCTGGCACAGCATCTGCCTGCATTTGCCGGGGAACACAGCAGAGCTGACCCAAAGGTAAGGAGACGTTCGTGCTCCCTGAAAGAAAGGAGAGCTTTCCCTGTGCCCTAACCCTTGGCAGTGTACAGAGCCTTTCACCCATATCTCCACTTGATTTTGTCAACTTCCCTCTATCATTGAGATTTTAATGTCCTAACTTTACAGAAGAGGAAGACGCCAAGCGAGGTGAAGTGACTTGCTCAAGGTCACACAGCAGGCAGCAGATCGGACACCAGAAGCCAGGTCCCCTGATCCTGTCTGGTCACTACACCAGTCCTGATTTTTTTATTTTTTGGCTCCACAAGTGGCCTTATGCTCCCTTTTTCTCTCTGGACTCCTTGATTTTGTTCAGTGATCATTAACATGTCAATCAGAAGAGAGTTCAGATTTCCCTGCGTCTGTATCTCATGGAGAGGCAGGAAAACAGGAGAATTAGGCCATTAAAGTAGTTCAGTAAGAGATCATTCATTTGTTCACTTAGTAAATATTTGAACACCCTTTATGTGAAAAGCACTGTCACGGGTGCTAGGGATACAGTAGGAGAGAGACAAAAAAGTTGGCCCTGGATACCAGGGAGCTTACGCTCTAGTGGAGGCGGAAGAACGTGAACAAGTGAATAAACAAGGCAATTTCAGAGTATGATCGGTGCTGTGAAAAAATAAAGTAAAATACAGTGGTATCCTAGTGATGTGGATACTTGAGGTAAGGTGGGCTAGGAAGGTCTGCGGCCTGAATAAGGAGTCAGCTATATTGCAGACAGAGGTAACAGCACAGTTAAAAGCCCTGATGTGTGAACAGTATAACAGGGCCTGAGCTAGCTAGTGGGGGTGAAGTGGATGCATCCGGCAACATTTAGAAGGAAGAACCAGCAGGATAGACTAGATGCCGTGGTTGAAGGTTGAACTTTATTTAGCACTTTGCTGGATGGAGGGTGCCACTCCCTGAGTGAGGGAACTCTGGAGGAGGAGAAGGGTTTGGAGACTGGCATTTCCCCTCTGCCAGGGCTCTCTTTCCCATCTGTATTAACACGTTGATCAGACTATAAGACAACAAAGGTTAGTACCAGTTCTTAAGAATATTACGATCGTCACACAACTACATTCCAAATGGATCAAAGATTGCAATATAAAAATAAATCCTAAAAAGAGCACAACAAACCTTAAGAGGGTTTTTTTTTTAACCTCAGAGTGGGGAAAAACCAACACAAAATCCAGAATCAAAGAAAAATAAAGGATGGATGGATTGACTCCATAAATATCTTCTATTTTTGCATAGCAGAAAACACTCTGGGCAAAGTCAAAAGTCCACAAACTAGGGAAGAAATATTTCCAATTCATCTAACAAAGAGCTGATTTCCCTAATATATAGTGAGCTCTTATGGATCCATAAGTAAAAAGGAGAAAAAAATGCAAGCAGACAGAAAGGAAAGTCTAAGTGTCTCTTAAAGATATGAAATGTGGCTCACTCCACTTCAGATAACTGTAAATTACACCACCCTGACATAGTGTTTTTCAGCTATCAGATTAACAAAGATCATAAAATTTGATAACATGGTGTTGATGATGAGATGGAGAAACAGGTACTTATGGAAGATAATTGAGCAATATCTATCAAAACTATATTGCCCACACCCTTTGACCCAACTTTCATACTTCTAGGAATAGATCCTACCTGTACGTATATACCGAGTTACTCATTACAGCAGGTATAACAAATGGTTTGAACCTATCTCAAAATCCTTCACTCCTGCACTGATTAAATCAATAACTGCGTATAATGGCATTTTATAAGCCATAAAAACAGTCCTGAGGAAGCTCCTTTTGTACTGATGGAACGACTTTCAAAAGAAGTGCAAAACTGTACATATAGTGCACTACTATTGCTTCGTTTGTGTAAAGTACCTCCCAAAGAACGTTTAAGAAACTGATTACATTGAAAAAAAATTGATTACATTGTTTGCTTCCGGGAGGGAAACTAGGTGGCCAAAGGACGGAGATGGTAAGACTTTTCCCTGTATCATCTGAACTGGTTAATGAGTTATCTTTTCAAAATATACTTTTATAAATAAATAAAAACAGCAAACAAAACTTCTTTGTGGTTCTAGGTAAACTGGGTTAGTGAGAAGGTAACCAGTATTTACCGAGTTCCTACTACGTTCCAGATACTCTTCCAAGCAGTATACCCTTCCAATATATACTACCTCATTTACTTACCCAGGTAGTCCGATTGAAATGGGATAAATTATTTTAATTTTACAATAGAAAATAAGTTAAATTAGCCAAGTAGTTTAGTCAGTGTCAAGCCTAATCTAGCTCCAAAACTCCAGCCTTCTCCACTTTCCACACTGCTCTTCCAGTTGTCCTATTTGTTAAATAATATTGGTATTATTTACTGGGCACTTGCGATGTGCTGGGAACAGGACGAAGTGCTTGACGCATTCTCCTATATAATTCTCTAGTCAACTCTGGAAGGTTGGAATTACTATCCCCTTTGTAGGGAGAAGACCAGCGAGGCTCAGAGAAGTGGCGCGTAACGGGCCCAAGATCACGGATACAAAGACGGTTAGAACCCGGACTTAACTCCAAAGCTCCTGCTCTGAAGTCGAAACCACTCCCGGTTCAAAGGACAAAAGCCGGATGGCTCGCAGGGCGGGAGGGGCCGCAGGCACTTCCGGGGGAGAAGCGAAGCCACCCGGCTGCGGAAGGCGGTGCGGGCCCAGCCACAGCGAGCTCGCGAGAGGACGTGCCGGGAGGCGGGCGCCGCTCGCCTCGCCTGCGCCGCCTGTCGATCATCGAGCCCCGCCTCCCGCTGGAGGGCCCATGGGAAAGCCCCGCCCCCACTCCTGGCCGGGCGGGAAGCGAACGCGCGCTCCCTCCCGTTACCCTCCGCCTGCGGGGAGGGCGGGGAAGGCGGGAGGCGCGCGCTCGCGTGCTGCGTGCTCGCGTACGTCGCTGGNCTCGCCCGTTGCCGCCGCCGCCGCCGTCGCCGCGCTCTCGCTTCGCCGGCCGCCGCCTAAGGGGGGCTGGGGCCGGGCCAAGCTGCCGCCACTGTTGCCGGGATGCCGCGGGTGTACATCGGCCGCCTGAGCTACCAGGCCCGGGAGCGCGATGTGGAGCGCTTCTTTAAGGGCTACGGGAAGATCCTGGAGGTGGATCTGAAGAACGGGTGAGGAGGGCAGAAGAGGGGTCTGCGGGTGGGCACAGGGCCCCGGCGGTGGCGGGGAGGCCGCGGGTACGGGAGAGGGACGCCTGCCCGGCGCGGAGCTGCTACCGGCCTGCTCCGGCTCCGCCATAGTCGCGGCGCCTCGGGGGCGCGGGTAGGCCCTGGTTCCCACTGCGCCTGCGCGGGTGGGGGTGGTGGAGGGATAATGGGAAGGATGGTGAGGATCTGAGTGGGACGGGGAGAAGGAAAACCCGAGTGGGACTGGGACTCCGGGCGGGAGGGTACGGCTCCCAGGCCCCCGGGAGGCCTGGGTTTTTTCCTTCCCAGGCCCCGCCAGTGGGGCTGCTTCGTCTCCGGCTAGAGACCGACCTTTCCCGCTCTCAGGGCTGCTGGAAATAAACAAACAGGATTTCCTGCTCCCTTTCCACCTCTTGCCCAGTGTAGTGGATCAGACGGTCACCGCGCATCTTTCCCGGGGACAGGAGCTCTGGGGGGAGGCTCTTTTTTGACTCGCATGTGTCACATTTTTTGGGCGGGAGACTCGGGTTTGAGTGAGTAGTCTAGTGACAGTTTCGAAAGTATCGTCTTGCCTTGCTGAGAGCCTTGGCTTCTCCCTCTACGAGAGTAAATTAAAGTCGTAATTCGTTATCTTTAAAACTCCGTGCAGAGTTTCCACGGTGTGGTTTCCGTTCTCCAACTTGGCCCCAAAAAAAAAAAGGAAAAAAAAAAAAAAACCTTTGTCGTTGTAGAGCTTGTTAGACAATCGTGGCCACCCTGGCTAGTGGCTGCGTCAACTAGTTAATGAGACAGATTCACGGCTCGAAGTCGCTAACTTACTGCCTCCCCGGGTATGGTCTGTTCTTTTCCTCTTCTCCTTCGGCAACGCAGGGGAAGATCTTGAAAGAGGAGAGCTTATGAGAACCAGGGAACGTTAGGTGGGACTTCAGAGATGTGTATGTAAAACTTAAAAGGAGTAGGGGGAACATGTTAGGGCTAAACCTTGAGTTTTGGAGGAACTTTTGGCTTGTTAAAAAATAAAAGACCTTTGCAACAGGTCTGGTATGGCTACAGGTTACTCCCCATTGTAATGCTAGCAACTAACATGTAAGAAGTTATGAGAAATACCTAAGTATGAGTCCACATTTGAGACAGATCGGTAGCTTCCGTCTACCCATTGTTGATTGGGTTTTAAAAGTAATTTCAGGATGACGCTTTGAAAGAATCCTCTTCTTACTAAAGAGAGTGTCCTCGATGAGAGTGTTTATTATGGGGTCGCCTGGCTGGCTTAGCCCCTGGAGAATACAACTCTAACGTAAAAGGCTTAGGAAGTTACTCGTTCGGGACGTAGAGCTTTCGGTTCTTAAGGAATTTACTAGATAAGTGGGTTTTTGTTGTTACTGTGATACATGTATGAAAGATCGAGTTAAAACCCCCATTTTCTTCAGAGGCCAACTCAGTTGACAGACTGACTAAATTTTGTGGGAAAAGCATGGTTTTTGAAGCCACACAGGCTTGGGTCAAGTCCTAGCTTCACCACTTAGCATCGGTGGGCAGCTTGCTTCTGTGACTGAATTTTCTCATCCACACAGAAAGGGAACATTAGAGATAATTGTAACGCATGTTTGGCTTGTAGCTGGAAACGGTAACTGTAATCAAATAGATTTGACTGTGAGCATTTGGAGACAGCTTACGGGTTTTGATAATATGAGGCGCATTTGGTGAGATCCGTTTTCTAAGGTCACTCAAGTGATAGTGAGCAGGAAATTGTGTTGATGTTAATGGTAAAGTGGTTAATGGGACAAATCAGTCGATAACCCACCAAGACATCTGCTACTGTACTGAATGGGTTGGAGAGAAAACAGAAAAACACCTTTGCTCCCGAGTAAATTGTTGATGGTTACAGCACGTGCACTTTGAGTTAAGAAACGCTCTCCCTTTAAACTCCAGTAAAGCTTGGGATGGTTTGTTTGAAGAGATTTGTTTGAAATAGTCTCTGAAGAACGAATTGAGTGGGGCTTGGAATAAAGTGGGAATAATGTATGTCATGGCCAGTGATGGGGAGGAGGTTATCCTCTTAGGAACACTTTTGAGAAATAATGAGCAACCAGGCTTGGATTGAGGCTCACGAAGGGTCTAGAAGTGCAACAGCAGAAACCAGAAACATCAACCCTAAGATCTTACACTGAGCATCCAAAATCCTGGGTAGGAATTGAATGGCTCTGGAGGGAGCAATTGAGCAATCTGCGAAATGGTCGCATGTGAGGAAGGACAGATCCTTGCACAACTCTTAGTACCTGAGTCTCTTTCCGGGAACTGTTCATTTATACGGTTCTGTAACCCATGATGGAAAGTGAAGGTTGAGGAACGGGAAGTCCTTTCAGGGATTCAGAGGCAGGCATGACCATCAGACAGACACCCCTGGAAGCGTTCAGGCACTCTCTTCGGGGGAAAGTGACTGCTGAGCGAAGGACCAGTGGTGTAGATGTATTTCAAGCAGTTGACTGGACTAGACTGCAAAAGTGCACAGGAGTCGGAGAGGAACAAAAGGAGAGGTGGCATAACTTCACAACGTGCGTAAGCTGACGGTTCTGGACGTTAAGGATAGGTCTCGAGTCGCAGTTTTTAACATACATGGATCGTAATCATTAGTAATTGAAATACTAAAGCAGATTTTGGCAGGATAGGATTTTGATGAATTGCTGAAGAGTTCAAATTTGTAGACGTGAGATCTATCAGCAGACAGTAGATAAGTTCAGAATTAATTAAACAGTCATAAAGTGCTGGTATAGGAGGCACCAGATGAGTTCTCTCCAAAGGAAATTCAGTGACCAGGAGAGGATTTTATGGATCCTCTTGGAATTTTAAGAAGTATGTATGCAAAAGGGCGCCTGGGTAGTTCAGCCGGTTGAGCGTCTAACTTCGGCTTAGGTCTTGATCTCACTGTTAGTGAGTTTGAGCCCCACCTCGGGCTCTGTGCTGACAGCTCAGAGCCTGGAGCCTGCTGCCGATTCTGTGTCTCCCTCTCTCTCTGCCCCTCCCCTGCTCATGCTCTGTGTGTGTCTCTCTCCCTCTCTCAAAAATAAGTAAACATTAAAAAAAAAAAAAAAAAGTAATGCAGCAGTTCATTGCCTGCCATTTTATTATTCCAGGCAGCCGTAATCTAGATTGCCTTTATTTTAGAGAACTCCTAGAAAGGTGGTTCACTTCGCCGGCCACAAACACGTAGATCTCCCAGGACCACATCGGCCACTCCAGATCCCCTAGGGTCTCCTACATTCATACCTGCCATGCTAACTCCGAGAGCCACTCTGGGACCAAGGGTCAAGAAAGCAACAGTGTTAGCACTACCTGTCTGTAGCTTTCCAACTCTGGTAACTTTTGCTGCCTTTGATTATTTGTGAAAATTCTGTGGGCTTTCTTTTTTATTAATCACTTCATGTAAAGTATAGAAGACTTTTTAATACAGTAGTTTCTCTTGCCACAAAATCTTGTGGTTCCAGTCATAGGTCTTTAGATCTTAATTTTTCCATGTCTTAGTTAATAAATTTAACTCCCCACACCCTACATTTATTTTACTTGCCTAGCAACTGGACAGGTAAACCTCCAAATCATTGAGGGGTTTTGTTTTGTTTGTTTTATTTTTAAGGTTGCTAAAGGCATGAATTAAAACCCTCCAGAAAAACTTGGCTCTAAATTTCACACCTGTGCTTCATATTACAGTGAAATTGTGAATAGCTGAAATTTTTAAGGGTGTCCTGGTCTGTTTAATTGAATTTTCACAGTATCTTAAGTATTACCAGGAAGTTTTTGTTTTCTTCCTCCTTGAAAATTCCTTTAAGTAGAAGGCACCTTCCTTAATTTTTGTAATATGTTAAGACTCCTTCAGTGAGTCAAATCCTTGTGTTTGTGCCTGGTCACTGTAGAGCATTGTTAGATTTTAGATACTGAGCTGAATCCCTGCCCACCCCAGAAGCTCCACAGGGATTTTCTCCACGCCCTTGATGGGGGGTCATTTTGTTTCATTTCTTATCTTTTCCTTTAAAAGGATGATCGCAGAAATATAATTAGTTTCGTGTTCCAGGTGCGGTTTCTGGTTAATTGAACTGTAGGAGATTATCTTCACCCACCAAATGGCAGATAAATGCTTTATCAAGTTTGTGATAACAGTACAACTTGGGGGTGCCAGGAATGACAAAGAAAAAGCAGACACTCTTACCTTTAAGGACCCCACCACCTTTTTGTCTTCAGGTGATTCTGCCCTCACAGATGATGGCACATTTGAGGGGCACCTGGGTAGCTCAGTCGGTTAAGTGGCTGGCTCTTGATTTCTGCTCAGGAGTACGATCTCGTGGTTAGGGATCTGACAGCATGGAGCCTGCTTGGGATTCTCTCTCTCCATCTCAGTCTCTCTCTGACCTTCCCCTGCTTTTTCTCTCTCTCAAAATAAATAACATTTAAAATTTTTTAAATAAATAATTTTAAAATAAATAACTTAACCTCTGTTAGGTTAAGATAATTACCTTGTCTCGATTGTACCAAAAGTTTCTGACTACTTATAAATGAGTACTGGATTTTATCAGATTCTGCATCTAATAAGATTATTATTTTTTGTTTCCCTTTTAACTTGTTAATAATGGTAGATTACATTTCCAGAATTTTTGGATGTTGAACCATCCTGCCCTTCGTGAGCTAAACCCAACTGATTATGATGTGTAATTTTTTTTATGATAGTAATTGAATCAACTAATCTATTATTCAGGATTTTTGCATCCATTTTGAATCTATGATTAACATACAATAAAAGCACAGGGTTAAAGTATAAATAATAATAATAATGGCACATTTGAACTCTTAGAGTCCAAGGCTTTTAACCTTTCTGTTAAGAAAAGTAAGGCATTTGGGATGCCTGGGTGACTCCGTTGGTGAAGCATCTGGCTCTTGATATGAGTTCAGGTCATGATTTCACGGTTCGTGGGATTGAGTCCCACATTGGGCTCTGTGCGGACATTGCAGAGCCTACTTCAGATTCTCTCTCTCTCTCTCTCTCTCTCTCAAAAAAAAAAAAAGAACTTAAGAAAGGAAAAATAAGGCATTTGGTTTGAAATTAATTTTATGACTAAGAAGAGATTTAAACAGTTTTGTCTAAAGGAGTGGTTGAAAACTTTGTACAGAGTTAAAATTAAAGACCCATTTTAATTCTTACAATATTTCAAAATAGCATGTATTTATTTTTGATTATAAAGTGTTTGCATGTTTATTGTAATTTTTGTTTAAATACAGAGGACAAAAAATAACCATCCATAGATGGCACTGTCTCCATTTTGAGACTTTGCCTTTTTTGACTCACATGCATTTCTTATGCTGCTCCTTTTTTTTTTTTAACAAACTTGGGATCATACTGTACATACTGTTTTGTAACCTTTCTGTTCCTACCTAATAGCCTGATCCTTTACCTTTGTCATGAAGTGTTCTCCTACAACTTGATTCTTAAGGGGTTCATTCATAGTATTTCCACGTAAATGTTATGTCATGTACATCATTAAAACCATGTTGCAAGACATTTAGGTTGTCTTCAGTTTTTTGCTACTTTTATGTTTTATGGCACTGTGTTGAATATTCTTTATAGAAGTCTTGGGGTAAATTCCTGAGTAGACTTTGGGAGTCAGTGTATACAAGTCTTTAAGATTTTTGCTGCCTATTGGTTTCCATTACTCCTTAGACAAAGAGTGTTAATGTTATTGTTTTTTTAATTAGAATGTTTAAAATTCTGTATGAGGAAGTTATCTTGCAGCCTTTAAGCTTCATCCCTTTAGCCTACCAAGCATAACAGATTCGAGAACTTTAAATAAATTTTTTTGACTGATTAGAAAATAAATATGAAATCCTTTTAACATAAGGTCTTATGTACACTTTGATGTTCCACTTTTTCTGCCTAATTTATCTCATGGTTTTTTTTTTTCTGTTACATAAAAATCTTACACACATCATTTTAACGGCTGCAGAAAATTCATTGTATGTCTGAATCATGACTTACCCAACCATTCCTCTTGGGTCATCTCTAAATTCTGGTTGTTAAAAATAATGCTGTGATGGGAATCATGTGCATAAAACCTTGTATTTTTATCATTCCTTAGGACAGATTCTATGAAGTAAAATTCATGTGTCATAGCAGGAAAGAACATTTTCAGGGCTCTCAATGCATATGATGCCAAATAACTTTCAGAAAAGCTGTGTACCAGTTACTCTGGTGCCAGCAGCGAACGTCACTGGTCACGGCAGTCTCACCAGCATTGGGCACACGTGTTGTTTAACATCTTTGCTCATTTAACAGGTGCTCGTGGGCTCATGTGTCTTAACCAAGAACTTTTTTTCCTTAAGCAAGAAACAATGAGAAATGGGACTATGGATGAAGTAGCAGTCTTTATTAGTATTATAACCATTACGGATATGACCAAGTTGTTTCTATACTGAGGTCTCTTGTGGAAGTCTGCCTGTATCCAAAATTTAAGCATGTTGCCTTGTATTTTTCCTGAGACTTGGGTAATTTTTAAATTTCTATCATTTTGAAAAATCAGTGCCAAGGGATAAGACCATACTGCAGTTGTGACCACATGTTGCTAGCATAGATTCCCTGGCTTGAGACTTCCACTCTGTGGTCCCGGTTTCCCAGTCTGTTTGCTAAGAATAAACATTACCTGTAATTATTTTACAAGTCATTCGCTTTAATGTCTTGGTCTTCCCTTCCTCATTGAGGTATCATATGAATAAAAGGGCCATGTTAAGTATTTGTCCCTTTTTAAAAAATAAGCATAGGCGGGATGCCTGGGTGGCTCAGACAGTTAAGTGTCTGACTTCGCCTCAGGGTTCATGGGTTCGAGCCCCAGGGCAGGCTCTGTGCTGACAGCTCAGAGCCTGGAGCCAGTTTCAGATACTCTGTCTCCCTCCCTCTCTGCCCCTCCCCCATTGGCACTCTGTCTCTCTCAAAAATAAACATAAAAGATAATAAAATTTTAAAAAATAAGCATAGGATATAGACTAGATAAAATGTGGTTTTTTTGGTTCTCGGTATTTCTGGATGTTTCCAAGTAACTTAAGCAAAACTGTTCTTTGAGCTGTTCTAAGAAAGGTGCTCCTAGTATTTGAGAGAATACTGTTGGGAGTGGTATTTATAAATTTGTACGCTAACACTGGAATTTCAAAACTTTAAAAAATATTGACAGAATGCACTTGTGTGATTTTTTTTTTTTCCCTTGAACTGCATACACCAAATCACTCTACAAACAAGTGTTGTCTCTAGTTTGTATTGATGGGGAAACTGAGGCATGGGGCAATTACGTGACTGGCTCAGGGTTACAGAATGCGTTATTGACGACTCTGGAAACTGAAGCCCTTCCCTGTTCCCACGCCAGATAGAGTAGGGGCAGTGTCAGCCAAGGCTGCTCTCGTGCTGTCTCCTTCCAGATGGTTCAGTCCTGTCGTTCGGATATTTGTATCCGAGGTCGAGAAGGTAGTTTAGGTTCCATGGCCTGTTCAGTCTTTAGTCTTTCAACAGAGCCTTCAGCAAGCTACAAAGTTACTGCCAAAAATGAGACAGGGGGTACTTTTTTCGACATTGGCCCTGGACGGAAACCACTAGTGATACTCTCAAGGCTGCTCTTTGAAGAGCCATAAGGTGATGTCAGCTTTGTTATGGCCGACTAGGGTCGGATTTGTGCAAGGAGATGCAGTGAAATGATCTCTGTCAACCTTATCGTTAGGGCTGTCTGGTCTTGGAGTAACCTGAAGGCGAAGGATCGGGCTGTGCTCTGGATTCGCACGCCCATATTTTGAGGAAATGCCCCACGTGACCATTCCTGCATGTTGAGATCAAAGTCTGGAGGCCTCGGAACCACACATGACACCTGAAGACACACCCAAACGACATTTGTCATCCCTCCGTCAGGTCCCCCGGCCACGTCTGGAGGCCTGGATGCCAGAATGAGAGGCATTTGTAAACAGACCTCACAAACCTAGAGAAAGTGGGTGACCAAAGGAGGGAGGTCTGAGTCTGGCCTTCAGGAATGGAAGAGG
Organism: Crocuta crocuta; assembly: GCF_008692635.1. Classification (NCBI taxonomy): domain Eukaryota; kingdom Metazoa; phylum Chordata; class Mammalia; order Carnivora; family Hyaenidae; genus Crocuta; species Crocuta crocuta. The sequence continues at coordinate 1,123,013 of NW_027532008.1, forward strand.
CGAGCGGGAAGCTCAGGCGCAAGAGTAGGAACCGCAGAGCAGAAGCACTCACTTTGAGAAAAGGTATTCCATGTGGATGAAGAGAAGCTGTTGATCCATTGATGTTAAAAGAACTTGAGAATTTTGTTAAAATGCTAAATGAATTAAATGCCTGATTTCAAGGGAAGGGCATCTCTGAAAAATAGCATAGGAAGTGACATCTTTAACCACAAAGGAAAAGAAACTGGCTACAACCCAGGGACTGTGGAGTGGTTTTGAGGGATGTGGGGACAGCCAAGATGGCCTCAGAGGTATAACTCCCTAAGAGGCTTTAACAGCTGTTACCCACTCATAGTGCCATTTAGAGGTAAGTATGAACTGGGGTTTTTTTTGTAGCTTTTGTGTCGAATAGCACTGTCTGCTGATTGTAAACCTTTATTTCACTTAAGAATGAGTGACATACAGTAATCTTTTAAGTCCAAAGAGGTTTCTAAGTTGGTAAAAAGATGTTCATCTCTTGAGGGTTGTTTAATTTTTTTTTTTTTTTTAATCCGTGATTGTCTTCATGAGCTTCAGTGTGTCATCAAAGAATAGCTGACCCCTTTTCTTGTGGGATCTTTTAATTTCATTTACTCTTAGTGTTGAGTGTCAGAATATTGAAAAGGACACAGGTGTGATTGTTTGCCCTTTACCCCCTTTGAAGAAAGTGGCCATGTTGAGTTTAAAGTGTCCGCGAAATACATTTTGTTATGACAGGGATTATGGTTATAACAGTTTGACCCACAAACTGTTCACAAGTATGTTACTTTCTGGGAGTACTCCCATTTTATGGGGTAGAAATACAGTGGATTGTTTTATTGCTTACTTTTTAGGATATTGAATGTTCCTATTATATTTTCTTCACCCCAGTACATAACTGTTTCTTCAGAGATGGGCTGTCATTCCCTAATGATTTTACCTTTCTCTGTTTCCCTAAACTTTGATAGACTATAAAATTTGGTAATTTTGCTAGGTTTTGTTCCACTGGTAACTTAGATTATAAATGTTCACAGCTTAGGTATCAAGACCTATCAGATGCAAAAATGCTGCTTCTTATTTAACATTTGTCATAAGATGCTGATATTCATGTGGGCATTTGTCCAACTGTGTCCACTCTGTGGACTACATCTTTCCATTGGTGTACGGGAGGCAGTGGCACACGGTGATGACGAATGTGGACTTGAGGGTAGGAAAGACTCCAGGTGTGGGGTAGCTGCGGCAAGGTACTTACCTGCTGGGAGTCTTCATGTCATCTGTGACTAACAGTAAACCTCAGAGTTGTGAAAATTATTACAAAGGAATTTGAAGGAAAATTCTGGTGGGCTGGAGTAGTCCTGTTAATAGTAGTTTGGAATTAAACAGAATTAAATCAGATCCTAGCTGTCTGTCATCTGCAAAGTACTTCCCTGGTTGCTGCTATCACCCTGATGTGGTTGGAAGTCTGTGAACCATATAGTATTCTTTGATTTCTGGTCCATTTTTTTCCATACCGTTCATGCTTATATTTATATTTTTTGGTCCCAGTCACCATTTCTTGCAAAATTAATTAAATGCATCCTTCTTAAATACATGATCTTGTCAGTATCCATTCACATCTACCACCTCTGGGCCTGACTCTGTCATCTCTTCGCTGGTCTAATTTTTGCTGAGCCTTAAAACCAAAGACAGATTCCGGGGGTTGTTGTGGGGCCTCCAGGATGGCGATTGCACAGAATAATCTTATTTTTCCTCTATTCTTCTAGTCTGTTATGTTCTGAACCCACACATGTTTTCGGAAGGACCAGATGGCTGACACTGGCTAATGGGAACCAAAAGACGAGAGTGAAAGTAACCTGGTTGTCACATACCCCAAGTTTAGAGGTGCCTCACCCTGCCCCAAGGTCAATTTCTTTTTTTCCTCTGGAGACTTTTACCCCACTTACCAAAAAACTTGAATACAGCCTGGCTTATGTGAGGTGAGATTATCAAGTCAAGCAGCAGCATTTGTTAAGTGAAAAGGTTTGTGCTCAGGCCTGGGAGAGAAGCCTTTGCTTTTACAAAGGCAGGGCGACCCTGTAGTTAAGAGCTTGAGTCTGGCATCAGGTGGATCTGGGTTCAGATCCAGCCACACCATTTATGAGCTCCTTGACAATGAGCAATAGCTTAGCCTCTCCAAGCCTCAGTCTTCTCATTCGTAAAATGGGAATAATTATAATGATAGTAGTACATTCTTCACAGATGAGGAATGGATGGAATATAAGAGATAAATTACCAGGCGCCAAGTACTACACTAAATATTAGTCTTTGTTGTTAAAGACCACGTAATCAAATGAGGATCAGCACAAAGAAAAAAGAACAAATCCTGTCCTTGAAAGGCCACAGCAACGTCATGTAGAACATAAAATGGGATAGAAGTGCTAAAGCTAAAGAAGGCGGTCAGGTGATTAGTCAGGAAAGTTGTGTGAGACTTCGTAAAGGAGAAATTCTCAAGTCTGTGGAAGAAGATCGATTTGCTTCCCCCTTTGTAATCAAGGCGTTCAGGTTTGGAGAACAGTCTAAACAAAGATATTTAGGAGTCATTGTAGACCTCTGAGCAAAAGGATGCTATAGGAGCTGGCTTTCCCTGCTACATGTCAAGAGACAAGTTGACTAAGAATAGCCATATTCACATGGTATTAAGTGAGCTGATCAGACAGGAAGAAGATGGCCTCAGGGGCTCGGCAGACGAGAAACCTATAGAACTGGGCAGCAGAGGGGAATGGTTAGAGGTGGCTGTGAGGGCCGGGAGTGAGTTAGATGGTCAGGGGCTCCAGAAGAGAGAAATCATGAGGTAGGTTTTCTTCTTTGAAGGTGGGGAAAGACCAAGTGCAGACTGAGCTGTGGCCAGCGTTTGCAGACCAGGAATCCACACTAGCTCTAATCAGAGAGCTCTTGGTGTGCGGGAACTGCCAGTTTGCCGACGTGAAAAGAGCCCCAGACTGGGTACTGGTGAGCCCTGAAGTCGCACCCCAGCTCTGCCACTCAGTGAGCACGGGTAAGTCATCCACCTTCTCCGGGCGGCCTCGATGGCCCTCCCTCCTCTGAGGCTAAAGAAAGGGGAGGCCAGAATGCCCAGAGCAGCGTACTCCCCGTCTCAGGATAGGACAGGATCTCAGGAACCTACTTGGTGTGGTAGGCGCTCCTGGTTTGTGGGGCCTAAACAACCCAGCGTTACCGGGAGAGTCCGATTGCAGCCATAACCAGTGACCGAGAGCAGTGAGGGTGACACTGGTTCACCCTACTCTCAGGGCCTAACCACTGCTTCCCCGGAGTGTCGCAGACCTTTGGAACGGGGGCAGTTACAGTTCTCACGTATGAACGTCTCTCTGAGCCGGCCTCAGCTGAGCACGAGAGAAGAACCGCAGAAGTGTCTTTCTGCAGTTTCCCGGGCGCTTATGCAGACTGCAAGGATTACCGTTTTAATTGCTACCTGTCGGGGTGTCCTGCCTCTCATCACCTCCTAGCACCGAGTTGACTGAAGCATAGGACCAACACTGAGTACTTTGAAAGAAAGCTGTTTGATTCCTGTTCACTGAATGCCATTTCTTTCAGGGTAGATTTAAGGGCCTTGCCCTTAAAGAACAGTGCCATTGACCCTAGTTTGAGGGTTCAAGCCACCCCATGGGTTAACTTCAACAGATGAAAATTTTTCCTTGGCTACAGCAACATCCCTAATCCTGACCAGCCATGGAGAGGTTCGGTTCTTACAAGGAAAATGAGTGAATGTGGGAATGGCTCACCACATTGGGAAAAAACTCACATCCTGCTGATGGTTGGCTGAGGACTGTGATGTCCACATACAAAGAAAAGCATGTGGCACAGTTGTAGGACAAAGGTGAGCAGAGATCTACCGTGGAAAGGGGCAAATGTTTCTTATAGAGAGAGTCACCAAGGCTTGCCCCTCGGTAAGCAGCGCTGGGGGGTGATCGCAGGCACACGCATGGAGGCTTGCTTCCCCTTGCTCCTCACACCCACGCCCGTCACTTAGCCCGGGGCGAGCGCCCGTTAGTCGTGCCCTGCCCGGTTAGCTTGGCGACATCCCTCCAGAGCAAGCCGCGCCTCGGTTTTCAGATGGGGCTTTTCTCCAGGTTCCCTGCTGAGTGAAGACGTTTGGAAGACAGAGAGGACTTTGCCCTTTGGGAAGGCGTGCAGAGTGGCGTCCGGGCCACTGGTGTAGATGATTAGGGCCAGGGAAAGCCTGGTTAGCGACAGCACAGGCTCAGGTGGTGGTTCTTGGGAGGAAGAGTGTGATTCACCTTTCCAGAAAGGGAAGTTTTGGAGGGCTCTCGTTTTAAAGCCATGCGATTCCAGTTCCCCACGTGGTGGAGCCCCACTGGCCTGAGCAGCGCACCCGCTGTTGGGGCCTGGAGCACTGAGGGGGGCGAAGCCTGGCATGGAGTGGGGAGCAGCCCACGTAACTCAGTGTGGCCCCTCTTGTGGCGTCCAGCCACCTGTCTGTGCTTGGGAACAATCACAGTCCCCGGTTTTTAGGGAGAAAATGACAGGTACTCCCATCATATTTTTTGGCTAAATTTGTCAGCACAAAACACAACCCAGAGGAAAGGAGGGGGAAGGCAGTAGCAGAGAAATGTTGAAGAAAGTTTTTCTCTTAGTTGAAAAATGGTGTGCATTTAATAGACCATGCTTTTTCTTTCATATGGGCCAGTGAGGGACGTGCCATCTGGGAGTAAAGCAGAAAGAGGCAATTGGAAGCATTTTTTGTTTGTTTGTTTTATTTTTACCAATCCCTGCCATGGAAGGATTTTTAAATTTGTTCTTAGCCCATTCTCCTGAATTCCTTCATTTCTGTAATCTCATACTGGATTATTGAAAGATGGTGGGCTTTAACAGAGTAGAAGGAGAAGGGTGTCTACAGCTAAAGAGAAATCTGTTGGTTGTGTCTGTGAGGGTTACAGGTCACACCAGTGATGGTGTGCGTATACGTACACACCTGGCGATGCGTACGGGGCACTTACATGCGTGTGCGTATTTTATGTCCCTCCTTGTTTTGACAGAAAGGTTCAAAAGGAGAGTGCTTTTGGGGAGATTAGTCTCATGTTTTTTGCTACAAAGCACAAAGGGATGTTAACCATCTATTTAGAAAGATCCTCTGATGTTATGTATCAGGGAGAGCTTTATTATCTTGAAGGCACTAAAATTTCCTTCAGAGATCTTAAAATTTAAAACTAAAATTGGGACCCATACAGATAGTTTTAAAAGGTACTCTAGATGATAAAAATTAAATTTATCCCCATCCATCTTCCACTGTTGTATTCCTCTGATGCTACCATATTGGCTAAAATTATCCCATTTTAACATTTACCTATCATGCCTTTGATGTTAGGAGAGATCCTAGGGAAATGCAGGATGGCTCCTTCATTTCACAGATAAGCTAAGATCCAGGAGGAGACAATGATTTAGACCTGCTGCTCAGAGCTGGTTGATCGCAGAAGCAGGATGAGAGCCGAGGCCAGTTCGTGCTACTCCCGCCTCAGTAGTTGGGGGTTTTGCCTTTTAGAGTCCTACCCACAGGCTGTGGGCGCCAGCTCTAGGGTCTCATTACGCAGGTTCTGTAGCACTGTGTGCCTCTGCTTCCTCCTCTCTAACATGGGATAGTAGTCCCTGGCTCTTGGGTATTGTGAATATAAGATCACGTTGTCTAGTATATAGAGATGACTTCATAAACGTTCAGTAACATTTTACTCTTTAGTCTTCCTGCCTTATCTGGGGAACCCATTCAGTACAGGTTCAATGAAACAAAGTCATTCTTTCAGTAAAGCAGACCTAAATGAACAGTAATGCGATAGAACAACCACACCAATCTGGTCTTTACTTTGCTCTAGAACAGGAGTCCCAGCAGGTATGGTTTGTGATGCAAGAGGATAGTTGATTTAATCTTCCAAACCCACCCAACGTGTCCTTGGCCAAGAGCAGGGACAGTCACATGCCTGATTTAATCCTTGGACTGGACTTTGACATTTAAAATTTCCCAAACAGGGGTGACCGGCTGGCTCAGTCAGTAGAGTGTGCAACTTGGGGGTCATGAGTTTGAGCCCGTGTATCGGACATAGGGTTGACTAAAACATAATAATTTAAAATTTCCCAAATCAGTTTTGTGGAGTAGTAGCCAAACATTTTCTGTAAAATAAATTTGATCTCAAGGTAGCTATTTTAATAAGTGATCTGGACAGCCCAGAAATGTGTCTACTAAGTAAGTGACCCACTTAGAAGTAAATATTAAGAACTGACTGTAAGGGCTGTTTCCCTCTCATAACACAAATTGGTCCCTCCAACTCAGGGAAGAGTTTTATTGGCAAGGTACGCCTTGCTTCAGCCTTGGCTGCAAAGAGATTGGTCTGTCTGAGCATTAATTGTTGTGTTTAGGTAATCGTGCCTCCATTTAACAGACTGCCATTACCTCCCCTCGCAGGTCAGAATGGGTTCTGCGTGTAAGCCGTGCAACAGCGTGAGCGTTTACAGGCCGGTCTTGGAGTCTGGGAAAATGCATTTCCCCAGAGGTCCGACATAAGCACCACTTGTTACTAATAGAAGTTGGGCTTGCTATTTCGGATGATTGGCAGAGCTTAGGGTCTTGCATTCTCTGACCCTTGAGTCGCTGAAAATCCTCATTATTTTGAAGAAGACTGTTTAGGTATATCTGCGATTTGTTCAGTCTTTGGGAGTCGGTATTGTCCTTCTGACGTCACGTTAGATGAGTCAGGGTCAATGAATGGTGCCCAGCCAGCAGGCCACTCTTGGAAGGGCACGGGGGGTGGGGTGGGATGGGCTGTGCTTCATCACGCCCTGGGTTGAATGTTTTCTTGCAACACTCTTTACTTGGCATCAGGCTCTTGCCTGTACGATGCCAGGATCAGTGATGCAGTGGGCAAAACGGACCTATGACCAATCTTGACAACTAAATTAAGGAAGGTACTTTTGGAGGCAGGGGAATGTTTTACAATCTATCAAGAAATAAACCTAAGTAGAGAATAGATTTGATTTTTTGTTTGTTTTTGGCTTAATTTTGTCTCTAAAAATGGTAGTGCAGCTTTCCCTTTTTCCCCCCACTCTTAGGAAGGGAAGAAGCAGCTACAGTGTATTATCAATTATGGATTTTCAGTGACTATAAAGCACTTTGTAACGCAGTAAGTCAATGATTGAGGAAGGCTTTACTTTTGTCAAATAGGACCTCACGTAGAATCACTCTTACCTGAGCCGCACAGCAGTTCCAGCCTTACGGAAGCATAAAACCATGGTTTAGAGTTCATGCCCAGAAACTGAGCCAAGTGGCTTCTGAATTGTGTTACTGCAGAACATTTCCAAAACATTTCCCGTTGAGCAACTGGCTGTGTCTGTCACTTGAAGTTCGAATGCCACTCACAGACCTTTCAGCATAAAGAACCCACCGAAGTGGTCAGCTGCCTGTTGTCCCCTCGGGAGACTCTTGTTTGAAATGAACTCTTCAGTCAAGGGAAAATTCCGCAGTTCCGAGTTTCTCTCCCTCGCTCAGCGTGTTGCTGAGTACAGCGTTACAGGCTAAGGAAGCTGGGATGATTTTGGTCAGGCCGGATGAACTTGTGGCAGGCCTTGTGACCTGTTCTTCGTCCCAGTACATGTAGACACAGCAGAGCACTAGTCAGTGTTTGCCTGTGTACACAGCTTTGTTTAAAGACATTGCTTGTAATTTTCCTTTGTGGTTACGTATAATCATTAATGTGGTTTTGGTTTTTAAACAGAGGTAGTGGTCACAAAGCTAGACCTCACAGCCGTGTTGTTAGACCATACCGAAAGTTTATTAATGATATCGTTTATAGGGGGTTTGTTTATAAATATCTTACACGTGTGCTGTTTAGTATTACAAGTTGTGTTCTTTAACAGGCATCGGTAGGATTCGGGGGGGGGGTCTTCCTTTGGAAATGGGTTAAACCTCTTTGTTGGAACATTCCTAGCAGTACTATGTAAAGAAGTTTGTAGTCCTGTTTCAAGAATTCCCAGCCTACCTAAAACTGCATGAAAATGAATTACAAATCACGAGGAAGTGAATAGTTCTCTGAATATTTTTTTCACTGATAATTTCTGAAACAGTTAATTCACTTGTGACTAATTTGTTTAGGTAGGGTAGGAAGGAACTTAAAAATGTTTTTCTGTCACTGAGATTTGAGGTGCTGTGAAGTTTTTACCCAGTATGTTCTTCCAAGCACGACCTAACGGCACAGTGCCTGCATGTAGGTCTGTTTGTTCTCAAAGCTCTCACGTGGGGGCTGAAGCTAAAAAAGAGGAGTTTTTATGTGATTTGACAGAGCAAACAGTGGTGTAGGGTTACGTATTTTGATACTTGATACCAAGCGTCCCCTGTGGAGGTCTGTGCACTTGTCACCAAAACTACTTGGGGAACAAAGGAAGCGGGGCTGTGTTTTAGCCCGCCTCCTCCTAGAAAGACAGGAGCCTACCTTGAGCAGTCTCCCTAGTCTCTTGCGGGGCCTGTTGGCACAAGGCAAAGTGGTTTCAGCCAAAGGGAAGAGAAAGCCGGTCCTTAGTTTGCAAAACCCACCTAACCTTTGCTAAGCATGACCCTCGTTGCTTTCTCTTTAACGGTGGCGAAGCTGGGCGTCAAAGCGGTGCCAACCCGGACTCTGTTTGCTCTCTTCTAGATATGGGTTTGTGGAGTTTGATGATCTGCGTGATGCAGATGATGCTGTTTATGAACTAAACGGCAAAGACCTTTGTGGTGAGCGAGTAATTGTTGAGCATGCCCGCGGCCCACGTCGAGATGGCAGTTACGGTTCTGGACGCAGTAAGCATTTAAAAGGGCATTTGTATCGATGACATACATGCCTTTGCTGTTAAATGTTGATTTTTTAAAAGTAATTAATTAATTGTTACACTGAAATGTATTGATATTTAAAGCCATTTGTTTGATAAATTATGTATCTTTTTAAATGTAAAATTGCAAATAAACATCTTTGATACTGTTTAATTTTAATTTAATTAATGACATAAAGTTCTTGTTTTAATACTTTTTAAAATATGTTTAATGATGTGTGTTTGTGTTGTTGTTTTTTTTTCTCTGTAATGCAATTGTTTAACATAGATTTAACAAAGACCTCAATGTTTTAATTAAAAGAATCCTTTGAGGCTAAGATGACTGCCTGTTCCATTTGCTGACCTTGGGTTACCTTTCCATGCGTGGCTCTTTGAACCATTGTGGCCCTTGGCTGACCAAAACAGGAAGCCATGTGACGACCGCAACCTTTCCCCATTAGACCTGGGTGGTGAGGATCCCAAGGGTTAGACACAGATGAGATTAAACTGAAATAGGTGCCTGAAAATCTTTTTTTCGTATAAAATATTCACAAAAACTTTAATCACTGTGAGTAACACCAGTAACTGATTTAGTAATTTGGTTACTTATTTCTAAATTGTTAAATTGTTAATAGTTTTAATTTATGCATGTTAATTTTAAATATAATATTAATGAATATATATACTTACCACTTTGTAAATTAAATTAAATTTCATGTTTAGTTGATTGCTTTTTTTAAAAAAAAATCTAGTTTAGAATTAAGGGGTGGGGCTAGAACTAAACCGTATGTGCTGTGTTGGGGGTGGGGGTAAACGGTACACTTCAGGGGAAGATGTGCTGGGTCACCTTTTCCTCTTCCTCCACTGAAGTCGTGTTCTCTATTTGAACCTTCCAAAGGTGGATATGGTTACAGAAGAAGTGGCCGAGATAAGTACGGCCCTCCTACGCGCACAGAGTACAGACTTATCGTGGAGAATTTGTCCAGTCGGTGCAGCTGGCAGGACCTGAAGGTTTGGGCCTCCTCACCCTTTCGGGAGCAGGCTGGGCGGGACTCAGGGGTGGGGAAGGGGCTGGCTGTGTGCAGGCCTAGGCCAACAGAGAACATAATGGGATCAGACGTTTGAAAGTTTTCCCGGAGCCTTTGGGGATTCTCGAAAGGTTCCGGGGCACCTGGCCCCCTCGGTGGGTGGAGCACACGGCTCTTGATCTCGGGGTTCTAGGTTCAAGCCTCATGTTCGGTGCAGAGATTGCTTTTATTAAAAAAATCTTTTACAAGCGTAAAAATAAAAATAGTTTTTAAAAGTCCTGTAGCAGCACGAGAGCCGTCAGAATCTCGCTAACTGCCGTGCACTAGGGACCATCGTGCTCTAAAGACAGCCTGTGTTGGATGAAATTGTCCACTGTACAGAGATGTCGTAGAGAGATGCTGTTGTGGAAACCGTTGCAAGTGTTTCCTGCAGCGTTAGCTGTGATGCCCGGGTTTGTGTCCACCCGCTTCCAGTGTAGCTCCTCCTCGTGAGAATGTCTAATTCTGTGTTCTTTCATAAATCTTTTTTTTTTTTTTTGGTTTTGGTTTTTGGTTTTTTTTTTTTTCCATGGAATATTCATCCTGAAAGAGTCTTAAGGTTAAAGATTGAGGTCCAGTGCTGTGTTGACCATCCAGCATACTGCTCTGGTCCCAGCTTGTTTTTTGAGAACAGTGCTTTTAAGCTCAATAGGGAAGAAAGGCCTAAGTAAGTGTCTTAAACTTAAACCCAGATGGTTTTAGGAGGACAGACGTAAAGGATATTCACCCTTCCATCTCTTCCTTCTCACTTTTAGTCCCATCGTTAGACAAGTCATCTCTAGTGAAATGAGCAAGTATATGTAGGTTCAACAAAAAGTAGTTACGATTCTTACATTCACAGTTTTAGTTCATCAGAGGAACTAAAAAATATTTTTTTTAGTTTATTTTTCGAGAGAATTTCGAGATTGAGAGAATCCCAAGCAGACTCCACACTGTCAGCACAGACCCCAATGGTGGGGCTTGAACTCAGACCGTGAGACTGTGTGACCTGAGCCGAAACCAGCTGAGCCACCCAGGCGCCCCTCCTCAAAGCAATTTTATATCCTTTTCCCGGCCTTTTTAAAAATTTGTTCCCAACAGTCTTTAGATAACAAAGGATGAGATCCAAAAACGGTTAATTCACACATTTGGTCTTAGCAGAAGAGCCGGGACCAGCCCCTAGGCCGGTGTTTCCTCTGGCACACGGTGCTCGTTGTCCAGGAGGCTCTGCTGGGCGTCTGCCGGCGGGACCGCACTCACAGATGGAGCGGCCCCAGGGTGCTGGGAGTTAAGGTTGAGTGTTTTGGTAGAAACTGGAAAGGCTTACAGACTTCTGGTTAAAATGGAGGCTATAGCCACTGTCTTCAGTTGATTTTATACTTCTGTACCTTTGGTAGTTTCACTCTTTAGGAGGGAGAGCACTGGAGCGGATTCCCTTGTGAGTCAGAACAGACTTAAGAACAGGGTTCTCCAGCCCACCTGTCTGGGGTGCATCCTGGCTCTGCCACTTGTCAGTTATTTTACTTCAGCAAGTTACTTTCCTCTTGTGCCTCATGTTTTCCAACTAGAAAAATGAGACTAATACTTATTTTTATTCAAAAGTTATTGTGAGAATTGAATGCCATTCAATATAAAAAGCCCAAGTCAAGAAAATGCAAAAATAAATCGAAGGGCTATCGGTTTTTAAATGTGTAAGTTCATAACACCCCATGATTATGGTGTTGAGATGAAATTTCTGTAGTAGTCTGCCTCCACTGACCTGGAGATCTGGCAGTTTCACCCCTTGGTTGGGGCAGGCAGTATTAATTCAGGTTCTCAAGTCTGGCTGCTTATGTTCAGACCTCAACTCATTCACTTACTGCCTGAATGACCATAAGCAATTTACTTAGTCTGTATATTCTACTTCTTTGTTCTGCAAAATGGGGGGAAATAATTACACCTCTTCATTTGGTTAGAGTTAGGACTTTAATTAAATGTCCATACAATAGACGTTTAGGAGTTAGCTGCTGTTACTCATAATCTGGAGGTATGCAGTGTAAAACAAAAGTCGTGGTTTTGTTTTGTTTTTTTTTAATTTATTTCTAGGGGGGAGAGAGAGAGAGACAGTGTGAGCACGGGAGGGTCAGAGAGAGAGGGAGTCACAGACTGAAACAGGCTCCAGGCTCTGAGCTGGCTGTCAGCACAGAGCCCGACGCGGGGCTCGACCCCACGAACCGTGAGATCATGACCTAAGCGAAAGTCGGACGCTTAACCGACTAAGCCACCCAGGCGCCCCACAAAAGTCGTTTTTTTAAACTACTAGTAAAAGCAAGCCCTTTTAGTAGAATTCTCCTAGATCTTGACCTGTTTGAGACAGTCCCAGCTTGGTAGAACTTAATAGCATCCTAATTCAGTCTCAGAGGTGTCCAAATTTGGATGATAAATTGTATGCAATCCCTGTTTTTTACCCAGAACCCCCCACTCCTGCAGATAATTCACTTGAAGAAATTTTCCACAAAGATAGTCATTCCTGGATTATCAATAATAGCAAGCGACTGTACATAATCTCAAAAGTCCCAACAACTGGGAAATCCTCAAAAAGTAGTGAGCACACAGACTATGAAGACTGTGTATATTGGTTACATACAATTTACATACTTAAGCTAACTCTTAAACGCTCATTTATGCAAATGAGCAAAGAAGGTATCAGATGGCATGTGTTCAGTGTTTGTAACTTTGTAAAATACAGAGAGGAAAGCAGTAACAAGAAATAAATTGCTGTGGAATATTTCTACATTCCACAAATGTCAAGTGTATAGTACATGCAAAGAAACAACAGGAAAATTAGCCAAAAATCCATAAGTGGTAAAATTCTCTGAATCTCCTGATCTTTTCAAACACGGATCCAATCTCCTCTTGTTCACTTTAGTGTTTATCTGGCCTGTTGTATTCTCCCACTGGATTATGTTAAGTCCTCAAAAAGAATGAGGAGAGAGGCTTATAAGAGAAGGAACATGGGGAGTCATTGAACCTTTGAAGCCAGAGCTTGACAGAACTGTTTTATTGCCTTTGTTTTGAAAAGACAGAATAATAGCAATTTCATTTTTTATTTTATTTTATTTTTTTAATTTTAATTTAGGAATCTCTACCCAGAGTGAGGCTCAAACTCCCCACCCCGAGATCAAGAGTCATATGCTCTTCCTACTGAGCCAGCCAACTGCCCCTACCAGCGATTTTAAATAAAACTGAGGTGCTAATCTCATAATCCCTTTATGGATTTATAATGAAATGTAAAAGACCTAAGTTTTACATTTACTCACGTGGTGACATGAGCCTCTAACGATGCTGTAAACAAAAAGTTTGCCAGTGTCAAATGTAGAAATGGATAGTTAAACACGTTCATATTTACACATAAGAAACCATTAAATATTTATTGTGTCTACATCTCACCTGACACTTTAAAGGGCCTGGGGGTGCTCAGTCATTTGAGCGTCCGACTCTTGATTTCGGCCCAGGTCATGATCCCGGGGTCGTGGGAGTGAAGCCTGCTAGAGTTTCTCTCTTTCTCTCCCCTGCTCGTGCTCTTCTCTCTCTGGAATTAAAAAAAAAAAAAAAAAAAAANCTGGGCGCCTCAATCAGTTGAGCATCCGACTCTTGCTTTGGGCTTAGGTCATGATCCCAGGGTCATGGGATCGAGCTCCCCTCCTTAAGATTCTCTCTCTAATTATAATTACATTAGAGATTTTAACAAAATGTATCATAACCGTTTGGGGGTTTTTGTTTCTTTAGGATTATATGCGTCAGGCGGGAGAAGTGACCTATGCAGATGCTCACAAGGGACGTAAAAATGAAGGGGTGATTGAATTTGTGTCTTACTCCGATATGAAAAGAGCTTTGGAAAAGTTAGATGGAACTGAAGTCAATGGCAGAAAAATCCGATTAGTTGAAGACAAGCCCGGTTCCAGACGCCGCCGGTCCTATTCCAGGAGCCGGAGTCACTCCAGGTACTGTGGTTGATTGTGGGTGTGTAAGTGTCGGAGCTTTTGCTGTAAACTCAGTTGTGGGCACACAGAGGGGCCGTCCCTTTTCCGTCTCCTGTCATCCTCAGAAACGTGGTTCTGTCTGGTTCACTGACTCCACTTCGAACTAAATATTTCTCTGTAAGACGAACTCTTACATCATGAGGACAGATCAAGGTTCATTTTCTGAGGCAGGTGTCCGTGACCAGTTTTCACACAGTTCTTCTTGGGTACCCGCTTCAGAGCCTTACTGGGGGCAAACGTGGCCACTGGTCCTTTGGTTACTTCTTCAGGTACTCCTGCTACTCGAGAGTAGAGCCTTTCTTAGCGACTGCTCAGCACTAGGCCAGGCACTTGTGAATGCAACATAGGGCCCGGGCCCTCCTGAAACTCAGCCTAGGGGAGAAAGGCATTGAGCGAATAATGACCATTGTGATAAGTGCGTGTCAAAAGGAAATGTACACGGCACTAGTTTGGAGAATGGCAGAGGCTTCTCTAAGGTCACGTCCTAGACGCTGAGCCCTATAGGAGAAGCCG
>NW_027532008.1:1137610-1215193 GCF_008692635.1 Crocuta crocuta
AGTGGGGGGGGGGAGGGCAGGCAGAGAGAGGGGATGAGAGGGGATGAGCGCCCTCGGGGCGGAGGGCAGCAGGAGGAGAGCTACAGGAGATGAGGCAGAAAAGGGCCAGATCTGCTGGGCCATGGGCCAGAGTGAGGATTTAAGAGCAGGGCGAAGTCACTAGAGACTTGTAAGCTTTTCAGGTTTTGTTCTGGTTTTTTCATTTTTTTCTTCTGGAAATTTCAGATATAGAAAATAGCTTAAGGAACCCTGAATCCCTTACCCCTGTCCCCCATCCAGCTGTATTTTTATTTTACCCCTCCTCCCTGCCTCGTTGTGAGGCAAGTCTGGGTATCCTGTCATTGCACGTGCGATGTAATTGTTTCAGTGTGCGCATCTGACTAAATCCTGCAGTCATGGTGCTGGGTCACAGCCAACAAATAGGTAGTCCCATTTTCCCAGTTGCCTCAAATAGGTGTTTCTGCAGTTGGTTTGTTCCTATTAGGATCCCAGCTTGGTCTGCCCGCCGCCCTTAGGTGGCGTGTCTCTCTTAATCGCAAGTTTGCCCTCCTTGGTCCTGTTTTTATTCTCCGTGCAGTTCATTGAAGAAACCATTGCCTGCTTGGAATATGTTCTCGTGGCTGAGATTTTTCTTTGCATCCTTGTGGTGATGTTTGCCGTATTCATCCTGTCCCCCATACTTCCTGTGAACTCATAGCTAGATCTCGAGGCATTTAGAGGAAAGCCAGTATTTTATTAGCAGATGTACTTTGTAAGTAGGACCTCATGCTTCTTGTTGCGTCACTTGTACGGCGCCTGGGCATCCCACGGCAGGTGCAGAGGGGTCGCGTGCGTCATTGTGTCCAAAGTCGTGAGCCATGTGTTATAAAGTTCTCCGTGAGCAGTCCACCTAGTTGCTTTAGCATCTACTGATCATCATTCTGCAGAGCTCTTCGGTTGTCGTTGCCAAGGGATGACTTTCTAATTTCCTCATTCTTTTCTGCATTTAGAGGCTGTAATTCTGTCAATGGTGAGCTCCACTCTTTGCTACTCTCAAATATAATTTTTATAGGAAATGCAAAATAAAAGTTTGACACCCTTATCTACCAACTTTTAGAATTGTAAAGGTGCCTAGGATTCCCCAAAGGCAAAATGATGAGGTTGGTGGTTTAATATTGTTTTGAATGAATTCTTGATTTTTGATATATTTAACAACATTTCATTTACTGCAGTCCTAATTTTTTATGCTCTGATTGTTCTGTTTTTGGTCATTGGGAGCCCTTCAGGTTGGCTCCTGGGGCTTCAGGGTCTTGGTTTTCTTTGGTTTTCGCATGAATGTGCTTTTCTTAATATTTTCTCAAATTCTTTATTGCGATCATTTTCAAACATAAAAGTTGAAAGAATAGTTCACGAACACCTGTGTACCCTCCTTCTAGCCTCAGCGGTTGGTAGTAGTTTGCTTTCTTCTGTCTTTCTCTCTCTCTGTGTATATATTTTTGCACTCCCCCTGTACGTTAACTTTGCTGTAGCATTTTAAGGGAAGTGGAAGACCTGACACCTCACCCCTAAATACTTCAGCATGTGTCTCCAAAAGTGAGGAGGAGGACCACATTTATACTTTCTTACCAGTGATTCTGGAAAGTCATCTCTCCAGGCCCTTTTCAGATTTCTCCAGTGGTTGCATGGGGGGCTTTATAGCTGCATCTCTCCTGAGCGGGACCCAGTCCAGTCTTGTAATGCAAAAGCTTATTAGGTCTTTACCCCCCATCTCCCCCCATCCCGACATTGACTTTTCTTAGTTTTGTTTTGAGTAGTATCCCACATTTGAATTTATCGGTTTCCTCTTGATATCATTGAACTTGTACTTTATCCCCACTTCGCAATAAACTGGAAGTTCCGTCTTGAGAGGTGTGACTGGGATACAGGTTCAGTGTTTTTGGCAAAAGTCCTTTCACAGATGGTGGAGCCCAGCAGTCTTTGAACGTTTCCTCTTTCTGCCGTGATGAGATGTTCTAGGCCTATCTTGTGCATTCCCTGCCCTACACTTGGAATCAGTCAGTTCCCCTAAGGAGCCCCGGTTACTGTGGTAGAAAATAAGCAGAGTTTAAAGTCTTGGCTCACTAATGATGTTTTTTTTTTAATGTTTTTTATTTATTTCTGAGAGAGCGAGAGCAGGGGAGGGTCAGAGAGAGAGGGAGGCAACAGAATTTGAAGCAGGCTCCAGGCTCTGAGCTGTCAGCACAGAGCCCGACACGGAGCTTGAACCCACGAACCATGAGATTATAACCTGAGCCAAAGTTGGATGCTTAACCTACCAATCCGCCCAGGACCCCCTCTAACGATTTTTTTTCTAAAGCTTGGAGAGAGTTTTTAAAAACGTTCTTTGGTCACAGTGAGTGAATTGATAGTTAAAGGACAAAAGTGTTTGCAGGAGGCTAGTGAGAAGGGACCCAGAGAGACGGTAGCAGCTTGGCCGGGGGCAGCAGCAGAGGTGGCTAGACTGGAGATGAAGAGGCGGAATCGTGAGTATATGAGGATGTGGGGGGCGGGGGGAGATGAGAAGAGGCTGGGGTAGCTCCAGTTTGTGGTACGAGGAACTGGGTAAATAGCAGTGGTATCAGCGGAAATAAGGAAGGAAGCCAGGAAAAAGAGCAGGTCTGGGGGAGACATGGGGTCTGGATTAGAGGTTCCGAGGGACAGGTAAGCCGTGTGGGTACCAACCAGGTCTTTGAGCCTAGAACCCTGGAGAGGGTTCTTTTCTGACAGTGGCCTGGACACGGCCAGGGCCATACATATTTTCCAATTGAAAAATGTCTTCATGTTCAGCTAGCCTTTCGCTGTCTTCTCTCCTGCTAGGTCGCGTTCCCGAAGCAGACATTCTCGGAAGAGCAGAAGCCGAAGCGGCAGCAGCAAAAGCAGTCATTCGAAGAGCAGGTCTCGGTCCAGGTGGGTCTTCCTTGGAATAAGCAGAGGAGGTCCGCGGGCGCCCCCGAACCGCTTCCCACTCGGGCTTCCACCACCTTACGAGCATCCCCTCGTGGGAGGCCGGGCTCAGAAGGCGGTGCTGGGCCACCGCGAGCCCTACACTTGCCCTTCGTCTCCCGTTCTCACGGCGGCCCCGTGTCTCCTCAGGTCGGGCTCCCGTTCCCGGAGCAAGAGCCGCAGCCGCAGCCAGAGCCGCAGCCGCAGCAAGAAGGAGAAGAGCCGCAGCCCCAGCAAGGACGACAAGAGCCGCAGCCGCAGCCGCAGTGCGGACAAGCGCCGCAGCAAGAGTAAAGACCAGGCCGAAGAGAAGGTCCAGAACAGTGACGCCGCCGGCAAGTCCAAGAGCCGGAGCCCCAGTCGGCATAAAAGCAAGAGTAAAAGTCGAAGCAGGAGTCCGGAGAGGCGAGCGGAGGAGAAGCGGGCGGGGGGGAGGAGGAGCCGGAGCCAGGAGAAGAGCCGGAGCCAGGAGAAGAGCCGGAGCCAGGAGAAGGGCCCGCACAAGAGCCGCAGCCGCAGCCGCAGCCAGGGAGGCAGCCGCAGCCGCAGCCGCAGCAAAAGCAAGGACAAGAGGAAGGGAAGGAAGAGGAGCAGGGAGGAGAGCCGCAGCCGCAGCCGCAGCCGCAGCAAGAGCGAGAGGAGCAGAAAGCGGGGTGGCAAGCGAGACAGCAAGTCGGGCGGCGGCGGCAAGAAGAAGAAGAAGGAGGACGCCGAGCGCTCCGAGTCCAGGTCGCGCTCCCGCTCCGCCTCCAAGGAGCGCGAGCTCGCCAAGGCCGAGGCCGGCCCGCGGGAGGGCCGGGGGGAGAGTGCGGATGCCGCCGCCGGTCAGGAGACCCGGTCCCGGTCGAGGTCCAATTCCAAGTCCAAACCAAACCCTCCGTCAGAATCACGCTCCAGATCAAAGTCCGCTTCAAAAACCCGGTCTCGGTCCAAGTCCAGATCCAGGTCCGCGTCCAGATCGCCCTCTCGGTCTAGATCCAGGTCCCACTCGCGGTCCTAACCGGCTACGACCACAGCTGGAACTCCCCGAAGTCTTTTGTACATGTTTGGTAGCCGTAGCACAAGTGATCGAAGTAGAACATCCGTCACTGCTGTACATTTTTAACTCCCCTAATGGTGTGTCTACAATTGTTAAATCTAAGTGCTTCCTCTCCGTAAAGCCTCCTGGCGCCAGGCCTTCCTGCTCGACTGAAAACAATCTTCTCTTTGAAAACCCCCTTGACTCCTGGCCCACAGTAGAATATCCAGAACGCCTCGGCTCTCGGGCCTGGCCTTTCCCACAGGGAGCTTAGTACCTGGATGGCTTTCAGGCTGGAACGGTGACATAGGTAGGTACGGTGAGTTCAGCCATTTTTGCCCTCGAATTGATGCCCTTTGATGTTTGCCATTTAGTGAAAGTGCTAAGTCTTAAGTTTCCTACCACTTCGGTTTCATACTTTTGGACTTAACAAAGTTGTGAATAGCACAGTCGAGGAAAATTGATACCTGCAGTAACCCATAGGAAATAAACTGTAGAGTTCCATATTCTGGTATTGTGATTATATTGTTTTATATTAAAAAAAGAAAAGAAAAGAATTTTTTTTAATTTTATTTTTCCCCGTCTTGCAAAGTATAGTGACCCCTGTTTCCATTAAATTTGAATAAAGACTATTTTTGCTTGACAAAATTTCATGGTGTTTGAATCCGAGTTGCATTTCCTGAGTTACCCTGCTAACTTCTCTTCTCAGCATAAAAAGTTCAGCGTGTCCTGGCTGTTTTGTTCCTGGAGGTCACCCATGGGTGGGTAGGGAGCCACCCTTTACTCCTAAAAGGATTCTTCTCACCCAGCAGAATACCTAGCAATTTACAGTCCTTCCTCAGGCAGCTTATTTATGGCCAGGCTGATGAGAGACGGAGCGGTCAGGGAACTCAGAGCGTCCCCAGATGGCTTCTTCACCAACAGAGCGCGCCCTCCTCTGGATCGTTCCCTGCGCTTCCCGCCGTGCGTGTGACGCGGCCCACCTCCTCGCCTTGGGGTGTGGACCGACCAAAGGCCAGGAAGAGAAAACGGTACTAGATTACCTCTGTTCCCCCTCGCTCTCTGCGTTACTTGTCTGGCCTGGTTCTGAAGAAAGGACCAGAGGAGCGGTGTTTCCAGTCTGGTCTCCACCCCTAAAGGAAAGGACCGCCGAGGCATCCGAGCGAGGAGGAAGCCAGAAGGCCTTCGTTAGCGCTGTGGCGCCCCGGAGGGGAGAGCTGCCTCGGGATGTGCTCGGAGCTGTTCTAGACGTAGAGTGCTGCCCTGTCCCCACCTCTGTAGACCACACCTCGGATGGGAAGACGGGTCAGGTGCCTCTTGACCCCCACTGGGGTTTGTGGTCTGGTTGCAAATGATAGACATCACTAGGATAAAGTGGGCAGTCAGGACGGAGCTGTAACTTCATCTCGGTTCAGAGAGCTCTTGAGGAGATGGCACTTGGGCTGAACATCTAGAGGTGTGGGGGTGAAAGGCATTCCTGTTTAAAAAAAAAAAAAATCTGTACACAAAGCCACGGGGTTGGGAAAGCACAGGGCAAGGTGCCCAGGGAACGTGGGGTGTGATGATGGGGACTCAGAAGCAGGTTTGGCAGATGGAGTGGGTGCCGGTGCTTTCAATACCAGGAGGAGGAATTTGGCCTTTGTCCTGTAAACATTGGAACATGGGAAGTACTGAAACAGGAGGGTGAGGGGTGGAGAGCTGGGCGCTGCACGGTCGGCCTGACCAGTGCGGGAGCCCGAGAGCGCGGCACCAGCCTTCCAGGGGGTGCGATGCGGTTGGCCCTTGAGTGACGTGGGTTTGAACTGTGCAGCTCCACGCATGCCTGGGTTTTGAAAAGAGTTTCTCTTATGATTTTCTTAACATTTTCTCTAACTTGTGTGAATTCAGTATATAATACATACACAAAATATTTGTTAGCGGATTTCCAGTCAACAGACTATTAGTTTGGGGAGGGTCGAGTTATATGCAGACTTTTTACTGTAAGGGGGGAGGTGGCACCCCTAATCCCTGCATTAAGGGTCACCTGTAATTGCAGGTGATGTGGGGCAGTGACAGAAAGGGACAGAAGAGGGCTCAGTAGGTGACCTGGGGAAAGGAGCTGTCAGGTGGTCACAAAGCCTGAGAAATGGAAGATAAGGTTGAGCGAGTTCAGTTTGGGAAACACGGAATTTCAGGGACTGGCACCTCACTCAAACCCCCTAGAGCTTTCCCTCCACTCCTGTGTCGTCGTGACAAGATGACTGTCCCAACCAGAATTCCCACTGCCTCGGATCTCACATTGGTCTCCAGTAGGTGACAAGAATCCAACATTCCCTAATTTCTATAAAGACGGGGACGTTTCTTTGGGCTTTTTTTTTTTCTTTCACAAGTTAAAATTTTTTAAAGCCCAGTATTTCAAAATTCAACTTAATTTTACTATCCCTAACAGCAGTTCTTTCCAAATTCCCTTCCAAGCTTTTTCCTGTTCATCCATATTCTAAACATAGTTTGGTCATGTTTGTATAATTTCACTCTGTCATTTAACCACATTAGCATCGGGAAGCACTCCCTCAAATGCTGCGAGCACATTAGTTCTAACCAAGTGAATTTATTAGCACATGTAAAGTGTAAAGGATGGAAATTGCGTTTGCACATAGAAGGGATTGGCATTCATTTTTCCCCCAACAATTTTAAATTCGTTTAGGTTAAAAATCAAGAGAAAGATGGAAACTCTGTTGGGTTCCAGGCACGCGGCAGGAAGGAGTGCTTTCACCAACCTGTGTCGCTTGTCCTCACACCGCCCCCACCCCAGGGTCAGCACCGTCAGGTGCAGGTGAGGAGACTGCAGCTCGCTGGCCTGTGCCCAGTAGTGTTTGGGTAACGGTGGAGTGTGTGCCTTCTGTATGCCAGGCACTGGGAACGGTGCGGAAAGACTGAGAAGGCCCCTCTTCTAGGACATGTTTACAGACTGGGATCCCGGGGCTCGCCTCAGGATGGGATCAGCACTGAGTGCCTTCTGTGGGCCAGAGGCTGGGCCGGAGTTCAGGGGCCCAGCACCGCAAAGCACTGTTGCCACCCCTTAGAAAAGGTTAATAAGCCGTGACAGCAACGTTTGAGGGTAAAGTGCGGTGCTTGCCCTTTCTCCCTGACCTCATCTACCATGGCCCAAGGGGAGAAAGACCTTAGGAAGCCGAAAGAGGAAGGCCCGGAATTTGATTCGTCTACCCGCATCTGCTAGGAGTTAGGCACTTTTACATACATTAGTACATAGTCCCATTTTAAACAAAAACTCAAGAAAGGTGCGGTGATTTGCCCGATGTACAGCTAGTGACAAAGTGAGGATTAATTTTTAGATTTTTCAGGTTCTCCATCCTTGTAAAATGTTATTACTTCTGATAATTATAGGAAGATTTGAAGTTACAATGCTAGGATTTGAATTCAGGTTCAAGTCATGCAGGATTCTTACAGTCCATCTGCTTTCCTAGAACAGCTTCTAAGTTGCTGCAGGGCAGTCCCACTGGCCCACTGCTGGGAATCCGTTTTAACTGTCCCATCATGTGATCCAGGCCTGCCTGGGGGTCCCACTTGTCCAAGCCCAGGTCATCCTCCCACATTCTAGATGCCAAGGAGTGGAGAAGGATGGCTCATCGTAGCTTCTGCAGTGGGAAATGTGCATGGATGCCCGCAGAAATGCACTCAGTAGGAAATTTCCCCAAGGTAGGAAGCCGCCAAAGAAATACAAAGCTCCTCTACCTCTCTGGATGCTCAAAATCCACATACCCTTTTTCCATACTTAATCTCTTGTCCCTCCGCCACCTCAGAAAAGAGTGGAAGACAAAAATGTAACCCAAAAGTGAAAAACAGAAAACGGCAACGAATGTGGTAGATTATAGATTATATCAATTCCTTCATCCCATGTGAATCCTACCAAACATTTAAAGAAGAGTTAATACCTATTTTTCTCAAGCTATTGCAAAAAAATAGAAGAGGAAGGAAAACTTCCACAAATTTATAAGACCAGTATAACCCTGGTACCAAAACCAGATAAAGACACCACAAAAAGGAACTACAGGCCAATGTCTCATGAATATTGATGCAAAAACCCTCCACAAAATACTAGCAAACTAAATCCAACAATATTAAGAATTATATACCACCAGCCAGTGGGATGTATTCTTTATTCCCAGGATGCAAGTGGTTTGATATTTGCAAATTAATCGTGCTTGCTTATCAAAAGGATAAAAACCATATGATGATTTCTACAAATGCAGAGAAAGCATTTATAAAGTACAGCATCCATATTTAAAAAAAAAAAAAACAGTTGTAGAGGGAACATAACGTAAAAGGCCTTATATATATAAAAAACCCAGAGCCAACATCATACTCATTGAGGAAAAACAGAGCTTTTCCTCTAAAGTCGGGAACAAGAGAACAATGTCCACTCTCCAACACAGTATTGGAAGTCCTAGCCACAGCAATTAGACAACATAAAGAAATAAAAGGTGGAGTGCTTGGGTGGCTCGGTTGAGTGTCTGACTTTGGCTCAGGTCGTGATCTGTTTATGGGTCTGAGCCCCGCACGGGCTCTGTGCTGACAGCTCAGAGCCTGGAGCCTGCTTTGTATTCCGTGTCTCCCTCTCTGCCTCTCCACCATGCACTCTTGCTTTCCCTCTCGCTCCCCCACCCCCCAAAATAAACATTAAAAAATTACTTTAAAAAGAAATAAAAGGCATCCAAATTGGTAAGGAAGGAGTAAAATATTTACAAAAGTCCTGATACAATATAGAGAAAACCCTAAAGACTCCACCAAAGAGCGACAAGAGCCGATAAGTGAATTCAGTAAAGCCACAGGATACAAAATTGATGTACAGAAATCTATGGGATTTCTATACTCTAATAATGAAGCAGCAGAAAGTAAAATTAAGAAAACAATCCCATTTACAGTTATACCAAAAAATAGACACATTGCTCAATCAAATAGAATGGAAAGCCCAGAAACAAACCCACAATTTTATGGTCAGTTTATGGTCAGTTACTCTTCTACAAAGGAGACATAACTGAGTATACAATAGGAAAAAGTCTTTTCAGCAAATAGTATTGGGAAAACTGAACAATCACAGGTAAAATTCTGAAACTAGACCACTTTCCTACGCTATACACAAATATAAACTCAAAATGGATGAAAGAGGCCTGAATGTGAGGCCTGAAACCATAAAAATCCTTGAAGAGAGCACAGGTAGTAGTAATCTGACATAAGCCATAGCAACATTTTTCTAAATGTCTCCTCAGGCATGGGAAATAAAAGCAAATAAACCACTGAGGCTACATATAAAATAAAGTTTCCATACAGCAAAGGAAACAACTGGCAAAAGGTAACCTACTGAATGCAAGAATATATTTGCAAATGACCTATCTAAAGGGTTAGTATCCAAAATATATAAAGAACTGGTACAACTCAGTACCCCAAAATCAAGTAATCTAAATAAAAATGAGCAGGAAACATGGACATATCTCTAAAGAAGACCTCCATATGGGCAACAGACACATGAAGGGATGTTCAACATCACTCATCATCAGGAAATTCACACCAAAACTACAATGACATCCTCCCCTCAAACCTGTCAGAATGGCTAAAATAAAAAGCACAAGAAACAAGTGTTAGCGAGGATGTGGAGAAAAAGGAAATTTTGTGCACTGTTGGTGAGGATATAAACTGGTGCAGCCACTGTGGAAAACAGTGTGGAAGTTCCTCAGAAAATTAAAGACAGAACTACCCTATGATCCAATAATCAGACTACTGGATATTTACCTCCAAAGTACAAAAACACTAAGGATATACCTGCACCCCTATGTTTATTGCAACATTATTTACAATAGCCAAATTATAGAAGCTGCTCAAGTATCTATCAATAGATGAATGGATAAAAATGTGGCGAACGTACATGCGCGCACACACACGAATATCCAGCCCTAAAAAAGAATGAAGTTTTGCCATTTTCAGTGAAGTGGATGGAGCTAAGCAAATGCTAAGCAAAGTCAGTCAGAAAAAGACAAATATGTTACCTCACTCATAGGTGGAATTTTAAAAATAAAGGAAAAAGGAGAGAGAGAGAGACAAACCAAGAAAGACTCTTGACCATAGAAAATAAACTGGATGTTTACCAGAGCAGAGGTAGATGGGAAAGAGATGGAAGAAGTAGGGGATAGGGATTAAGGAGTACACTTATGATGAAAAATAAAATGTTTTTATTTATTTATTTATTTAGAGAGAGAGTGTGTGTGGAGGAGAGGCAGAGAGGGAGACACAGAATCCTAAACAGGCTCCCGGCTCTGAGCTGTCAGCGCAGAACCTGAAACGGGGCTCGAACTCAGGAATGGCAAGATCATGACCTGAGCCAAAGTCAGACGCTTAACCGAGCCACCCAGGTGCCCCTAAAATAAAATGATTTCTAAACAAAACAACCCCCCTTACTGGAAAAAAGTAAAAAAAAATAATCACTGCAGATATCAGTGATTAAATAAGACAATAAAGAAGTCATTTCTCTAAGATGTAAAAATCCTTCATGTATATGCACCTAACAAAGCAGCAAATAAATGGGGTAAAAAGTCCCTTGAACTGCAAGGAGAAAGAGACAAATCCACCATCACAGTTGAAGACTTCAACATCCCTCTCAATAAGTGACAGATCCAGCAGGCAGAAAATCAGTAGGGACATAGTTGACACTGAACAGTGTCATCAATGAACTCAATCTAATTGACAAAATACTTCATCTAAAAATACAGAATACCCATTCTTTTCAAGCTTACATGCAACACTCACCATAATAGACCACATTCTGGACCATAAAACACACCTTAACAAATTTAAAAGAGGGGCACCTGGGTGGCTCAGCAAGTTAAGTGTCCGACTCGATTTTAGCTTGGGTCATGATCTCATGGTTTTTGAGTTTGGGGCCCATGTCAGGCCCTGCACTGACAGCACAGAGCCTGCCTGGGGTCCTCTCTCTGCCTCGCCCCTACAAAANTTCTGAGACCACAGTGGAATTAAACTGGAAACAAATAAATTGCAGTTTCTTAAATTGAAGAATGATATTATGTTAAATATGTTCTCAGACCACAATGGAATTAGAAATCAGTAACAGAAAGATAGCTAGGAAGTTCCCCCAAATACTTGGAGACTAAACAGCAAAGTTCTGAATAACACATGAGCCAAAGAAGTCTCAAGAGAAATATTTTGAGCTAAATGAAAATAAAACTTAAAATTTGTGGGATACAGCAAAAGCAGTCCTTAGAGGAAAATTTATAGCATTAAATGCACCTATTATTGAAGAGGGGTCCCTGGCTGGCTCAGCTGGTAAAGCATATGACTCTTGATCTCAGGGTCATGGGTTCAAATTCAACATTGGGCAGGAAGCCTATGGNAATCCAAGCTTCTGCCTTAGGAAACTAGAAACAGAACAAATTAAATCCAAAGTAAGCAGAAGGAAAGAAATAATAAAATCAGAACAGAAATCAATGAAATTGAAAACAAAATCAGTACAGAAAAAAAATCCAAAGAATGATATTTTTATTAACCTTCTAGCCAGGCCAACCAATAAAAGACACAAATTATTAATATCAGAAGTGACAGAGGCCATCACTACAATCTTGGGACATCAAAAGGATAATAAAAGAATATTATGAACTACCAACAAATCTGATAATCTAGATGTAATAAAAGAATTCCTTGAAAAACAATCTACCAATACTGACATATAAATAACCGAAAAGGCCTATATCTATTAAAGAAATTGAATCAATTATTAATAGCTTTCCAAAACAGAAAGCACCAGACCCAGATGGTTCACTAGGGGATTCTATTGAACATTTAAGAAAGAAAGAAATACCAATTCTCAATCTCTTCTAGAAAATAGATGCTTAGGAAATGCTTCCTAACTCATTCTATGAGACCAACATTACCCCAATACCAAAACCTGACAGAGACATTGCAAGAAAGGCAAACTACAGACCAATATTCATGAACATAGATACAAAACTCCTCAACAAAATAGTAGCAAATAGAATCCAAGATTGTATTAAAATAACTACACACCACAAACAGCTATTCCATGTATGCAAGACTAATACTCAAAATTCAATTAAAATAATCCATCACATGACAGGCTAAAGAAGAAAAATGACATGAGCATACCAATAAGTGCAGAAAAAGCATTTAAGAAAATCTAATACTCATTCATGACAAAAACTCACAATGAACTAGGAATAGAAGAGTACTGGGGCACCTGGGTGGCTCAGTTAAGCATCTGACTCTTGGTTTCGGCTCAGGTCATGATCTCGCATTTCATGAGTTTGAGTCCTGCATCAGGCTCCACGCTGACAGTGCGGAGCCTGCTTGGCATTCTCTCTCCCTCCCTTTTGCCCCTCCCCTGCTTGTGCTCTCTTACTCTCTCTCAAAATAAATAAATAAACTTAAAAAAAAAAAATAGAAGAGTACCTCCTCAACTTGATAAATCTACAAAAAGACCTACAGTTAACATCATACTTAATGGTGAGAAACTAGATGCTTTCCCCCAAGATCAGCAACGAGGCAAGGATATCCCCTCTCACTGCTCTTGGTCAACATCAGGCTGGAAGTTCTAAGTAATGTAACAAGACAATAAAAGGAAATAAAAAGGTACAGATTGAGAAGGAAGAAATAAAACTGTCTTTATTCACAAATGATCAAATCTTTGTAAAAAGTCCTAAAGAATTCACAGAAAAGCTCCTGCCACTAAATCAAGCTGTTTTTAGGATACAAAATTAATAGACAAAAGTCAATTACAATGAACCATTTGGAATTTTTTAAAAAGCTTACATTAGGGCCCCCCCAATGGAATACTTATGCATATAAATATAACTGAATATGTACAAGATCTCCAGAGGAAGAAGTCAAAGATCTAAAGAAATAGATATTCCATGTTCATGGATAGAAGGACTCAGTATTATTAAAGTGTCAGTTCTTTTCAAGTTAGCCATAGAATCAGTACAAACCGAATCAAAATCCCAGTAAGTTATTTTGCGGATATCAACAAACTGATTTTAAAAGGTATATGGAAAGAGGTGGGGGGAGGGGAGCAAGAACACCCAACACAATGTTGAGGGAGAAGAACAAAGTCAGAAGACTGATTCTAACTAACTTCAAGGCTGACTATAAGTTTTAGTCATCAAGATAGGGTTGTACTGGCTAAAAATAAAAGCAAAAACAAACAAAACATTAAATAGATCAGTGGAACAGAATAGAAAGCCTAGAAATAGACCCACACAACTGATATTTGGCAAAGGAGCAAAGGCAATTCAATACAAAAAGGATGCCCTTTTCAACAGATGGTGCTGGAACAAACGTGTATCTACATGGACAAAAATGAATCTGGACACAGACCTTACACTTTTCACACAAAAAAATTAACTCAAAATGGATTATAGACCTGAACACTGAACACAAAGCTGCCTCAAGATAGGGAAAAAAATCTAGGTGACCTTGCATTTGGCAATGACTTTTTGTTTTATTATCATTTAAGTAATCTCTATGCCCAACATGGGGCTCAAACATACAGCCCTGAGATTGAGTCACATGTTCCACCCACTGAGCCAGTCAGGCACCCTTGGCAATAACTTTTTAGATATAACACTAATAGCAGAACTCATGAGAAAACTTGGCCAATGGGGCTTTATCAATAGTAAAATTTAAAAACTTCTCTGTGAAAGGCACTGCTAAGAGAGCAAAAAGACAAGTGACAAACCAGAAGAAAATATTTGCAAAATACACATGTATCCAACACAGGACTTGTATCCAAAATACACAAGTCTTACAACAGTAAGAAAACAAACAGCCAATTAAAAAATAAGCAAAAGATCTGAACAGACACTTCACTAAAGAAGATATACAGATGGCAAAGCAGTCAATGACCAGATGTTCAACCTCATGTGTCACCAGGGAAATGCAAAGTAAAACAATACCGAGATACCAATACATGCCTATCAGAATGGCCAAGATCCAAAACACTGACAACACCAAATGCTGACAGGGATGTGTCAACTCCCTGCCGAAGGGAATGCAGCTCCCACAAACCAAAATGTACTCGTAAACTACCAGGCAGCAATCACGCGCCTTGGTATTTACTCAAATGAGTTGAAAAACATAGGTCTACACAAAAACCACCACATGAATGGTTATAGCAGCTCTATTCAGAATTGTCAAAACTGGAAGAAATCACGATATCCTTCAATGGGTGGAAAAACAGATAAATTGTGGTCCCACCATACAATGGGATGTCACTCAATGATAAGAAATGAGCCATCAAGCCACTGAAAGACATGGAAGAGCCTTAAGTGTTATTTATTATTACTAAGTGAAAGAAGCTGATCTGAAAGGCCACAGACTGAGATTCCAACTATATGATATTCTGAAATATTATATTCTGAAAAGGCAAAACTGTAGAGGCAGTGAAAAAGATCAGTGGTAGGGGCGCTTGGGTGGCTCAGTCGGTTAAGTGTCTGACTTCGGCTCAGGCCATGATCTCACAGCGTGGGTTCGAGCTCTGCATCGGGCTCTGTGCTGACAGCTAGCTCAGAGCCTGGAGTCTGTTTTGGATTCTGTGTCTCCCTCTCTCTCTCTGACCCTCCCCTGCTCACACACACACACACACACACACACACTCTCTCTCTCAGAAATAAATAAAACATTAAAAATATATATTAAAAAAAATCAGTGGTTGCCGGGAGTCCAGGGGTAAGGGAGGGAGGGACTCAGAGGGGCACAGGCCATTGTTAGGGCAGTGAAACTATTCTGTGGGGTACTGTGGCGGTGAATCTATGACATTATGCATCTGCCAAACCCCATCAAATGTACAACTTAGCAAACCCTAATGTAAAGTATGGATTCCAGTTAATAATACTGCATCAGTATTTGTTCATCAACTGTAACAAATGTAGCACACCAATGCAAGATGTTAATAAGAGGGAGGAAGAGGAGAGGTGTAAATGGGAATTCTACCCTTTGCTCAAACCTAAAAAGTCTACTAATTTTTTAAGTCCAGGGAGTCAACCTACTATCTCCCAGTACCTACAAAAACCCTCAGGTAATTTACACATTTCTAGTCCCGTTAGTTACCTCTTGTTTATATTCTGCAGCCTATGGACTAAAGCAGGGTCAGTGAAACACAGGATGTGCCTACATCCAGCCTACTGCCTATTTTCATAGAGCCCTTGACCTAAGAATAAATTTTACATTTTTTTAAATGTTTATTTATTTTTGAGGTAGGGGGAGGAGCAGAGAGAGATGGGCACAGAGGATCCAAAGCAGGCTCTGTGCTGTCAGCATAGATATGGGGCTTGAACTCATAAACCGTGAGATCACGACCGGAGCCAAAGTCAGACGCTTCACAGACTAAGCCACCCAGGTGCCCCTAAATTTTAAATTTTTAAATGGTTGGAAAAAAAAATATTTCATGATACATGGAAGTTCTACAAATCTGAGCTGCGCTGACCGCCACTAGTGCCTAGCCGTGTTTGAACTCTCTGTGGCAGCAGAGGTGAATCATTGCAACAAACGTTTAATAGCTCTCAGATTCTAAAACATTGACTCATGGCTCATTTGTGGCAGGGGAGGGGACAGGGTGTTTATAGTTTTGTGGTCTCCTTCTAGAAAATTTGCTGACCCCCAGACGAAATGATAAATGTAACCAGAGCCTATATACGATAATGANAAAATAAACAAACATTAAAAAATTTTTAAATATATATATACATATGTGGCACATGATGTATCTATCAAGGAAATGCAGGTATAAATATCAGTATAGTCCTATTATAACCAATCAGAAGGCTTTGGCTGACCTTACTCTTCTTCCTTCATGGGTGAATTTTAATGACCTAAATAATACCTCATTGAAGCTGGTATTTTAAAAGGTGGCTCTGCAGGCCACCTATCATCAAGCTACAGGACAATCATCATTTCCCAAGTGCAACCAGACCCAAGTTCATTTGCCTGACACACAGCAAAGCCAAACATTGAGACATCGAATGTGCAGCAAGGAAATGGTTTATTCGAGAGGCAGCCCAACGAAGAAGAGACAGAGGGCAAGGCTCAACTCCGCCTCCCTGGACGAGGAGAGAGGGATATTTAAGGGCAAACAGAAAGGTCTGGGTAAAAGGTTGCACCTACGCTTATTAGTCCTGTTGGCTGTGGGTTTCAGTTCCCACTGTCTTTTGATCATCCCTCACTCTTGCAGGAATTGGGACGATTGCCACTCTAGTTACTTCCAGCTGAAATGGGGTTAGATCAGGGTTAGAGGAATGGAAGCTTTATGTATTTAGAAATATCCTTTGATTTCTTGGGACCAGCTCCCCGAAATAGTAGTTTCAGTTCCGTCACTAGTCCAAGCAGGATCCTTCTCGGTGTTCTCCTTGACAGGGTGCTGGGAACCCGTGGGTTCCTGTGGAACCAGCCCAGTGTGGTGGTGAATCCCCTTAATTCTCTTTAAGGTCACTGAAGAACGGGTGGTCAGCAGCACCTCATAAGAGGTCCCGTCCAGTGAGGTCGGATCAGCGATCCAGGCTCCCCCTCTCGCACATCTTCACAGGCACATCTCCAGCACATCCAGGGGGTGTAGGGCACATCTGTGGGGTACGGCAACCTCCCAGAAGCAAACTTAGAGCATTTCCCAGTGACCGAATGCACCTGACAGGATCCGATTTTCTAACGTGAGCCCCATCAGGAACTCCTAAGTCATGAAGAGTATGGAAAGGGTCTTCCATAGATAATGGGTTACACCATGCCTTCTTCTAGAGGCCATTCTCACCCAAAGCAGGGCAAAGCTCTTTCCCAAGTTGGTTTCTTGACACATTTTTGCCAAAGTTTTTTTTTAATTTAATTTTGTAGGTTTATTTAGAGACAGAAACAGCACGAGCGGGGGAGGGGCAGAGAGAGAGGGAGACAGAGCATCCCAAGCAGGCCCCATGCTGTCAGCCTAGAGCCTGACGTGGGCCTTGAACTCACAAAACCACGAGATCATGACCTGAGCTGAAACCAAGAGTCGGATGCGTAACAGACCGAGCCACCCAGGCACCCCTTGCCAAACAAAGTTCTTTTTAGGTACAGGGTTCATTTTCCCAGGAAGCATGTGATTTCCATGGGGTTCCCAAGGCATTGGAACACTGAGTGTGACTTTCACCACAAATGCCACTCCCTTGTCACTCCGAATTGTTAATGGCAATCCAAATGTAGGAATTATTTCATTTAAAAGTGCTGGGACAGCTTCTGAGGCCTTCTTTGAATGCATAGAAGAGCTTCAACCCAACCTGCAGTGGCGTCTACAGGGACTAGCAAATATCAGAAATGGCCAGCTGTTTCTGGCATCACGGGAAAGTTGACCTGACAGTGTCCCCCAGGTTTGGTGCCTCTAAGTTGTCCTCTATGGGAGACCTGGGGCCTCTTCAGACACAGTGAGGGCAGCAGTGATCTGATAGATTTCCCCAGTTTGCAATTTAAAAGTCTCTGGTGAGCTGAGTGGCCCACAGAGCAACAGGCATGAAGAAGGTCCCAACACAGGCCGTTGTGACAGTGTGCCTGGAGTTGACCTCAAGTCGTCTGGCTTCAGCCTGCAGGGCTTCAGGAAAAAGGGCAGCTTGGGTTCTCAGTGAAGCCAAGTCAAGAGAATGGAAGAAAACTGGAACCTTAGTTTGCAGAATCATAGCCAGATAGTCAAGGAAACCAGAATTCGGATTGCAGCCCCGCTTTACAGGCAAACACCACACACTCAGTTGATCTAAAGTCTACAAAGCTGTGTTACTGAACAGGATTTCCCTAAACTCGCCCTCCTTCAACAAAGTTGGCCTAGTTGTTTACATAGGCAAGAATGTGACTGGCCAGATTAGGAAGGTTTTAATGTGAATTTAAATTAGGTAAAATTCCTAATTTAAAATGTGACTGGCTGGGGCGCCTGGGTGGCTCAGTCGGTTAAGCGTGCGACTTCGGCTCAGGTCATGATCTCACAGTTCGTGGGTTCAAGCCCCTGCATCAGGCTCTGTGCTGACAGCCAGCTCAGAGCCTGGAGCCTGTCTCCCAGGGGCTCCTAATTTGGTAGTCCTTTTACACAGTGTACCAGTTTGAAGGTGGTAATCCTTTCGGCCTTTTTTTTTTTTTTTTTAAGTTTTTAAAAATTTATTTGAGAGAGAGGGAGGGTGAGGGAAGGGCAGGGAGAGACGGGAAGAGAGAGAGAGGATCCCAGGCAGGCTCTGCACTGCTGGTCCAGAGCCTGATGTGGGGTCGAACCCGAGAACCCGTGAGGTCATAACCTGAACTGAAATCAAGAGTCGGGGTCTTAACCGACAGAGCCACCCAGGTGCCCCAACCTTCGGGTTTTTCAAGAGGTAATGCCTTGGTCATTTAGTGATCTAATAACTTTTCAACTTCAGCAGCCTGAAATGCGTGTTGCTCTTCGGCAAATCTGCAGAAGTTAATAAAATCGCAATCCCTGGCATCTCGTCTGGTTGCTTCCTCTCTCCATTCCAACCTTGCTTGTTCCTCTGTTAGGCAAATCGGAGGCTCCAGCTGCCTCGTGGTGCCTGGCGAGGCATCTAACCACTGGCTTTGTTTCCAGAGCTCCAGGTAAAAATCCTGAGGAATTTGAGCAGCATCTGGGGATGGCGTCAGGCAGACATACTGCCAAGCACAGCTGGTGGGGAACTGGATCTAGTGTTCCTCCAGGAGCCACCTTGAATCTTTCTGATAATGTTTTATCAGAAACCACTTCAAGGGGGCGCCTGGGCGGCTCCATCAGTTGAGCGTTTGACTTCCACTCAGGTCATGATCTTACAGTTCGTGGGTTCAAGCCCCATGTCGTGCTCTGAACTGACAGAAAGAAACCCCTTCTGATTCTGTCTCCCTCTCTCTTTCTCTGCCCCTTCCCTGCTCGCTCTTGCTCTCTCTCAAAAATAAACATTTAAAAAAAGAAAGCAACTCCGTCAAGTGCAGAAGTAGTTGAATCTGGACTATTCATATGACCATATGGTTCTCTGCCTTCCAGCTCTTAGTGCAGAAATTGCATGTTCAGCCAGTAAGTGGTCAAGCTTCTCACTTGTAGTATAACAATAGAAGGACCGAGTCAAATCTGGACTGCAAGGCACACTCCGTTTTTAAATTCTCAGAGGCTGGGTCGCGTGGGTGGCTGAGTCGGTTAAGCATCCAGCTCTTGGTTTCGGCTCAGGTCATGATCTCACAGTTCATGAGATCAAGTCCCACATCAGCCTCCTCGCTGACAAGTGCAAAGCCTGCTTGGGATTCTCTGTCTCCCTCTTTCTCTCGGCCCCTCCCTCACTCGCCATCTCTCTCAAAAAAATTTTTTTTAATTCTTAGAGGCTATTTACTTATTTTTGAGTAAATTCTACACCCGACATGGAGCTTGAACTCATGACCCCGAGATCCAGAGCCCCATGCTCTTCCTCCTGAGCCAGCCAGGCGCCCCAAACTGTGTCTCTATTGTAGTGTCCTCCACCGGACCTGCAGCGGAATCCTGGAAGTTCTCGCAGGGAGGCTCCAAGCCATGCCAGCCTCGATGCTTTGCCGCTCCGTAATCTAACCAGGCTTCATGCTGATTACCCATCTTATCAAATTGATCTATTTCACAAATACTTTGATCACCAAATACCAGGGCAGCAGCTTCCAAAGCAAAATCTCCAGGACTAGCTTTTGAAAGAGTTATAGTCAAGGGGCGCCTGGGTGGCTCAGTCAGTTAAGTGTCCGACTTTGGCCTCAGGTCACAATCTCATGGTTCGTGGGTTCGAGCCCCCTGCATCGGGCTCTGTGCTGACTGCCAGCTCGGAGCCTGGAGCCTGTTTCGGATTCTGTGCCTCCCTCTCTCTCTGACCCTCCCCTGATCATGTGCTCTCTCTCTCCGAAATAAATAAAACATTTAAAAAAAAATAAAAAAGAAAGAAAAAGTTACAGTCAAACACATCGTGCGGAGTTAACGCTGCACACAGCCCGTAGCACTGGGCTGGTTCCCAAGCCTGGATCTCCCACAATGAGGACACACAGGTCTCTTCAAATCGGAATTCTGTTTTTGTCATCTGCATATTTTTGGCTTCCCCCAAAGAGTGCTAATGCCAAACCTGCTTTAACAAGTTCAAGAGCAAAAACGGCATAGCAAAGCGAGTTGACAATGAGTTTAAACAGGTTTTCAGCTTAAATCTCTTGGATGGGCATAAAAGTCTTTAAGTAAGAACTCTCATCAATGCTCCATGCTCACACCCATCCTCGGAAATCTTTTTTTCTGTCTCTCGCTCTTGCCAACAAAATCTCCTCCAATGTACAGAAGGAACATGCATTTGTCATTATTTCAAGAACTTTCTTTAGCATTTGAGACTTTGCTCAAACAACGCCCCTTCCTTAGTTATTCCAGTCCCGTTATTAATTCTCATTTTGTTTGAATGCAGTCTTCCCGTTAGTTCCAGAGATTATCAGAGAGCTGTATTTGTCAAGAGTCCTCTCCATGAATCTCCTTAAAGCTAAAACATTTTTGCAAGAGCATCAGACCCAAACAACAGCAGCAAATGACAAAGGACTCAAAACTGACCGTGGCTAACGATCTTGTTAGAGTTCATTACAATGTGATTGACAAGGAAATTTGGGTACTTCTGTGACACATAACACTTTAATCATTAGAATTACAAGTAATGACATTAAACCAGGACATAGCAAAACCTTAGGAATTTCTGAAACAGTTAAACCATTCACCCGTGCCATCACCTCTGAAAGTCTAGCCTCACTTATTTGATGATGCTTCCCATATAATTTGACATACCAACTAAGTCAAGAAAAGAAAAAACACTTCATTTAGAAGTTGAATTCTAGGAAGGTGGTCAGAAGTATCAGAACGTTTTAAAGCACAGGCTTAAGATTACGGATCATTACAAAACGTAATAATCTTACTTATCTATTTAGCTAAAGTGGCATTAAGAGATTCTAAAGGCAAATACAGAGAGTTATATAGTTGTTAGCAAAACTTAGCTCTTTCAATATTGAGAAGATTCAACTTTAATCAAAGGTAAAACATGGAAAACTTTGTTTTTCTTGGAAGATTTCATTAAAGATTTAAAAAAGAAACCCACAACTTTGTTTACAATTTAAGAGTAGACCAATAACTAAGAAAAATATCATTTTTTAAAAGATTTTAAGTAATCTCTACACCCAGTGTGAGGCTCAAACTCATGACCCTGGGATCAAGAGTCTCATGTCCCACCGACTTAGCCAGCCAGCTGACCCGAAAACTATCATTTTAACACAGGAAAACAACAACAAATTCCAGTCTTATACCGGTGTACTTCTGATATTAAACCTCATCTATTCCAACAAGATGAATTTTTTAAAACTTATTTGTTTGTTTTAAGGTAAACTTAAGTAAACTTGTTTACTTAAAGTCTACTTTAAGTAAACGTGGGGCTCAAATTGATGACCCTGAGATCAAGAATCACAAGCTTCGGGGCACCTGGGTGGCTTAGTCAGTTAAGTGTTGACTTTGGCTCAGGTCATGATCTCACGGTTTGTGGGTTCGAACCCCGCATCGGGCTCTATGTTGACAGCTAGCTCAGAGCCTGGAGCCTGTTTCAGACTCTGTGTCTCNTGGATCTGAGTTGTGGGTGTTGGGACGTGCTGACCAGAACCCCCACCAGGAGCAAAGGGCTCTCAGCTGTAGGAACGTGGCCAGCAATGCTCAGCAGTCTGACACCATCAGGGATGACCTTGACCGAAGACCGCTGCCTTGCCAAGGTCACGTCCTCTTCCCAGGTGGCTATATCCAATGACTATCCAACAAGAGGGTGTGAAAGCCCAGCCTTTTGCCCCCGTTTAAGATGGTTCTGAAGGGTGATCCAACTTTCGGATCCAACTTCCAAGAATCAGCGGAGGCTGCTGCTGGTGTATCACTGCTCAACCTGCTCAACGTCCGCCTGGTGCTGCTCTCTTCCTCTTTCCCTGCCTTGTGGGCTGATCAGTCCTTAATAAGCTTTACAGGCTCCATGACCTTCCTCAGTCCCAACCGCAACCACATTCTTCTCCAGACACGCCCGTCTCACAAACCTTCCTCAACTGCGCTTTTGACGTTCAGATTTTGTCCTAAATTTTCCCTCTTGAAATAACTGATCTCACTTTCCTTTTCTTAATATTTAATTTTGAGAGAGAGAGAGTGCGAGCAGGGAAGGAGCGAAGAGAGAGAGAGGGACACACAGAATCCAAAGCAGGGTCCGGGCTCTGAGCAATCAGCACAGAGCCCGATGCAGGGCTCGAACTCATGAACCATGAGATCATGACCCGAGTCTAAGTCAGATGCTTAACCGACCGAGCCACCCAGGTGCCCTGAGTTGTTTCCCTTATTGTTTCCAGTAGTCATGATTACATCTATTCTTAACTCTTACAAACCTTAGGTTCTAGTGAAAAGTAGTAATTGTGAACTATTTGTTGTTCTGGTAGGTTTTCTGTAACAGGAGCAAGCAGCAGATAAACCTATGGTTAGTAATGATTTACATCAGCTTATTTGTTCTCAATAATCATGTTTAGATTACCCATAAAACTAGGAGGCAATGTTGTAAAGTTTTTTCCTTTTCCTAACAAATCTGTCAACATAGATACCTGAGCCTGCCTGACTTACAGTAAACACGGCAGAACAGAAGGTCTGCATCTCATGCTAACTCTTAAAAGATGTTCATTTTAATTAAACCAACAACCTTGATTTAGCTCGAATATCAAATATTTTCCCAGATGATGTGAACTTGAGTCTTAGAAGTCCCCAATTCTTACAAGCACTTGCCTTTATTATTTTTTTAAGCTTATTTACTTATTTTGAGAGAGAGAGAGAGAACAGGAAGGGGCAGAGAGGAGAGAGAATCCCAAGCAGGCTCTGCCCTGTCAGCACGGAGTCCAACGCAGGGTCTGAAACCACGAACTGTGAAATCATGATCTGAGCCAAAATCAGGAATTGGATGCTTAACTGAGCCACCCAGGTGCCCCTAATGAGCACTTGCGTTTAAACCAACTAAATAGAGCTCTTGTACAAATTAATTTTAGCAACACCATCCGGAGGTAGAGAAGATTGCTCACGTTTACAGCATACATGGACACAAATGCAAATATACAACAAGATGCAAATAAAAATTTAAGGGCCAAATTTTTCTTTTTAGTTTATTATGTCTGAGACAGAGCACAAGTCTGGGAAGGGCAGAGAAAGAGGGAGACACGAATCCAAAGCAGGCTCCAGGCTCTGAGCTGTCAGCACAGAGCCCGCCCCGACGCGGGGCTCCAACTGACAAACCGTGAGATCATGACCTGAGCCAAAGTTGGACGCTCAACCGACTGAACCACCCAGGCGCCCCTAAAGGCCAAATTTTCAAATATCATAATTTATGGATCCATTCATTGGTCATTTTCCTCCAGAGTCTAAAGAATACTGTGGCCAAGCAGTGCTGCAAAAGAAGATGGCCCGAGCTGGAGAACACAGCCCAAAGGGCTGCATTTGGGAATCCAACTTTATTTCCCACTTTCCAATGAGAACACAGCCGGTTTTATCCAAAGACCCAACAGCCGCAGCAACAGACAAACCAAACGAAGCCCAGGGGCCTCTGCGAATGTTGGTTTCTCCCCCAGAAGTCGGGGCCTCACCAACTGAACCAAACGGCCTCCTCATCAGTATTTTCTTAAGCAAAGGAGGTTAAGAGAACTAAAACCCCCTAATTACAGGCAACCGAAGGGGAAGAAGAAATCTCAGAGCCAAACCAAAGAGGAGGTAGAAATAAGTTCAGGGGTCATCACACAAGAAGGGCTCACCAAGTGATGTCTGTCCACACCAAAACCACAGGCCGGGTCCCTAGGCGCTGCAGGGCGGTGGCCCCCGTCGGGGCAGAGCCCTGGGGACAGTCCTAGGACAGAGCCTAGGCGGCAGCTTGGACTGTCACTGCACTCCCATTGGTTCTCCTCCCGGAGGCCTCCCTGAAGGAGACGCAGGGCTACCCGAGGGCAGGTGGGAAAGGTCGGGGCGAAAAGTTGCACCTGAGCTTACTTGGCCCATGAACCCAGCGGTTACTCGTTTCACTCGTGCGTGGGGTGTCCTTTCAGTCTCTGTGGGAGCTGGAGGACATTTATTTGGGGGGGGGCTTGGGGGCAGAGGAGAGACAGAATCCGAAGCAGGCTCCATCTCATCAGCACAGAGCCCGATGCGGGGCTCGAACTCATAAACTGTGAGGTCATGCCCTGAACTGAGACCAAGAGGCAGATGCTTAACCAATAAGCTACCCAGGTGCCCCGAAACTGCAGCTGTTTTAAAAAACTAAACTAGGGGCACCTGGGTGGCTCAGTCGGTTAAGCGTCTGACTTCGGCTCAGGTCATGATCTCACGGTTTGTGGGTTCAGGCCCCATGTCCGGCTCTGTGCTGAGGGTGCAGAGCCTGGAGCCTTCTTTGGATTCTGTGTCTCCCTCTCTCTGCCCCTCCCCGGCTTATGCTCACTCTCTCTCTCTTTCTCTCAAAAATAAATAAATAAACATTAAAAAATAAAAAAGACACTAAACTACGCTATTATAGGTTGTGTGTGCTTCCGGCCGAAGAGAAAGGACCATGGGGTCTTCTGGGCACACTGACTGACTGTGTTGTTTCTTGACTGGTGGAGACTAAATGGGAGTCTGTTTGCTGCAAGTCTGCTGAGCTGGACATTGCTTTCCTGCACCTTCCCAGAGGTGGATTCGATTCTCAGCGAAAGGGTTTCACCATAAGGCAAGTGGAGATTTAATCAGATTCTATCAGAACAAAAATTCCTTTCTTCCTGTGATAGAAGCCTTATCCTTAATTCACACTTTCCAGGAACCCCTGGGGTTTCTTCCAGAATCTATGCACAACCTCAGGGACATCGCTAAAGAAATGCAAATTAGGAGCCCCCTAAACTTTTGCATCACACCTGGCATCCAATATGGAACCCGTGGTCCCCACTGCGGTCCTGGCCTGCGGCCAGAAAGCCCCAGAAGTGACAGGGAAATCTGAGGATGCAGGGCTTGGACTCTGCTCTCGGGCACATTCATCCTGGGGTGACAGCTCGAAGGGAGGGGCTCCGAGCACAAAGGAGTTTGCGCTGGTGTTATTTATCGCAGGAAGGGCAGCCACGGCTGCCAAGCCAACGGGAGAAGACTCACGAAAGCCAGCCTCCGAAGTCCCCTCGGGGCCATTCTGCAGCCACCGAGTTGATGGGTAGTCCCCTCCCTGGTTCCTGATTTCACCTCCATGAGGGCTCTGACAAGGGCTCAGATAGCCTTTACCGAATCACCTTCGTTGGGAAGACCCAAATTACTGGAAAAGAAATGAAAACCTCAGCGCCACACACACCAGGGACTACAATGTGCTGTCCCTTTTGTCCTGCGGCTGCCATTAAAGTTGATACAGATTCTTTCAGTGACCTGTTAGTCATCTCAATGTCTTCCCTCGAGCACCTCTTGGCATGAGGTTTGAGTCTCAGGGCGCCTATGGGGGGCTCAGCCGGATAAGCGTCAGGCTCTTGATTTCGGCTCAAGTTACGAGCTCACGGTTCGTGAGATCGAGACCCATGCTGGGCTCTGCACTTGTCAGTGCACGGAGCCTGCTTGGGATTCTCTCTCTCTCCCCCTCTCTCCACCGTTCCCCTGCTCACACTCTCTCTCAACATAAATAAGCTTAAAAAAAAAAAAGAGTTTTGAGGAATCTCTTCGAGCATCACCAGTGGTCCTTCCACGCCAGAAATCTGTGCTGGTCCCAACAGCACGGCTGGTGTGTGGCGGCCCCCGCAGCTTAGTGACGGGAGGCGCTGGTGTCCCCATGAAGAAATTGGCAGGGCCTTCAACTGTCCGAGCACTTTTTCCCCCTCATCTTTCTGGCTACTCTTCTTACTGGAAGCTCTCTTCATACTGGAATATGACATGAGGCTCCTGCAAAATGTCAGCAGGAGACCACGTGACTGAGGGACTACTGACCCGCCCGGGGGGAGGGGGTTCACACTTTTCAAGTTACCCGGTCCTCACAGCAGCCTGGGGAGGTCAGCGCCTTTTCCCAGTCTTACGGAGGAGGAAACGAGAGCTTCTAGGCAGGAGGGAACTCTCGCTACTTTCTTGCTGTGTGACCTTGGGCAAGTTCCTTAACGCGGGGCCAAGGTTCCCTCATCTGTAAAATAAGGATAATCATTCGTATTCCTTCCGATCTTCCGATTCTGTGTGGAGAAGGCTCTGGAGTCAGAGAGACCCGGCCTGGCCCCTGCCGCTGCCCCAAGTCTGCGGGATTTCAGGGGGGGCCTTCCAGCCTTGTATCTGGAAACAGGAAATCGCTCAGTTCCTGCCCCACATGCAGCAGATGAGGACAGTGGCCTCGTCCGAGGGCCCGGTGCTCAGTCACTGAGTGCGCCCGTCCTGCCCCTTCAAAGCTCGCCTCCCTCCTGTTCCTCCCTCAGGCTGCCCCACCCCCCACCACTCCTGGTCACGCGGAGGCCTGGCACAGGGAGGGAGACACCTGCCTTGGAGGCCCGGCCCCGGCCACCTCCTTGGTCTCCTGGTCCCTAACATGAGCTGATGTGGACGCCACGGGTCTGGCCGCCCTCTGCATCTCCCGCATCCCAAGCGGAGGGCAGAGAGGACACTGGTAAGTGAGGGCGCTCCCTGGGCCTCTAGTCCCCTTGCAGGGGTGAAACGGTCATTACAGCATCCCAGGATTGTGGCCCGCGATGTAAAAGCAAGCTTCTCCAGGCCTGGGCTGGATGCCCGAGCTAGGGGCTGGGCTGGGCGAGCCTGGGGTGCGGAGGGCACAGCCGAGCCCCGGCAAGCCATCCAGGGCCAGCGCTTGGGTTTAGATCAGGCGGTCCTGGGGTCCAGCTCTTATTCTGAGAGAGAGAGGAGACACGAGCGGAGGGGGGCAGGGAACAGAGAGAGAGAGGGAGAGAGAGAATCCCTAGCAGGCTCCACACAGCGGCAGATCCAGACCTGGGGCTCAAACCCACTAACCTTGAGATCAGGATCTGAGCAGAAGTTGACGCTTAACCAACTTAGCCACCCAAGGCCGAGTCCAGTCTATCGGAGGCAACCTACGGTTTGCAAAGAAGCTCATCCGTGAGGCCAGAGGCCGGTGACTCCGGTTCCGAATGAGGCCCCGGGACGACACGTGCGCCCCCAGGATCTCCGGAAGGGGAGTGGGCTCTCTGCCGGGACCGCCCCGCTTCGCCGCCGCACACTCGGCGGCTTCTCTGCACCAGGAAGAGGCGCGCGGGCGCAGGTGCGAGGCGTCGCCACCAGGTGGCGCCAACGCCGCCCGCGGCCCACCCCTACCTGCAGCGTCCAGGCTTCTCCCGTCCAGCCCGCTGGCGCCCGGGCTCCGTGGCCAGTCCCTGGCCGGCTTCCCGCTGCGCTCCCGCCCCGGGTCAGGGTACCAAGCCCTTGAACTGCAGTCCTGCCTCCCCGAGCTGGGGAAGGGCGAACTTGACACATCATCAAGCCGTGTGCCCACGGACATGTCATTCACCCTCTGTGGGCCTTCTTACTTCGTCTTTACGGCTTATGATGCACTTTATTCAAGATCTGGAAGCCGGCATTGGACTTCATGATACCGACAGAACCGGGACCAGCCCAGGGTTGCAGTGCGGGGGTGAGAGAAATGACCGTATGGTCTGAGAGCCTGAGAGATGCCCTCTGCAGGCCTGGGTGACCTGCTGGTAGATGGACAGAGGCCTCCACAGGCCCCTATCTGCTTTTGGCTCAAGGTGCGCGAGGTGGCTGGCCAGCATGCTGCCAACTCCTTGGCCCAAGGGACCTGCCCTGGAGGATTCTCACCTTGAATCCCGGGCTCCAGGGAGAGGCCGGGCAGCCTCTGCGCCGGCTGGTGGTGTGCACCTTACTGCCTCATCAGCAATGTGGTTTGTCACCAAATGGAGGTGCCACATCCCTGTGATCTTAGCAAGGACTGCTAGTTGTCTCCCAACACCCATTTCCCAGCCTCCCCTGGGGCTAGGTGTGGCCCAGAGCCTCTTTCTGAGGAATGGGAAAGGAACATTCTGGATGTGCACACCAGGTGTTGTGCTTTTAAGGCGGGGAGCACAGCTCCCTTTCCCAGCCCCATTCTACCTGGCTGGTCCCCAGACTCGGGGAGGGGGGCTAGGGAGCACCTTCAACCATGAAGACCAGGTGGCCACCACACCCGCGGGATGGCAGACAAGATGGAAGGAGCCCGGGTCCTTCCCTCCGGGGCCTTCCTGCTGAGGCCAGACGGCTAACGCTCCAGCGAGAAAGCGAAGGAGAAGTACATTTCTATCTGGCTTAAAGTTACCTGAAGTTCTTAACTTCTCCTATGGCTACATCGGCCAGGCCCATGGTTCTGTCGCTGAGCAGAGTCCCAGGACTCACTACTACCGA
This sequence comes from Crocuta crocuta, assembly GCF_008692635.1. Classification (NCBI taxonomy): domain Eukaryota; kingdom Metazoa; phylum Chordata; class Mammalia; order Carnivora; family Hyaenidae; genus Crocuta; species Crocuta crocuta. The sequence continues at coordinate 1,166,005 of NW_027532008.1, forward strand.
GCAGGTGCTAGGCTGCCTCTGCTGCCGTGATGGGCCACTCTGATCCCCACTCTCTCCGACTTCTTGGGGGTGGTACGTGGCTGGCCGCTGCCCTGCTGTACCCAAGGCACATCTCTCTGCACAGTGGGGCTGTTTGCCCAGCTTACAGGGGACGGGAAAGCACGGGATGTTATGTTCTCAGTGCAGGTTTTTCTTATTCCACGTTCCCTGCTGTGACCTGTCTGCTGTGAGCACTTCTAGAAGCATGAGGGGCAAGCAGATCTTCACAGGTAATGCCCAGCTTGGATGTTTTTTGCTGGATACCCATGGGTGGCAGGCATGTGCCCCAGTCACTTTTCTGGCCAGCAGCCCTACTCTAAGCTCCTGGAGGTCACTCAGCTCCCAAGGTCCTATCCCCACCTCCCACCCCCAGTCTGGCAGTCACTTGTAGGGACCTGTCACCCTCTCCCAGGTATCTAAGACAGTCCTCATTTCTGGCCCCTACCCCTCTGGACCGCCCGACCCTGGCTTCTCCCACCAGCTCCAGCTGTTTGGATCAGGGGTAGCCACCCGATCCCAGCTGAGCCAATCAGAATGTTCAAGAAATTGAAAAAAGAACACAGAGATGAAGCAAAACAACAGAGCTAAGTTAACAGCAGTCTAAACAAGTGACAATGGCACCTACGGTCTACTGGGCACTTACGGGCCGGCTCTGGGAGACCTTGGCAGTAACGGAGTCCTTCCAACCTTGTGCGACAGGCAGCTGGCATGTAGTCAGATGAAGAAACTGAGGCTCAGAGAGGTGAAGGTTATGAACCTCACATGCCTGAGGTTACGCGGGCACGTGTCTCTTTTGAAATTAACCCCTTGAGGGGTTACCGGGTGGCTCCAGTTGGTTAAGCGTCCAACTCTTGGTTTCAGCTCAGGTCATGATTTCACGGTTCGTGAGTTCAAGCCCCATGTCGGGCTTTGTGCCGATGAGGTAGAACCCGCTTGGGACTCCCTCTCCCTTTCTCTCCCCCGCCCCTGCTCACGCTCTCCCTCAAAATAAATAAAACTTGAAAAAAAATTAACCCCTTGAACGAGGCATTCAGCCCTCCCCTGCCCCCTCCCCTGCCCCCCCCCCTGCCCTTCCTGCAGATGACTCATAATTCCTTCTCTTCGCCCGTTCTGCATCTGACCATGCAGCAGCTTCTGCCCGATATTCTTTCCCTGCCCTCACTCAAATGGCCCCTATTCCTCCTCTATGGGTGCCCTGAGCCCGAGCACGTGGCACGACCCAGACACGTGGCACCCCCTCTCTGGCGCAGCTCGGCCTCACGAGGGTAGGAGCAGCTTCAGGTGGGAGCCCCGGAGTCCGTGCTGGGCCCTCTCACGCGCTACCCCGCCTCACGGTCCCAAAACGTCTTGCAGCGGGGCTCTTACAGCACCTCCCCATCCCACAGAGCATGGAAAGGAAGGCTCAGGAAGGCAGAGCGATCCTCACTGGCTCACACAGCCAGGAAGTGGCCAGGCCACAAGCCCCACTCACGGACTCCTAAGTGTGCGCTCTTCTCGAAATTACTGCCTTCCGTCCCTGCCACGGGGGTCCCAGAGGATGGGGATGGAGTAAAGCAAGGGAGCTGGGAAGGGCCAGAGTGGAAGGGGGCCAGAGCAGCTGGCTTCAGGGACAGAACCAGAGGACCTGGGAGGTAGTGGGCTGCGGCCTTTCCCTGCGGCCACCAGGTGCCGTCTCTCCCTCTGCAGGGGGTAACCTTCCCAGCTCCATACCTGCTCCTGGGTCGGCCTGGGGCTCGACGCCACGCGACTCCTCCTGGCGTCCTTACGGACACTATTCCAGAGGCCACATTAAGAGTCTGTAAAGTCCAGGGGCGCCTGGGTGGCTCAGACGGTTGGGCGTCTGACTTCAGCTCAGGTCATGTTCTCACAGTTTGTGAGTTCGAGCCCCACATCAGGCTCTGCTGACAGCTCAGAGCCTGGAGCCTGCTTCACATTCTGTGTCTCCCCTTCTCTCTGCCCCTCCCCTGCTCATGCTCTGTCTCTCTCTGTTTCTCAATAATAAATGTTAAAAAAAGAGTTTGTAAAGTCCGCCCCCAGGTGTGTATGGATCAGGTCACTTCCCTGCTTTAAGAGCTCCCATGACTCCCAGTGCCAGAGGGCTGAGCCCTGGATGCTGAGCCTGATGTTTGAGGTGCTCTGCAGCGGGCCCCGACCCCCTTCATCCCATTCCCTGCTCTTTCTCCAGCACCTGACCCCTGCCCGTGCTTTGAGGCTGTCTGCATGCTCTTCCTGCAGCCTGAAATATCCTCCCCCCACTGCAGCCCACAGAGCTCTTCTGAAACCCAGCGGGAATGCCCCCTCCTCCATGAAGTCCTCCGTGCCGCCAGGCCCCTACATAGAGTCGGCTGTTGCTTCCTCAGCATTTGGTAGGTGATCTGTTCACTCCATCCCCTGAAGCATCTGGATGGGCCCAGGGCTGGCTCCTCTCTGGTCCCCAGAGGAGGTGGCTGAAAAGATACAATCAATAGCCTGACTCTCACATTTTACAGAAGAGGAAACTGGTGGGAAAGAGCCTGGGGAAGGTCAGAACTCTAGCGCCGCCATAGACAGTTTCCTGTGGAGCTCCGTCCTCATCACAGGCCTCTGAAGTCGATGCGACCATAGTCCCCGTTTTGCAGAGGAGGAAAGAGAGGCGTGAGGGGTGAGCTGACTTGGCCACGGTCACAGGGCTGGTGGGAGCTAGCGTGGCACTGCATGTGTGACGAGGGGCGAGGGTGTCACCTTCCTCTCAGACTGCTCCCGCACACTTAAGAAGGTAACAGACAGGAAGGGGCTGGTAGCCAGGGGGAGCGTGACAAGCTGGTGACTCCCTACCATCATCCCTCCCCCATGGACGCTGGCAGGAGGCTGGCTTTGCCCTGGTCCCCGGGAAGTCTCATCTCCTTGGCCTTCCCAGTGTCGCCCAGGCTCTCTGCTCCTCCTCTCTAGGCTCCGGAGAGCAACGGAGGCGGGAGCTCATTCTTCCTAAGAGCTTTGCCAGAAGCACAGAGACACCAGGGAAGAAACCCACTGCCCAGCTCAGAGCTTCTGGGCGGGAGACGGGCTGGGGCTTCCCAAGCCTGAGGCCTGCGCCCTGGGTGGGACCCCGTGACTTTGCCACTCACTGGCTGCTCAAGTCCCTGTGCCTCCCTGGGCATTGGCTTCTGCCCTGGTAACATGGGGCTTTGAGAGTAGGGCTCTGGCTTCTATGTGCCAATCCTTTCTCGTTGAATCGCCCACCAGTTCTTCCTGGGAAGGACCGATTACAGAGGCAGAGGCGCTGAGGGAGTCCTGGGATGTGCCCGAAGTCACCCAGTGGATGAGCAGTAGAATCAAAACTGGGTCCCAGAGCCTGCTGTCTCCCTGCACGGGCTTCGGGATCCTCAGCTGAGGCTGTGGTCTTGCTGGGAGCCACACCGTCACTCAGCCGTGTCCTCTCAGTGCCTCCGGGGCAGCCCAGACACAACAATGGTTTCAGAAGCCCCTGGGGCTCAGGCAGGAAATCCGGGGTGGCCTGGAGGCGGCCAGCCTGGCTGTTCCTAAACTGGAGATGAGGGAGAACCATTCCCAGGCCCTGCTGTTCTGTGGCCCCGGGTGGGGCTGTGATGTGCAGGAGATGACAGCTGCTCCCCCCCCCCACCCCCAGTGGCTCTTGGACAGAACATGGAGTCTCAAGTAGGCAGGGACCTCAGAGTCCCTGTGTCCGGCCACCTGCCTTCCCAGAGAAGCTGGGGCTGGGGGTGGGAAATACTGACCCCTCTGGCCCCAGGGGGCAGTTCATCCAGGCTCCTCCTGGTTCAGAAGTAGAGAGGTCCAGGTCACAGGGGCCACAGGGGCAGATCCAGGAGGCGACTGGTGTCCCAATAATAAGGCCACTGGCTGCCCCCGCATCCGCACGTCCATCAGGCCCCATGGACACCCCTCCCTCTGTGGAGGGGAAGAGCACTTACCAGCCTGGCTGTGTGTCTGCCAGCAGGTCTTGGCCTCTCTGAGCCAGTTTCCTCTTCTGTGAACTGGACGTAGCATTGACCTTGCTGAGCTCTCAAGAGAATCAAAGGGGGTTACATCTAGGAAAAGAGGACCCCTTTTTCAGCACTGCCCCAAATGATGCCAGGGAAGGTTTCTACAACTCCCAGACACGGTCTTCTGTGCCTCAAGCCCCAGGGTCAGAGGAGGGCATAGCTGTTTGGTGGTCATCCACTTTGTGCCAGAGGCTGAACACGTGTGCTCGTATTTAGTCTTCCAAACAACACTAGGAGGTAGTATTCCCCCCTTTTTGTGTAGACGCGGAAACAGATGCAGAGAGAGCGCAGTCCTTTCCTGCTGTCTGAGCGGTGTGCATTAAGGGGGGCCCAGGATGGGGGAGACACAAGCCAGTGGAGGGCCAGGGCTCAGGGAGGGGCCGAGACAGACCCAGGTGTCCCCTCAGCTCACTGCCAGGAGGACACAGGACCTCAAGTCCCAAACACTGACTTCAGTTCTCCTGTGCAGTGCTGCTAAGGGGAGGCTGGGTGAAGGGGAGGAAGGCAGAGGTGGGGAGGGGAGGGAAGCAGGGGTGGGGAAAGGTGGGGCTGACCTACTCTGGGGTCACAGAGGCTCAAAAAAGGTCTGAAGGAGGAGGAGCCAAGGGGATGATCAGGGAAGTGAGATTTCATGGCAGGAGGCAAGGTGGGGGGTCAAACCCAAGGCCAGAGCACAGATACGGGGATGGGAGAAAGTTCAGCTGCGCCAGGGAGGATGGCAGGCGGCAGGAGCCAGTTTGTGGAGGTGAGAAGGGATCTTAAACTCCACCTAGACATCACTGGGGAGCCACTGAGGGTTGTAAGCAGAGTGAGTGAGTGGTTTAGATCCAGGGTAGAAAGATGACTGGCACCCCTCACAGAACAGTGGGCCTGGGGCAGGAAGAAAGCAGCTAATTGGGGATCCCAAGCGGGGGGTCCACAGGACTGGAAGGATTGGGGGGAAGGTGGAGAGGAGCGAGCCTAAGGTGACCACCGCTGCTGGAGACGGCCTTTGGGTGAGCAGGGGGGCCTTTTACGGGCGGGGGAACAGGAGGAGTAGGAATGGGCCATGATCGCTGGGAGCAGGGAAATTTCTGGGGAGGTGTCTGTTGCTGAAAATGAGGCGGGGCTCCTGGGCTCAGGCTGGAGGAGCCCCAACATCAGGGGGGAACAGAGGGGAAGGAAGAGCAAAAGTGTAACAGCCAGGGCAGGTGGAGCAGCAAGGACAAGGACGGGACACCAAGCTTTAGCCTGAAGCTGGTGACCCCAGGAAGAGCAGCGAGGGGGGACGGGCTTGGGGGTGAGAGGCTGGGGGACGGTGTAGGGTGGGGCGCAGAGCTGAGCCTCAGGAGGGTGGCTGGAGGGCGGAGTTGGGGGGCGTGTAGCAGTGGGTGTTCGGGAATGGAGTAAGAGCAGGGTCCATGGGGGTCTCGGGCAAAGGGGGTGGCCGGAGGGGGCAGGAAGCAGGCCACTGCCTCAGTGGAGCGCAAACAACAGCCCTGGCGCGGGGCGGAGGGAGTTCTCTTCGGAGCTCAGCCTTCAGTCTCACGCGGCGGCGGCAGGGCGACCCCGGCCTGGCTTCCGGACCCCATTCGACCCCGGGCTCGGCCCTACCCGCTCCGCAGGAGGCCGGTATCTTCACCGTGGTTCCCCCGAGGAGGCTCCGCCCCCAGTGGTGGCGTCGGTCGCTCCCAGGGATGCCTGTACACGAGCGCTGGGAGAGGAGCTCCCGGGGCGCCGAGGCCACCCCCAGTCTCCTCGGCCGGGCCAGAGGGCGGGGGCCTGGGTTCGAGGCCTAGTTGTGCAGTGTGGCGCCCTGCGAGGGGGTGGGGGGCGGTGGCCCAGGCAGGCCACTNACACACACTCAGCTCTGAGAGAGGGCTCAGCCCCACCGCCCCCACCCCTGCCCCGGGCTCCTGTTCACTGAGCGCTCGCCGGGTTACCCGGGGCTGCGTCCCATGTCGAGAGCCCACCCCCATCGCTGGATTTTCTCCTTTCCGTATCTTGCGAGGCGGACACTTTTAAGCCCATTTTTTCATTTGAAGGCAGTGAGGTTCACGGAGGGGAAGGGCTGGGGGAGGCGGGCGGGGCAGGAACTGGACCACCTCCTCCGGGGAGCTCCCCGGACAGCGCAGGGCAGCAGCAGGCTCTCAGATGCCTCCGGAGGTCCTCTCCACGGCGCTTGGAATGAGGGGCTCAGAGGCGTGGGGAGGGGGACGTGCGTGCCTCGAATCCTCAGCCTGCGCGCTCGCTGCGGAGCCGGGCAGGGCTCTCCAGGTTTCCCCACGTGGGAACAGGGGGCCCTCCCAGGCCTCTGCGAACGGCAGAAGCCGGGNNNGCAGGGCGGAGCCCGAGTAGGGGGCGGGGCCGGGGGCCAAGATTCGGTGGAGTCGGCGGCAGCGCAGGGACCCGCGGCGCGCTGACTCCGACCGGGACCCGCCCGGGCGCGGCGGCACCAGGTGAGCAAAACTAGGGCCCGGGGTTCGCCTCCCACTTTCCCAACTTTTTGTTTGGCCCCTCCCTCCGGAAAGGCTCTGGGCGGCGGGAGCCCGGTCCTCCCTTTACCCCGGGCAGAGTGTGGACGCTGGCGGAGGCGGGTCCCCGGAGTGCGAGGGACCGGCCCGGAGCAACTTCCCGCGGCCTGAGACCTTCCGACCGTGGCTCCCAGTTTCTGCCCGCCCTGGGGTCCCCAGCGTGGACTCACGCTCTCCAGAGGCTCGGGGTCTCAAGGCGTGTGCCCATCTCTCCGCACGCCGCCTCCTCCCTCCACTCAGAGACTCGCGGGGGCTCCGGGCGACCTTTCCGGAGTTGGGCCCCGGGCACCAGCTCCGGCCTGGGGCGGGGTGGTCACTTCTGCGGTTTCGGGCTGAGGAAAACGCTCCACACTCAGAGACGACGGGGGAACGGCCCTTGCCTCCTCCCAGGACGCCCCCGTGGCTGTGCACCGCGTTGGCTGGGGGTCGAGGCCCGGCGTCGGGTCCCGGTGGAGCCCCCTCCTCAGGTGACCCCGGCAGTCTCCTCCGCCTCTCTGGGCCGCAGTTTCCATCTGTGAAAATCAGGCTTTGGACGCGGCAGACTCTGCGGCTCAGCTCTAGGCCCCGGGCCTTCGGCACTCCTCTTGGAGGCAGGGATGGGGTGTCGTGCCTTGAGTTTCGGGGGTGCGGATGGGGAGTGAGTGGGGTAGCAAGGCCTCCTTCCTGGGGTCTCGGCTGCGGATTCCAGCGCTGAAGCTGTTTAGAAACCACTCTGGGGGGAGTGAAGACGCACCACTGGACAGCGCGGTCCTAGCTCTCCTCCCCTGCGGCCCAGGGCTCCTGGGTGGGGGCCCGGTTTTCTCCCATACCCTCCCTTCCGTGGGGGGCCACACACCGCACACAACCCAGCCACTCCTTACCCGGCCCGGCTCCGGTCCTCAGGCCACAGGCCGGGCTTAAGCCGGACGGCCCAGGCTGGGGCGGCCTGAGGTGCTGGGGCGGTGCTGCTCCGTCCGGGACGCGGGCCACTGAGGCCTCGGGTGGAGGAGGCCGGAAAGGAGGACAGGCGGCGGGAAAGGGGGATGATTCATCCCGAGGAGCTCGAATTGGAAACGCTGCAACCTGGGAACAGCCGTGCCCAGGCCGACGGAGAGCCGGAGGGGAGCTCTAGCGGCAGGCCCCGCGCCCAGCACCTGCAGCCCCCTGCGCCCTGCCCGGGCCACTGCCCGGCCGCCGGGGGAGGGGAGGCCTCGTCTGCGCGGAGTTTAAAGCGATCCTGGGCAAAGTCGGCCGCCGGTCTTGATCGGAACGGTCTTCCTGGAGTCTAGCTCAAGTCTCTCCTGCTGCAGCTTCAGTGCAGACTGAGGAGGGCTGAAAGGAGGGGGTGAGCAGGAAGAGGCTGGAGTCAGTGACACCCCCTCCTTCCTCAGCTGCGGTATGTAAAGCGCAGTAGGGGGGAGGTGGGGCCCGCGAGCGACCCCAGTGGACCCGGGCGGTCTGAGCCCCCTCCCTCCTTTACGGTGCAACCACGTGCGGAGGTGAGGTCGATCCCGGGCGGGACTTACCCTGGAGACGCCACTGCCGGGGGCCCGCACGCCTCGGGAGGCCCGGGGCCGGCGGGCTGGCGAAGAGGGCTCGGGCGGCGGGAGCCCCGCAGCCGAGGATGCGCCAGGTAGCAGCCCGCGCCCTCCTCCCTCCTCTCCGCCCGCGGGCCCGGCCAACTCCGGCTTCTGCCGCGCGCGCCTGGCTCCGAGCTCCGCTGCGGAAAACCCGAGCGGGGGCGGCTCCCCGCCTAGCGGCCCGGGAAAATCCGGGGGTGGCCGCCAGGGATCTCCAAGCGGCCTGGGCGAGGCAGCCCGAGCTCGCCTCCCGGATTTGGGCCCCCCACCTGGCGCTCCGACCCCAGGCCCGTCGGTTCAGTGCCCGCCTCCCATCTCTCCGCAGAGCGCCCAGACGACGGCGAGATGACGGCTGGGAGCCCTGGAGACTGCGGGGAGTTGCGGAGGAGCCCCGAGGGCCGCGNCGAGCTGCGACGCGAGGGTCGCGGCGCCGGCCGGGCCCACGGCCCGCACGAGCGGCTGCGGCTCCTTGGGCCCGTGGTCATGGGCGTCGGCCTGTTCGTGTTCATCTGCGCCAACACGCTACTCTACGAGAACCGCGACTTGGAGACGCGACGGCTTCGCCAGGGGGTGCTGCGGGCTCAGGCGCTCCGCCCTCCTGACGGCCCCGGCTGGGACTGCGCCCTCCTCCCCAGCCCCGGACCCAGGACTCCCCGAGCCATAGGCTGCGCAGAGCCAGAAAGTTGGGACCTGTCCCCGCGTCGGGGTACCTCACCTGTTCCGTCAGTGCGGAGTCTGCGTTCAGAGCCTGCGAATCCTCGCTTGGGGTTACCTGCCCTGCTCAACAGTTACCCGCTGAAGGGCCCGGGGCTGCCCCCACCCTGGGGTCCACGGACCCAGACTGGCCATGTGATTATCACCGTGCAGCCCTCTGGTTCCTGCATCGAACATTCCAAGTCTCTGGATCTGGGCCTTGGGGAGCTCCTACTGGGCGCCCCGGCAGCTCGAGACTGTGCTCACCGGAGCTGGCCCCGGCTGGACCGCCTCAGTCTGGGGGGTTATGCCAAGTTGGGAGGAGGAGGGGACTTGGGAGCCCGAGTTTAAGGAGCAGGGGACAGCCTGCTAGGAGGCCGCAGCATGGACCGTGGTAATAGGACCAGAAGTCCCAGTATCTAGTAGATGCAGCAGTCACATCCCAGACTGGAGGTGGGCGCTCCGGCCCCAGCAGCTGCTAAGGCGACCTGACTTGCATGTCGGCAGAGAAATGCCAACTGCACAAGGGTTCAATAGGCTGGAGAGGACGTGCTTTGTTGTGGAGTCAGGACCAGCATGACTCGGCCTCGGGAACTCTCTGAAGCCTCCAAAAGTGGCCTTACGTAGCCTTGGAGGGTGCCTGAGGGGGCCGGAGGGCCAGGTCGGGGTGATGGGAGACGCACCCGGTGTCTTGGCAAACCCAGAGGGGGGGAGCAAGGACCCCTAAGCCTCCGAAGGTAGGTTGGGATGTTACAGGCGGGGACAGGCCCCCTCCAAGGTGGCGCCAGTTGCGGGGTTGGGGGAGATGAGCAATGGGGTAGAGAGGAGACCCTCCACTGCCATCTGGGTTGGAGCCTGAGGCTTTATCTCCCACCGCCTCCGCCCCTCTCCCCCCTCAGCCATCCGGGGCACCCCCCAGTAGGGCTACACTACTGCCAAAGCCTTTCTACCGAGGGTCTGGCCCCTCCCGAAACAGGTCTGAGACGCCCCCTCCTCCCCTCGCTCATGGCCTGTGCTGCAAAATCTCCCTCCGGCGGGCAAAAAGCCATGAGTCAGATCTCCTTTTCCTCAACGTTGAAGCCGCATTTTGGCCAGTGCCGGTAGCTAACTTTAAGATGACGGCTTGAACGTGGGTCTCCCTTACCCATGTTTAATTTCCCGCAGATTGCTGGTAGGAAAACAGAACTTTAAAAGGGGATCAATTCTCACAGATTCAGGTTTTTTTTTTTGTAAGTTTATTGAAAAATGCAATACAAGAAGCAAGACCAAACACGTATCTAAGCACTACACCACTTTTACTACAAAAGGCCAAAACAGCAGACCTAATTATTGCCTTTTTAATCTAAGGATTTTGCCAATTTGATTCTGCTGCCATGGTTCCTATTTTGTCAAGAAATGTAAACAACTACTTGATATGATTCATAATTTTAAAAAAATTTACAAAGCTCCTTCATTTTTGTCACCAAAATAATACATTTGAGAGAGATCTGTAAAAACAGCCAGCCTGGGGCTGAGATCCTGGCCAGGTGTTTCCGCGAGCACGGAGCATTCCGTGGTGTTGGTCAGGCCCTCGCTCGGGCTCCACTTCCCAGGGCAGACTGCCATCCCCTGCTGTCCCCTCACCCTCCGCCACCCTGCAGAACACACGATGGGGGTGCCTGGCCGGAGGGCAAAGAGGCCCTGAAGGATCCCTGTGGCCAGGTTCTGCGGGCCCTCGGCTTGGAAATTTAGGTCCTGCTTGGTGGGCTGGTGGGCGGCAGAGACCTCATGTGGCTTGGAGGAAGTCTTTACTTCTCAAGTGAAATAAAAATAAAACTGCAGCGAGAGTTGTTACTGTGTGTGTCTGAGTCACTTCAGGGAAGCTGCTGCCAAGTCTCTGACCCTGGCAGTGAAACTCTCCCCTCCCTCTTCACCATTTCCACCTGGACAGAATCTGTTTTTCTTCACACACACACACACACACACACACACAAACGCGCACACAACTGCAGGAAGAAAAAAAATCCAAACTGTCGAACCCTCAGATCTGTTACCAGAGAGGCAGGATGGGGGGAGGGGGGAGGTTTGGAAGGACACCTTCTGCCTCGCTTGTCCAGATCGTGTCCAGCGCTGGAAGGGCATTCGAGATCTTCTGGTCCAATTTACAGTCAAGGAAGCGGAGAGGAGAAGCACTGTGAGCGGGTGACAGAGCCACCTCGTCAGCGGTCCTGAGCTGTGAAAGCGGCCACACCGGTGTGGGTGGCGGAGGACCCTGCGTGCCAGGTTGCTGGTGCTCAAACTGTGCCCTCTCCCTACCCTGACCCGCTTCATTCCGCAGCTGGCGGCCTGGGAAGCGGCTCCTGCACCAGGACCGCTGGCCACCGGCCGGGGGGGGGGCTCACGTTACACGCTGCCTGGTGTGGGCTGATTCCTAACCTCACCCCCACTCCTGGCGACACAGCCCAGGCTCGGGCACCACCAAGAAAGCCCCATCGTTTCAGACCCTGTGCCCACAGGCTGGAAGTCTGCTCCGGAGACAGGACAGCCGTCTTTGCCCAGGCCTGTCACACACCCTACCTGAGCTCTTCCTGTCCCTCTCCAGAGAGAGCTGCCTCTTGGCTGGTAACAGTCTCACATAAGGACTAAACAAAAATGCACATCTGCAATCAGTTCAAACCAATTGAGTTTGTCTAACACAAGACCCAGCCGGCAGAGGCTTTGGACACAGGGCCGGCCCCCACTGTAGGCAGCAGGGGTTTCTGACCTCTCGCTGCTCTTGAGCCCCCCGAGACTGCTGACTGTGACCTGCTGTCTCATGAAGTTCACTTCTGTCCCAGAATAAGACTCTAAGCACTTCAGGCAGATGTGTTTGTGGGAAGCACGCTGGAAGATTCGAGAAGCGCTACTGAATAAAAATGCCCCCAGACCTACCAGGAATGGTGGAACTGGGCACATCAGTCAGTCCCATTTTCAAAACCAACCAACCAACCAAACAAAAGTAAAAGTAAAATAAACCCACAACCCACCACAGAAATCAAGCCTAAAAACCTGACAGGCCTCAGATGGCGAGTGGGAATGAGCAGGGCTGGTGTTTGTACCCCTTGTTGTGCGGGGTTTTGTGGGAAGGATGGCCCCTAAACGTCAATTCCCTCGCTCCAGAAGGGCGTCTGCAGGCAGGTACCGGTCAGAAGAAAGGGCAAGGAACACGACTTCTCTGAGCCACATTTCCGGTCATCCAGGGATTAAAGAAAAAGGCCCAGGGTTGGTCACCTGGAAGTACTTCTGAGCAGGATCTGACTGAGGTAAACCCCACCACTCCCCTGTGTGAGGTGCACGTTCCCAGGACTAGAAAAGCTTTTTTAAAAATCTCATTAACTTTCTCCTTGCCCAAATCACCACTAAAAATGTGCCATTGGAGCTTCTGGCCCAAAGTGCCCATTTTTCTGTGAGTCTTGGTCTCCTGAGATGGGAGGTGGGGGGAGCACTTAGCAGAGCCACCGCTTCTGATGAGGTAAAAGGGGAGGGAGGGCAGGAAGGCGAAGGCCACGGATATGTTCAAACATTCACAGTATCAGGGAGATCTGAAACAACTTCTTATGTCCTTGATCTAAAGAAGCTCCAGAGAGAAGAGAGGGAAGGAAAGAAGGAAACACAATACTACATTCTTAGCAGAGATCTCTGCCTCACCAAAACCACCCTCAGCAGAGGGGCAGGGATGTCTTCCTGGGGCCCGTGGACCAGGACCGCTGCCCTGCCTCGCACGGCAGTCACATCACCGGCTCTGAGAAAGGGCTGGCGAATGACGTTTCTGCCGACATCCAAAGGGTATAAGACTAGGGCAGGAGCAAGGAACCCCGTTAAGCCGGCTTTGGCCCCCAACACAGCTGACAGTCTTTGGAGGGTTTCCCCACGAACTCTGCGGGCCGGTCAGTACCTGGGTAGGAAATGCATGGGGAGAGGCTGGGTTGAAGGGGTTACAAACCACCCTGTAAAAAACCAAAAAGCTCTTTAAAAACAGTCCATAGAGTGAAAAGTCGAACAATTTCTGGTATCACAATATAGAAAAAGGCATTAAAAGAACCAGTGATGTCTAGAAGACTCTCTGGGTACAAACTCCAAATAGAAAATGAAATTTTCTGGTGGTTTCGGGTAATGTTGAAAGCCTGGTGTCTGACTACTGCAGGTAAGCTTCTTCATCATTTTGCTGGTTTTTTCTTGGAGGGGAGATAGGCAGGGAGCTGGGGAAGGATAGGTCCTGGAGGAGAGAAAGCACACTGTTGAAATCCCGCAAAGGAAAGCAGCCACCCAGCCCCGCTGCCGCTGCCAGAGTTCTGTGGCCCCAGGTGACAAGCAGGGCGGGAGAAGTTTTACAGAGCCCCGTCCCACCTGGTGATCCATGGCTCCTCTTAGGCATAAATTCTTCTGGATCCCTGGCTCTCTGAAAGTTACGCTCACTGCTTCCAATTTTCTAGTCTGGCCTCTGAGCTTCAGCCGTCTCTCCCCCAGCCCCCGAGCCCCCAAGCCCGCATTTCCGGACAGCCAGGTCCTGGCTTTTCTTGGTTTTGTTCTCTGGCCTCTGAGGTTTAGACTCAGAGATCCTTGTGACAGCTGAGAGCAGATCTCAGACAGAAGAGAGAGGGAAGCCTAAGTGAAGAAGCAGGAGGAAGCAGGAAGATTCAGGAAGTGGGTGGGGGTTTCCCTCCAGGCCTAGGGTGTGTCCTCCGGCCCATCAGGCGCTGATACAGGCAGGGGGACACCAGGAGGCCTAGCTGCTCTCATTGGAGCCAAATACTTAGTAACTTCTCTGTCTCCCTCATCAGCCTCTCCTTCACCTTTGCTTTATCAAGTCCCAGAGTGGACACCTCTCGGAGGTGTTCCTGCTCAGTGCTGTCTGAGGCGGGGACAGTGGGCCCCCTCCGTCCCACCAAGAACAGCCCATACCTGAGCTCATTCCTCAGAGATTTCGGTTTCCTGATGGACGACCACCTTGGTCACTGACATGTCTGGGTGCTGCTCCTTTGCCTCCTTGATGGCCTGGACGAGGACCTGAGAAAGACAGAAACAATCCCATGGGGCACAAGGCAGCCTGACTGGTGAAGGAAGCAGGGGTCTCAGGACATCGATTCTCTGGCAAATTCAATCCTTCTGTCTGTGGTACTGGGGCAGCACTTAGGCTGGGCCAAGTTGATCATAGCCTGACTCCCCCTGTTCTGCATAGGGGGGCTCCTGGGCTGAAAACACAGAGACAGGGAAGGCTAGAGCTGTCTTCAAGGAATCGTAAAGGGACTTTAGGGGTGGGTCTGGGAGGAGTCACTCAAGAAGTGAGTGAAAAATCTGTATTCACTATAGGGCAGCCGGGAAGTTCAGCACAGAAGAGGAAGATAAAGAAGCATGCTACAAAAAGGAAGAGGTATCTTTGGCTAATGGAGAAGGAAGAAAGTAAGGAAGAGTGGGAGGGCCTATTACTCGCCATGCATTAGCCTAAGCACATTATTATTATTACATACTTAATCTTCAGGATGACTCAATGAATTAGGGTAGCATCACTGTTTCCACTTATTTTCTTTTTTTAATGTTTATTTATTTTGAGAGAGAGAGAGAGAGAGAAAGCATGAATGGGGGAGGGGCAGAGAGAGAAGGAGACACAGAATCCGAAGCAGGCTCCCGGCTCTGAGCTGTCAGCACAGAGCCTGATGGGCTCGAACCCACGGACTGCGAGATTATGACCTGAGCCGAAGTCGGACACTTAACTGACTGAGCCACCCAGGCGCCCCATGTTTCCACGCTTTTTTGAAGTAAGCTCTGTGCCCAACGTGAGGCTCAAACTCATGACCCCAAGACCAAGAGTCGCTTGCTCTTCCAGCTAAGCCAGCCAGGCACCCTTCGTTGTTTCCATTTTACAGACGAAGACACCGAGGTTCACTGGCTAAATAAAGTGGTTAATGTTTCGCAGCTAGTAAGTAATCCAGCAGGGATTTTAACGCTTTCTTCTTCACTACACTGACCTTTAGTGTCGGGGAGACCCTGTGTTAGCATCTGGAGGAGTTCTGATCATTTTAGAAAAACCAAATGAAAACAGAGGGAAAGTCAGGGAAATGATACCACTACTCTTGCTGGGCAGCAAGTCTCTGAGCCTCAAGCTCAGCACCCAAGGTGCTATGGGGAACAGTGACATGGGGATTCTCAAGAGATAGCCCCCCCCCTACTAAAAAGGACATGAGGGGCACCAGGGTGGCTCAGTCGGTTAAGCCTCTGAATCCTGGTTTCAGCTCAGGTCATGATCTCACGGTTTGTGGGCTCGTGAGTTTTAAGCCCTGCACTGGGCTCTGTGCTGACAGCATGGAGCCTGCTTGGGTTTTCTCTGCCCCTCTGCCCCTACCCTGCTTGTGCTCTCTCTCTGTAAAAATAAATAAATAAACTTTAAAAATGTTTTTAAAACGGGGTGCCTGGGTGGCTCAGTCGGTTAAAGCGTCGGATTTCGGCTCAGATCAAATTCATGGGTTTGAGCCCCATGTCAGGCTCCATGCTGACAGCTCGGAGCCTGGAGCCTGCTTGGGATTCTGTGTCTCCCTCTCTCTCTGCCCCTCCCCTGCTCGCACTTTCTCTCTCTCAAAAATAAATAAACATTAAAAAAATCTTTTTTAATCAAAAGAAAAAAAAAAAAAGGATTCCAGCTAGATCTGAACACCTGACTGTTGACCCTGGCCCTTAGGAACTATCTCTAGGAGGGATGAGGGAAGAGAGGAAATTCCTCTTTTGGTCTTCTGACTCCACGAAACTGGCACCTCTCGAGGCCCCTGTTCATTCTCCCTGATCGTTTTTGCCCAATCCACCTGCTCATGTGTCAAGGCCCAGCCCAAGCCAACTCTGGCCGATGCCTCTCTCCCTAGGAAAGCCTACATCACACTACTTCTTACTTTAAGTGCCCCCCACCCATCCAGAAACCCCGTATCCCATCCCTTCCATGCATCCCTCATACCCAGCACAACTGAGGGACAAAGGAGCATCTTTTGAGCTATCAAGTCTGTTGATCACAATCACCCTGAAAGAAATCTGGGATTATCTTTCTTTTACAGATGGCAAAACTGCAGCTCAGAGAAGTAAAATGATGTGCGCAAGGACACACCACTCGTAAGCTGCAGAATCGAGAGTCAACGCTATCTCAACTCCCCAGACACCTCCCCATCCCACTGCTCTTGCTGTCCCTCGCACGGACTGAGCACACAGCAGGGGCTCAGGCCAGCTGGACCAAGCAGGTGGGTGCAGGCAGGTAACAGTGGGATCCACCGAGCTGCGGTGAACTGGCTGCAAGGCCCCCCCGCCTGGGCTCTGCAGCCTTGCTGCAGGGACCCTGAGCCCGGCGTTCTCAGCTGGGAGTCTCAGCCCCACTACCAAGGGAGCTGCCAGTGGTGCAGCTCAGGTTTTCTCTCTTTCTTTTTTTTTAAAGGCACTCAACATATCAGCACAAAGGCCACGGAATGATTGCTCCAGCAGGGCTGTCAATGATTGCAGAGGCATTTGCATGCAGTCCCCTCCACCCCCTCTTCTCTGCAGCTCTGCTCTTCTCACCTCACTCAGCAGAGAGCTAGGAGCATCAATCCTGACGTTATTATTTGCTAATTGCCTGCAGTACAATTAGCACCTAATTAATAGAGAGATATAGGTTTTTAGCACTCAGAAGGACCCAGAAATGATCTAGATCAACCTATTCTCCTTTAGGAGACAAAAAAGAATCAGAGTTAGTGTGGTGTGCCCAAGGTCAAACAGTAAGTCAGGGGAAGATCTAGGACAGAATTGAAGTCAAGGCTCCTGATTCACAGTCTACCTCCTCCCTCTGCTTCCCCTCATCTCCCCTGCCTCTGAGCCTCTGAGGGTGGGGATCACACCTTCCTTTCATCTTACTCTCTTCTTCTGTCTCCAGCACATGTTTAGGGACACGCTGTCTCCTGAAGAGCAACAGCTCTGTTCACCCAGAGCCCACCATGTACCACATGGTGGACACCCCACATCTCACTCGATTCTCACAACCGCCTTGAGGGGAAGATGCCATGATCCCCATCCTAAAGATGGGGAGATGGAGGCAGGAAGTTAAGAGCTAGAATATGGAGAGATCCAGAATGTGAACACAAGCTTTTTGAGTCTAAAAAGCTTTCTATTCTTTCTATTACACTTTATGCTCCCCCACCTGCAGCCCCCATCCCACAGGTCTCCATGGTCTGATTCCCTTTGCCCTTCCCACTTAAGCACTGGCGTAGCCCAGGGGGTTCCTCGGGATGAAGCTGGCAAAGGCGTCTTCCGAAAGCCAACTCCAGGATCCATCAATCTTCCCGCCCAGGGACCTCTTCCATGCCCACAATCTCTTCAGTGTTCCCACCTGATCATGGTCGATATCGGCATCTCCTGTGATCACAATTCTCTTCTCAATTCGGGTCTCTGAAATCCCACCTTTTACAGTCTGAAACCAAAGGGCAGTGGTCACAGGAGAAAGAAAGGAAAGACAAATGGGGGAAAAAACCCAGCGAGAGTAAAAGATTAATCTGACAGCTCTACTTCAAATTTTAATCTGCTGCTAGGTACTGTCTAGAATAGCTTTCTTACCCACTTGTCCAAACCCTTGGCTGCACCTGCTAAAATAAGCACATCTCTATTCCCCTGGCTTGCTAAGATCTTTAATAAGCAAAACAGAAAGTCACAATTCTCTATTTACTTTTCCCGTTTTCTTCCTTCTAAAAACCACAGAAATTCAGCGAGTAAACAAAAACAGATAGGTTTTTCTTTTTGCTCTCTTCTGTATATTTTGATGATTTTCAAGAGGAAAAATCAGAAGACTGTAAACAAAAATGTCATGCAGCTTGAAATTAGGCTCCTTATTCTCAAGCATTTTTGTATCGTTAATACCAAAAGATCCTCAAATAACCCCCTCAGAGTGGGTAGGTTTCCTTAAATGATAGATGAGGAAAACCAAGGTCAGAGACTTGTAAGTAACTAGCTTCTAGCCATCTGTGTATTGCTAATAGAGCTTGGTTAGAAACCTAGATATCTTACTTACAAGATCATAGATTTTCCTCTAGTGCTACAGCAAACATAGACTATCCGGTTTCCAGGGAGTAGTTCCAATTTTAGATAATTTGTCTCCATAAACAATATTCTAATAATTCCAATATTTCAGCGGGCAAACTATAGTTTCCATGGCCTCGATGCTGGACATGATATAAAAACTCTCTGTTGGGCCCTGAGTCCTGATTTTTTACTTGGAAAATACAGCTGCATAATAATACCAATGACACTGGTCCTTAAACTGACTTTTTAAACTTATGCCCACAGTCAGACAAGGGAGTGATGAGAGAGGCAGACGTGTAAAGACAAGTACATGCGACTTGATGAGGCTACTCCCTAGGCAAAGACACGCTCAGGGTCTCCCTGGGTTTACCGCTGGGGAAAGCAGCAGGGCCTTGCCAGCTGTGATGCTTGGAACAATCTGGCTCAGCAGGGATGGAGCTGGAAACCCTTGCTTACGGACCAGGGTCCTTCCTACAGAGGCACCAAGCGTGGCATGCCACTGACTTCCAGAAGGGAGATCTAACTGGTCTATTACCTTGGTAATCTGAGTTGTGGTTGTACTGCTTGTGGTCTCAGATGTGATGGTCTGAGCTGTCAGCAAGACTCCCGGGTCCAAGTCTCCGTTGCTATCCTCGGTCTGCAGGAAAAAAACCACAGCTCATCAACACGCCTCTCAGGAAGCCTTGTGGGCAAATGTGGCAGGAAGCAGCTCTGCTCTTCGGCTGTACATTCTAAAGCAAAAACCTAATTCCCTTACAGCGATCTCTTAATAAAGAAAACAATCCCCTGGCAACAGGCTCCCTTTTGGAAATGTTGGATGGTCAGTTTCCTTAGCACCGGGTCAGTGACAGGAGTGGATCAGAGAGAGGAGGTAAGAAAACAGCCAACGACAGTGACAATGACCGCACATGTACATACAGCATTTTAGAGTTCACAAATGGCTTTCAAAGCATTGTCTTTTGGGGCATCTGGGTGGCTCGGTTGGTAACACATCAGACTTCGGCTCAGGTCATGATCTCATGGTTCGTTGAGTTTGAGGCCCACATCAGACTTGCTGCTGTCAGCATAGGGCTGGCTTGGATTCTCTGTCCCCACCTCTGCCCCTGCCCCACTAGCTTGAGCTCTCACTCAAAAATAAATAACCCTTAAAAAATTCGTCTTTTTTGATGCTCACACAAGCCCTGTGAAGTCAACAGAAAGAGCAGAGACTGATTAGCATTCCCAGGTAAGAAAATGCAGGCCCTGAAAAGGCAAATGATTTGCTCAAGCACCCAAAACTTGTACGTGGCAGCCATCCTCTCTACAAACCTGAAGGTCTTTACACACCACCCAAGGCAGGAGAAGTATAAACTTGGGTGCTAAGGCATGAGTAGGTTCTGAATCATAGGGCAGAACTTTCCAGACAAGACTGGAAAAGGTCCTTGCCAGGGCTGAATGAGCCAAGGAATCTCAGGCTATCTTCTTTGAAGACTGAGATGGGAGACTGCAGCAAGTAAGGTAGGAAATATCCCTTTAAGACACCATGGGAAGAAACCTACATAATACCTCAATGACACTTCTGATAACAAAACTATTACCGAAATGGACCATCCTTATTAGGAAGGGTTTAAAAGTATTCCGAATGCCAGGCTATGCACCTAATCTATACAGAGAACAAGGGCTGCGGCTACTAGTTTCTCTGGAGCTCACCATGCTATGACCAAAACCAATGTATTACGATCAGGTTGGGAAATGATGCTAGCAATAAGGAGAGGTGGTTATCGGCGGCTGTGGGCTGGTAGCAGGACTCAGAACTGCCGACAGCCCCGCGACTGGGATGGAAACAGGAGGCCAGGGGAGTGAAGGCTGCTCAGAGCCAACACACTGTCCAGAAATAATGACCAGTGGGTTCTGGCATTGTACACGGCTCAGAGGAGATTTAGAGAAGTGCAATTATTCTCATAAAGAACCTGCAGTAAAAATAAAAAGTGTTACATTACTATGTTTTTCTGCCTCCTTATGTAAGTCAGTTGTATTATAAGCAGAGGCCTCCGGCCTTTTTATGAGCAGGACCACATTGCTTGAGGCAAAACTTTGAGATATGGGGGTGGGGAGTCTGGAGGAGGAGATAAGAATTAGGAGGAAGAGTTTCTGGCTGGAGTTTCCTTCCAGGTAAGAATCTAGACAAAACAAAGAGAGGGGACAGGACTGTGACACCTAAATCTCACATAACCCTAAATCATACATATACATGCCAGCACCGTGCTGGGTACAATACTGGCTAGTTCACTAACACTTTCTTCAACCCAGACCCATCTCTCCTTAGATTCAAACTCAACTAACATTTATTGTACTTCTACTATGTGCCAAACACACGACGCAACTGTTACCTTAGTTTGTTGGGCCAGAGAAGTTCAATAATTTCAAGGTTCTATAGCCAATAAATGTTTGAACTAGAAGTTAGGGCAAGAAACTTCTTGTCTGAAGACTGAGGTCTGGGTCCCAGCTCAGACCTAACTAGCTATAGGATCTCCGGCAAGTCAATTTCACTTCTCTGAGCTTTAGTTTTCTCGTTTATAACAGGCAGTGCTGTAATATGGGCTCTGCCCCCACATGACATTATTGTGAAGATCTAGAGAGATCGTAGAAGTGCTTTATATATGATTATAAGAATATAAATTTGGGTGTGCCTGATGGCTCCGTCTTAAGGTTAAACATCTGACCCTTGATTTCGGCTTAGGTCATGATCCCACAGTCTGGGAGATCTAGCCCCATGTCAGGTTCCTTGATGACAGGGGAGAGCCTTCCCTGGGATTCTCTCTCCCTCTCTCTCTCTCACTGCCCACTCCCCCAAATACATATATTGAAAAAAAAAAAAAGAACAGAAATTTGTCAGGAGGGCTAAACCTTTTCGAAGAGCTCCACCTCTACTAAATTTGTGACGTATTTTTCTACCTCCCACCGACTCCCCCCTGCTTTCTGTCTCTGAAGAAGGGAGAGATGGAGGAGACATTGTTATGATTTCTGACTTGTACTCTTCCCACATGTGGCCTCTTTTCTTCCACCCTCTCACCAATGTTTCCTCAAAATGGTACTGCACCTTCAACAGCCATTTATAAAGTCCAACATCCATTTATCCCATGACCGAGCAATTCCACTCTTAGCTGTTTACCCAAGATAAGTGAAGACATATGTCTATGCAAAGACCTGCACACGAATGTTTACAGAAGCTTTATTCACATTTGCTCTAAACTGGCATCAACTCAAATGTCCATCAACAAAGGAAAGGATAAACAAATTGCAGTACACTCCAACAATGGCATACTATTCAACAATGCAAAACAGCAAACTACAGATTTGTATAATTTTGATGAACCAAAAAAAAACCCCAAAAAAACCAAAAAACATGTTCAGACACAAAAGTGTACTACTGTATACTTCCATTTATATGGAATCCAAGAACAGGTAAAATTAAGCTAAGGTGATAGAAATCAAAGCAGTAGCTGCCTAGAGGGGTAGGAAGCTTTGAAGAGGGTGTCAGGAGTAATGGAAATGTTCTGTATCCTAAATGTGTCCTGGTTACACAAGTATATACATTTGTCAAAATCAAGCAAATTGAACACTTAAAATCTGTGCATTTCCCTGTATATAAGTTTTTTTTTTTTTTACATGTATCTAATTTTTTTTTTTAGAGAGAGTGAGTGTGTGCAGGAGCAGGGAAGGGGCAGAGAGAGCCTGACACAGGGCTCAAACCCACAAACTGTGAGATCAGAACCTGAGCCAAAGTCAGATGCTTAACCGTCTGAGCCACCCAGGCGCCCCAGTGACAACTTAATTTGAGATGCACATTAACTTGTTCCTTGCAACATCCCTATGAGGTGGAACTATTATTAGCTCCATTTTACAAATGAGGAAACTGAGGCACGGAGTAATTAACTTGATTGCACACTAGTAAGTGATGGAGCAGGTTCAAACCCAGGAAATTGGATTCTAAAGTCAGTACTTTCCCCACTCTACTCCACTGTCCAGCATGAATAATGAGAAGTAATTTGTATTTTGGCCGACTGTCTTGAGCCTAATTAAAATGAAATAAAGGTAGATATATAACAATACGATATAGTAATAGCTACCATTTTTTAATACCTACTGTATGCCAGGCAAATATTATCTTTATCTTAATAACCTTATAAATGTATTTTTCAGAAGAGAAAGTTGAGGCTCAAAGAGTTTGAGTGACTTGTCAAAGGTCACAAAACTAGCAAGTGTTGGAATTAAGATTCAAGTCTAACTCCAAAGCCCACATGCTTTCTCTAGCACAGCATGCTGCCTCTGTATTTCTCCTATGTGTGAATATATTTTTAAATGACTGCTTCCTGGGGCACTTGAGTGGCTCAGTTGGCTAAGTATCCCAACTCTTGATTTCAGCTCAGGTCATGGGATCGAGTCCAGCATCAAGCTTTACCCTGACAGCTTGAGATTCTCTCTTTCCCTCTCTCTTAGCCCCTCTCCCACTTGCATGCACACACATATACTCTCTCAAAAAAATCCTAAAATGACTGCTTCCTTTTCCTTTTTTTACCGGGACTACATTCAAACCACACGGGCTTCTGTGTGCAGGTTTGCCCTAACACCTTTCACACATAAGCTACAAAATTCACTTCAAAGTGGAATAGGATGAAATGTCAGTCTCCTCCCACTCCCGACCACAGTCCTGTAGTCTTAGACCCTTCATGGAGGCCACCAATGCTTTTTGGTTTTTTTCTTTTTGAGTACTCATTCAGAGATAATATATTCATATACGAGCCTCCTCTTTCCCTCCTATAAACAGCATGTTATTTATACCACATTCCACTATGCTTTTTCATCTATTAATTTATCACATAGATTATTCCCATCAGAAGCTTTTTTTTAAATAGCTGCACCGAATTATATTAATTGAATATATCATAATTTATTTTCACCTGCTCCCTACTGGTGGACAGCTAGGTTGTTTCCATGGCAATGACAATTTAAAGAGTTTCCTACCATATGAAAGTAATTCTTACATCCTCTGGTTAATAACATGCACAATCTTAAAGTAATTTCCTATTCCTTCCTTTTTCAACCCCCTGCACTGCCAAGTCCTATTCATTCATTTCTGTTTCTCTTGACACAGCTCTTTCTTCTCATTTCCTCCAGCTACACTTCAGTTCTTTATAAGCATCTCCCCAGACTAGCTCTAGTCATATTCCTGTCTCCAGGCATCCCCCAACTTTAAAATATTCAGCACACAGCTTTAGGAATCATCTTCCAAAAATCATGCTTCAATGATGTTGCTTTACCATCACTGCTAAAACACTTTAAGCAGTCTCTCTCATTATTTATCAGACTCAAACTCCACACTCTCAACCAAAAGAGAGAAGAGAGAAGCATACAAACATTAACTGAGCATCTATGAATGCGCCAAACACTGGGCAGACATCATTTCCCTTAATCCTTCCCCCAAATCTTGCAATGGAATGTGATATTCGCCCCATTTTACAGCCAAAAAAACAGAGAGATTAGTGACTTGTTTAAAGTTATCTAGTTATCTAGCTAGTACATTGGGTGAGTTAGGATATGATTTCTATTTGTCTAATTGCAAAGGACATGCTTTTAATTGGCAAGTGATACTGTTTCCTAAAAGGGAGATCTTCTTCCAGTTCATAGTGTGAGGATTAACAGTAAGGATTTAGATGAAATCACTCAGCCAGAGCTTCACACAGCTGCCTCGTTCCTGTCATGCAGCTTTAGCCAGAATGTGGCCTCCTCATATAGGGTTTTCCTGACTATGATAGCCCCACAGGGACAGCCTTTCATACCATCTCATTTTGTTTAATTCTTTTTTTTTAATTAAAAAAAATTTTTTTAATTTATTTCTGAGAGAGAGAGAGAGACAGCGTGAACAGGGGAGGGTCAGAGAGAGAGGGAGGCACAGAATCCAAAGCAGGCTCCAGGCTCTGAGCTAGTTGTCAGCACAGAGCCCGACGCGGGGCTCGAACACATGAACAGTGAGATCACGACCTGAGCGGAAGTCGGACGCTTAACTGACTGAGCCACTCAGGTGCCCCTAATTCTTTTTTTTAAGTTTTTAAATTTTATTTTCAGAAAGAGAATGTGTGCAACTGGAGGAGGAGCAGAGAGAAAGAGAGTCCCAAGCAGGCTGCCTGCTGTCAGCGGAGAGCACTATTTGAGGCTTGAGCTTACAAACTGTGAGATCATGACCTGAGCCAAGATTAAAAGCCGGATGCTTCACTGACTGAGCCACCCAGGCGCCCCTCATATCATCTAACTCTTTATCTTACGTTAGTTTCTTCATAGCATTTACCGTGTCTGAAATGTATATACTTCTTTACATGTTTTATTATCTGTTTCTCCCAACTATAACCGAAGTTCCAGAGAGTAGAGCCTCTGTCTACCTTGTATACTGCTTTGGCCTGATACATAAATGCTCAACAAATATCTGTTTATATTCGTTTATCAGTTTATAGAGGGAAAACTTTTTCTAACTTTTGGCTTCTGTGAATTAAAAAAAAAAAAAAGGAAACCACCTGATTCAATANTTTTTTTTAATTTATTTCTGAGAGAGAGAGAGAGACAGCGTGAACAGGGGAGGGTCAGAGAGAGAGGGAGGCACAGAATCCAAAGCAGGCTCCAGGCTCTGAGCTAGTTGTCAGCACAGAGCCCGACGCGGGGCTCGAACACATGAACAGTGAGATCACGACCTGAGCGGAAGTCGGACGCTTAACTGACTGAGCCACTCAGGTGCCCCTAATTCTTTTTTTTAAGTTTTTAAATTTTATTTTCAGAAAGAGAATGTGTGCAACTGGAGGAGGAGCAGAGAGAAAGAGAGTCCCAAGCAGGCTGCCTGCTGTCAGCGGAGAGCACTATTTGAGGCTTGAGCTTACAAACTGTGAGATCATGACCTGAGCCAAGATTAAAAGCCGGATGCTTCACTGACTGAGCCACCCAGGCGCCCCTCATATCATCTAACTCTTTATCTTACGTTAGTTTCTTCATAGCATTTACCGTGTCTGAAATGTATATACTTCTTTACATGTTTTATTATCTGTTTCTCCCAACTATAACCGAAGTTCCAGAGAGTAGAGCCTCTGTCTACCTTGTATACTGCTTTGGCCTGATACATAAATGCTCAACAAATATCTGTTTATATTCGTTTATCAGTTTATAGAGGGAAAACTTTTTCTAACTTTTGGCTTCTGTGAATTAAAAAAAAAAAAAAGGAAACCACCTGATTCAATATAAAGCAACTCTTAGCTCATCCAAACTTCCAACAATGAAGAAGAAATTTTGCTAAAAGTATACAAAGTTTTATTTAAATAAAAATTTTAAATACTTAAATTCTTGTGTGAGACCCTGAGATCAAGACCTGAGCTGAGATCAAGATTTAGACACTTAACCAACTGAGTCACTCAGGTACCCCAATTCTTGTGTGACTTTAAATTTAATTGTAATAAATTATAATCATTATAGCTGTTACTTATTTACCCTTTCAGGCATGATACTCAAGTCAAGTTCATGCAGTATGTATCATATATAATCTTCATAATAAAATCATGAAGCAGATACTAACATCATGGGCAGGGTGGGGGGAGAAGGGGAAGGGGCAATCAAGGCTCAGAGACGTTCAATCACTTGTAGTAACTGAAGTGAAGAAGCCAGAACCTGAACTCAGGTTTGTTGGACCCAAAGCCCCTGGTCTTAACCATTACGCAGACTGCCTTCCCTAGCTGGGCGGATATAAGCAATCAGGTGTAAGACAACTTTGCTTTTTTTTTTTTTTTAAATATAATATTTTATTTATTTTATTTTATTTTATTTTATTTTATTTTATTTTTTAGAGAGAGGCAGAATGTGAGCAGAGGAGAGGCAGAGATAGAGTGAGACACAGAAACTGAGGCAGGCTCCAGGCTCTGAGTTGGTGGCACAGAGCCTGATGTGGGGCTCGAACTCACAGACTGTGAGATCACGACTTGAGCCAAAGTCAGAAGCTCAACCCGCTGAGCCACCCAGGCGCCCCAAGACAACTTTGCTTTTAATGAAGTACTCTGGGATATCCTTAGATCAGTAATCTCTTCTAAGAAGAATTATCCCAGAAAAGCCCCGCATTATTTGCAGCAAATGATTACAGACTCTGTAAAGAAAGAAGGTTATTTATTGTGTTTACTCTAGTCTTTGCTTCTGAAACATCACACCATGTCCTACCTGGGCAGCCTCGTACGTGATGGTCTTGGTCTCAGTGTGAACAATGGGGACATCTTTGGTTGGGATTTCGCTTTTCCCAGCATTGGCAGTATCTGAGATGGTGACAGTCTGAGTCTTCACCAGGGGTGGCTGTGAAGCAGTAAAGAAACGGAGTTACCAGAGTCTTCTGAAGGCTACAGAGAACTAATCTTCTGACATTGATCTGATCAAAGTGGTAGCTCTAATCAAGCAAAGGGCTAGCTCAGTCTCTGCCCAAGGCTTGGACGCTGTTCCAAAGTAGGCTTGACAAGGTGTCAAATCATGAGGGATATTAAAAAACAGCATTACTGTAATCATTTTCATATGCTTAATGGAGAGCTATAAGATCAGACAGTTATGATCGGTGATATAAAACACTTTAGACTGACCTTCAGAATTTGAATATAAAACTGTTTGCCAAATAGCAGTCACTTTTGTTTGTCCTTGTGACTGTGCCATTATAATTAAGAAAATCGGTCACATTTCCTCAGCTAACTACAAATGGTACACGAAACAGCAGTGGCATTGGAATGCATTATCCTGGAATTCGTCAACTTCTTTCAAATCAATGTCAGGCATTCACTTTGGAGTTCTTGAGAAGAAACAGTATTTGGAAAACTGGAAAGAAAATAATCACTTCTACCACCACCTGGTGATTAATCTCAGAATTTCAGAAGAATGAACATTAGTAGGATATCAGAGGCTTCTTGTCCATCAGCTCCCCTTCCAAAGACTATGAATCACTCTAAAACTACCATTTGATTGTGATAAGTTAAGTGGCCATCCACCTTAGCATAGGAGATTAGTGCCCATGGGCATGGAAGCCTTGTGAGTGGGGTCAGTGGGAGTGGTGGGCTGTACTATGTGGCTGCGATGCATAAATAATTATTTGGGGTCCGAAAGCGCATTAAGAAAACTCCGTTGCTTCTTTTAATGAAGAGTATTTGAATTTTTTGAGCATGGCCTCTGAACACTAATGGTTCTGCATCATAGAAGTGTCAGAAATCCACCTCTTTATACAGCCCATACTTGAGCAAGGAAAAGAGGAACCCACTTGCACCAGCTTCATAAAGATAAGCAGCTGGAATTCAGCCCCAAGAGTTTTGTTATGTCATCGGGGGAGAAAGCATTTCTAGCCACGGAGTTCATGCCTCTGAATAAATTTATCTGTAGTAATAGAGGGCTTCAGTCTTCTTCTGTGATTCTGAAGAAAGCAGAGAGGCGACTGCCCTCACCACCACCACCGCCACCACCTCCTCCACAGAGCAGATTGTGGCCCTCTCCCAAAGTGAGTCATTAGACCTGCACCATTGAACTGGTTACTACCTGGAAACTTCGAATGAGGGTGGGGAACTGGTTACCCACACGAGAGTCAAGAAATGATCCGTTTTGCTTTCCAAGCGGCTCTCCTGGTGTAACATGTTCTTCACTACTCTCTGCCTGTTTTTCACCAAGTTGCAGCTGAGAGGAAGCTGGTGATACTGAGAACTGGAAGGCACCGGCCTGTCCCTCCGTTCCTACACATTCCCCACTTGAGCCTCCCGGCATTTCCTTAATATCAGGATAGCCAGCTGCCCCCTGCTCCTTCTCTTCTGTCTCCTTGCTGCTTATGGAGAGGGAGCCAAACTCAAAGCTTTGTGGAGACTCCGACGGGGTGGTCACTTGGCTCTTACTAGGAATTAGTGAATGCTTGGGACCATCCCATTCAGAGTCAGGGCTGGTAGATGGCCCCTTTGTCACGGCAGCCACCTCCTCTGTGCGAATGCCATTTATATTCTACAAATGAATGAACACATACAAAAGCAAGAAGATTAGGAATAAGTGGGGAATACAGTGAACTCTGAGAATCAACAATGATTTCTAAGAGATCTAAAAAATATTACTACTAATACAAACCAAGGTAGCCTCCTGAGGTAGCCAAAAGGAAAAAACTGCTGTTCACTAAACATTTCCATGGCTTAAGCAGTTCCAACCTCAATTTGTTCATATTTCTATAACACTGGTAGCCTGAGAAACAATTGTGATGTTTTTCGCACTTTGTATTACTATGATCTTCCCCGTATAACACATACTCTTCATACTTAAAAGAGTTACTTTGCTATTCCTAAATACCTAACTCATTACTATGCATATGGAACTATGCAATTTATGAGCCAATCAAAACATACTCCCAAGTAGCCTGATCAGGTTGAAAAATGTCTCATATCTCCAAGCCGTAAATATCATCATGTTAGCCCCTGATGGAGATGCTAAAATCTTGACTTTAGATTAAAAGGTTTAGTATATCCAGAACAAACTTAATCTAACCACTGTCATGAAATTAAACATCAAAAATAGTGAAGTGTTTCTTCACTGTAAACAGAATACAAGTGACCCACCCAGCAGCTGAGATATCTTTCTTCATAGATGAATGACGTATCTCCAACCCCTAAGAAAAGTAAGTTCTGGAAACAGTTCCCTCCTGGGCTAAATGCCTCCTCACACCACAGGAAAAAGATCTAAAATAAGTACTTCCAAGAGAATGTGGATGACAAGATAATATCACCGTGGATGGACATAATCCTAAAGTTTAAAGAAAGGTGCTGTGGGTAGAAGAGAAGGAATTCACACTAATAAAAAATGAATATGAGTCATTTGAAAAACTAATAGTCTGACTGAAGCCAAATGTCATAAAAGTAAACATCTGCATGTGCTCACCAGAAAGCCACTTAGGCCTGGAATTTTGGTTCAGATCAACGTACCATATTCCATACCACCAAGGAACTTAATAACTGAAAAGGACTCCTTTAAAAAGGTATTCCTGGAGTAAATGACACATGCCTGGTTCAGCTTACGCATTTTAGTGCTCAAATCATGTTATATGTGTTATATATTTTTTTAAAATAACACTGCTGCTCCTTAAGTTGTAAACCAACCTACGTTGTGATGAATATAAACTAGCAGGAAAAGATGCATTGCTCAAGAACCTCAGGCCAACCTCACTTCTAAGCCATCTTGAAACAATCAACTCAAGAGCATCTCAGAGTGGTACAAGTCGAATTCAGATTACGTAGGTCTTTCATGGACTGATTATGAATATTACTTAGGGTGTGAAAAATAGGACTGAGAGATGACAACAAAAACTGCCTCTGTCTGCAGATGAATCAGAGATATATAAAATATTCTTGCTAAGGGTATATGAATTCCCTCCTATTTAAAATGAGAACAATACCTGCTTTGACTCACAGGGTTCTGAAGATCAAATACAATAATATAGGTGAAAGCCCTAGGTAAATTCTTTTTTTTTTTTTTTAATGTTTGTTTATTTTTGAGAGACAGACAGTGTGAGCGCCGAGAGATGTGAGCAGGGGAGGGGCAGAGAGAGAGAGAGGGAGACACAGAATCTGAAGGAGGCTCCAGGCTCTGAGCTGTCAGCACAGGACACGGTGCGGGGTTCAAACTCATGAACCAGAAGATCATGACCTGAGACGAAGTCGGACACTTAACTGAGCTACTCAGGCGCCCCTAGCACTTGGTAAATTCTAAAGTACCAGATAGATTCACTTAATTCAACCAACATTCTGAGCTCCTATGATATACTAAGGTCTGGGGACACTAAAAGAAATGTGTTGTTATTATTTACACACTGTATTACTTTCTAGGACATTTATCTCACCATTTCTTTTGAGTCAGACAAGCTGTTAGAGCTGTCCCAAAATAGATCAGCTGGTAATAAACAAATAGGCTTTCTCAAATCACTGTATGCTAGCTCTAGCACTGTGAATAGCATATCCCAACCCACTCATATGGAGAAAAACTTCATGGCCTTCCCAGTTTTGTCACAACTGAGAAGGCTGATTTATAACCAGGAAAATAACCTAGATAATCAAGTAGGAGCCTATTTTATACCAGTTTGCTCAAGTGACACGTGGTGGGCTGTCATCAAGAAGCCACTTGTGAATAAACATTGCTTAGGCCAGCAACACCTGGTCTAAATCTGCCTACCATTGAGTAAAATTAGAGCAATCAGTTTTTTCAAAGCATGTACAGAGTGGACCACAGCTAAAAGCTGCAGCCACAGCAATAACAATTTAACAAATATTCACTGATCACTTAATATGTTAGTCACTGGAAATAAAAGGAAAATTGGTAACAGGTTAGATCACCACAGAGAGCATTCTTACATATGGTCAAATCAACCTCCCCAGTTGGCTCTCTGGTCCAGATCTCTTGGACACAGCCAACTACTTACTGGACATGTTCCCAGCCATATGGAATGCAATATGCCCCAATTGAAACTCATCTCTGCTGCTGCCTGGACCTGCCATCCCAACTTCTTCCATCAATTCTATTATACTGATAAATGCTACCACCATCCACCCAGTCTTCCATGTCTGAATCCTGAAATCCTCGTCAATGCCTTCCGTATATGGTGGATATCAATCACCAACCCCCAGAGATCACTCCATCAAGTCATTTCCATTCCATTTTAGTATCACCCTAATCTAGCTGCTTGTTTCTTTTCCCACCTTTACTACATTCATTCAGGCTCTTATAGTGCCACACCTACCTTATTACCAACGCCCTAAACAGTTTTTCTTCTTTGCTCTTTTCTTTCCTTCTTTCTCGTCTCAAACCTTCCTGGAACACATCCTCTATTCTACTGCTGAAGTGTTTATTTCTAAAATGAAACATTGCAAACTCCATTTTACAGCTTAAAACCCTTCAAAATAAATAAATTAAATTAAATTAAATAAAAACAAAAAAAACCCTTCAGTGGTTCTTTACTGCCTTCCGGTTAAAGTTCAGACGCTTTAGTAAGACATAGAAAATACTTTATTTAACCAAGAGTCAGATGCTTAACCAACAGAGCCATCCAGATGCCCCAACACAGAAAACATTTTAAAACATGACTCCTACTTCTCCGGCTTCACTGTGCTATACCTCCACAGACATCCTTCTTTCCATTAATTCAAAACTATTTGCAGTTCCCAGTACAGGGCATGCTTTCTTTTGCCTCCCTGCCTTTGTAAATATTGTCAGTATTTTTCCTTTTGCCTGGAAGTCCATGCTCAGCTCAAGTATAGTTCTTCCGGAAGTTTCCCCCTGGTTGCCTAAAGTACAGTTAGATACTATTCCTCTTTTGTTCCTATTGCACGTTGTTATTACTGGTTTAGTAATCTATCTTTCCCATTAGATTGTGAGTTCCTTAGGTGTGTCGGGGGGAGATAAGGCCTTCCTATGTTACTTAGCTCTGTATCTCTCTTGTTCAGTTTTTGTCACATAATAGATGTTCAGCAAAAACTTGCCAAAAGTATATTTAATAAATCCAGGTGGCTTGAGAACTTCTGCCTGGTCTTGTGCTATTCAAAAACTCTTGAAAAGGCATGTTCAGAAAGAACATAAAAAGTGGCTAACTTAACCAGACCCATTGTCTCGTCCAGCATTTTACCTCCTACATCAGTAAAATAAGAGGAAAATGTTATTTATGATCACCACATGTCAGGTACTGTGCTAGTCACTTTAAAGTTTTATTTATTTATTTTGAAAGAGAGAGGGAGATAGAGAATCCCAAGGAGGCTCTGCACTGTCAGCACGGAGCCTGATGCAGGGCTCGAATTCACAAAACCTGAGGTCATGACCTGAGCAGAAATCAAGAGTCAGATGCTTAACTGACTGAGCCACCCAGGTGCCCCTGTGCTAGTCACTTTAACAGGTTTTCTCACTTTATTTTCTACAACCTCACTATGAAGTAGTCATTCTCTCTATTTTATAAAGAAATGGAGAGGTTAAGCAATTCAGAGCTAATTAAGTGATAGAGATAGGGTTTAAACTTGAGATGGTTTGTTCCTAAAGCCCATTTCTTCCCATGGCAACAAAGTATTCCAACTAGGACCAGAGAACATGTCCTATTATGTTCAAAAGAATATACCCCAAGCCTGACTATACTCTTAAGAAGTACAAGGACTGTCCAAAGTCCCCTTAGTAGAGCCTGATTTTAGTGGCCAACACCATACTTTTATTTTATTTTAAATATTTTTTATTTAATTTGAGAGAGAGACAGAGAGGGCGNATCCCAAGTAGACTCCACACAGAGCCCCATGCCAGGCTCGAACCCACAAACCGTGAGATCATGACCTGAGCCGAAATCAAGAGTTGGATGCTTAACCAACTGAACCATCCAGGTGCCTCTAATATTTTTAAAGGAGGAGAAGTCTGAAAAGCCAGAAGAATAGATTGAGGCAAAAATCTCCATGACCTAAGACTCCCAAACTTTGACATACAACGTAAGTGAGGAATTTTAACTGACAGTGTTGTGCCACTAGCTATGACCATCAGCAAGGGCCACTGGATTATGTAAGACTGCACAACTACATATACCAAACGGGCCTGGAAACTTTAAAGGAATCTTCTCAGGGTATGTAAACAAATATAGGACTTTGTCTGAACCTCCCACAGTAACTGACAAAATTGAGACTTCATTGTGATCCAAAGGTGTTAATTCAGATGCTGTTTATCTGGACTGGTGGGGGATCTAGAAGGAGAAAGATGCTACAATAGGAAGACCAGTTGCCTGTACAAAGTACTTCTAGGCTACGTACCTGGTTTCAAGAACATGAGAAGGAAGAACGTTAGAGAAATATTTCATTGAGAACGCTATTTGAAAAATGTCAATTTTATTTGAAAAGTGAACGGCTTCTGCTACGTATGAGAATTCAGTATTTTATTTGGGGAAAAAAAACAAAGGTTTTTGTGTTATTTTTCCAAAAAGGGTTTCTCTTAAAAAGTATTTATTCAGAAGGATTATGTCTTAGGATCACCGAACCCTGTGTAGGCACGTGCCCTTGTGGGTTCTAAATGACATGTCCCTTGACTTAAAGATCCCAGACATCGTTAAGAGCAAGGTGTGGGTGTTCCAGGTGTCTTGCTGCCCCCCCATTAAATGCAACCCAGTCTTTTTCTTTTCAGGTTATTTTTGACGCAAGGTATTTATATATTAGACCAATGAAAGAACCACAGTTATGCTTACAAGACTATCTTATCCTATAAGCCTCATGAGAAAAATAAATCCTGAAAATCTTCCTAAAACTTGGCCACATAAGGAAAAAAAAGTAAGCTTTTTTCTGGAGGGACCAGGCAGTGATTTTCCCCTCACACATTTGTTTCCTGCTTTAGTGAAGATCAATTTTACCTCTGGGTGGGCAAAGGAAAAACACTTCCTTTCTGTATTAAAAGGAAGAAAAGCACCTGCTGTTGTCTCATTTTATCTTTCTATATATTAAAATCCTGGGTACATAGATAAGGGCCAAGGGAAGAAGAGCAGTATCGCTGCCAACCTTGCTATGTGATTTCAGGGGACTACTTTCACCTCAGGACCATGTTTAGATATTGGAATTGTGGTAGGAACCCTTCCCTAAGGAGAGAGAAAAAAATGAAGAAGAGAGGAGAGAAGACTTCAAGGTCACCTAGATATGCGCCCAGGTGCCTACATCCCCCATGGCCTTGTAAACTGAGACAACTTAATCAGACTGCATGTTTATGTGTGTTACCATATATGGGAGACAAAGAAACAGAAAATGCATAAAAAAAACTATGCCATGTGATGTGGGCCGCTCAGTTCTTTGGGTACGAACCCAACTGAGTGGTGCCGGCACGAATAAAGTTGCTTCCTGGAAAGAAAAGCCTCGGTGTCACGACTCTCTGTGCGAGAATCCTGCAATAGAATGAGGGAAGAAGATGAAACCCTCCCCTCAGTACTGTGCTATGTTTTATTTCTTATTCCATTTAAAAATTTTATTTTCTGGGGCACCTTGGTGGCTCAGTTGGTTAAGCATCTCACTCTTGATCTCAGCTCACGTCTTTATCTCATGGTTGTGAGTTCAAGCCCTGCACTGGGCTCTGCACTGGGCATGAAGCCTACATAAAAATTAGTTAAATAAAAAATAAAAATAAATTAAATAAAAAATAAAAATTACGTTTTCTTATGTGTATAACTACACACATGAAAAAGACCACAAGGGATATTAAATACCAGTACTGGTAGAATTGCAATAATTTTTTTTTTTTTTAAGTACGCTCTGTGCCCAACGTGGGGCTTGAACTAACTCCTTGAGATCAATGCTTTATCGATTACGCCAGCCAGGTGCCCAAAAAATTGCAAGTAACTTAATTTCTCTCTTTGTGTTTTTCTGTACTTCCTAACCTTTCTAAAATGAATATACATTACTTTTGTATACTTTTGTTATTAAAAAATGTTAACCTGAAGAGTCTGGTAAGCAATTTATGAAGTGCTGATAAATCCTGAATATCCTCCAACCCTTTAAAAACAATTAAAAATATATCTTAATAGCTTCCCCAAAGAAAAAGTAGTTCATAGAAAGAATGATAAGTATTGTAAGCAACTGGCAACTAATATATAAAACCTTAGTAATTTAGCAAATGGATTTTGAAAGTCAAAGTCAATGATTGTGGACTTAATGTATCTGGGTTGAAAAGAAATAGCTCAATTTTAAGATGTAGCTTCATTATATTTTGTTTACTGTTTTCTGATTTAAAGATGGCCGGGATATTCTCAGGAATATGAATGAAAATATGGTTGTGTCTGTGATTTAATTCCTTAGTGGATTTTCTTATTAGATAACCTGCCTCTGAAACCAGTAAAGACATGCAAAAAAAAATGATCATTCTCTTGCCAAGCATGCTAGCACCTGGGAATATAAAATATTAAAAATCAAAGAATCCTAAAAACTTGATCTGAACAGTAATTCTTGATTAGTGACATATACTACAAATCCACACTATGATACTTCATCTCAGAATGATTTATATATTTATTTTGCCTAAGGGCCCTACACCTCAGGCTTAAATCTTGTTTTACTGAAATCAAGTATAAGACATCAGAATGACTGAACAAATTCAATAAACGGTTGTTTAATTGCCATATCAGAAGAGAAAACACTTTTAGGTGATTTGGGGATAAATGAAAGAAGTGATCCAATCTCTGGAGTATTTAGATCTAGTTGAATGAAGATATTGACAATGATATGTATGGATGGCAGTTAAATACATTTAACTAATATAATTAAATAAATCTAAGATAAATATATCTTATGGTGGTGGCAATGGTGAAACCTTGGGGAGAAGGCAAACTTTTACCAGAGCTGTCAGAAGCTTAATTACAGTGCCTTAATTTTCTGGTGTGTTCTTAAATATTAGAATGTTACACTAAGCACCCAAAATAAGCCAGTCAGTAATGTTATTGAGCCCACATAAGCAGAATTAGATAGTTGGCAGAAAAAATTTTTGAAAGAAAGAAGAAACAGTCATGTCAGTTATAAAGCTAACTTCTAATGAGAGCCTTGGGATCAATACATGTTTAATTTTAAGTCTGTAAAAAAGTGCTTTTCATTAATATTCTATTCAATGTTTACAAAGATTTATCCTTAGGATACCTGTGAAAATTTTACCTTCATATATATGCATGTTCAAATAGACAACATAGACAAATGAATAAATATGGGTGTTCTTACTTACTAAAATTATACAAGACAGACTTTAAGAGAGGGCCATTAACATACTGAGGTGACGTTTTACCTTATTGAATTGACTAAATTGGGAAGTAGGAAACGTAACTGCAAAAAATTCTTCATAGTCCAGCCACACCAAAATACAAATTCTGTCACTAAGTTGCATAAATACCCCGGTTAATACACATTACCAACACCATCTAAAACAGTCTCAAACATTACTCCAAATCAGTAAGAGTTTCATACTGACATAAACATACTTTGGGACTCAAGTACAGAAATGCTTTTTTTGATGAAGAACAAATAATTACTAGAGTTACAAGATGTTATTTGGTTTGACAATGAAGTGTTTTTCATTTGTTTGCTTCTGGAAACCAATCTAGTTTTCTTCTGACCTTCCACATAAGGTTTGATTTAATTAATGGGACTTTAAGCTACTGATCTAAATATTCCCAATAAATATATAAAGGAAGCTACTAATTATTTTCTTCTAAGAAGTTTAATTCTTGGGATGCCTGAGTGGCTCATTCGGTTAAGTGTCCGACTCTATCTCGGCTCAGGTCATGATCTCACGGTTCATGGGATTGAGCTCCATGTTGGGCTCTGTGCTGACAGTGTGGGACCTGCTTGGGATTTTCTCTCTTCTCCCTTCTCTCTGCCCCTTCCTTATGCCTGCCTGCTTGCTCTCTCTCAAAAATAAATAAACTAAAAAAGTTTAATTCTTTTTATTGAATGATTTTAATATCAGAAACCAGATTATCTCCAGGGCCAAAGAAAAGCCCTGAGATCCTGGTCTCAACAACAGGCAAGGCCTCATTTCTCATCCTTATCTTGTGGTTCACACAGACTGAGAGAGATCCTGTTTCAGGCTTTGGGATATTCTGCAGGACTCAACCCGGGGGATTTAGCTTAAGAAAAACAGAATCCAGCAGTAAGAATTCATTCGTGGCTTAAGGATCTTAGAGAACCATTTTCTTTTTTGAGAACCATTTTTTTTTTTAAGTTAGTTTTTTTATTTTGGGAGAGAATAAGAACGGGGGAAGAAGAGAGAGAATCCTAAATGGGTTCTGCGCTCACAGCATGGGATTTCCGACATGGGAGCGGAAATCAAGAGTTGAACGCCTAACTGACTGAGCCATCCACATGCCCCAAGAACCATTTTTAATACCCAGTTTTATAAATCATCAGGTTCTCACAAATCCCAACATTCTCCTTAATTCACTCTCTGTAACTTGTACTACATTTTCATTTGGGGACTGAGTGACTTGGGAGACAGCTGTGGCATGATAGACTATCACTGGACTACAACAGCGAAGACCTGGGTTCTAGCTCCAGTTCTTTCACTCAAAAACTGCTTGTTCTTGGGCAGATCTCTCAATCTCTGAGACTCAGTTTCATCTTATGAAGCAAGAACATCACTGTTAAGGTTACTGTGGAGGTTCGTGGTACAGGTGTTCAAAATGAAGTGATAGGCAAATATTAGATACTATTTGTCTTTGTACTGTATTTCTTAAACTATTAGTTTTTGCAAGGAAACATGAACCAGGGCAATAAAGACACCTAGTCCCTACATGGAAGTGCTTCTTGAGCACCTGAAGTGGGCCAACCCTACAGATTTAACTAAGGCTGGTCTTCCTTTCCGCTTACCAAGTTCTCAGCCATGTTCTCCCAATACTTTAGAGAACATCACCAGACAGATTTTTGAAGAAAGAAATTGTGATAGAAGATAAGAATTAAAATAGGCATATTATGAGAATACTATATTCCTGAGCTAAGATCCTCATGAAGAACACTAGATAGGCCATTTTTAATAGTTTTGAGATATATACTGTCTGTAAGATAGAAAATCAGGAAAAACATTTCCGATTAGTCACAAAATTTATAACCATTTTAAAGCGCCATATATTTACTTTGTTTTTAAGGCCAAATCATATCTATGTTACTACCCACATATTTTGCTTCCTGAAATCATTACATTTTCTGTAAAAAGAGTCTAAGATTTAGCATACTATCTCTATAGTCACTTCACACAATGGAATCCTAAGTTCACCAAATCTATTAACTTACTATTGGTTTTCTCATTCTCTTCATTGTGTGTTTTTTTTTTTTTTTTTTTTTTTTTTTTTTTTTTTTTTTTTTTTTTTTCTTTACTNTTTTTTTAGTTTTTAAGTAATCTCCACACCTAATGTGGGGATTGAACTGACAAACCCAAGATCAAGAGGTGCATGTGCCACCGACTGAGCCAGCCAGGGGCCCCTCTATTTTACCATTCCATCAAGTAAACAGAGTTTACAGAGTATACAGGGAAGGGCCCTGTATATACTACTGAAGGATATGATTGGCTCTGTAATGTTATCATCTTTGCAGTGACTTTGTGGCCTGTTCAAATGCAAACACCTTGGGGAAAGTGGATACATTAAACTTTTATCAGTGTTTCTGTACAGATAACGGGGATTTGGGTATTCGTTAGACTTTTTAATAAGATGTATATAAATAAAAAATAAATTTGTTAGGAAAAAGAGAGCGAGCAGAAGGTGGCAGTGGGAATGAGGGAGAGGGTTGTGCACAGACACACGTACACCCGCACGGCACATTACCCTTGCTCTGCAAACCCAGTAAGAAATGCTTTGCACTGCAAATGCCCACAGAACCAGCAGGAATCGAGGTTATCTTGCTAAGCACAGAAGGAAGATACCCAGCAGTAGAGTCCAGCTCCTGGTTCTTTACTAAAGTAAACGATAAATATTACAGTCACTTAACGAATCAACAGTCTATTTAAATAATACCCCCAAATAGTCTGCAACATGCAAACTAAAAAATATTGAATCCAATCCTGATAAGATCAGTTAATTGCGAGTGCTTTGTTTCTACATTCTTCTCTTTAACAAAACATGGCAAGTTTATGTTTCAGCAAAGGACGGCTTTAAATGCCTTGGGGAAAAGCTCTAAAAAACAAAACATATATCTTTATAGATTAATTTAATAGCAATATTTGTAATCGTATTCCTTTTTTGAAAATTAATAGTATCAGTCTTTCCTATGGTTGTATAATAGTCAATAGGAACGCCAACCTGGTGATTAAAAAAATTTGTTAAAACAAATGCTTTCATTTGGGCACTTGCAATAAGAGATAAATCAGATGTGGTAATAGCTTCTTTTGTAAAAGCCATGTGTAAACAGCACATAAAGATGACAAGTCAAGCAGCAATAGCCCATTCTTCAGCCAAAAAAGGAAACAAATGAAGAAAGAACAAAAATCACCAAGAAGTAAATCATCCACTGTCCCCCACCCCCTCCAAAGCCTCATAAATAATAGTTTTGGTACATTTTCAGTGGAAAACTCAGGCCAACTGACAGTTTGAAAAAGGACATCAGAATCACAAACACTCAGCATGGGGATAAACTAACAACAGAGTGATCATGTGGTTGGCAAGAGAGGACTTAAAATTTCTCTCTTTCCTTTCTAGTGTGCCATTCTTTACCTTGCAATACATTTCTCTTCATTCTAAATTTTCTCTCTTGGCTATACCCACCCCCACTTTTTTCTCACCCCCACTTTTTTTTTTTAAAAATAAGGTTTGTATGCTATTGGTCCCTAGCTAGAAATACACTCTTATCATGCTCACTAGCTTCTCCACAAAACTTGAGTCATTTTCATGGTCCACTGCTATTCTCTGGCATATTAACATTATATCTGGATAAAGGAGCTTACTTAGGAGATATTGGCCTTTATTAAATTACAGTTAGTAAAACTGCTTATTATAAGAAAATCACTCCGTAATGCAGCCTCTCACAAATGCCGGCAAATGAAACTGACAATGACAATTATCCTTCATAGTTTCTGTAATTTCCTTAATAGTGCTGTTATTAGATTATCCCCACAAAAGGTGACTGTAAAAGCAAACAGCTTCAAAATCAGTGCCTTATGCAAAATTTTAACTATTAGGTAATAGAAAATTTTGCCTGTACACTGCACTCACCAGCAAGGACTCCACAGATCAAATGAGTGTTCTCAAACCTGAATAGAGCTATAGAAGTCAAAGTTTTCAGAAAATATTAAAAATTATACTAAACATGTCTAGGAGACCAGAAGCCTTTGGTTGGTCAATTTTATTTCATTATGCTAAGAAGGGCTGAGATAGAGAAATAGAGATGAAGAGGAAGGAGTTATAACCAGTACAAACACTCTGATCATTTAGTATGGAACACAATTAAATACACTTGGCAGGAAGTCCCAATTCCCAAAATGATTAAAGACATAAGCACTTAAGAAATACATATGCCTCAATTTAATATCTAGAAAACAGCATCTTGATTCCACAGAACTAAGTACAACAGAAAACTATTATTAGATATTAACTAGCTGTGTCTTCTCTTCCTGAAAAATCCTATAATAATGAAAATGACTTTCCATGTTAACATTTTCAACAAATTCCTCAAAAGAACATGGCTTTGAAGAAACACTTCAAAATTTTTATACTACTAACACATGGCCACAAGCACATACTTCGAGCTAGTAAACACCACTTCAAAATGTGGAGTGTTGGCGTTGGTGGTATAGTGGTGAGCATAGCTGCCTTCCAAAATGTGGAGTGTTGGTTTTCAGTAATTACCTGGATAATGCAGCAGAATCTAGGACTATGAGCCTAACAAAGGAGATAAGGTTTACCCAAGGTGAAGTGCAAGATAAAGTGGTATACCTTCTGTTAATTCCACATCACGGGAGCAAGCTGTCCGCACACCCACATACCCACACCCACTCCATTCTCCGCCCTTCACTAGGATCACAGTGGTGGCAGTACTGGATGGTTAATAACCACTAATTTGTAGAGTGCCTTTTAAAAAAACAAAAGACAAACTCAGCATATTAAAAATGCTTCTAACAGATGCGACAATTACATGTGTTGTAGTGACTGATTAAGATGGTTAGAAAAACGTTATTTTTAAAACTCGGTATAAATAAGTCAAATGAGTTCCAAGCTGATTTAAAACATGAATATTCTGAGAACTGAACACATACCAAGGTTATCTCTGCTTTAGGACTGAGTGAAAGATAATTCCTGGGACACACAGGAGAGTGGAAATATGGAAAAACAAGGGAACTTTTCTAGAAAGACTGGCTGACAGTATTTCTTGCAGATCCCCTAAAACAGAGGTTCCTTTTTTTTTTTTTTTTGGTAGTGGGTCTACGTACTGGATTGCTGGCTCCTATTTCCTTAATGACTACTATCAACCAGAACCAGGTTTTCAAAAAGATTTATTCATGATAAATTTACATATTAAGAGCAAATAACGTGAGAAAAATATCAAAGAAAATGTTCCAAAGGAGAAGTTCTTAGCAGATTTTTTTAGGCTTACATATCTTGCTGAGCTGCCAATGAATATACAATTTATTTAGCCTAGTATCACAGCTAACGGCATCCTGGACCAGGGAACTGAAGGGAACATAAGTTTACCAATTTATTAGAAAGCACCCCTCAAAGCTAAACACAGATCAAAGAATCCTTCAGAACACAATCACGTCCATGTCAACCAGGAAGCAAAGATCCTTCCAAAAGAATATAAATTAATTTTATTCTGACTTACTGGTAAATACTGTCCAAATAGATCCTGAATTGGGGAATTCCTCTTAGAGAAATCTCTTTATTTAGAAAGAGGAACTCTTCTAAAATGTTTTCCTTAGATTCCCAACGGTAAATTTATACAACTGTTTGAAACACTGAGGCGTACTAAAACTTCAGAGTGAAAAATAATTTCACTTTCTTTACCATGTTTGTTAGATGTCTCTAAAAACCTCTCTAAAGAGAAGATGAATTTGGGAATTGTTTCTTAGGGAGAAATGAAGGCAGACCCTTAAAAACCAAACCAAACAACGGGGTTAGCCAAATTCATCACTCAATATTATTAGGAGCACAGTTAACATTGAACAATCTGGAAAACTGAGAAAGGCAGAGGTGTTGTGGTGGTTACAGATATGTTTGATTACAGTTCTGATGCATCCTGACTACCCAATAAATAGGAACAAATGCCTTGTCTTTTGTTTTCCATTTCTAGTCAGAAACAAGACCAAAATTACTTCAATACTGAATGAAGACGCTAAGATTGCATCTACAGCTCTTCAAACAGTACAAAGGCAGAAAGTAACTTAATCAGT
The DNA here is from genome assembly GCF_008692635.1 of Crocuta crocuta. Taxonomy (NCBI): domain Eukaryota; kingdom Metazoa; phylum Chordata; class Mammalia; order Carnivora; family Hyaenidae; genus Crocuta; species Crocuta crocuta. Next base: position 1,207,750 of record NW_027532008.1, read on the forward strand.
TCTCTGGTTTCTAGGCCTGTTATTGGGGTCAGCAAACTACACCCAACAGCCCAAATCCAGCTGTCTCCTTGTTTTTGCATGAGCAAAGAAAGGTTTTACATTTTTAAATGGTTTGGGAAACACAGAATGATATCTAGTGACACATAAAAATTACATGAAATTCGAATTTCAGTGTCCGTACGTAATGTATGATTGGAACACATTTATGTTCATTTATTTATTGTCTGTGCTGCTTTCACTGTATAATGGCAAAGTTGAGTAGTTATGACAGTGACTATATGGCCTACAAAGCCTAAAATATTTATTATCTGACCTTTACAGAAAAAGTTTGCCAACTCCTGGTCTATCTGATTAAAAAAAACCCTTGAGATCACAAGAGTTTGATACACTTGGTGTTTTTATACCATGTGAAACACAAGAAAAATGTATCAAATTGTCCTCTGTAAGGTATTTTAGATCAACACAAATTATCAAATAATAGGTTCCCTTTATGGTATCACACTCCAAGATGAATTTATACATATATTTATACAAGCACCGAGTCTCAATAACACCTTCTATAGGGAAATTTTGTTACCTTTGGTAAATGGATAAGAGCTTTGAGTTGAACCAAGTTACAAGAGATTAACAAGAGAGACTGACACCTATAATAGAGGTAAATGTAGAGTCTTTGAATAACCCACAGACCACATTGTAGGATTAATAAGAGAGAGAGTGGATTTTGGACCAAATATGGGTTTTTTGGGGGCTATCTGCATGTACTGATTAGGAATACGGTGATTAATTTGGCACAAATTTGTGTCCCAATTCTAAATGAAAAGTTAGAGCTTATCCATTACCATCTGTGACTAATCATTTAATTCAATTTAATAAATTTTAATTATTTGTTATATATCTTGAGATTCAAAGGTGACAGACTGGCAAACAAAGATGAATAAAACAAGGCCTCTCACATTTGAGAATCTCACAGTTTTAAGGGGACAGGTACAAGCTAAAAGAGATGGATTAACAAAATTTCAAAATTTTCATACCACTTTTTCTGGTGGGGATCTAAGCCATTGTCAGAATGCTAAAAAGAAAGAAAGTTTCCATAAGTTTATTATATCACACTGGTATAAATCAAAACACATGGGGGTGTTTTTTTAATGTAAGGATTAGTCAGGCTGTCAGAGAAGGCAAACAAACTTAGGATATAGGCTCTGACGGTATGCTTCTTCAAAACAGAATAGTGATTCTGTCTTGTCAACAGAGTCTGGGCTAGAAGACATTTCCAAAGCTACAAAAACTATCATACCCCGNAAAATGTTCTTTTTAAGAGAGAGGGCAAGTCAATGGGTAAGAACATAAGATGAATAAACCAAAGAGAAGCAACCTGTGGGCAACGGAGCCAAAAAGAAAAAAGAGCTGATAAAATATGGGCAGCTAGAAAAAGAAAGAAGAAAGGAGGGTAAATGTTAGGAGAGAGACTGGGGCAGATCTGGATATCAGATGGTAAGTTATCTGAGGGCAAGAACTATTATTAATTCTCTAGAAGAGAGTCTTAGCTATGTGAAGAGCTTATAATGTGGAAGATAGAATATTTTTCAGAATGCTTCCATTCAGGACCAAAAATTGAAAGTTATAAGGAAACAGATTTTGAGTTAATATAAGAATAATTTATATGCAAAAATCAGATTATGTCCAAAGACGTAGTATGCTGTATATAGGGAGATACTGAATGGACAGGCTAGTGACCACTTGGTCTATAAAGGGTCTTTAAATCTCTAAAGGATATTGTACAGAAGAGTCAAGCATTGGGGTGGGGAGGAGTTGGATTAGGGGCTTATCCAATCCTAAAATTCTGATAAGGCTGCCTCTTTGCTTCTCTGCAATACATTGCCCTAGTATGCAATGAAGAAATGGATAGCAGTAACCATGTTTTCCCCTTAATTCTTATTCTCTGTGTTTTATTGAGATAGGATCCTGTACATATAGGGAGACTCTTCTTTAAGGAGACAGTAGAGGAGAAAATGAGAGACTCAACTGTACCCTTTAATAACTTGGGTGGGGGGACCTGAAGAGATGGTTGGGACTCATGCTTTCCTCCTACCCTTTAATCTTTGGAATGTTAGATTTATTCTAATTACTGCAAATAGGATTCCAACTATGATAAAGGGGAAGGCTACCCTCTAGGAAATCAATCACAAATGCTTTAGAAAAGAATTCCTAAAGCATAGCTTCCTCAACGATCCGTCACCCGTATGTTTAGTTAGGCTATGATTAAAGTTATTTAGCTTTTAGCTTGTATTTCTGATCTGTAGGAGTAATAAACTACTTTCTCTTCTTCTTGTCTTCCAAGTTCTAGTATGATAAGAACTTCACTTATGAAGTGAAAGCCTCCATGAATTTGTAATTGTTGATCAGAGCCACCCCTGCCCCCTTCTGGACTAACCTTCCATGGCTTCCTTGCTCTAACAGTTATACCTTCTTAACCGTTTTTAGTGCCCAGTCCGAGGTTTACACCAATGTTTGTTTTTTTGTATTATGCTCTGCTGCAGTAAAGAAGGATATCCTAAGGCATGAGGGGTAACAGAAACAGAAACAAAAGCAGATTCACTGATCCTCTATCCACTATAATGTACAGGCGACAGATACCATTATCCCATAGGCCATGCATAATAGGGAATAAGAACTCGTTTCCGTTTCTAGGACCAGAATTACAAACAACAAGGTTAGTTTGAGTGGAATGAAAACAAGCCAGATTTCTTCCTCAGTGTGGTAGAGACCGGTGTAAAGAAGTTTGGGATTTTATAATTTCTATGAAGGATACAAGGGAAGGAAACTGTAGAGAAGTTCTATATGTCTTTTTATTTTTAAACGTTTATTCATTTTTGAGAGACAGAGAGAGACAAAACACAAGCAGGGGTGGGACAGAGAGAGGGAGACACAGAATCCAAAGCAGGCTCCAGGCTCTGAGCTGTCAGCACAGAGCCTACACAGGGCTCAAACTCATGAACCATAAAATTATGACTGAGCCTTAGTCAGACACTTAACTGACTGAGCCATCCAGGCGCCCCTCTATATATCTTTACTATACTCAATACTCTTGGCAAAACAAAAACAAAAACACAGCAACAATGAGAAAGCATCCCATATTATTTTTGAATTATCTGTCTTTTGTAAATACATGATCACTAGGTAAAGCCCAATATAAATTTTGCTTGGTAATGCCTTCTAAAAAATAACTAGACCTCTAACACCTAGTATATTCTTTATGCTTATCTGTAAGAAAGTAACTTAGGAATGTAAGAGAAAGTAAACTGGCTTATATTCACAGAAAATTAAGAGACTAGAAAGAAACATACTAGGATCTAGTATGACAAATGGAAATCTAATCCACAGAAGATCCCTAGTCTAATATTAGCCAACAGAGTCAATATCTTCTCCCTTCAAAACTTTTACCAAAGATGTAAACAAGCTGTAAAATTGACCCACACAAACTGAATCTCCTTTGTATTCTAAGTGTTAGCATAAGAAAATGGCTAAAAGGTAGATCCAAAAGATTGATGCTGGGTTTATTTTCAAGTTTGGTCCTCTGTAAGAATACCATAAGTATAAGATAAATTGCTTAAGAGTATGAAGAATTTGAAAAGACATTTTTACCTTTAGTAGTTTTAAGTGCTTGGTCAAATATCAGTAAAAAGTAGATGGAAATAAACACAGTTATTTAACTGCTTGCTTTCATATGAAAAATTCCAAGAAGTTAATGTCTGTTTGTTTTTAAGTTTCCATCTTGCCAATCCACAAAAGACCAAGAAATGAACAATAACCAGAGCTTTTGGTTCCTGGAACACGTTACAGATTCATTCTCATGAGGTAGGTTTGTCTTTATGTTACTAGGTGGAAATCTGGGCACCAAGTAGTTTAGTGAACTTCTCAGAGTCACCTTAGAAATGACTAAAAGCAAAACCAAGGCAAAAAAAAAACAAAAAAAACCCAAAAATAAGACTTTTTACTGGTCTGTATTGACGTCTTTAGTCCAATTTTTTTTTAAGTTTATGTATTTATTTTTGAGAAAGAAAAAGAGCATCCATGAGCAAGCAGTGAGGAGTAGAGAGAGAGGGAGAGAGAATCCCAAGCAGGCTCCACACTGCAGAGCCCAAAACAGGGCTCAGTCTCACGAATCAGGAGATCATGACCTGAGCCGAAATCAAGAGTTGGACGCTTAACTGACTGAACCACCAAGGCGTGGTTTTTAACTTATTGTTTTTAACTTCTCAACTGGCCATTAAGAAGCTGACCCAGGATAAAACCAATACACAGTTATTTGGATCTGTCTCTGGTATTGAGAATGGAATGAGATGTGTGTGAGAAGGAAAGTAAGACTAGTCTTATACAGCTTTCAAATTTCAGCAGTATTAATTAATGTTAGTTAACACAAAGCTGTAATGTCTACTATTTTTCCTTTGATAGCTGTGATCAATATATCTTCTGAACCGTCACTGACCAGTTTAATCCAATACAAAGGCTTGGCCCTTCTCCTTTCAATCATTCTTATCCTATTAATAAAAGAAAGGGCCTCTCTTTTATCCATCGGTAAGGATCTCTGAGGATTCCCACTGCACTTCGGAAAACTGAAAAACATTATTGCCTTACACTAGACTTTTAATGGATTTGGAATAACTCTAAAAACAAAGGGAAAGAAAATCCAAGGTGAAGTTTACAATAATAATTAATAAAAACTGTGTACCGGGATGAAAACTGGAAATATAATCTTAAACAGGTATAAAAGTATCAATAAAATGCTGATTATTTCCTTTTCAGTTCCTTGAAAAAATTTTAAAAGACTCTAACCAATGTTATAGTTTTGTTATTTCATTAGGAAAGCTCTTATATTTCTATTTCACAGATAAAGGGGAGTACTTAGGATGATCACTTTCTGTGTTTCGAGGATAGCTGTGAGATGCGTCAGGCTGATTTGAGGTCTCTCTTTTCTTATATGTGAATCAAGACATATGCTTAGTTACAAAATATTTGTTATAAACAGACATAGCCTGTGACATGAAAGATACACACCCATAACAGATTTAAAAATTTAACCCACTCCTTACTTCTTTCCCCATTTTTTGGGAAAGCCTATAATGACAGAGTTGCAGTTTTTAGGAAATACCAGAGAATTATTTCTACATGTCTCCAGAGAAAATAGAATAGTGGTGGGTGTTGAAGGACAAAAGATTCTTGGCATCAGTGTTCTCTCTTTTTTTGCTCTAAGAAAAACTTGTTTAGAAGCTTCATCAATTAAAAAGTGTTGAGAAGTAAAACAAAGTGCAAAGATCTCAGTTTGATAACGTCATGAACTCAGATTTCAAAACAAAGATTTGAGACAACATTAGCCAAATTATCCATATTGGTACATTCAAGTGCCATAAAAAGTGAGCTACATGCAAGATGTTGTTAATACTGAGACAAAAAAATAACAGGTTAGGTATCCGAGCTGTGTTGTGAAGACAGAGCACACTCATATTTACTTCAGGGAAGCCTTAAAAATCAACATGCAAACAGAGGACACATACTTGTCATGACAGAACTTTAGCTCACAAGGCCATCAATTAAAAACAATTGATTTCAACACAAATGTAGGAATAAATATGTCTGAGGTCTATCAGAAAAACAGAATATATCAATATATATTTTAAACTCATTATAATGGTTAAGTATTGCTTCCAGCAATATAATTACTTAAGTTGTAAAGAAGAAACACAACATTTTAATTCAGAGAAAGGTACATTTATGTACAGATCTTAAATAAATCTCTATCCCAGGACTTTTAAAGAAGGGTTGAGCGGTCTAGAAATTCAGCCCTGGCTGGAGGCTAAGGGGCGCCAGCACCATTTACCTTAATCCATCAACATTCTACTTGTGAAAAGCTGTCGTTTAACCTTTGCAGATCCCTTCTATACACCAGGCAGGATAAAGTTGTTTTTCCCTATACATCTCAGAAATACACATAAGAAGGCCACAGAAGTCAAAAGCCCTTTTCCAGAAAAAGGCCTTTGTATATACTGGTTTGATATCTCAAGAAAAGGAGTGGTTATGGATTCATATGTTAAAATGTATCATTTTAAGGCTTTTGAAAAATTAGCCAGTTGACTTTTTCCCTCAAAACTGCAGAGCCCATGCCACACAAATGACTATAGAAGATTAGGAAATATTCCATCCAGTGTTTCTAGAGTATCCTGCTTTGCGTGAAACACTAAAGAGGAGGACACAGTAACAGTAAACAATAAGAACATGCAGGATAAAAGAGTTAAAGCTTTAGGGGAAAGTACCAACTGTCATATGCTTAAATCTGATTGTCTAAACTTGTTAAATATCAGTGAGGAAAGCTGGCTTGGGCAATCCATTGCTACTCCTTTGTGCCCCACGATACATATTCTGCAAAGACTAACATTTTATTGACAGAAAAACAATCACAAAGAGCTCCCCTAGGACAGTGAACTATCAAGATCAGAGAGCATCATACAGGAGATAACACAGTGGAAGCAAACAACAAAAGTTCAATGGTTTTAGTCTTGACATTTCAGATGAGCACCCTGTCTTCTGATCACAGAAAGACCAACCACCAAACAGCCAACGCAAGAATCACGAGAAAAGACATCATGAAAGGAATACGAGGAGATGGAAAAGTACTAGAGTAGAGGCGGCACTTTTTGAGAGACTTGTGATCCTCAGGGATTGGAATAGAAACCTTGGGAAGAATTTCTTCATTTTCTTGCTGGGGCAAGGCTCTCTCAGTAGATCTCTCTTGCCTTTTACTTTTCTCTTCATCCTGCACTAACAGAGCACGTTCTTGTGTCTGCTTTCACGGTAGAAGATCAAGAAAGACAGAGAAAGATGAACAAAATGACAGATGGGAAAATGCTCAAAAATGATACTTGGGGATGTGCAAAGGGCTTGGGAAAATCTTACGGATACTCTTTTTTCCACTTTACTTTGGCAATTTATCCCAGCAAAGTTTCCATAACACAGTCGAGTACTCAATAGATAATTTCTTGAATGAATGCACATTAGAAGTCCAGGAAGTTCAAGGAATTACTTGACTTATTTATTACAGTATTCATTCCTCGAGGTTTCAAGGATACTCATAGGGATCTTGGGTCGTTTTTCATTGTTTAGTGCTGCCAATTTTTCTTAGATCAATTGGGCAAAGCCAAAAATGAAGCATTCTTTTTGCCATCAGAAAAGTTACTTTTATTACAAATAGAATGGCAGAATATAAAAAGTTATCTTCATACCTCTTCACACAGACTTAAAAAGCTATAACAGTTCATTGGGTGTGGCGATTAGCTTTTGCTCAAGGCAATAAAAATCTTAATCCCGTACATTTTAAAGATTGCAAAAGAAGAACAAAAGTATAAAAGTTTCTATGTGCCTCCAAGGTCTGCCAATAACATAACACCCCCCC